>NW_022990023.1:4850400-5470400 GCF_902827175.1 Gymnodraco acuticeps | reverse complement strand
AAACCCCTTAACTCTGGCAGTGCTCGTGCCATGTTTGGCCCAGTGAACTCTAAAGTAGCTCCACATCCCTATTAGATTAGATTAGATTAGCTCAAGTACCCTAATATTGATTTTAATATGGATGTTACGTCACACCACAAACAGGGAATATTGTTATTCTTTTTATAAGAATGACTATCAACGTTTGAATTCGTGCTTCTACCACTCGGAGGGATAGAAGCTGGATCTTAGAAACTGCTAATACACTACTTTTGTTTCATTATTTGAATCGTTTATTTATTATTCCGGCTCAGTGTGAGAAAAAGTTTTTAGAGAGTACTTGTTCATGGACAAGTGAGTTTGGCAATTTACTTGTCCGAATACATTTTTCACTTGTCCAGAATGGACAAAAATTGGGGCCACTGGAATCTTCTTCTTCGTCATCGTATTTTACATTTTCCCACGGTTTTTACGACACCGCTAACGTAAGTGAGCGGTAAGATTTTACTGCATCACACATAGGGTTGGGTATCGTTTGGATTTGAACGATTCCGGTTATTTTCGGTTCTCGATTCCGGTTCTTTGAGAGGGTAAAAATAAGTCCCATGACAAACTGGGAGAAAAATATATTTATGAAAACATGAAGTCAAATCTGTATTCCTATTTACAAATGACTCCATACTGTTGAATTTCTTACGGTTATTGAATACAATTATATAAAAAGAATCTCTGCATTGTTTAGTTAGTTCTAAGTGGTGCAGTTTAGAACACATTATATTTATAGCCTAAGGCCTAGCGCTTTTCTACAACTCAAAGACGCTTGCACGCTTACACATGTCCTGCAATACACATGCTGCAGCTGCTCACTGTTTGTAAAAGTAAATAAATAGTATTTTCATTTCAATAATGTACTTTCTATACCCTGCTTCATAAACAATACTGACGTCCCTGTGCTCCTCCGAGTCTGGGGGTCCGGGGATGTGAGGACAGCGCGAGGACAGACAGGGAGGCTGCTTTACTTCATAAAGGAAATGGCGGTCAATATTAACAACACAGGAGCTAAAACGCTTAATAACCTTCATTACTTGTTAGAGAGAGAACAGAAGAAAGTTTGACAGAGATGAGGCTGTTAAACGGGCAGCGGATGTCCTGTCCTCAAAACTCTTATTAATCTCGGTACCGGACAATTGTTATTTGTTCCTACTCTGAACCGAGTTTGAACCCTGCCACTGTGCTACACGTCCCGCCCCGCAGTACAGAAAGCGGCGAGATGCATTTCCTGAATCGACAAGCAGAACCGAAACTAACATTTCTAAATGAACAATGGCGGACACGGACAATTTGCGAACGAGTTCTGCCTTTTGTAAACTGAATGTATCAATAATTTGTCAATAAATGAGGGCGAAAAACGTCAGACAAGTCAATTGAAAAATCTACTTGTCCGATATTGTAAATAACACGTCCCGGACGGTGGGAGGTGTGCTTTTTCGCACACTGTGTCAGACTACTGAGAAAAACGCAGAAGAAAAACATTAAAGGACGTATTTCGATTGTTTGGTATGACTCTAACTGATAGACAAACATATTTTGATCATCTGCCCTAGAGGTGAATCCTCTCTATAATTACAATGCAGTTGAAACCACAGATCATTTACTAGCTGCATGTTGTTCTTGCAGAATGTTTTTATACCAATATCACAGAAGCTCGTGTGAAATGGAACAGATCAGTCCATTGTTGAGTCTAGTTGTTGTTTACGCAAAGGGTAAGATCAAGATGGCAGAAAGGGGATGAATTCTGTGTAAAATAGGCGGTAAAAAATGGCGTAAAGGCTTATCTAGATTTGTAAGCCAGACTACGCTCGTCCTGACTCATGCAAATCCTGAGCACAACATGACCTCTGTGTTCCTCTTTCCCTTTTCTCTCTTCAGTGGAAACCATCCTGGGTCTGACTGGAGCCACTATGGGCAGCCTCATCTGCTTCATATGCCCCGCTCTCATCTACAGAAAGATCCAGAAGAATGGCTTCATCTCTCAGGTTAGACAGAAGCCCTTTACAGAATCATTAGCTCAGTAAGAATCTGTGTGTCACTGACCTGCTGCGCTGCTCTTGCTCTGTGTCCTGTAGCTGGTGCTCTGTGTGGGCCTGGGCATCCTGCTGGTCAGCACCTTCACCACCCTCTCAATATCGGCCAGAGGCCCGGCCACCAAGGTCCTCCCCCCCCCCTCCAGCACCTGGGAAGATCATCCTGCATCTACCGGACATTCCTGAAACTCACGGTAAAGATCGCGACACGGGCTAATGACTGGCAATCACTTATCTAGTTGATGGACTAGAAGAAAGCGGTTCACTAATGAGCCATGGAGACATTTGTCTGAGCGAGGCCGGAGTCACGGTTGTCTGCCACGCCTGAGATCACACAGCCGTGCTGCATGTCATTAGTTCATTCAAAAGGCACCAGAGACATGTTTATTTCCTTTTTAATTTCAAAGTCGTGGCTCTAAAAGAGAATATGAGCCAGTGGCAAAGGGGGCTAAAACAAAAGCCACAGCAAGAGAAAGGGTTCCTTTCATGTGTGTGAGAAGAAAAGATGGAGGCAGACAGGCGGCTGGGAGACAGGCAGGCAGGGTGAGGAGATAACCTCTTGATAATATCAGAGAGCAGCGCCGAGTGCTCGACATTGATGGAGCGGGAGTGATGCCCTTCAAACTCCAGTCATTTCTCTCTCCACACCCTCTACCTCTGTTCATTTCTCCTGCCACCCCCTCCCCCTCAAAATACATTGTCTACACCCCCGTCTCCCCCTCTGCCATATCTCCTGTGGCAGCTATAAAATGCCTTCAAGCTCTGGCTGTATAAAGGGAAGAGGGTTATATGGGTTGGGGAGGGTAGAGGGGGGCAGAAGAAACAAATGGAGTTTTCTCTCCATAGTTTCTCCTGCGGTTCATCAGTGGCATCTTCTTCTATCCTGTTCACTGACGCCTTTGTGCATCCATTTCTTCTGTTGCTCTGAACTCTTGTGATTTTACATATGTCAAACTGTAGAGTTCCAAACTTTCTGTCATCTCTCGTTTGTCGCTTTTACTCATCTTCCTCCCTTTTCCAATCTCTCTTTCTAATTTGTTACACTCACCAATTGGGTCGGTTTTGCCATTTTCAGTATTTGCTGCCCTCTAGTGGATAAGATACGATAAACCTTTATTGATCCCCTTAAAGGTAAGATGGGTAAGAATGGAGAAACCAGCTCGAGTGCGCGAGAATTAAGTACGCAGACTTCCTTACAGAGCCCCTCCTCCAACACACACGAACGCGCACATGACCAATGAGGGCACGAGATAAGTTTGTGCCCAGATGGAAGGCTGACAGGCAGGTAGGCCATCCAGCTACTTTAGCCGGGCCGGCTCAGATGATTGGTCGTGCTTTTTACAGCGCCACGGCTTCCACAGATGACGTTTATTTATGTATTTATTGTCAAAGCATTTCATGTATTCATTGCTATCGGGATGTTAAGAGCATTCCATGGTATATAATAAAAAGTGTTTCTGAAGGGAATTACCTACCCCACCTTTAAGGTCAAATTCAGGTGTCTTAGCAGCAACATCAATAAGGGTAATCACCAGTGTTGTGCTAGTTACTGAAAACCAGTAACTAGTTACCATTACTAGTTACTTCATTTCAAAAGTAACTCAGTTACTTTACTAGTTACTTGCACCAAAAAGTAATGCGTTACTGTGAAAAGTAACGTTTTAGTTACTTAAAAAAGGGCTCCCATTAATGCCCTTATAGCCTTCCTTTCAGTACTGTTATTGCATTGGAGAATAATACAATCTGTTGATCAACTTGACATGCCTTATATGCAATCTGGATTGCATCGATATTAGCTGGCTTTCCATTTTTGTATATTCTTTCTCCAGGTAGTTGGAAAAAGTGTTCCGTCCCATATGCCGTGTGCCGCCCGGACATGCTATCATGCTAACTAGCTCCCTGAAAGCGGGTGACTCCACTGTAGCAATAGCCTGCATGTGTTCTACAACATACCATGCAATGGCTTTATCGACTTTTCCCTGGCTAGCAGTCCCTTGGTTAAAATCCAGCCGCTGTTGCTTAGGTGGAGGTGGAGTGGCGTCGGCTGAGTCTCTGTGGTCTTAGTTACTAGCTTTGTCCCAGCATGTTGTTTTTGCAGATGTTTTAAGAGATTTGAATTACTGGTTTGGGCAGTAGATAGGATCTTTGACCCGCCAAGACACAACTTACATTTAACAGAAACTTTCTTTTCTTTGTGCTCGACAAAGTGAAATAGTGAGAATATCTCCAGGTGGAGAAACTGGACTTGAGCTCCGCCGCCGCCATGATAGTCTTGTTAGTAAACAACACAAACACGCCCACAGCCCATCTCCACATGTGACACAGGAAGTATCTTTGAAAAATTCCAGTCTGGTTTTCGCCAGGGCCACAGTACAGAAACTGCCTTAGTCAGGGTGACCAATGACCTGCTGATGACAGCTGACACCGGATCTCCATCTCTCCTCATCCTCCTGGATCTAACTGCAGCATTTGATACCGTCGACCATGACATCCTACTCCACCGTCTTCACACTACAATTGGACTCTCTGACTCTGCCTTAAACTGGTTCACCTCCTATCTCACCGGGAGGACTGAGCACGTCACCTTGGGAGCGGCTAAATCAAGAACTCACTCTGTGACTTGCGGTGTCCCCCAAGGATCAGTCCTCGGCCCCACCCTTTTCACCATATACATATCCCCCCTTGGTCGTGTCATCAGCCGGCATGGAATATCTTTCCATTGCTATGCTGATGACACACAGCTCTACATCAGAGCAAACCCAACCCCCTCTGCACCTCTGCCATCATCCACAATAACCACATGCCTGCAGGAGATAAAGGTGTGGATGAAGCACAACTTTCTCCAGCTAAACAGCTCCAAGACTGAAGCCATTCTTATTGGCACTCCACATCAGGTCCGTTCATCCGCCATCACCAGCATCACCTTCTCCGGTCAGAACATTCCACTCTCACCAACGGTTACCAATCTGGGAGTTAAAATGGATCCTCACCTGACCTTTGAGGCCCACATCAAGCAAATATGCAAGACCTCTTTCTACCACCTTAGAAATATTGCAAAACTCCGCCCCACACTCAGTCTGCCAGATGCTGAAAAGCTTGTCCACGCCTTTGTCTCCTCCAGGCTGGACTACTGTAACGCACTTCTCATTGGGATTCCTAGCAAGAACATCCAGAAGCTGCAATACATCCAAAACACCGCTGCTAGGATCCTGATGAGAGTGCGGAAGTACGAACACATCACACCCATCCTCAAATCACTGCACTGGCTCCCGGTCTCACTCAGGATTGACTACAAAATCACCCTCTTCACTCATCAGTGCATATATGGAAATGCTCCCTCCTACATCAAGGAATTGCTCACCCCACAAACCTCCACGAGGAACCTACGTTCAGTAAAGGCAAACCTCCTCATCCCACCAAGGACAAAACTGAAGACCATGGGAGACCGAGCCTTCTGCTCCGCTGCTCCGAGACTGTGGCCCTCCCAAACCAGCTGAGGACACCACAGACTGTGGAGGCGTTCAAAGGCCTAAAAACGCATCTTTTTAGAATAGCCTTTAACTAGATTTTTAAATCCCCCACATTATGCCATGCCGGCATGAACGTCACAGCTTTTATTATGTTGTTTTAATTGTTTTTAAATTGTTTTTATTGTTTTTGTTGTTTTGTTTCACCCTTTTTAATTTTTAATTTTGTAGCACTTTGAGTTTTGTTTACGCAAATGAAAAGTGCGCTTATAAATAAAATATATTATTATTATCTAAGTACATTTACTCAAGTACTGTACTTAAGTACAGTTCTCATCTCTGTTCGCCTGGCTGTTGACTATATAAAAAAACTAACGGAGTAACGGAGTAACGCACCATGTAGTAACGGTAACTGAGTTACTGAATTTAAAAAGTAATGCGTTAGAGTACCAGTTACTACAAAAAATAACGGCGTTACAGTAACTTTGTAACGCGTTAGTCCCAACACTGGTAACCACAGGATAGGACGTATATGAATTCACCCAAGTATAAAAATAACGATTATTATAGTAGAAATGAAAGTGCAAGAAAAATATGGAAAAAAGGGCGAGCATAAGTTCAAATTAAAGATGTTTTACTCATATACAGATATGTACAGTTATGGATTGTTAAATATATATAAATGTCATCTTGGAAGTGCAAGTCTTACTATGGATCCCCTCAGTAATCAGTAACAACGTTTTAATCAGTTACATCTGAGAGCATAACAGTTCATGCGAGATAAACCGAGGTGTTCATTTATTTGAATGCCAGGATTTAATGGGTGTAATAAACCCAACTGTACAAGAGATAAGGAGTGCCTGTCAGGGCCAGTGTTACATGATAATGCGCTAGAATACAGTTGTTTTATTTTCTCAGAGACGAGATAATAGCGGAATCATTCAAGCGTCCAATTTATGGCTTCTTAATTTAGCCGCAGTAATGTGTCTCGTATTTTCCAGACTGTTGCATTTTCTCACACAAACAGTTTATAAAGTCAAAGGTAAATAAAAAGCTCTATGGCATTTCTAACCATAGTGGATATCTCCGTTCCCTTCTCACCTAGAAGACATCAGCCAAACTAAGCTTCTTTACAACAGCATGTTACCAGAGCATGTTATTTGACCATTTCTGTCTTGAAGAGGGTCAACGGGACAACGCTGTTGCTTCTGCAGGTGATCAAGGAGCAGCAGAAGAGACTCCCCGACCAGCAGGAAAAACTTCTGGCTGTCATAAAAGAGCAGCAACATGATCGTACGGATATATTATCTAAGGACACTGTTTGGCTGAAAAACCTTGGGAGTATATGACATTAGTGTGGTAATGTAATAGATTTGGTTTTGTGTGTCTCCATGTAGAAAATCATTCAATCAAGAAGCCAGTGGAGATGGCAAAACCTGACCTTCCACCTGTAGAGGCGGCCCGACCCGTCGAGAGGGACCCCCCCGAGGCTCCGCAGATTAAAGGACCGGTGGAGCTACCAGAGAAGGAGGAGGAGGAGGTGCAGTTGGACCGCCCTGACGCCGGTACGGAAACTGACACAAAGCTGAAATCTCCTCTGGATTTTTGAGCTGCGTAGGATAATTATTCTTCAATTTCCCAGGTGTTGCGGTGCCAGAAGGCGAGGCCCACCGCCATGAGCCCCCCATCCCACATGACGCCGTGCCAGTGGACACAAGGAAGAACAACGCAGAGCTGGAGGAGGACCAGAAAGCACCGGAAGAACCAAAAGAAAATGAAAAGCAAGTTTTAGGGCACTCTGAGGAGCTGGAGGGCAAGAAAGGCGACAACAATGGAGACAAAGTGAAGCCTGTAAAGGATATCGTGGGCAAAGAGGAAGTGGATCTGGGCGGAGGGGAAGTCCGGTCCAATGAGGTGTTGGAGAAGCCGGTTGCAGAGGAAGACAAAAAGCAAGACGTTCCCCCGCTGAAGGAAAGTGAGAAGCTCGACCCGGTGAAAGATCCTCTCCAAGGGAACGCAGCCGAGTTGGGGGATAAAGCTGGAAAAGCTCCGGACGCTGCTGGAAAACGTGAGTGTATTCTGTTTTCCACATATGGGCAGATGGTTGGACAAACAGTTCTAATGCAACGCTAACCTGTGATATTTGTTGATCCTTCAGCTCCACTTGCTGAAGGAGAGCATCATGCTGCAGACAGGGCTCCAGGGGCCGAGAGCAAAGACACAGCGGACGAGAAGATGGACGGTGAGCGGAGAACAAAGATTTGGGGGATTCAGGGCCGTTGACATGAGCTCATAGTCTTTGTTTCAAACAAGTTGCACTGAAAATGTGTAATGTATTTATTGTTGTTTTATTTATAAACTGGATCGGACGTGATGTAATCTATATAAAGCTGACTGTAAGAAACCACTTGGGGTTATATGAGGTACCTATCCATATTCAGTTCATCACACTGAGTAGATTCGGCACGTCCCCAGTTTGTAGAAGCAATAAACTGCTGTCCACAGGGGGCAACAGGGAAACCCGCTTTAGCCACCTAAAAAAGGCAAAACGATCAATATCAGTTTAAGTTTACGCTGCATTTACAATATTTTCACCACTCTCCCTTTGTCTATTTCAATTTGCATGTTTTATCTTTTGTAATCTTACCTCTGCGATCCGTTCTTGCTTATTGGGCCTATTTTCAATTTAGTACACATGCTTTAAAAAGCTCCAGTGTTTGCAAATCCATTTCTTTCTCCTACTTCTTGACCTGGCTTGACTTTTTTGGCTTTTGTTGACTTTCTTGTTCTGTTGACTTTTGCCCTCTCTTTCTTCTCCTCCATCTTTACCCTTTGTTTTCTTTCTTTCTCTGCCGGACTCCGATCACAGTGATCAAAAAGCTGGTTGCAGGTATGAATTCCCTCTTCTCTTTATCTGGCTCAACTTTCCTCAGTTAATAGATACAATGTACATGTACGGATTTACATTTTATCCTACAACTAAATAATCATTTTCCAGTGTAGAATCCACCCTCTCACATTGCTCCCTAACATAGTGTGTGTGTGTCTCCAGCTGCCAGCCTACCTCTAACGGCCCGTCCACACGGCGGCGTGCGTTGAAGCTTGATTCAGGGGGACGTCACGCTTTGCCGAACTGCATTGTGGTTCCGTCGCTTCGCGTTGCTCGCTTCAAATGTTGAGAAAAGTTCAACTTTTGAAGCTTCGACAGAAGCGTCAGCCAATCAAATCATATGCCAGTACAAGCTCTAGCCAATCAAACCGCGTGCTTGTGTGTCCGGGGCAGGAGATTCATGTGATTGGTTGTTGGTCGAGTTTCAGACACGCCCGCCGGCAAGCTTGAACGCACGCTGCTGTGTGGACGCTGCGTATAACCCCGATCCCACTGGAAGCGTCTGCGCTGCAGCTGCGCTGCGACCTCCTCCTGCGTCCTAACCCACCAGGCGCGTTTCAAAACGTTGCGGAAGCGGAGCGACGTGTGTGCAGCCTCGCAGTTGTTGGATGAACATTCCACTTCCTGCCTGCGCCGCGTCAAAAATAGGATTCATCCTATATTTTAGAAATTCCTTGCGGCGAGGAGCTTCTGGGACGCTTCGAGCCGCGGCGCAGCGTGTCTGGTGGAATAGCACCCATTGACTAGAGTGGCCGCGATCGTTAAAAACACCGCAGCGCAGACGCTCCTGGTGGGATTAGGGGGTTAGGCTTCAACCTGTAGATGTGTGTTTAAGAGAGACAGTACTACTAGGCCATAGAGCAATTGTATTTCCCTTCCCCTCTCACCTAGACACTGGCCCCACATCATTCTAACCAAGCTTCTTAACATCAATTTCCCCAGAGCTTTTTTTACTAATTGATTGTTTGTGTCCCGCAGAGGGCCAGCTGGACCACGCCGTGCTGCTGCAGGTGATCAAGGAGCAGCAGGAGCAGCAGAAGAGACTCCTGGACCAGCAGGAAAAACTCCTGCATGTCATCGAGGAGCAACACAAGGAGATCCACCAGAGACTGCCTGGTGGGTGCACACACAATACCTTAAAGACATGGCACTATGGCCTTGAAATAATATTTGAAGACGTCACATGTCTGCTTTAAACCATTCTTGTTGATATATGTATTAGTGGTTTCTCTTGGAACCATTTTTTTATCGCATACAAAAAGTCTTTATTTGTATATAAAGACATCAATGGTTTTTCATGATGCCCAGTCCTTATGCCACCAATTCTGTGTATCTGTAGCACCGATACAAACATAGAGTACTTCCATTAATCTGGAATTAAATTACATATGAAATAATGACAATATACACACTTTTAAAATATCGAAAAACCTTTCCATGACTTTTTAAAGTATTATTTTGGACTATTTCCTTGCAATTTTGCTACAGAGGCAACTGCCTGTGCACTTGCTAAATGCACATTATCCTGCACCATTATGGGCAAAATGATAAATAACATTATTATTATTATTATTTATTCAGATTTTTCTTAGGTATAGGTGACAAAACATTTGTCTTTTTACATTTAAATAAACTGAGATTTGCTAAACTTCAAATCATACGGGGAAGTGTAATATTTCGTAAATTCATGTGTTTTAAAACCCAAAGGTGCTGAAGGTGAGGCGGAGAAAAGCGTCCAGGAGGGGGCGGAAGGTGAAGCAGCAAAGCCCATAGAGTCCAACCTGGAACCGGACGTGAAGCCGGACAAGGAGGCGGCCGGAGCTGCAGAGCCTCCCGTCCAGAAACAAGAGCAGGCTGCTGAGGAGGAGGTTCCTCAAGCAGCTGCTCAGGCGGCTTACAAAGAGGACGGCCATGGAAAAGAACCCCATACGCAGAAGGAGCTGGGGGCCAGGGGGGTGCCGCTGGGAGAGAAACAACCCATTGAGCGTCAGCCTGTACCTCACAATGAGAAGGCAGCTCAAGTTGTAGAAGAAGAAAGAAGCCTAGATAAAGAAAATGAAAAAATAGCAAAAGAAGTCCAGGCAATAATTGAGCTTGAGAAAGACTTAAAGGAAAAGATGGCCGAAGAGAAGTTAGAGAAGGAGAGGGTGGAGAAAGAAGTGCAGGAGAGGGTGGAGAAAGAACGGCTGGAGAGGGAGAGGAGGGAGAAGCTGGCCAGAGAGCAGGAGCTGGAGAGGGTGGAGAAAGAAGTGCAGGAGAGGGTGGAGAAAGAACGGCTGGAGAGGGAGAGGAGGGAGAAGCTGGCCAGAGAGCAGGAGCTGGAGAGGGTGGAGAAAGAAGTGCAGGAGAGGGTGGAGAAAGAACGGCTGGAGAGGGAGAGGAGGGAGAAGCTAGCCAGAGAGCAGGAGAGGGAGAGGGAGAGGGAGAGGGAGAGGGAGAGGGCGGCGAAGGAGAAACTAGACACGGAGAAGGCTGCAGCAGAGAGACTAAAGCGGGAGATGCACAACAATGAAATAGTGGAGGGAGTGAAGATGGAGAAGGCTGAGGAGAGGAAAGCCCAGATGGAAGACAGAAAGGCAGCGCAGGGAGAAGCTTTGAAGAAAGGAGGACGAGACCTCAAAGAGAAAGCTCAGGAGGAGGAGGAGGGGGCCGTCAAAGCTCCGGGCTCCCAGGAGAAGGTCAGGGGCCAGGGAGAGATAGATCTGAGGAGGAGGCGCCGAGCACTGGGAACCAGAGGAGCTGGAGGGTCCAGGGGGGTGCCGGGCCTGGAGCCCCTGCTGGAGCTGGGGGGCTCCGACCTGCACGTGGCCCTGGAGGAGCAGCTGCTGGCCGGGGCCATGGTGCACTCGCGGCAGATTAAGCAGGTCCCCGAGGACGAAAGAGCTAAATGAAACACATTCTCACTCCAGCACAAACTTCTCTCTGTGGACCACGAGACCGGTGCCTCACATCCTTTCCTGCTTCAAGAAGATATGGACAAAGAGGGAAAACTTCTATTCCTTCATACTGTGTACTCTGGAGAAGCACAACGTTTATTAAAGAGCAAAGTACATGTAAATATTAACTTATCTTTGTCTTTAGGGAGGAGGGTTATGAAGAGGTTGCTGTTGAAATGTATGTAAATCTATGCAAAGACCCTTCTGTAAAGTGTTCAGAAAGCCTGGATGTATTATTGTTTGTCTTTAGGCGTTGTCTCCTGGGCTGCTTTTATGTTTAGTTTGTGTTTATCTGTTACTCCAAGATGTACATAATGTAATATTTCAACTTTCAAATGGAAGTTGGTGAATTCAGCCTCAGAGCTATGAGGTTTATAAACTGTGGACGATGGAGGAGCTCGATCCCGAGTTACAAATCATCCCACCTTCGATACCTGTTCCTTTTTGGTTTACGAGTGCCTTCTAATCCACATGCTGCCGTTTGTTCCCTCAACGTGTGCTTTAACTCCTACTGCAAAGAGAACAGTAATCATGAGGAAATGATATTATATTAAGGACAATGAAAGAAAATGGATCCCCAGAAATTCCTCCATCGGGCGGCACATGTTGGACCTTTGCTTTGTACAAGAAACTATGTTCTATTTTTCTATGTGCATTGTATTTCTGTACATTTTGCTGAAAATATTAAATAAAAACATCTATATTACATCCATGGCTCTTGGTCTGCTTGTGTTCAGAGACAGGTCATATCATAGATGTTGTATTCACCTCTACATTTATCAGCGTGTCCACCAGGGGGCGTCTTGCCGTCCTTATTCAGCTCGGAACGCCCTGAACTCGAGCCGTAATGTCAGTATTGCAACAACATGCAGCTTTCATATCAACGTCATAAAAAAGTGATTTTTTTATTACATTACACACATTTAGATAATTAACAGTACCAGGAAGAGTTATCAAGATACGCTGTCAGCACCAGAGGTCCATCAACACTTCATGTTTTCTCCTCTCAAAGTTTTATGTCCGCTTTAACAGCCAGGATAGTTTCCATCATTTGGCTTTCCTCTTGGCCTGTCATAAAAAGAGTCGTTTTTCATTCATGAACTTCTTTTGATCACTAAAACAATCAGGAGGATTACTAACTTTGTAACTTACTGCATTTGTAAAGCAGGTCTTCAGTGCTTGAAACTCTTTAGCACACATGTCCTTCTTCAGCTCCTGTCTGCCTGTTGTAGAGGCGGACACACACTTCCCATATGTTGCTGCCTGGGTTGGTGACATTGGACAGAGAATAATAATCTTAGTTATCTTTTTCAGTTTCTGTCTATGGTGGTATATAAAGTGATTTAAAAAAATAAAAATCACATATCAAAGGAAATTCTCACAAAAAAAAGGGACATATCTGGTCCACCCAAAACATCAAAGGATGGCCGAACGTTACATGATTTTTTTTCAAAAATAAAACAATGCAATAAGAGAAAAAAATTGGACATTTCATAATTAAATAGAAAAATAATAATAAAATATTTTAAAGGACATAATAAAAAACAGAAATTAATTTCACCTCATGTTTTCTTATTTAAGTAAGAACAAGAGAGTTAAGCTTTAAATTAAATCAAACAAAGGGGGTTGTGAACATAAACCTTCTGTTCATAAATAAGCTATTAAGAAAGTTAACAGCAACTGCTAGAGATATGTATAGTAATGCAGGTGTACCTTATAATAGTGAAACACTGAGTCACATTAGTGGTATTGATGACATGATAATTAACAGCAGCCCAACACGTCATTTTAACGTTCACACTAAAGAATAAATGTACATATGTTTCATCAGCATTAGTTATCAAGATCCACAGATTTGAAGATGATATAATACACTGATTTGTCTTTGTTAGGAGCACACTACAGATGGTAAAGCTGCAATGTATTGTAATGTGAACTCTAGAGGCACACGTAATAGCATACCAATATTTCCCCTGCTAAGTTATATAAAACAGAGCTTACCTCTGGTGAACACTGTGCAAAAAGTTCCGGGAAAAGTCTCAATTTCTCTCGACTGCGACTCCATGCATTTGACACAGACATGGTTCCTGTTCGGGTGTTACAATAGTTCCTTTAGGTTAAAGAACACAGCACAGGTGAACAGATAATGCTTCACCGTGTGTTCAATTTAAAAGGGAGCTCATGAAGCATTTAAACTAAGAAATAAACATCAACTAGCAGATGAAGCATTTCTGTCATCCATGGGCAGCGCCATATTGTTGACCCTGGCTGCTTCTCAGGTCGACTATTTTCATTTCCTCGCTCCTCGGTCCTCGGTCTCACCGGAAGTTGATTTGCCTGCGCCATCTTGAGTACCGTCCCATGGCTCTTATTTCTGCCGGAGGACCGAGGATCGAGGAGCGAGGAGCGATAATGGAGGAGCGATAACCGAGGAACCACCAGACCATCCTCCGATGAAATCCTCAGATACTCACCCCGCCCCCTTACTGTGCATCGCTCACTGATTGGACGAGGCAGTGCATGCACTGATCTGATGCTTCTTGACATGAGAGCAGAGTGAAGAAAATACATGAACCTCACGAGAGTCACTCCTCAGTTTATACCGTGTTTTGTTTCAATTCATGTATCATTTAGTTACAAATATGTCATATATCTGAACAACAAAGTGGTCAAAAATCATTTAATTCATTTTTTGGAAACATTTTCATGATCGCTTTTTTCGTTTTACATTTTCATTTATTGTCATTTCCATTCAGTCAGTCATTAAGTGCTATTAAAATGTTAATTTACTACATATCCAAACAAACAAAGTGTGCAATCCAATGAATGTTAATCTAACTGGGTTTTGATAGATAACATCTCTTTTTCTTCTCTCAATTATTTTATTTCTATTGTTTACTCTAATCAATATTAATCAAACTATTGATCGTTTATAAATTTTAAGAATGGCGTTTATCTTTTTTGAGAATTAGTTCTTATTTTATTTTATTTATTGGGATCTACAACAGATGATACAAATGTTTGTGTCAGTAAATGTGTGCTAACAGAGGCGGGGGGGTGTGTGGAAATAACGGGGACAGAGCTGCTGTCAGACGATCAGCTGTGCAGCGTCATCACAAACGGACGTCGCTTCACGTGACGCTCCGGAGGAAAGGACGTCCCATTGCTCTTAAAACTCATTTCCCTGCTTCTCGTGGTTTCCTTGCGTCCCTCCATGCTTCCCTGGTGGGAGGGACTAAACGCAGGGAAACGACTCAAGTGAGGGAAGCAAGGATTTCATTTAATCGACCTGAGAAGCAGCCCCTGTCATCAAGGAAACCTCCAGCATGATATAGGGTACTGTGATTCGCTTACTTCCACGTCAATCATAAGGATTTCCTGAATCTGATTCGTTGTTTTCCGAACGTAGGCGGAACCGGAACGCCAATAGAATGTAATATAGCTACTTGCTGTTCTGTGATTGGCTGGCTGTCACCTCTAGCTCCGCCTCCTCTCGTACCCCTCGGAGGAAGATGAGTAACCAGCAGCCAGGATTGCTAAATCATGGCAACATTTATGGAAAGATTTGCTTTTCTTCAGAAAGTAAGTGCTGTTTACGGTCAATATTACAAGCTGTTAAAACCACTAACAGCTGAATGGAGTATGATGGGTGTGACGTACGTTAACATGTCTATTTAAACCTGTTAAGTTGTGCTACCATTAGCTTGATAGCTAACAGCAAGAAGAACACATTTCTTCATTTCTCATTTGACCTGGCAGATGTTTTAGTTGGATTTTAAAGCAACTGACAGGCATAGAGCATTGTTATAACTACCGGTTTGGTCAAAGTCATCTGATAAACAGACCCTGGTTCATATCTGTGTCACATCTGCATCTATAAAGTACACAGGTTAGCTTGATATAAAATGTTTTGGTATGTGGACTGTGCTTTGCTCATGGGATACATCACAGTCCCTTCGTGTCAGCTTTGAACTTGTTTTCCACTTCATGCTTTCCACTAACTGTAGGTCCCGACTCTGATGAAGGCTACAGCAGATGATGAAAACCCCTGCCCTGGATACCTTTTCCAAGACATTGGGAGTATCCTTTTTCTCAGCTTCTGTTGTGGTCCAGCCAGCAGCTGCAAACTCTGAATGTACTTATTATCTCACATGCAATAGATGAATTCATCTGATGGCTGGTGAATGGTTCGTCTGTGATCTACACAAAGTGGTAAATCACATGTTAAGCGTATCGCTGTAAACATTATGCTTTAAAGTGTTGAAGTTCATTTTTCAATGTAGAGCTGCAGCTATAAGTCGACTTCACACATTCAAGATGGCCACAAAATACTGTTTTCAGCTTCTCAAATATGGAGATGATGTGCTTTTGTTGTTGTTGTTGAATGTCATGTTAGACTGAATATATTTGGGTTGTTGACTGACAAAACAACACATTTAAAGCCATAACCCTCAACTTTAAAAAATGGACATGCTTACTGTTGTCTGACATTGTACAGAACAAACAATTAATCGATTAAACAAGACTTATCTTCGAGTATTCTAACCAGGAAACCTTGCCAACATATCCTTAACCACCATATCACTGTAGAAATCTCCCATGAGTCGTCAGGTTGCGGTCAGTGTTTGTTGGAGTATCTTCTTGAGAGGCTGCAAGTGGAGTCCTGCCATGTCAAAATAAAGGTGAGAGCAGTTTTATTATTCAAGTCTTTCATATCATTTATTGGGGATTTTCCTCCCTTTCCTGCCTGTGAGTAACTCTGTGTTCTGTTCATGCTCCTGGTGTTTCAGGTCCTGAAGATCTTTGTCCATCTGTGCGGTCATGGTTCAAACCATTTCCTCACAGAACTGCGAAGGAACTCCACCTTCATCCAGCAAGCATCAGGTTAGACGCTGTGCTTTGAGCTCCGTTTGACTCTCATGAGTTTGCTCTGTCAGCTGGATACTCACTCGCTGTTGTGTGTTTTTGATTTTTTAAGTTTACAGCGGCCCTCCTGATCCTATCCACGGCACAGCGTTGTACCAGAAAGTTAGAAACACCGCACAGGTGAGCCTAATATTTATGTCAAACATAAAACTGTGTCAGTAAGGCAAACACACTCAAATGTAACTTTTGTCTGCAGGAAGTGGCCAGGTTGCTTTTCACAGATACAATTTCCACCAAAGGCAGCGTCTCCCCGCCCAACCTAGCCCCTCCAACAATGGGTGAGTTTTGCCAATTTATAATGACAATATCCATCTGTTGATAGCGTATAGAGTTACATCTGCTCATGTATTTTGAATACTTTAGATTTCATTACAACATGTCTCTGTTTCCAGGAATGGGCTCAGCAACCACACACAGGTCAGGAATGCAGGGCTTTGGATACAGTCCTGGGAAACAGGCGACAGGTAAGTGATGGACCACCACCACACACAAACAAACACACACACACACACACACACAAATCAAGCTTATCTACTGTGTTAACGTGTGTGTCTCCCAGCAGGCGGTGACTCTCTGCTGGATAAGATCCAGAAGGCTGCAGAGGTGGTGGCGAACACCGTCCTCCCCCCGACCGAACACCAGGGCATCCGTCTCCACGACAACTATTACCGGGCCGTAGCAGCACCCTCAGCCCCCATAGAGGTAGCGGTGCCAGCGTGTGCCTACAACCTGCCCGCTAGCACGCCTAAAGGTCAGACACAGTGGGATGGAAACTTAGCAGAGATGGCAAAAGTACACACATGCTTTACTCAAGTAGAAGTACACATACTCGTGTTTAAAAAATAATCTGGTAAAAGTAGAAGTACTGACTAAACTTCTTTACTCAAGTCAAAGTAAAGATGGGCTTCGAAAATGCACTTAAGTTAAAAAGTACCCATAACTAGCAGCTGCTTTAAAGAGTACCTGACCTCCCTTTATATTAATAGAACAATAATGTCATTGTTAGCTAATGAATGTTTCCATGCTGAACAACGGCAACATGACAACGTTTCCATTGGTCCCTCTTCTTTAGAGAAGACCAGGAAATGATGGATCAAATCAATAGGCACGCAATGACTCTAAATAATAATGATCACGCCACCAAACACACATTTAAACTAAAGGAACCAGCCTGTTTGGGAAATGTTAGAAGTAGAAAGTATAGGTATTTGTGTTCAAAATGTAAGAAGTCAAAAGTACTGATACCAGAAAAATGTACTTAAGTACAGTAACGAAGTATTTGCACTCCACTACTTCCCACCTCTGGGGCTTAGGCTTTTTAAATAGCATTAAAAAATACGTTTGTATGTGCAGTGTGTGATTTAGGCATGGGAACATATGAAAATGTCATGTCTTGACTATTATCGTGGCCCAAATAATTGCCATTCGGTTCATAACACTATCCCATAATCCTCCTGTGTTCCCAGCATCGACCCAGCGCTGCCCGGGTCAGGTGGGCGGCGGCTGGGAGGAGACGGACAGCAGCAACGGCTCCTCTCACAACTCCTCTCAGGACATGGCGGCTAACGGCAAGTCTGCAACCGGGAGCCAATCAGGAGCCAGTAGAGAGAGCAGCGGGGACCTATCAGAGCGGTGAGTTGACCCGTTACACTTCCTGCCTAAATGATAATGTAGTGACATTGAAGAGCTGGTAGATTAGGCTTTGAATGTTAGCAGAAGATAACAGGAGTACTCTCCCTCTCTCCATGCCCCTCACACTGCTCAGGGGGGAGGCGCTGCAGTTAGGGGACTGTGGCCAGGAGGTGGCGCTGATCAGCAGACTGACCGAAGGATCCAAAGCTTTCCTGTCCAGAGAGGAGAGCCAGCACTTCATCAAAGAGTCAGTGCAGCTCAAATCAGACTGAAAATAATGCCGATTCTCCCTTTTTATGAACTGTGTTATCATTATTTTGTTTTAATTGGCTGGATTTCTGTCTCGTTTAATCTTTCAGATGCTCCATTCTCAACTGTGAGGTGGTGGTGGAGTTGCTCTCAAGCAAGCTCCAGGATCCCTCAAACACCGTTCAGATGGTAACCACGATTAAGATTCACTGAATATCCATATATATGTTTTCCTTTTTGTGTATATATAAACGTAAATATGCAGTACTAATATACCTTTCTTTGTTTTCCTCTAATCCTGCAGCGGGCACTGTGTGCTGTATCCTGCCTGATGACCTCTGACCTCCTCTCTCTGGAACAAATGTTTGCAGCTACACAACGGCGGCTCCGTCAGCTGAGTGAGGGGCCTCCGGGGCCCGTGGCCAACAAAGCCACCAAGGTAAGAGAGAAGGCTGCACATGGTGAGGACTGATGGGACAGAATCAACCCAATGGCATCTTAAGGGACATGTTTGGCTTTTATTTGATTTTAGAAGTTGAACCTCAGCTCCTTTTATGAGTCTATAATAAACTGACAGACACTAAGACCCTTCAAGGCAAACATGATGATTAGCATGGCAGACATGTGTGTTCACACCATGAGAGCTTTGTATAAGGATGCAGGGCTAGATAACATTTAAAATGAGGGCGTATTTATTTTGTTCTTATCTCCTCTTACCAGATCCTGCGTCAGTTTGAGGCTCTGATTGGTGGATCTGCTCACGCTCAGAGGCAGGAAGCAGCGAGCAGCAGCCATCAGGAAACATCTCACCGGCTTCCTGCAGCCACATACTTAGACCCTTTACTACCAACCCAGTCTGCTACCAACACCACCCTTCATCAGCTCCACATCTCACCCACTGGTGTGTCCCCACCACCAAATCACCCATCTTCTCCCTCTGGCCTGGAGGTCCAGATAGACTCCTCAGTGGAGCTGATGAATGACGACGAAGAGGAGAAACTTCCTCCCGTTCTGACCGAGTCAATGCAGAACCAGGTGGAGCCGAACAGGACTGCTGAGGTTCAATCTGTCGCTGAAGAACCAGAGCTTCACACAGATAGCTTCTCGCCAGCGGAGCCTCAGAGTGAGCAGCCCTGTCTGAGCCGACTGTCTCTGTTCAGCGGGATGCAGCTGGTCACCAAGGCAACGCCGCTGTGTAAAAGACAGACATCCCAGAATGAGATGGACGACAGCTTAAAGGAGAATCAAGCTCTGCAGAACGGCAGCAAAACCAGTGATGACACTGCTTTCATTTGCACTTCAGTCGCATGTGACGGCAGCCAACCAGTGTCGGCCTTTTCCTTTCTCAACTTTTGACCAACTCTACACAGCTGTCGCAGTTAAGCCAATGATGTCATTAAGTTAGGAAATCTATTGAATTCAAAATCAAGATTATATAGACAGCAGATTTACATTATGTTGGGATTTTCTGTCTATCAGTGTGGTGCCTCGTTGGGAAATGTATTCAAGCAGCAGAGACAGAGATATTGTCCTTTAGAGTCCACAGCTGAGAAACCCCTTAACTCTTCAGACATGAGGGCTTTGCTGGATGCCGTTTGTAGGTTGAGGCCTAATTTTCCTAATAAGTATTTAACAATAATGCTTGAATTACAGGTTGTTATTATAAACAGTTGCTTTGTCTCAGGATTCCGTTTAGCTGACAAAAAGAAACTAACGCCTCGGCAGCGAGCGCTAAACCTCCGAGGGAGAACGCCCTCGATTTGTTATTTGCACAATTGCTTTTCTTATGGACTCATAAATCTGAGAGTGGTCTTCCATATTTGTTGGTACTTACCTCGTACAGTATGTCAGTGTAAACGTCATGAGTGTTAGTTTACATACAACCTATTTATTGCGTCTACCCTGTATTGATGAATCCATAACCCATCTGAGAGTGCATGTGAAGATACGTTTGAAGAACTAATGGAGGAATGTATTATTTAGGTATTTTGGGTGCTCTGAAACCTGACAAGTTACCATAACTCAACAAAATGTAAGGCATCTGATTGCCTTAGTTCTTTAACGTTGATGTACTTAAACGTGTTCAGACCTTTAATATTATACATCAAACGCTGAACATGAAGAGTGTCACCTTACTGCAGGCATTTGTGGTGCTTTCCTGCTGTTAGTGAGACGCATGGAAATAAGTAGAGAAATGTATACTTTTAATTAGTGCTCCTTTAATCTGCGAAATAGTCCAAGTAAATAACAGATTTGTTAAATGAGCAAAAGTAAGAAATGTCACAAGAAGTCCACATATTCCCGTTAGAAGAACCTTTTACTAATGTAAGCGTACACTGCTTAATGTTTCAAATGGTCGTCAACATTTGGGTTTAGTGTACATAAAGCAGATTATCAGCCATTTATAAAGTTGTTTGTGTAACCAAATAAAAGGCAGATTACGTTTAATCGTTGTTCCAGTCACACACTGTACTGCAGTGTCGAGGAATGTGGTTTACACTACACGCTAAAATGGTAATCCAGCCTACCGATATGTACAAAGAACGATACTGATGTATTTCATTTCAGTGAACATGAACTATGCCGAGTAACAATAAAACCTGCTGTGTGTCTTACAGCACCAACTGAAACAATGTAATACTGCAGACCCGGCTTTCAGCAACGCCTTTATTTTTCAATGTTTAGGAAAATTACATAAAATATGAGTCACTTCCACATCTCTCATTTTATTTGCAACACAGTGTACTGGTCATTTTCAACCCATACATACAACAGGTATGGCTGACAGGCGCATACACACACAGACGATGTGTCAAATGTTAAACACGTGGTTACAAACAGCGCTTTCTCTCCAGGCTGTGAGACGCTCGGTTCCTTACACCGCCTGAAACGCAGTCCTCTCACGGCTCTATAATTAGCCGGCGTCTAATCTGAGGTTGGGTTTTGGTGGTGCGACTCATCTGTTCCCTTAGCTCGGACCCACTGACCTACCAAACACACTTAGATTCATTTGGACTGAGAAAGTATGTTTAAATACGCTATCATTTAAAAGGACATCCATCAATTACTCTCACCATGTTACCTCGGAGTGTGACGAGGTGAAAGAAGCGTCAAACGTTTTCAAAAATCGTTGACAAATTCTTGCCAAACGTGTCCGAAAGTCCTTTATCCAGATTCATTCAATGAGACGGGAGAGCTTGTAAACAAATTATTCGACACAGTTCTGCTATTGTTAAACGCACACTTGGATGTACTAAGTGTTTTTGTGGGTGGATTATTTCTTTAAATTTGACACAAGAAGCCGTAACAAGTTATTTTACTGGATTTTTTTAAATAATGCTCCTTGGGTGTGAGCCCTTGGCCTCTATAAACCTCCTTCTTGAATCACAACAATGACCCCCCCCCCCCACACACACACACACGCATTCAGCCGCCTTCCCCAGCCGAGAGTAAACAGAATGAGGAGTTATTGATTAAAGTGCTTAGCTTCATTTAGTTTTGCAAGCACTTTGGATCATCACGCGTCTCTTGTGATTAGCACCAATGAAAATGTCCACGCATCGACGCACGCATGTAAAGAGAATGATACCTCTTTATAAAGTGCACAGGGTGCGTGCACACACTCACACACACACCAACAAACACAACAATACTGCACAGAAACCACAGTGGCTGGGCCATGGACAGGCGGATGTGCTTATGGTCTTAACAAATGGTACATGGTGAGGTGGGGATGAGCCTTTGTGCCCACACATTCTGTAAACCTCCCCACACATCATCCCCTCCCCCCTAACACGGGTGAGGTTTTTTTCCGAGGAGGATTCCCCCCCCCCGTACCAGGAGATTCAGCACTGATGGGCGAGGGACTAAAGGTCAGGAGATGGGGTCACGGTCATGTTGAGCCTGGACGCTCTCTGGTCTGCAGGCTGCTGAAGTGCGCCTCCCGCAGGACTCTGTTGATGCAGTCGTAGGAGACACTGCTGCCATCGCCATGGAAACCTTGCTGCAAGGAGCTACGGGAGTCTTCTGGCTTCGGGCTTCGGGAGCACTGGGGGATGCGGCTGTTGTGAATTGACGGCCTGGCGGTGGCCACTATGCCTGTCTCTGGACTGCTGATCCCATTGCTGCTGTCACTACTGGAAGACTGCAAGAACACCAAAGAGATGAGCTGTGAATTGACGCTTCACGGATCAGTGAGGATGAAAGGCTGTAAATAAAACATGCTGTGCTTTTCCTGAAACTGGTGCATTGCATGTGCGATGCAGAGACACATACACATGCGATGAAGGAATACATGACCTTGGAAGACTCATCACACACTTAGATAAAAAGGGTAAACCTACATGGCGTTAAGATGAATGTCAAGATCATTTCAGTCTTACCTCTGAATCTAAATCTGAAACGAGCAGACTGGGACCCCCTCCTGACCTCTTGGCCTGAGGGCTCAGCTGTTGGGGTTCCTCACTGTCACAGCTACGGTGTCGTTTCCTGTGCAAAACACAAATGTAAGTAACAGAGTGTTGTGAGTACAGAGTGAACATAAAAGTGAAGTGTGACAGGCAGGGGTGGAGAAAGGAAGAGTATGAAAGAAAAAAAAAGAGCGAACATAAAGAGGAATCCAAAAATAGCATCCCAGTTACATGATCAGGCATGTGGCGCTCCCATTATGAGAACACATTGATTAGCATGCCTTTAGTGGGGTCTATATTGGGAATTAACAGTGTGAATATTACATTAACACTGCATTTCTAGACTAAATCATATAGCTTTTGATAACTGCACTGGGTTGCTTAGATACAATGCAATAAAGTCAAACAATTATAAATGTAATAGTACATGTCAGATGTGTAAAAATGGTATCCCAGTTACCTGCTGTCAGTCAGCATTTCAGCAGTCTTGACGAAGGTTTCTTTTTGGCTAAATGAAAAGGTTGAGAGTCCTCCTTTTGAGCCGGGATCTTATTTTAAAGCTATGTTACAGCACGACCATTTCGTAGAGACTCAGTATAGCAAGCTCCCTGTCATCTCATAAAAAAGTCTCCAGAAGAAGAGGTCTCCGTAGGAATGATGTGTGTTAGCTCAGACCTGTCACTTCTTCCCCAAGTCCCCAGTGCCTACGCCTCGGTGGTGGAACAAACTGCTAAAGCTAACCAGCTAACCACCATGAATTCTCGTTTACGACGTGAAATCTCGAGAAACTCCAGGCATGACAGCAGAGCTAGTTTGTTAGCATGCTAGCTAACACCGGCTAACTACTTGAGCTAACTGAAAGTTCTTCCGCTTTCGTATTCCGTCCACTTTGCCGTTAGTCGGGGTTAATAACCGTTGTCTGTACTTGACAGCAAGTCCGTCACTAAGAAAACCAAATGAGTTAAAGGTTCTTAAATACAGTCACTTCTACAGTTGTCCGGAGTATGATAAGCGGTACTCCGGTTGTTAGGTGTGTTTCTGCTGTCTGTCTGGGGAGTGATTCCGGAAGCTCCGCCCCTGTGTTTACATTACGTCACCGGATGACGTACAATGCGGAAACCGCTTCCAGTGTCAACATGTCACATTTAAGATAATATTAGCATTTTTTTCTCCACGAATAAATAAATTAAGGTGGCTTAAAGAAGGTTTTTGATAGTGTCGAGAACAGGCTTTTTGTGTTGTTGAACGTACGTGTATAATACTTGTTCTGTCTCAGTCGTTTCGGTATGCTGCTTTTTTCAGCTCCAGAATTAACATTTTCAAAACTTCATGCTCCACAATTTACACATATCACATTGTAATATCAAATTGTCATTATATTGAATCAATTTCAAACACTTTTGCCCACTTTCCTTACATTCTGTGTCACACCATTTCTGTCATAAGCATTCAGGTATCCTTCAAAAGTAAAACAAAAAACTGAGAGCAAAGCCAATTTCTAAATATGACTGTGACTTTATTTGTGACCCTGTTAATGCTGCATATCTGTTTACATGTTAATGCTGTATATCTCCGATGTAGATTAAGTTAATCCAGCACTCTGTCCAGGCACTGCAGACAGCGTTGGTCTCCAATCATAAAGATTTAGCTAGACTTTACAGCAAATACACAAACTCAGAGAGGCATGTTCTGGAGGAAGGATTCCATGTTCCAACCCATCACAGTCCACTCTGACTCAGACTGGATCTCAGCTCACCCTGAGGAGCATCAAGACTTTGAGAGTTTCTTCAGAGACCCTTCCCGCAAGACCCCAAATGCAAGCCACAATACTATTTACATTCAAACCATAGGTGAGTTTGCTTGTGTCTAGGTTGGAGCAGGGGCGTCAAACTCAAATACACAGTGGCCCAAAATAAAAAAAATAGGTACTAGTCGAGGGCCAGACTGGTTCAATTTATTTTATTGCAAAGCTTATTGAAATGAACTTATTGCACATAATTAACCTGGAACTAACAAAGCTTAAATTATTGCCTATAAAAATAACATTAAACATTAAATAGCAGTTGCATTAATTTCTTATGGCTCTATCTGCAGTCATTTCTTATGAGTACATGTTCCCACAGGCCAACAACAGCTTCAACAAAACAATTCCCCTCAAAGAAAAAACCAAACATGCCCTGTTGTCGCAAGAAAGAAAGTGCAGAAGGAAACATCCATTGAAACTCAGTTTGCTGCTCTGTGATGCACACTAAGCCAGATACTTGGCATCTCATCTTGGGTGAAAGTTCATCAATGTTTGGGGTCAGGCTCTGAGCTGAGGAGATCCTCAGGGTTGAGTGAAGGTGTGCGTGCAGTATACCGGCGGGCCAGATCTAATAGTAATTAGAAATTATTCTGCGGGCCAAAATTAAATCCACCAAGGGCCTGATTTTGACACATGGGTTAGAGCCTCTGTAATAAAGTCTTTACCCATGAGCACTTAAAATCAACGTATCACCATAGTTCATGTCACCTAATGACCGAAAAACATGCAAGAAACTACATTGTGTGCTTTAAAGATGGATGAGGCATGTAGAGTTTGTTGTGCAGCAGTTTTTGGACTCCAAGTGCAGCATTACATTGTTTGCTTGCATTCATTCTACACTATGTTTTTCAGGTTCCTTTGGCGAGGCGGGGGCTCAGACGGATCAGTGTGTGGAGTGGCTCAGAGAATACTGCCAGGCCTTCTTCTATGGGCTTTCTGTCAAGTTACTGCCGGCGGTTACTGTGGCTGAAACAAAATGCTCCTTCAGGGTGAACAGCGACTCCCACAACCTTCAGATCCTCACCGGTGAGCTGGGAGTCCATCACTTTTACCTCAGGATACCTTTCATTGTGCCATATCTACTGTGGGGTTCTGGCAAAATGCAGGAATCTCCATCTGAAGTGTGAATGATTTGCTTTGTTTTCAAATATAATAAAAAATCCTAAATCACATTATTAGTCCATGTATTTGTAGCGCCACCCAGAGTAGTACACATACTGAAGATACAACATATATGACATATTAAACATTACAACAAAAAAACAGCAGCTGAAGTACATGTTATAATGACATTGAGTCATACAAATCCTACTGAGAGAGAGAAATGACAGTAGGCATGGTCAAATTAATGAGGATATGAAATAATAGTAGAACAAATAACTGTTTAGTATCATTTTATCTTGCATTGTAGGTGACCTGCTACAGTTCCTGCGGAGTAGAAAACCAGCAGATGCTTTCTGCATTGTTGGGATCACAATGATTGACCTCTACCCCAAAGACTCCTGGAATTTTGTTTTCGGACAAGCTTCTCTCAGTAACGGTGAGCCTTTCCCACAAAGACTTTACTGAGAAAATATTACTTTCTGTATTAGCCAACCACACCTAATAATAATGCTCCTATTCATCACAACTTCCTGTTGTCCCCAAAGAAACATTGCTTCATAGTTGAGGAACATTTTGTATAAAAGAATATACACACATTACACAATTTCATCTGTAGTCCTGTATGATGTAATGTTGTTGAGCTACCACTAGATGGTGATAAAGCAAAAACATTAAATCCTGTTGCCTTCACTTTTGGTTGCAGGAATGGGAGTTTTCAGCTTCTCCAGGTATGATGACAGCTTCTACAGCAGCAGTTATGCAGGGAGTGTGACGACCCTTCCACGCCACTCGGCGTTCCGTGATCTCTCTCTCTCTCATTGTTTGCAGATTCCAGTGCTGTATGTGGGGTGATTGTGGACTGACGAACTGCACCTGGGCAGCTGTTATAAGACAGCCCATCGCGTTTCGGGAGGCCCCTCTCATTCCTCTCGCACACTGCCCGTGTGAGCCTCGCGTCGTGGCTGTCTTTTTGGTGTCCACTAATAAAGGATCGTTATACTTTCAGACCCCTCGTCTCGCCTCCCAGCTTTTTGTTGCAGCCCAAGAGCCGGGTTGTGAAGAACAGGTTTCACCCAAAGCAGGAGAACTACTCTGTGTTTGACGGTTATTACACCCCCCCCCCCCCCCCCCCCCCCATCACCAGCTCTCTGCTGCTTCGATCCTGCAAGGTTTCTAAACAAACACACATTCCACCACTCACTCAATGTTGGTACTTTGAACCTTTGAGTGTTATTGCCAAAATTGGTTGTTTTTCTCTAATCTTGAGAGTCGGGAGGGCTGATAATTTATTCCGGCAAATTACTCAGACCTACTAATTGACCCAACATAATTTATTGAGTCTATGTAAATTTACTGCTTGGCTCATATCCACCAACGTCAGCAAGATCTCACCTCTATTAACTCCTGAAGAACCAGGTTCAATGAACTGCTGTTTCAATTCAGACGACCCGCTAAATCTGTTTAAGCGATCCCGAAGGATTTTGATATCAGTAATGAGGTGTGGCTCTACCTAAGTGTGAGTGTGGCAGTGTGCAATCTTACCTTTGAAGCAGGAGAGGAGAGCGCAGATGTCTTTTAAATTGTCCCAATCTAAAAGGGGGGATCAGTTTATTTAAAAATTGGTCCACACTTATACAGGGTTTCTACCTTCTCTCATTACAACATGACAATCCTACAAAACATATCATGGTGTGGTCATGTTCTAATATGAAACCTCAATTCACAGTTTTACATTTATTACACCAAATTGTAACTTCAACTGCCCAATTCAGTTGTGACATTTAAAATAGTCCGACAGAATTTAGAGGCATCTCCTCATAAATGACCGGTGGCAGGGTACTAAACTTTCAACACACATCAATTCATTCCGCATTCAACAAAGAAATTCACTCCGCATTCAACAAAGCGATATTTACCAAGTCTGAGAGAACCTTACCGAGGCAAAAACCCAGCTCTCCAGGGAGAGAGCTAGGGCTCGCAATTAACGATGTCCCGGGGACCATAACAATTCCTACTGGGACACAAATCTATTTTGTCTGGGACTATTTCGGGACAGTGAAAAAAAAATTAAAAGTAAACTTCAAAATGGGTGTTATTTGCAAAGTCATTGGGCTGTCAAATCATAGAATGCATTCTACGTCATCCACTCTGCTGCTGACTGCTGCTAGACTCGCGCCAATGCAATGTCACGACAGTTTAAAAAAGTAGAAAGAAATGCTGAGGTGGTTGAATAAACAAGCCCCAATTCTGCCGACTCCCGAAACGAAAACATCCCAAGTCCTGGTCATGATGCATCGTCTTCCACTGTGGTAAGTTAGTTGTCTTAAGTGTCAATGTTAGCTAGCGCTAGCTAACGCTAGCAACTGAAGTGTGCCTTACAATGCATACAGACGTCCTAAAATGCGGTGTCATGTTCTTTTGAAGTTTGTGAAAATGATGTGAAATACAGTTGATCAGAATAAGAGGTGTAGCCGATCATTTTTGTATTTTCTTTGTCAGCCAGTCAGTGACCAGGCTAAAATATTTAGCTGCAAAAAGGCATTTAGCTAATCATTTAGCTTTTCATCTTTTTTTAGTGTTTCAGTTTTTTTGGGGCAAGAACGTCAGTCAGATTGGGTGACGATTAGAAAGGGGGTCGCAAGGTAATTTTAGTTTGTCAAGAATCAACTCTGGTATGAGAATAATGTGTCATGTTAAGAGAGAGTAATGTTCCAGTTGTTTTTGTGCCTGGGGGGGGGGGGGGGGGGGGGGGGGGGGGGGGGGGGGGGGGGGGGGGGGGGGGGGGGGGGGGGGGGGGGGGGGGGGGGGGGGGGGGTGGGGGGTGAATGAGTGAGAGCAAGATGATTGACATTCATGAATGAAGATAGAAGATCAATTTATATTCCTATAGTACTACTGACTTGTGAGGATAACTTGTAATTAGAACTGAAAACAGATACATTTATTAAACTGTATTATGGAACTTCTGTTTTTTTATTATCATTCATACCACTTTTATTGCCAGATGGAGGGTTCCGATCATAAAACACAGAGACCATACAGCCATACCATATTGAATTGAAAAATACAAATCAGAATTCTTCTATGTTGACATGACAATGATAAATTAGTCTGGATATTGAGAAACAATAGAAAAACATGTCTTAAAACAACTCTCTTCCCTTCTACTCTAGGAGAGGCAACAGATCAGACTAATATTCATATGTTTAAAAGAACAAGTATTTTAAACTTACATGGTGGACCAGAGTCTATGGTGTGATGATTAAGTGACAAAAAAGTATCAAATGATATGTATTCTGCATAATTGGGGGGGCGACGATACAAATTTAAATTTGGGACACTGCTGGTTATATCCGGGACAATACAAAGTAGAATTCGGGACAGTTGTGGGACACTGAGGAAAAAAGTTAATTTCGAGCCCTGGAGAGAGCTTACCGGGAAAGAGAGCAACCCCCCCCCCCCCCCTTTCTCTCTCTCCCCTCTCCTTCTCTCTCTCTCTCTCGTCTCCTCTCTCTCTCTCTCTCTCTCTCTCTTCTCTCCTCTCTCAGTCTCTCTCTCTCTCTCTCTCTCTCGTTAGCTCCCTCTCTGCCAGTGTCATGCTCAAAAACAGGACAGAAAAACCTAAAGACACCTCCTCCATACCCATATTTGTGGAAACAAATGTATTGGGTGTACAGGACTGGACTTGTCCAGACATATTCTATGGCTATGGCATAGACACACCTTCCCATGTTTGTGTAAAAAGGTCATAACCTCTAGTGTGCAGGACTGGAACATTATTCTCGGCTATGGCACAAACACCTTTTTGGGGCCTCAGTCTTTCTCCAAAAAGTCAGGAGCCCCCCTCCCTTTGTACTGCTGTGAGGGAAGAGGGAAGAAACTGTCTCCCCTCCCTTATCAGTGACACCCATAAATCAATAGGCCTCAATCTCAATTTAACAAACCACTTGGTTTTTGTTTATGCTGTAAATATAGAAAATCATAAAATATGAAGCATTTTCATTGTGGGTTATACAAGAATATAATTGATTATATTTGATTATAACTAACTTTCGTTTGAACTATTCAACCTAATATGGAGACCTCAACACTAATGTACAGTAGGGTATTTTTTTGCAGACAATGACCCATGAGATTGGCCACATGTTTGGGTTGAAGCATTGCCAGTGGCTGAGCTGTGTGATGCAGGGCCAGGGGCGGATCTACCGGGGTGGCAACTGCCACCCTAAAAAATAGATTTGTTTTGAAATAAAAGTTGTGGCTCATCGGACATTTATCCCTAATGTCCGAGTGCAAGTGAATGCAGCACAAGACGCGAGTCTTGCAACCCCTCCCCCGGCCCTGGCGCGAGCATGGAAATATGATTGGCGGCGATTTCATTTGAACGGGACGGCGTAAAACGAGAAGTATTCGGACCCAAGTACACGGAAAGAATGAGGTATTTGCGGTCTACAATGACAGAGAAGAGACTGTCAAGTGTCAAGTTTGGCTGTACTCAGCATTGAATCAAAACGCACTAAAGCTTTGGATCTTAATACGTTTGTGGCGTTCAGCAAAAAGGCGTTTTGCTGAACGCCCCATGGTAATCGCCGCATTCAGCTGTAATAGGCATGCCAACTTGATGCTCTGCTCACGGATGAGCATAAAAAAACTGTTAAGATGATGACCTTACGTGTATATATATTTTTTTCTTTGTGGGGGTCTGCCCCCAAAAAACAGTTTTAAGTTCTGAGAAAGTCAAGGAAGACGGTGTGTAAAACTACATAGTTTATTCAATAATAAATGAATATGTGAATCATAACAGTGATTGACAGCTGATAGGAATCATATGATTGTTAACATTATCATATTCATTCAAACAAACATCGATGAGACAGTTTATTAATGTACTTATTGCAGCAGTCTGCATACATTTGGTACCCCTGCTGGTCTAAGAGTGAAACAAACTCATTCAGTTACTGTTCAGTTAAAATTCATTCAATTATGTCTGCCACCTTATATATTTCTATTTAAGGCTTTACTGATGTGCCACAATAATGTCACCTAATGTTATTGAGTTAAAATATCAATATTGTGGCTTTCCAAGTTAACATTGATTGATGTGACTGCGATTAAATCATCATATAGCCTACTTCTGCCAGGGGATGCCACCCCTCAAAATCTCCTGCCACCCTCTTGCCACCCCATGAATATGTTTCTAGATCCGCCCCTGTGCAGGGCTCCAACCACCTGGAGGAGTCTGACCGCCGCCCGCTGGACTTCTGTCCCGTCTGCCTTCGCAAGCTACAGGTCGCCATCGGATTCAAAATAGCTGACCGATACAAGATACAAAGAAAACAAACATATTTTCTGCTATATGCCGATTTGTACTAGCTTATATTGTATATTTGTATGTTTTAATTGTGTGTTGTGTGTCCCGCATGTACCCTTTTCTGTACCCAAGGACAAATGTCCACTGAAGTGAAGCCAATCATATCAAAAATAATTTGAATCTTTTGGCATTTTAAATTCTCTTTTTCAGATGTTTCTCTCTGGTGTTATTGTGATCACTGCATAATATTTCACAATAAACCTTATTCACCTTTTGTTCTTTTTGTACTCTCTTTTAGTGATTGTTTATCTGTGTTCAACAGGCCTTAGTGCACTGGATGGAGGTGGATCAAACACCGGAGTCCTCCACCTGTCAGTCTCTGCTCCACTTTCCCAAACCAACAGAAGCCTTTCAGACCTCCAGACTGTGGCTGCACAGGTGCCTGGACATACTGCGGGAGTAAGAAGATGAACTATAGTACTTGTATATATAATATATGCAACACCCCCCACTTATCCTTGTATACACATGTGCTTAATATTTCTGCTGTTACAAAAGAGTCTTTATTTTGTTTATGACTGTTGCACCTTATTTGAGGATGAGCACAGGGCCAACTAGAGAATGTATCAGGTAGTTGAGTTTTATTGATTGTAAAATAATTAAATGGCACTTCAGTTTCCAGGCTGAATGAAATGCTGAGTTTAGGTTAATATGTTTATAAATCTAGGTTAAAGATGCCATATGACATTATAGGACATTATATACTTATTTTTAAATATATACGTTTATCAAAATCATAATTTCCAGTGAATTATGTGACAGACACAACAGAGGTTGCAATGAGTTACTTATGATCTGGACTGCTAAGCTTTTAAGAGGTTTGCTTTGTGCATTTTAAGATAAAAAAAAAAATCTTAAACATATTTCATTTGTTGAAATCACTCTTTGCTTTATTGTGATTAATTGAACACATTTTCATTACAAAAATAGATTTGAATCATACATCTCGTACATTCACAAAACAGTACATTGTCTGCTTGATGACAATCTGATTTAAAATAAAAATCACATCTACTGAGCTTCATGTTATTTCTATAACCCTAGTTACAGTATTAGTGCAATTTACTATTCTCAGCGTCACAGTTTTTCTGGTCATTATTGTAGTATTGATTGTAGTATAGTTCAAGTTTCAGTTTAACTCCAAGAATATAAAAAACGGAGGAACGTCCATTAACACTGCATCACTTGTGGTCTATTGTAAAACACATCCATACTCTCCAGCCATATCTCACATCCGTCGTTTGTAAAGCAAGACTTCATTTAAGAGGCCATAATATCCAGGTTCATATTAGTATTCAGTGTCCCTACTGCAGTGGTTCTCAAAGTGGGGGGCGCGCCCCCCCCAGGGGGGCGCAGAGGCATGACAGGGGGGGCGCGAGAGACCAGGGGGGGAAATGGTTATTAAAAAAAAAAAAAAAGATAAAAAAATAATAATCATATTTTGAAAAATTATTGATTGAAAATAATATAATACAGTAGTATTACGTCTGGTTCTCTGTGTTTCATTAAAGCTCGGCTCTCTGTGTGTGTGTGTGTGTGTGTGTGTGTGTGTGTGTGTGGAACGAGCCATTTTGTGTGCATGCACTCATAGAGAGAGAGAGAGCGCACCGGTACCGGAGATCGTAGTTGTTAGCTTCTGGTGCTAGCGAGCTACGCTAACGGATATACTGTAAGGAGTTTTTTCAACAACAAAGTGGAGGAGAGTCCTCTCCTGTCAGACTGAGAGGCACAGTGAGCTAAAGGACTCTCAGTGTTATCTCAGTGGGTCTCAAACGTTTTGGTCACCATAAATGTAAACAATTATTTCCGAGGCACACATTTATATGATCATTATAGTTATAAAAAAATAAGAGAATAAATTAAAAACAGGTATGAAATACTATATGACAGTAAAAAAAGAATAAAGTTTAAAAGGGGAGTGATTTGTAAAATATCCATAAAGAAATAGTAAATCTGTTTCCAGTTCTGTTTCAAATGGGTGTTGAGAGATGTCCATAGATCTCTTCATTTTGCTCTCAAAGTGTACCAGATTGATGCTTTTAACTTCAATATTTAAAAATCTTCCCGGGGGAGCTTACCCCCGGACCCCCCTATGTGAGGTCCACACACCACCTATAAAAATAGCACTTTACCCATACTTACACCTATATGCCGTGAGCTGATTATCGAGCCTTCATTGTAAAAGTCACTCTGTGTATTTGCGTGGGGAGTGTTGCAGTAGAACATTCCACTGTAGCGCCCGGTACATTAATGGGAAACCCTAAATGTTTGAGCCCCCTCTATGAAACGTCAAGCTACCCCACAGCACCCCAAAATAAATCTCTGGCGCCGCCACTGAGCCTGACTATTTGTGTTGGGGGGGCCCGACTTTTTTTTTTCTCCAATGGGGGGGCCTGACAGAAAAAGTTTGAGAACCACTGCCCTACTGTGACATGTCTCCATGCTTTAATGTTCAAAAAGCTCTTTATTTTTCTCATATTGCCTGTGCTGCAGCACCTCTTTTCACCCTCTGTCTGAAACCAGAGCCCAGTCTGCTCTGATTGGTTAGCTGGCCGGCTCTGTTGTGATTGGTCAAACGCTTAGAGATGTCCCGCTCCTTAGCCTATCATATACAATGTGTTGAAGCGCTAGCCAAAAGAAGCCCAAGTGTTTCATAGTGAGTTAAAAAACCTATATAACACACAACAGGAAAGAGGAAACCCAAAAGAGCATAATGGGGCCCCTACAAAACCGTTACTTAAAGCTAATTTAATAGCATAGAATAGATCATTAAAAAACACTGTTTGGTACATGGATATGGTGCAACTAGGGCTGGGCTCATATCATGTTGTGACTGGTGTTGTCTGTGACTGGTTTTAAAGGCTGCATTACAGTAAAGTGTTGTAATACACTGAATTAACCAGACTTCTATTATTTGTTTTCACCCGCAAAAAATCCACATTGTATATAAAATTCTCACTGTGTATATTTCGTTGAAGCATCAATTCTCAAACCTACAATATCCAGGTAGTCGGTCCATAATATTGTGATATTTATGTTTATTTCATATAGCCCAGCCCTAGGTACAATTGATTTGTATTGTGATGTAAAAGTTAGCAGATCATAAACACTTTTGGTCTTCTATTCATTGTAGTAATTTCAAGTCAGCTAGCTACTGTCTTTTTTGCATTTCACCCTCATATGGCTTGATCGCTTTAATAAACTTTATCAGCTTAAGCAAAACGTATAACCTCCTGAACATCTCTTGTGGCCTCCGTCGCTTCAGAGGAATCCTGAGCACTGTTGGGTCTTTTGTCTGAATTGTTCACTGCGCTTGTTTCTTCTGAGTCCTCTTTGCGTTCATGTACGTCTTCGGGGCGTTTTGAGACCTTCCTTCGACAGAGATATCCTTTCTTAGCAGGTGAAACCAGACCCAGGAACACGGCACTGATTCCCAACCCGGCCGCACAGGAGTAGAAGGCGGAGCCGTAGTTCTGAGTCAAATCCACCAGCAAACCTGGGGATGGAGGAGAAATCAAAGAAGCATTAAGAAGGGCACTCCAACAAATAACTTATTTGGAGTACAACGTTAATATAAAGTCTTCTGGGACTGAAAACATTATCTCAGTTTGGGATTGAATACAATACTTTTTTGAATGTAAAGCTTGCATTATAAAATGATATTTCTATGAATATTTCGGTATCTACTGAACCAATTTGACTTTTATTTTTGTTAGTCTTTCTTTCCTAAATCTCTAAACTTTATTTAAGTACTAAACATTTATGTTAGCCCGTCAAGCAAAAAGGTATACCCTAAGCTTTAAAAAAAAAAAAGATTAATCTAGAGCTTTAAACATTTGTCGTTCGACAGATAAATACTCGCCAACTATTTTGATAATGATTTAACAATGACCTAATTTTAAAAAGAGATTAGTTACTTTTCTCTCTTTTTTATTATATTAACTTAAAAGGTGGGGTATCTGCCACTTCCTTACAGAGCCCCTCCTCCAACACACACGAACGCGCACATGACCAATGAGGGCACGAGATAAGTTTGTGCACAGATGGAAGGCTGACAGGCAGGTAGGCCATCCAGTTACTTTAGTCGGGCCGGCTAAAATGACTGGTCGTGCTTTTTACAGCACCACGGCTTCCACAGATGACATTTTTTGATGTATTTATTGTCAAAGCATTTAATATATTCATTGCTATCGGGATGTTAAGAGCATTCCATGGAATATAACAAAAAGTGTTTCTGAAATCAATTACATACCCCACCTTTAATACCTGTGGGTTTTGGATAGGTAAAACAAGACATTTAAAGAAATAATTTGTTCAATTGTTTTCGTTGCTGCTGTAGATAAATCTTATATCCCTGGTTATAATGTCAGTGTGGGATTAAATCATATTAATCATATTGCTGGATATCCAAACTAGACCTCAAAACAGCATTTATGCATTTCCTGTTGCTTTGTCATCGATTGCTTTTCCCTCCATCTTTCATCTTTGATTGACTGTATGTCCAAAAGCATACAGTCAATCAAACATATACACCATCACATCCTTGTGTGTTAAAAAGCTGCAGTAAAATGAAACCATAGCCAGTACTCAGAATAAACTCTTACCTCCAAGTGGGGGTCCAGAGAGCCCAGCAAAGCTCTGTATGAACACGTAGACCCCGGCAGCCGAAGACATCCTCTCTATTCCCACCACATCGTCCTCAGCCAGCATCGGGATGTGTGAGCAGGCTACCGTTCCCATAAAGAACCCGTAGAAAGCGCAGCAGACCGCCAGGCCGTTGAACTCCGTCACCAGAGTGAATCCCACCAGATCCACGGTCATGGTGATCACACACACCAGCAGGACAAGCAGCTTCCTTTTCCTGAACCTTTCTCGTGACAGGATGCACCCGATGGAGAACCGCCCGAATATCTCTGTCACGGCCATGATAGAGAGCATGTACGTGGCGTGACTCCGCTCCACGCCTCGACTCACGCTCAGATCGATGATATATAAAGGGGGCGCGAAGAAACCCAGCGTGGCAAAGAGTCCGAACATAGAGTAGAGAATGAAGCTGCACTCTCTGAGGATGGAGAAATCTATCAGCTTTGATTTCGTTGTGGACGTTTTTCCATCACCTGATTTCATTTCCTCCACTTGCATGATTTGTTTCTCTGCATCTTCGCTCCGTTTCTCCACAGATTCAAATTGACTAGTCTTTGCTTTACCGTTTTCCGCAGATTTCTCGGCTTCTTTGTGCAGTAAAGTCTTCTCATCTTGGCTGCTGTCGTACGTTTCCTTTACGGACTGGACTCCAGAGTCTCCTGTGCTCACAGAGGTTTGGCTGAGCTCATTGTCCGCACTGTGGGAGGTATTCTGTTCATTTGAGGTAGTTGAGTCCTGTGGGTTTATATCCTCTACATTCACCGGTGAACCGAGGGCTTCCAGCTCCTTTGGGGACGATCCTTCAGCTTCTCTCTCACAGGTCACTTTGGGTTTGATGACGATTGGCCGAAGCAGGGCTCCACAGATGATGATGGTGCTCTGCAGAGCTCCTATCACTAACATGGTGTGTCTCCAGCCGATACGGTCCCTCAACGCAGAAAAGGCTGAGGAAGAAGAGGTATTTAGTGCTTGGTGCACTTAATTGTAAATATAACGGTTCTGTTCTACATTTAAAAGGTAAAAGAAAGTGTATTGGTAGGATAAAACCATGAGATTATCTCAATTTAAAGGGTGTCCTTAACAAAAGTCAATACAAAAAACTATTTGTTGGCAGTATCTGTGGCTCTTTGCCAATTGTTCCCACCAAAGGTGTGAATCTTTTTTAAAAACGAGAAGAAAATGTAAAATTGTAAAATTGTATTTTAACTGTTTAACTGCTCCATCATTCACCAGTAGTTTTCCATTCACCTGTCTCACCTGTTTTCCACACCCACTCGTTAGCTCACTCTCTTTCTCTTCTTCTGCACCCATTAGCTTCTGCCAGTATTTAAACCCGCACCTTACACACACTCTTTGCCAGATTGTACTTTGCCTCATGCTTGTCTTTCCCGCGTTTGAAACTAGATTGCCTACCCGGTTCCGACCCTGCCTGTCCCCGATCTGCCTGCTCTGCCTGTTCCCTGATCCTGCCTGTATCTACGCTGACCGCCTCGCTTACTCCCTGACTCTCTGCCTGTCCCTGACTCACCTTCTGCCCGCTGTCCTCCGGTGCGTTAAACTGCTCGGTTGGTATTCCTCAGATCCAGTGGAATCTCCAATAAAGTTTATTACCAATTCCCCTTGGTTTCTCGAGTGCTGCATTTGGGTTCTCCTTAAGCTTGTGACAGTAACAATTGCCTATAACAGCTGAGCCCTTTGGCATAATTGATTTTAGGGAATATTTGTAGCCATAGTTTGAATATAGTTTGAAATAAGCTGCAGAGCTCGGGGCATGTTGAGGAGAAACATGTCAGTGCAAGCGTGGCTACTGATGTGTTTCTAATAGATTTTCTTACAACAACTCTACTAATACTTGTTGTAAGGTTTTTACTTTTCTTGGTAAATACTGAAGACATTTCTTAGTCTTCCTTGAGTTTACTGTCCCTAAATGAGTTGTACAAGCTGACCTGGTGCGAGGGCGAACATAGACAGCGACTCTCCGGTGGAAGCTACAGCTGTGACCAGAGACCGCCGCCGTGTAAAATACTGTGAGAGGATGGTCACTGTGGGGAGGTAGGTCAGACTGTAGCCCAGTCCTGGAAAGTGGAAATAATATAAGTTTATTAAATGGTTATTGATACAGACACAATTCTACAAAACCTATTCAAAGACTCAAATAATGATGTGATGATATAGAGAAGAAAGCATGTCATTACCTGCTACCAATCCATATGTGATGTATATTTGATTGATTGAACTGGTAAAGCTGGTTGCGATGGTACCGGTGGCGATAAGTAAACCTCCGATCATAACAACAGGCTGGAACCCACAGCGGCTCGTCAACACGGAGGAAAGAGGACCTGAGGAGAACATACGTTGTTAACTGAGGGACTATAACACAGTCATTCTCACAACTTATTTCAATGCATAGGCTGTGTTTTACTTCCTATAACTTCATCAGCTGGGCTCACCATTGAAGGTCATGACAAAAATGCAGATGGAAACAATCCAGGAGACTCGACTGTTGGTCTCGCCGAACTCCTCCATGATGTCCTGGAGGAAAATGCCGAAGATCTTGATGGTGCCGTAGGTGAAAGCCTCCACCACGAAGAAGGCGATGGCCACCATCCACCCCCAGCCTCCATCTGGGGCTTCGGGGTACACATTGGGCCCCAGGAATCGCCCCCTCTTGACTCCACAAAGTGCCATGCCCTGGGAAGAGAAATGGAAGACTGGCAATAATTCTATTTTTATCATTCTATCCCTGTGTTTTCCCTCCTGTTTGATTACCTCAAGCCTTTGTCTTCCCTCCCCAGCTATGTCTTGTCTTTGTGATCTTGTATGTTCTTGTGTTCTTTGTCAGATTGTCATCTTTGTTCCTGTCCAGGCCTGATGTTTGGTGTATTTCGTCTCTGTCTAATTCCCAGTATTCCTGTTTCGTCCCCTTGTTTTTGTGTTTTCAGCTTTTTTTAATAGCTAGATTTTTGGTTATCAATTCCTCACTCCCTCTTACAGTGCGTTTGGGTCCAACCTCCAGTCCAGACCCTGACAGTATCGTCATGTTTGATTGCTCAAATTGTAACTTGCTTTGGATAAAAGCATCAGCTAAATGTAACGTAATGAAAAAGATTATGTTTATCCCAAATATATGTATTCAATACCACTGCAGTCTGTGTTCCTCTTCACATCGAATATGACACTGCTCATAGTCTCCAGTTACAGAAATGAGCTGATGAATGGCAGTAAATACGATGCTAATTCTGATCTATGAACTATGGCAGCTTACCTTTTACACAAAGTGGTTCTATGCATCTGAACCAGACTACAATACAAACACGGGCAGGGCTGTGGTGCATCATATTTTTTTCACAAGGCTGGGCCTGATCAATGATTAATGCAAAAGCACTTCGGTTGTTATCAATAATACAGTTTTAGACCTATTTAAAAAAGTACCTTTTGACCCTGGGTAAAACATGATAATATTGTGTGCCCTATGGTAGTAAAATATAGCATAACCTTGTTTGCATTTTATCTCCATTTCTTTCTTTTTTTTCTTTACACTGTATCAAATAAGCTGGATGACTCAAACTCTCTCCTTTTCTGATTTTACTTTTACTTCTTACTTTTGTACAACTGATGTTTCTTCACTGTATACTCATACCGCTTTGACATAGGCTAATACAAAAAAAACTTTAATTCAGTGGGTGTATTTACTTTTTCAAGGTGCTGGAGTACAATCAAAGACTGGTCATCAACAAAGATTCAAGATTCAAAGGTGTTATTGTCATATGCACAAAGCTACAGGGTAGAAATGGCAATGGCATTCTTAGATAAGATAGTTGTTTACATAGTTTGGACTAATACTGCGAATTATTTATAAAAGTCAATTAATTGAAGCGTTACTTTTTATCTGTGTATCCAAAACAAAAATAATTTCAAAAGTTCTTCCACAAATCTTATTATATAGCCTACAATCAAATATACTTTTAAATCTTATCCGAGTAGTAATAATTTAAAAAAATGGTTCTACATATTTCATAACGCTAAACAAAAATTCACTTTGTTGAATTTCAAAAATATATTATTGTACAAATTATTTAAAAACACACAAACCACCGTTGATTTGACTGTTAAACTAATTATTTTCTAAACATGATGTATTATCTTGACGTTTTTAATGAAGGGTGGAGGGGGGGGGTAGTATTGACTTTATGTCCCCGGCATGTGTTCCCTTCTTGCGTCTGACGCAACGCCCTGAGTCGGCTCATGTGCTCCGAGGACAACGTGACTTTAAAAGCCGCAAACATACCGTGTAAGTACTGAAATCTCGCCGGTTTGAGGCTTATAATTAATTAAATATACAGTTAATTTCACTCAATCAAACATATAATGAAATAATTTGTGTTTTAGCCGGTCTCACCTGTGTGTTGCTAGTCTCTTCCTTCTTTTGTAATCCGCGACGTGTCCCAATTAAATGACCAACTGAACTTTCTTACTCATATTTCACATGCTTTTGTCCGCACGCGCAACAACACGCTGTGATACACTCTCATGAAGTGAACACACTCCCTGTGTGAGACCGGCACGGGTGGGTGTAAGTAGGGTTAAAGAGATCTGGTTTAAGCCAGTTCTCTACACACATCTCTGCAGATCCCCTCCTAGTTTTAACGGTAGAGGGCAGAGTTGTTTTGGTTTGGGTTCATGTTCGACTCGTGTTTTGCGCAACACACTCCACAACCTTCCCTCAACCTTTCAACAACTGTGGCGACACTGTTTGACTGATGAGAATACTACACTATAATAGCTCCTTTATGAACTCCTTGATTACATCCTTTAATTTTTAATCTAGTTGTTCTCAACCATAAATGCTCATATATTGTCTGTCATTGGAAGAGTGGTAAGGAATATGCTGTGTCTGTAACTGAAAAAAAAACATTTGGCTGAAAAGTCATTTTTCTTATTATCAGTGTTTGAAAGTAGGTAGAATTCATGTTCAAATTCAATTCACAAGTCATAAAATGAAAATAACTAGTACAGGGACAGAATTGTGCAAACAATTGCAAAAATAAGTAAACTATTTAAAAGAAGAGAGATAAGATAAAACCCTCTGATTGCAACACTATCTGAAAATAATCTTTGACTGTCTCCTCTATAATTTAGTTTAGTTGATTTATGTATAGTGTTGTGGACAGTCTCCATTGATGAACTGTCACAAAAACAGTAAATGGAGCAGCTTTAGCCGACATGGCTAATTTCCAGCTGTTGTCCCTGGCCAGATGGTAATAGACACCCTTAAAATCACAATATATCAACAGCATTAGTTATAAAAAAAATATAAAATTAAATAAAAAGGATGAAAGACAAGTAGATACGGGCGAAAGGATAAGAGAGGATAAAAGAGAACAATAAACAACACACGTTACTACATACAGTACATATATAGCACATCACAATCACATAACAGAAACGAGGGGGAACATCCATAATCACAACATGTAACACTCACGGCATACTCAACACAGACTAGTGTGTGCAGGTGTAGTTCTCAGTGAACCATGCTTTTAAGTGAGCTGTGAAGGTGGTATGTGTATGTATGTCTTTGATTTGAGTGGGTAGAGAGTTCCAGTTTTGTATTGCTGTGACCGAGAATGATGACTGACCAAAAGTACTCTTCCTGAATGGGACTGATAGGTCACCACGTGTGGTCAGTCTGGTGTTGTTACGTTGAGTAACCAATGAGTTAAGAGGTGGAGGGGCTGTATTGTGCAGAATTTTGTACACCAGAACGATGTTCCTATACTTTATTAAATCTTCCCAACTCAGGATGTTATGCTTGTTGAGGATGGTACAGTGATGGGAGCTGTTAGGTTTCTGGTCCAGTACTTTGAGGGTTTGTTTGTACAGGGTTGCTAGTGGCTTCAGTGTGGAGCTGTTAGTTTGCCACCAGCGTGTGAGACAGTGTTAGATGTGACATGATCATGGCATTCATGTATAATTTGGCAGAATTCAATGTCATTGTGTTTCATATCATATGTATTTAAAATTTGCTAGGCTAAACTTTACTCTTTGGGTCACTTTTTTGACTTGTGTTTTGAATGTTGAATTAGAGTCAATAATGATTCAAAGGTACTTAACCTGAGGCACAATATCAATATGTTCACCTGAGATGCTTATATTTGACACAATGTTGCATTTTCTTTATGTGAAAAACATTCCTACTGTTTTGTTTACATTAAGCTGAAGACAGGAGCGGTGTAGCCAGCTAGTGATCAGCACTAAAGCTGAGGTCAGTTTATCAGATTTACAGATGGCAGGTCATTCATATATAGCGTAAAAAGAAGTGGACCAAGTATTGAACCTTGTGGTACTCCGGTTCTTAAGTCTAGAGCTGGAGAGAGTCGATTATTGAAGGTAACATGCTGACACCTACCAGTGAGGCATGATTGAATCCAACTGAGTGTTAATGGAGAGCAGTTAAAAGCCGACAGTTTGGACAGAAGGACCTTATGGTTGACTGTATCAAAGGCTTTGCGTAGATCCAGGAATACTGCACCAACAACACCTCCTTTGCAACCATTGCTTTGACCTTTTCTATAAAAAAGCAGTTGGCTGTTTCGGTTGAATAATTTGCCCTGAAGCCAAACTGCATGGGATGAAGTTGAAATGGACTGTTGTTTAAGAAGGAGACAAGCTGTTCTGACACCCACTTCTCAGCCACCTTGGATAGGTAGATGCTAATTTGGCGGTAGTTGTTAATGTTCAGAGGGTCACCTGACTTGAAAATGGGGGTTACAATTGCAGTCTTCCATGCACTTGGGAATGTCCCATGTAATACAGATGAATTGATGATTTGGGTAAGAGGGCAGACTATAGGTAATCTTGCAGTGATTTAAGCATTGTAGAATTCATAGTGTATGTGTCCTTAGCTGTCGAAGTTTTAAGAGAATTAATAATTGCTTTGGTTTTTAATTCCGATATGGGTTGAATGCAAAAGGACATCTTACTTTCGTCGACTTTGATAATATGTTCTGCTCTCAAGGGAAAGTTCTGTGCAATCTCATCTACAGAGTTGATAACATATTTATTAAAAGCAAGCTATGGCAAGTTGTTCTGGGTCTTGCACTAGGTTACTTACCATTCTCTTTTAGTTCTAGCTGCTTTTTTGGCCTGTGCTTGATTCCCAGTAAGGTTTTAATCTGTTCCCAAATTATTTTAGTGTTACCTTTTGCCTCATTAATTATTGTTATGAAGAAGTTGGCTTTGGCCTTTCTGATTGTTTGAGTTACTTTGTCACGTAATGAAGTAAACCTATGCCTGTCAGTAGTTAATTTAGTTTTCAGTGCTCTTTTCAGTGCAAAGTCTCTTTCCTTCATCGAGTTCAATATGTCCGTATTGAACCAAGGAAGTGCATTGCTTTTGTTTTTTCCACTTTTCATTTTTCTGGAGAACATCTCCACTAAATCATGTAGCTTGGTCGCAAACATTTGGCTGTCTGTTTCTACACTGCTCCCAGTTAGCATACTTTCCCAGTCAGTCTGTTGCACAGCTTGCTCAAAGTTTGCAAATTCATTTTTCGGTATTCTTAGTTGTTCCAGAGGTTTGTAAGAGTGGTGGAACCGTTTCTTTGTGAGTTTTCTGGATATCAATATTAAGTTGTGGTCAGATAGTCCAGTGATGAAATTAAATGTTTTATCCACTCTCAGGTTTATTACTTAATATTAAGTCTATTTGTGTCTGTGAGGATGAGGTTATTCTGGTTGGTCCTTCAGGTCACCAAGCAATATTACTTCTGTTTTGAAATCACATGCTTTAAGAAGTTTTTTGAACGTGGTGAAGTCATTATTTGAAGAGGGTGAAACAACAATGAGCTCAAATGACATTTCAGGGGACAGCATTATTTTTAATCCAAGACATTCCAAGTCATGGTTAAAAGGCCAGCATATTTGATGACAGTTGAGATGGTCTTTGACATAAATCATAACCCCACCCCCTCTTCCGTAAGATCGATCTTGTCTAAAGCTTTGATAGCCTGGCACATGCAATGCAGCGGATGGAGAGTTGGTATGAAGACATGTTTCTGATCTAAATCTAAATTGGAATCCTGAAGAAGATGATAGACTTGATCAGCTTTAGGTGTGAGGCTACGGATGTTCAAATGTCCTCCAAAGATGCCCTTCGGTTTGTGTTGTTGATCCCAGATCACTAAAGAGTGATTAACAGTTTTGAATTAATTGAACTTGCTGTGTTTTTTGAAAACAGGATTTATGATCCTGTTGCTTTTGTAAGCATGTTGTTGTTTGTCGAACGGACTGACGCGCTGAGTTTGCACCTGAACGCAACATCCAACTTCCGGGTTTGCTTGACAGCACAAGCCGGTCAAGTTAGAAATGCCATGCGGGTCAGAGGACACTTTCTCCATGGCCATCGGTGTATCCTCGACGCTGTGCCGGTCCCGGTCCCCGACGCTCCCCTCGCCCACAGCCACAGCCACGGCCCTCGGCGTCCCAGATCTCCGCTCCTCCGCACCGGCAGTTCCACTTCCCAGTCGACACAGCCTTAAGCCAGTCCGTCTCCGCCACTCGGACCAATAGTATGAAGCTGCAGCGTCGGAGACTGCAGTTTCAGGACCGCAGTCCTGGGACCGCACTCCTGGGACCGCACTCCTGGGACCGCACTCCTGGGACCGCACTTCTAGGACCCTAGTTGTTTTGCAACATCGCCATCTAGCGAATTGGATGCCCACAAAAGTACAACCAGCGAGTATTGAGTCTCATACACAGCGAGGCCATTTCTCAATGTCGAGTAAAGCTGCTCCAGAGCCACTATTTCAAGCATACTACGTCATCGAGTCCCGCCGAAGGACTGTTCCAATTATTATTATTAACAACAATTTGTTGTTATTATATTTTAGTTTTTTTAATAACAAATGTATTTTGTATGTCAGATGTAAAAAGATAGTCTTTTATATTTGTCTTATCAAATTTGACATACAACGTAAATTAATATATATTGTAGTAATAATGATATAATCTATTTATAATTGTAAATGTATTGTCATAGTCTGCTCCATCATTCACCAGTAGTTTTCCATTCACCTGTCTCACCTGTTTTCCACACCCACTCGTTAGCTCACTCTCTTTCTCTTCTGCACCCATTAGCTTCTGCCAGTATTTAAACCCGCACCTTACACACACTCTTTGCCAGATTGTACTTTGCCTCATGCTTGTCTTTCCCGCGTTTGATAATTTGCCTACCCGGTTCCTGCCTGTCCCTCGACTATCCTGTCTGGCCTGTTATCCGACCCTGCCTGTATCTACGCTGTCCGCCTCGCTTACTCCCTGACTCTCTGCCTGTCCCTGACTCACCTTCTGCCCGCTGTCCTCCTGCTGCATTTGGGTTTTCCTTAAGGTTGTGACAGAACAATCTGGCCAGAACATGGACCCAGCGCACTCCTCTTCACCTAGAGACCGTTTCGAGAGAGTTGAGGACGCTCTCCAGAGGCAGGAAGCCTCGATAGCCGCCCTGGCCACCGAGGCTCATCATGCTAGCTCTTCACATGACCAGACGCTAACCTATTTATCTGCGCAGCTACAGCAGCTAACGGCTACTGTGCAGCAGCTAGTGGCAGGAGTGGCCGCTCCAGCGCCTCTTCCTATGCCCTCGACACCCGCTTCTGCATCACCTCTGATGGGATTTACCCCGGAGGAACTCCGGAGCGCTACGCCGGGGAACCGGAGGGCTGCAGCCCGTTTCTTACGAACTGTTCTATCCTGTTTGCGCTGCAGCCACACACTTTCGCTTCTGAAGCTGCTCGTGTGGCGTTCATGGTCAATCATTTGACTGGGAAAGCCCGACGGTTGCGGCTTTCACACCAGCGCTTTTCCCTTTCTAGCTCCGAGCCTTTGCTTTTCTGGTTCAGCTCCGGTGTCAGTACCAGATATGTTCGGGCTACCAGATATGTTCGGGTGTATTTCCGTCGCATCCGTCATCCGTCATATCCGTCATATACTCACCTCCCTCTGCTCCCAGCGCTCTGCTGCCACACACCGGCCGTCTGTGGAACTGCAGCCGGAGGAACTCGGGACAGCTTGTTATTTGTGGCGTGCTATGATGGGGTCCTATGTACTTGTGCACATAAATAATGTTTCTAATTATTTACAATTAAAAAATATATATATTCTGCGTTACTTTAGCCAACACTTTTATAAGGCCACTAGATTAGATAATTACGAAATGTGTAGATGGAATACATATATTTCAGGTTGTTATTTTGTCATGTTTAATGTTTTATTGACCTTTTAGTATTTTTATATAGTATCTGAACTTTGGAGAGGAGTTGGGAGACACACGACACATCAAATCACATCTACAGATCAAGGCGAAGCGAATGGAAGTACTCCCATACTCTATATACTAGCGTGAAAATGTTTGTGAAAACGTGTGCAGTCTCCGAAAATCCTAAAAATAAGCTCATATTTTAATTCCCCATTAAAAAAAACACATCATTCAGTAAAAACAAGGCCCCACTGATCATCTACTCTCCGAGACGATTCCAGGGATGTCTGGCTTGAGTTTCGACCACCAGGGAAAGTGGACAAAAGTGCCCGAGATCAGCCTCTTAATTTACCCAGGGCCTAGTGCTTGGTTTTGGGCATGAAAATTCAGGAAACTACCCTGAGTATTTTATTAAATATCTGAACTTTGGAGAGGAGTTGGGGGACACACGACACATCAAATCACATCTACAGATCAAGACGAAGCTAGTGGCAGTACTCCTAGCGTGTGAAAATGTGTGTGAAAATGTGTGCAAAGTCTCCGAAAACGGAGCAGTGGCTGTGATGCTAGCTTTGCGGCTAGCGGGTAGTTGTTATTGTTTGAAGTTGTTGCTATGGAAACAACATGACGGAGAACAAATTAATATCTTCTACATATAGGCCTAATAACGGACAAAGTAAAGAATGAAGTGTAGGCTATGCCTGTTTGAAGTTGTTGCTAAGGAAACAACATGACGGAGAAAAAGTATAATCTTCTACATATAATAACGGACAAAGTAAAGAATGAAGTGTCGGCTATGTTTAAATGTTCGGAATTTGACCGTGATGGCCCTCTTGAGTTGCCGTAAAATATGACGAATATGACGGATGACGGATGCGACGGAAATACACCCGAACATATCTGGTAGCCCGAACATATCTGGTACTGACACCGGTTTCCCTTTTCTGCTCCCGCTCTGTTCACACCGCCCAGCACCCGACTGGTGCTGCCGCTGCTGCGTCATGACGTCATCGTTTACATCGCTGATTTGCTCCCCAACGGCGTTACGGCGCTCACAACAACAACAACAACAACAACAACAACAACAACAACAACAACAACAACAACGGGGAACTGCGTCGGGTCGATGATCGTGTTGCTTTTAATCACACGAAGCCAGATTAAATTGAATAACGACTTCTCCAACCTTATACTTTGCTCCAGAGTGCCGTGGTTCATTGTTTATTAATGTGTTTCTGCAGCATTTACCGACCGCTGCAGTGCTGGCTGCTCTTCTACGGGAGTTTATTCTCCTCCGTTAGCTCCCGGTTAGCTCACACTGCTGCGGCCGCTCTAAAGTATTCACTGTCCGACTCACACAAGCAGCTGATACATATCCCCAGTTCCCCTTAGCCTAAGTCAGTGGTTCTCAAACTTTTTCTATCAGGCCCCCCCTTTGGAGAAAAAAAAAAGTCGGGCCCCCCCCAACACAAATAGTCAAGCTCAGTGGCGGCGCCAAAGATTTATTTTGGGGGTGCTGTGGGGTAGCTTGACGTTTCATAGAGGGTGCTCAAACATTTAGGGTTTCCCATTAATGTACCGGGCGCTACAGTGGAATGTTCTACTGCAACACTCCCCACGCATATACACAATGTACCCGCAACTGTTACAATGAAGGCTCAATAATCAGCTCACGGCATATAGGTCTAAGCAGGGGTAAAGTGCTATTTTTATAGGTGGTGTGTGGACCTCACATAGGGGGGTCCGGGGGCAAGCTCCCCCGGGAAGATTTATTTTTAAATATTGAAGTTAAAAGCATCAATCTGGTGCACTTTGAGAGCAAAATGAAGAGATCTACAGTATGGATACATCTCTCAACACAGAACTGTAAACAGATTTACTATTTCTTTATGGATATTTTACAAATCACTCCCCTTTTAAACGTTATACATTTTTTAATGTCATATAGTATTTCATAATTGTTTTTAATTTATTTATATTAATGGTGACCAAAACGTTTGAGACCCACTGAGATAACACTGAGAGAGTCCTTTAGCTCACTGAGTCTCTCAGTCTGACAGGAGAGGACTCTCCTCCACTTTGTTGTTGAAAAAACTCCTTATATCCGTTAGCGTAGCTCGCTAGCACCAGAAGCTAACAACAACGATCTCCGGTACCGGTGCGCGCTCTCTCTCTCTCTCTCTCACTCGCGCACACACACAAAATGGCTCGTTCCACTCACACACAGAGCCAAGCTTTAATGAAACACAGACACCCAGACGTAATAGTACTGTACTGTATCATATTGTTTTCGAATCAATAATTTTTCAAAATATGATTTTTTTTTAATTTTATTTTAAATCTTTTTTTAAAAAAAATTTAATTTTTTTTTTTTAATAACCATTTTTTCTCCTGGTCTCTCGCGCCCCCCCTGTCATGCCTCTGCGCCCCCCTGGGGGGGCGCGCCCCCCACTTTGAGAACCACTGGCCTAAGTGAATGTGTGTCAGTCTGAATTGACGCTGTTTGGTATCACAACGCTGTTATGAAAGTTTCTCTGGTATAAAATGGGTGATGTTAGCATAGCAACCGAAGCTAAACTGACTACTTGCTATTGCTATCCTATTGTGGCATAAACCGTTTTCTACAGGCACATTTTACCGGCGTATTTTTATTATGATTCTACTTGTGATAGTCGGACACGACAACCTGTGCAGCCCATGTATTGATTCCATCCGATAGCTGCTACAATACAAAACAAAACGTCTGCCTCTCTCCACAATGATCAATAACAATGAACTGATGGTCAAAGTAAGGTACAAATAAACAGAATCACACGAAGCCTGGTTAGTGTTGCCTGACTTTATAAAGTGTGTTTATAAGCACTACTGCTTGTAGGCAGGCATGACAGTCGACCCATGTTCAGGGGAGGAGGGTTTAGTTTCCTGCACGCCTCGACGTAAGAGAGACGTAAGCGACGCCACCTCTTAGCTCCGAAGCTCTTGCCTCTAGACCGACAATTTTTTGGAGCTGGAAGTGAACCCGATTCCGGAGCTAAGAGCCGGCGCCGCTGCGGTGTGAACAGGAAAAACCGGCGCTTTTCAGGCTCCAGCTCCGAGCCGGAGCTGAAAAAGCGCTGGTGTGAAAGGGCATGTGGGGCACAGCGGAATGGGAGCAACAAACACCCGCCTGCTCTTCGTTCCCCGCTTTTTCTACGGAGCTGCGCAAGGTGTTTGGACCCGTGTCTGTGGGTCCAGACGCTGCAGGAGGACTACTGAACCTGAGCCAGGGTAATGGATCTGTGGTGGATTATGCCATTGAGTTTCGCACCCAGAGCCGCCTCAGCAACTGGAATTCTGCAGCCCAGTGTGACGCCTATCTGCCTGGTTTAGCGGATTACATTAAATACGAGCTGGTGTCGTTTGATCTGCCCAATTCACTGGATGGGTTGATTGAACTGACTTTCCGCATGGATCGGCGCATCCAGACACGGAGACGGGAGCGACGATCGGAGGGAGTTCAACATGCCTGGGCGCCCCGACGTCCGAGTTTGGCTGCGACTCCTCACCTCACTCCAGAACCGCAACCAGGGGGGGATGAGCCCATGCAGGTGGGTCGCACCAACCTCACTTTGGAGGAACGTGAGCATCGCAGACGTCGTAACCTGTGTCTCTACTGCGGCCGGGACGGCCATTTTGTTTCTCACTGCCCGGTAAAAGGCAAGGCTCAGCAGTAATGGGGAACATACTGGTGAGCCAAACCCCTGGATTTGTTCCCGCTCATAGACCATTGAGCCACGCCAGGTTGCTATTACCGGATAGCTCTCAGGCTCTTGCTGTTTTTATTGACTCTGGTTCGGACGCGAATATTATGGACGAGAAGCTTATGCTGCAGTTGGGAATAGACCGGGTTCTTTTGTCTCACCCAGTTCCAGCCAACGCCTTAGACGGTCACCTGCTGGGGACAGTGACTCATCAGACTGTACCCGTTCACATGCTCCTGTCTGGGAACCATCACGAAACAATTCAGTTTCATGTTCTCCGGTCTCCACATATTCCGCTGATCCTGGGTTATCCATGGCTCCGCCGCCACAACCCTAACATTTACTGGGAGACGGGAGCCATTTTGGGATGGAGTCCTTTTTATCATCTGATCTGCCTGAAACAGGCTGCCGCGCTTCAGCGTTCGGTGAACCCCAGCCAAGTTCCAGATGTTATAGGGGTTCCACCGGAATATCTGGTATTCAGCAAGTCGAGGGCTACTTCCTTACCACCACACCGGCCCTACGACTGTCCCATCAATCTGCATCCCGGCACCAGCCCTCCCAGGGGTCGATTGTACTCCCTGTCTGCTCCGGAAAGAGTTTCCATGGAGACTTATATCAATGACTCTCTGGCGGCTGGGATTATTCGCCCGTCCTCATCACCTGCTGGCGCAGGGTTCTTCTTTGTGGAGAAGAAGGACAAGACCCTAAGGCCCTGTATCGACTTTCGGGGTCTTAATGACATTACGATCAAGAATCGATACCCACTGCCTCTTATCTCTTCTGCATTCGAGTTGCCGCAGGGAGCAACCATATTCACAAAGCTGGACTTGCGTAACGCGTACCACTTGGTACGTATTTGCGAGGGGGATGAGTGGAAGACCGCCTTCAACACCACCTCGGGGCACTACGAGTACCTAGTCATGCCTTTGGGCTTACCAACGCCCCTGCAGTATTCCAGGCGTTGGTAAATGACGTGCTCCGAGACATGTTGGACCGACACGTGTTTGTTTACTTGGATGACATCCTGATCTTTTCCAAGACGCTGAAAAAACACGTGCACCACGTCCAGGCGGTTCTCAGGAGATTGCTCGAGAACTCGCTGTTTGTTAAAATGGAGAAGTGCGAGTTTCACACATCCTCTGTCTCTTTTCTGGGATACATCGTGGGACAGGGGAGCATTGAGATGGATCCTTCCAAGGTTGATGCAGTCACTTCCTGGCCGGTTCCAGAATCCCGGAAGCGGCTACAACAGTTCCTCGGGTTCGCCAACTTCTACCGGAGGTTCATTCGTGGATACAGTACCTTGGCCGCTCCTCTCACAGCCCTGACCTCCTCTAAGGTTATGTTCCAGTGGTCCTCCTCGGCTGAGTAGGCGTTCCAGAATCTTAAGGCCAGGTTCACCTCCGCCCCCATCCTCCGAGTACCCGATCCTGTAAGACAGTTTGTTTTGGAGGTGGATGCTTCTGATATGGGGGTGGGAGCCATCCTGTCTCAGCGAGCAATGAACAGCCAAAAACTCCATTCCTGTGCTTTGTTTTCAAGGCGTTTGACTCCAGCGGAAAGAAATTATGATGTGGGAAACCGGGAGCTGCTAGCAGTGAAGTTGGCTCTGGAGGAGTGGCGTCATTGGCTCGAGGGGACCAGTCAACCTTTCCTGGTGTGGACCGACCACAAGAATTTGGAGTACATCCGGTCGGCCCGCAGACTGAATTCCCGACAGGCTAGATAGGCCCTTTTCTTCACTCGGTTCAATTTCTCCCTCTCCTTCCGCCCTGGTTCTCGGAACATTAAGGCTGACGCTCTTTCTCGTCAGTTTGGAGAGGGAGGTAACATTCCCAGGGGCTTGGACACATCCTTCCGACTCCTCAGCTCGTCTCAATTTACCTCGGTGTTCTGGAGGGAATTCTGCACGCTCCTTGGGGCCACGGTCAGTCTGTCATCCGGTTTCCATCCGCAATCCAACGGTCAGACAGAAAGAAAGAACCAGGAGATGGAGACGACCTTACGCTGTATAGTCTCCAAGCACCCAGCAACCTGGGCTAAACAACTGCTCTGGGTCGAGTATGCCCACAACACTCTGGTCAGTTCGGCCACCAAGCTGCCCCCATTTCAGTGTGCTTACGGGTTTCAACCCCCTCTGTTTCCGGCCCTGGAGAGGGAGGTTACCTGTCCGTCCGTCCAGGCTTTCATCCGTCGTTGTCGACGGACCTGGAATCAAGCCCGGAGAACTCTCGTTTGTTCGGCCAACCGGTACGCCTCCTCTGCCAACCGCCGACGTTCCAAAGCACCTGTCTACCAGGTGGGCCAAAAGGTATGGCTTTCCTCCCGGGATATTCCTTTACGGGTGGATTCGAAGAAGCTTGCACCTAGATTCATTGGACCTTTTGAGATTGTCAGGATAATCAATCCCGCAGCAGTAAGGCTAAGACTGCCTCGGACTCTGCGGATCCATCCCACCTTCCACGTTTCCAGGATCAAACCTGTCCGAGAGAGTGCCTTAGTTCCTGCGGTCCCTCCCCCACCACCCCCCCGGATGATTGACGGCGGGCCTACGTACACTCTCCGACGACTTCTTCGTTCCCGTCGCAGAGGAAGAGGAGTCCAGTACCTGGTGGACTGGAAGGGTTACGGCCCTGAGGAGAGGGCTTGGGTTCCAGCTTGTCATGTGTTGGACCCCCGGCTCATCAGGGAGTTCCATCGGCGTAATCCCGAGCAACCGTCTAAAACCGTCACGTTGACGGGCAGAGACACAGGGAGAGTCTCTCCTCTTACCGTCAGCTCTTCAGAGGAGGACAGCGAGGGGCCGGCTTCTGATGAGGACGCAGATTCCCACAGGGGGCAGGAGAGGGAGGCCGAAAGAACTTTTTCAGATGAGTATTAATCCCACCCTCCTCTGTAGATTAGCATTTAAGGACGTCAGGAGCCGTCCGTTAAGGGGGGGGTTCTGTCATAGTCTGCTCCATCATTCACCAGTAGTTTTCCATTCACCTGTCTCACCTGTTTTCCACACCCACTCGTTAGCTCACTCTCTTTCTCTTCTGCACCCATTAGCTTCTGCCAGTATTTAAACCCGCACCTTACACACACTCTTTGCCAGATTGTACTTTGCCTCATGCTTGTCTTTCCCGCGTTTGATACTAGTTTGCCTACCCAGTTCCGACCCTGCCTGTCCTCGATCTGCCTGCTCTGCCTGTTCCCTGATCCTGCCTGTCCCTCGACTATCCTGTCTGGCCTGTTATCCGACCCTGCCTGTATCTACGCTGACCGCCTCGCTTACTCCCTGACTCTCTGCCGGTGCGTTAAACTGCTCGGTTGTTATTCCTCAGATCCAGTGGAATCTCCAATAAAGTTTATTACCAATTCTCCTTGGTTTCTCGAGTGCTGCATTTGGATTCTCCTTAAGGTTGTGACATGTATATTGTATGTAGACATACATTTAGATGTATATTTTGTTAAAAGAAAACAAAAAAGTTAATTTAGTTTTTGGGAGAAGTGGTGGGATTAAATACGTGTAAACTCCTTCCCACGCCTTTTCGGATGTGTAATTAGGTAGATCATTTGTTTATATATCATTTGTAATTCCATTATATTTAGTTTATCAATTTGATACTGCTTACGTTTCTACAGTATCATAATTCTCTTGTTTCATTTCATTATTATCGAAATAATCAAATAAAATGTGTCTTTGAAGAGGTGCTTGATTACTCAAAAACAAAAACAACTGTTCAGTGTGTTTATGCACCTGGCTGCCAAAGATAAACATGCAGTTTGACCGAGAGGCATTTCAGTGCAGAATCCATTTTTATTTATTTAGAAGACGGGCACAATTTCCTTAACACGGACACGGAATGACCTCTGGAGTCCAGCATGTCTTTGACTTCCTCTGACCCTTCCTCTGAAAGTGGAGAGGACACTGAGGATTCTTCACTGGGGTGAGGCGGGGTCTGTTGTTCCCATAGCCACCAGAAAACAGCTCCAGCTGCAGTACCCCGGGAAGCTCTCTTCAGAGTAAACACCCTCCAAGATTTCTCGCCGTCCACTTCCCCGGTAGCCTGTGCCAACATCCTTATTAAGATGGTCGCATTGAAAGCACCCGGTTTCATTAAACACATTTTAAAAAAGGCTAACAGTTGGTGTTGCAGCGAGTCATCACAGGCTAACAGATTACTGTTTCCCTGTAAGACTCGCATTTAACACGTGTTGCTTGTATTGCTGTCCAATTCAATACACCAGAATAGTTGTTAACTTTAAACAAACAACACGATTCACATTACTCACAATCTTACTGTAATTAGTGATTAAATCAACAATTAATGTAGGACACCTAGTTGTGCTTGCCAAAATCACGCTAGTTTCATTAAACCAATAATCAAAAATGCTAACAGTTTATTTTGCTGAAAGCTATAGCTAACGAATAATTGTTTTTAGTGCCTTTAATACGGTTAGAAGCTATAAGCTAACAGGTGATTGTCTGTATTGCCTTAAACCTGTTAAGCCCCGAGCTTGTTTTTCAGGTCTCAGGCTCGAGCCTTAAACCTGTTAAGGCCCGAGCTTGTTTTTCAGGTCTCAGGCTCGAGCCTTAAACCTGTTAAGCCCCGAGCTTGTTTTTCAGGTCTCAGGCTTGAGCCTTAAACCTGTTAAGCCCCGAGCTTGTTTTTCAGGTCTCAGGCTCCAAAATGACATTCCCAGAACAAATGACCATATCTTCCCTTATAAAAGGGTTAAATTAATAATTTTTTTTCTCAAAGCAAGGTTACACCTGTGAGTTGGATGTAGAAGTGTCAGAATCAATATAGATATTTTTATTTTAAAGTAAATTCAGATTGAACACAGTTAAAAATATTGTGTCCGTTCAAAAAAAAAAATTACTTATAGTGAAAACCAGTGCTTGAATTGGAATGAAAAAGGTGCCAGTACTCTAAAATCAGCAACTTTTTCAAGTCAATTTTATATATACAGCCCACAAACAAGAATTTGGCTACTATAATGCTGGTGGGTTTGTCTCTTTACTACTGTATATTTTAGAAAGGTTCACTGTACTTAACATTTTTTATGATAGGCAGCGGATATGGCTAAAGCTCAGTAAGGTCAATATTAACTGAAAATATAGCAATCAAAGTCTAGATCTTCTGCTGAAGACACATGCAGCAGAGACCTTTCAGGTGAGAGCCCCTCTGGTGGTGTTCAACATTAATGACAAGGAAACAAAGCTCTGGTCAGAAGCATTTTTTATAAAAAGCTTTAACAAAATTAAGTATTTCTGTACATTTTGAATGCAATCTAACTTTCCAACTCAGAAAACGAAAAACGAAAAAGTGCCAAAAGTCTTCTCACATGGCTGAGCTGCTTTGCAATATACTTCACCACTGAAGAATACAAATATGTATAAAGTAAACTATGATGCAATCTAACTTTCCAACTCAGAAAAATGATAAAGAGCATGAACAAAGAACATGTAAAAACAAATGCAAAATTTGCACAATCTAAAATGAGAAACTGTAACTGCAAGTAACAAAGTCTGAGCCATGGTAAAGAGTTACATTGAACACCAAGCTGATCAGATAACTCCCTGGTTGGTCTGAAGTCCTTCTATCTCCAGGATCTGTACAAATCGGCACATTATGCCAAAAGTCTTCTCACTGGGTGAGCTGCTTTGCAATATACTTCACATTGTTAGAAAAGGCTCCAGAAGGCCTTGGGGACATCAGTATCAGGGGCTGGAGCTGGACAGGCTCTTTCATCAGCACTTCTCCTTCCCTTTGCCAGCCAGGACCTCACATACTGTTCCGGATTGAACTGTCCTAGTGATGGTCCATTACATTTAATGAAAACCAGGCTGGACAGTCGGCTGACAGAGAGAGCATTCCTTTTTGCAGTAAGGATATCGTTCATGCAGCTGAATGCCCGCTCACACTCACTAGTGGAGACAGCGATGGTTCGGACTGCTTTCAGTAGAGGCTCCATGGCAGCAGGTGTACGGGATGCCCTGGTTTCCTTGTATTCGCGAAAGCCCTGAACAGTCTCTCTTCTGTCCACTTTCAGCACTTCGCACAAACGTAGCACCTCTATGTCCCCATACTGTACGTCTAACTCCTCTTCAGGCCAACTTCCAGGATGGATAACTTTCATGTCCTGGATTAGCTGATTGTCCCGGGCCTCCCGGCCATGTAATGGGATTTCTCTTGTGCTGACATGAGAGGAGGTTGTGGAAGTCATTCTGTGTCTCAGATTCTCTACCATACTGCGGAAAAACTGACCTGCATGAATCTGTACAAGCCTGCCATTCTCACGCAGGGCAACACCCTTGAAGGACTTCTCAGCTAGAGCTGTATGAACTGTAGTCATGTGTGGGCCAGGCATGGTGACCATGGATTCAAAAACTCGTATTTCTCGAGTTAAGAGCCTATCTGCTGTAGGCAGTGTCATCTCTCTTTTTTGGAGTTGCCGAGAGAGGTCGCTGAGCTCTGTGAGCGCATCGTACATCAGTCCCAGATTGCTGACAAACGTTGCAGATGTGAGCACATCATCCAGGCCCTTGTACTTTGCTCTGTCTCTGGAATCCCTGCTCGTGTCGTTTGCAGCATTTGTGAAGTGATCATGAAGCACTCGGTAGTTTTCCCAGACTGCTCTGACGCTCCTTTCACTTGAAGCCACCCAGCGGATGGACAAAACACGCCCTATCACCAGGAGACGCTGTCCGACTGCTTGCGCACACTGCGCTAACTGCCTCTGATTTTTGGGGGAGGCATGGAACAAGGAATAGAGTTTGTCAAAAAAGATCTGGAAATGATTGAGCCCTGATACCTCCTTGACCACATCCCCAACTGCCAGCTCTAGACGATGATTGGAGCAGTGCCACACAAACAGGCTTGGGAATTTACTACACAACTGGGTAGCAACGCCTGTTCTCTTCCCTAGCATGACTGAAGCCCCATTACATGGAGAAGAAACGAAACACTGACCTAAAAAGTCCTCGTTAAAATCTCTTCCAAGACACTCCATTAACGCCTTTGTGATGTCATCAGCCGTTGTTCCATCCAACTCGATCAGCTCCCAAAAAAACGTTTCGGGCTCAGCATCAGCTAATGCTGAGCGTAGACACACAACAAGCACCGTTTTACCACTAATAGTGGTAGATTCATCGACCAAAACACAGAGTTTTCTTTGGTTTTCTGTAATGTCTTTTGCCATTTTTTTCTTCAGCTCATGAACTATGTGGTCGATGATTTTGCCACAGGTTTTATTGGAGTGCAAAACCCTGCCCACGTTCAGCCCATTCAGTTTCTGTACATTCAAATCAATTGGCATGTCTGTGAATGGCCGGCTATGTTGCCAATTGTATATGCCGTTCGAAAAACTCTGATAGTGGTGTCTAATTCAGATTTATGCATAGACTGCACTTGATGTTGAATAGTTTCACGTGAAGCAGATGTAAGGATGAACTTGGAGCAGGAGGATCAACAGGAGGATCAACCAAAGAAAGCTCCCCATCAGACACAATTTCCAACACAGGCACAGCATTCTCTGTATTTGAAGTTTCTTCCGGCGACAACCGCTGTCTTTTTGCACTTTTATTAATCCACGCTAACATTTTAGAAATGCTAATTTGTGACGTGACTTGCTTTCCTTCTCTCGGGGGCGTGCCTGCTCTGTTCTATCACTCTACATAGCCACCCACTGGGTGGGAGTTGCACTGCATAAACACAACACACGTGCATCTAGGTATGTAAATTGTAAAGCATTAAAACATGGTTTTACTAACAGTTTTCAGTATGTTGTTACTTCGGCATTATTATTATTATTATTATTTTGAAACGTGTATTACTATTAAATCACGGTCAAATAGGTTAATTTTGACATAGTCGTTTCCACCACAGTATTTACATGGAGAAGATAAGCCCCGCCCCCTCTCCAGCACGTTCTGTTTGAATGACAGGAGTAAACAGCTGACAGCCGCTGTGAAACTCCAGCGGTTAGAGCGATGAGAATGTCCGTTCGGCACCTCATGACGCATCTACTGAGTACCGGGCGGCTGTATATATATATATATATATATGGATGTATAATAAGAACGGCGGGAGAGTGTTGAGTACTGGCACGGTGCATGAGTACCGGAGTACCGCCAGCATGCCGGTACTGAGCAAGAAGTGCCGGTACTCCATGGGTCAGAACCAGAAGTGCCGGTACTGCGTACCGGTGAGTACCGGCCCAATTCCAGCACTGGTGAAAACCACCCTTGAATGATGGGATGGTAGACTAAAAGCTTTAGGAATCCAAACTACAACATATAATAAGTACCCTGTATCAAGATTAATGCAAAACAAGTGCTTTGCTCGATTTTGCTGAGTGACATCTCTTTCTAACCGTCAGAGCCAATGGAATAGAGGGGAACTCCCACATACTCCTTATTTGGTAATGTGTGTGTGTGAGACTGAGGCATAGCCAAAACCGGAAGCTGCGATAACTCTGGTGGCTACCATTAGCAGCTAACTTTTACTCTCCGATTTTTACATATGGAATTATGGATTCTAAATAAATAAAAAATTCCACAGAAACATTATCAACCTATGGATTAACCGATTCAGCCGCGTTTTTTCTGGATTTAATGCCATTGAACACGTCTTTTGATCAGATTGACAGCTAAGGTGAGATGATCTCCCTAAAAGCTCCGTAAAGGTACGTGTTGTGATGTATGTGTTTGCTTCCCCTGTCGCGAGTTCGGATCACTCAGTGATGATACTATACCTAAATAATCTGTGGAACCTCAGATTTAATCGGATATCTTGTATGTGCAGCTACGATAAGTAATAAGGGTATTTTTTATCTTGAGTTCTGTGCCAAAGTGCATTAACATTTTTCGCTCAGGGGTCATTTAGATGCTTTTCATGAGACTTGTGTTTTGTTTTGGTAAAAATGGTTTGTATCGTCAGTTAGCTGAGATAATTCCCGTTAATCTGGTATAACACATTAATAGGTTCTTAAATATTAAGATCAAACAACTTTAAAAGCACTTCACATTACTCACACTCTGTGCGTTGTCGTTCATATTCATGTTTCCTACTCGCTAGGTGGCAGTGTCACGAAAAACTAGGGTCCCAGGAGTGCGCGCTCCCAGGAGTGCGCGCTCCCAGGAGTGCGCGCTCCCAGGAGTGCGCGCTCCCAGGAGTGCGCGCTCCCAGGAGTGCGCGCTCCCAGGAGTGCGCGCTCCCAGGAGTGCGCGCTCCCAGGAGTGCGCGCTCCCAGGAGTGCGCGCTCCCAGGAGTGCGCGCTCCCAGGAGTGCGCGCTCCCAGGAGTGCGGCCTGGGGCCTCATTTATAACGCCGTGCGTAGGATTCACGTGGGAAGGTTGCTTACGTAGTACAAAGCAAAAAAATAGGTACAGAAATGTTCCGACATTTTCCGATCCACCAAACATTGCGTACCGGCGAGGAAAGTGCGTACAGCACTTCCTACGCCGGTTTCCCTTTATAAATCACAATCGACTCGAAATGCAGTGCAGCTTTTGCGGGCTTCACGTAATGCCCATATTTGCCTATAAATAGTCAAAGAAACGCCCATTCATTTTGACTGACTTTATGAAGAAGATCGCAGGAAATGACGACAGAACAGTTAAAAAAGACATCTCACACCGTGTCAGATTTTGGTTATTTTGGGTAGGTCGAGATAAATCATATTGTTTGGTGGATGCAGTTTGAACCAGAGTAGCAGCATGGAGGTCGGATCGTCACCAAAATAAATAAATAACTGGTCCGAAAAAGGTTAATGACAAAAAAAAGACACATAGCCTTCCTCAGGCAGTGTGTTTGTACCGGGGACAGGAGACCCCCCCCTGGATGAGAAACTGTAAGAAGTGAACGGGGAATCCCCCCGGTGTGGAGTCATGACGACTGGATCTGAATTATGTTCTTGTATTTGGTGGTTTGTGTCCCAGCTGTCGATCAGCTGTGCGCAGCGTCTCCGCTGCAGCCTGTGCATCTGAACCTATATGATCTCAACCCCCCCAGCAACTCTATATCCACCAGTTAAAGGAAATACAACTAATGTGTTGTGTTATATTAGCTGTACAATTTACCACATATGGTGTTCTTAGTTTCCATACCGCCTGTGTTTTACGAGCAACTTATCAAGTCTTGGCAAACGGCATAAAACACGATTAAACATGAATATAAAACCATGCTCGTATCTACAACCTATAGAAAAGCAAAACGGCGTCAGTTTAGACATAATTCTGTCCTCCTGCTTACCGCATCATTTATGAGAAAACATTTCATAACATTAACACAACATATTCGAGGTGGTTTTAAATAACATATTGTAGTGCCGTGAAAAGAGAGTCGGCGGCGGTGTATTAAGAATGGAGTTCCAATCTTTATTATCCATTACTTTCAGAGAGGTTAACACACTGCTCTGCCTGATGAGCTAGCAGGAATGGCAGCTAAAGCTACAGGTGTTCCCCACTAAAGGGTCCGTGTGGCAACACAATAAGCAAGGTGAATTATGTCCAATAACGTGTCACCACACAAGCCCCCCCAGAATTCACACATAAACAAAATCAGCATGGCGGGGAGGAACGACACGCTGACCCCCACGACTCCTGAGCACGGGAGTCGGAAAAGTGACTCCCGCCTGTGCGGCCCCCGGAAGGGGAGGGACCGGAACAACAGGTCTTAAATCCGTGACAGGGGACGAGGCCGGGGGGCGGCCCCGTCGCGGAGGTCGAGCCAGCACCACAGGCTGGTCCAAGTCCAGGTGAGCAGCCTTCACCCGGTCCACCGAGACGTGCTCGGTCTTGCCACCCAGGTCGACCACCAGGTGCTTGTCCCCGTGCTCCAAGACCCGGAAAGGCCCATCATAAGGGGGCTGCAGGGGGCCTCTGTGCGCATCGTGCCGGATGAACACGTGCTCCGCCGAGCGGAGCTCTGCGGGAACCTGGGACACCTGAGTACCGTGCTGAGTAGTAGGGATCGGAGCAAAGGCCTCAGCGGCGTCACGCAGGAAAGCCCGCTGGGCCGACGCCGACCAGGGAGCCGATGCATTTGGGAGGAAATCCCCCGGAACTCTCAGCGGCTGACCGTAGACCATCTCCGCTGTAGAACACTGCAGATCTTCCTTAGGTGCGGTCCTCAGGCCCAGCATCACCTAGGGCAGCTTGTCGACCCAGTTACCGTCCGTAAGGCCGGCCTTGAGGGCCGGCCTTGAGGGCCGGCCTTGAGGGCCACCTTCATGGAGCGATGAAAGCGCTCGCAGAGGCCGTTAGCCTGAGGGTGGTAAGCGGTAGTCCTGTGCAGCTTAACCCCCAAAGCGCCTGCCACAGCGTTCCAGAGCTCGGACGTGAACTGAGAGCCCCTGTCTGAGGAAATGTCTGACGGGGTGCCAAAACGACACACCCACGTTGCAATGAAGGCCCGGGCAACGTCTGCGGCTGATGTCGAAACGAGCGGAACCGCCAACGGGTCGTTCTGTCCACCATGGTGAGGAGGTAGGAAAACCCCTGAGAGGAAGGCAACGGACCAACCAGGTCAATGTTGACGTGATCAAACCTCCTCTCAGGCACCAGGAAACGCTCCAACGGGGCCTTCGTGTGGCGGTGCACCTTAGTGCGTTGACAAGCCACGCACTCCCTGGCCCAAGTCCTCACGTCCCTTTTCAGTCCTTGCCAAACGAACTTCGCCGCTATCAAACGCACCGAAGGTTTAACGCCGGGGTGTGACAGGCCGTGCACAGCCTCGAACACAGGACGCCTCCAGCTGGCAGGGACGACAGGCCGCGCCAGGCCCGTAGAGACGTCACACAGGAGAGTAATGCCCGCGTCGCCGAACACCACGTCCTCCAAGCGCAGCCCCGCGCTCTCCACCTTCAGGGCCTGGACGCCGGGATCTGTGACCTGGTCTGCCGCCATGCGAGTATAGTCCAGGCCCAACTGGACGGCACCGATGACGACCCTGGAGAGGCAATCAGCAACCAGGTTCGACTTGCTAGCCACGTGCTTAATGTCCGTAGTGAACTCCGATATGTAGGACAGCTGCCGCTGCTGACGTGCCGACCAAGGCTCCGCCACTTTTGACATGGCGAAGGTGAGCGGCTTGTGGTCGACAAACGCCGTAAATTCACGGCCTTCCAGCATGAAACGGAAGTGCCGCACGGCCAAATAAAGTCCGAGGAGCTCCCGGTCAAAGGCGCTGTATTTGCGTTCTCTAGGCGTCAGCTGGCGGCTGAAAAAGGCGAGCGGCTGCCAAGCGCCCTCCACCCACTGCTCGTGCACTGCGCCGACCGCGTAGTCTGACGCGTCCGTGGTGATGGAGATGGGAGCCGTAGATGATGGGTGTGCCAGCAAAGCCGCCTGAGCCAACGCGGTCTTGACCTCAGCAAAAGCGCCGTCCGCCTCTGCTGTCCAGTCGATCTCCTGGACGGGGGTCTTGCCTTTCAACGCTTCATACAGCGGCCGCATAATGTGTGCGGCCCGGGCGATGAAACGGTGGTAGAAAGTCACCATCCCCAGAAACTCACGGAGCGACCGGGCTGTGAGCGGGCGAGGAAACGCCGCAACAGCCTCCACCTTCGCTGGCAGAGGTGTCGCACCGCCCTTGGTGACGCGGTGCCCCAGGAAATCGATGTCCGACACCCCGAACTGGCACTTTGCAGGATTGATGATTAATCCGTGTTCGTTGAGCCGTGTGAAAAGGGCTCGGAGGTGGGACAGGTGCTCCTGCACTGAAGCGCTGGCGACGAGTATGTCGTCGAGGTAAACAAACACAAACGGCAGGTCCCGCAGCACCGAATCCATCAGGCGCTGGAACGTCTGAGCGGCATTCTTGAGTCCAAAAGGCATCCGCAGGAACTCAAAAAGTCCGAAAGGCGTTATCACTGCTGTCTTGGGAATGTCCAGGGGGTGCATGGGCACCTGGTGGTATCCACGCACCAGGTCCACCTTGGAAAACACCCCCGTACCGGCCAGATGCGCCGAAAAGTCCTGAATGTGCGGCACCGGATAGCGGTCAGGCGTAGTGGCGTCGTTGAGTCGGCGGTAATCCCCGCACGGGCGGAACCCGCCGTTCGATTTGGGAACGACGTGCAGGGGGGAAGCCCAAGGACTGTCGGAGCGGCGGACAATGCCCAGGCGCTCCATGGTTGCGAACTCCGCCCTCGCTACAGCCAGCTTAGAAGGGTTTAACCGCCGGGCCCAGGCGTAGACAGGAGGCCCCCCGGTAGTGACGTGGTGTTCCACGCCATGCTTAGTGGTAAGCGCAGAGAAGGTGGGTAGCGACAGGTCTGGAAACTCGGCCAACAGTCTGAGAAACGTGTCTGCACCTGACAGCGAGCCTGACAGCCCGTCGTACGCTGCGCTGCCAAGTGTGCACACGAGGGAAGAAAACGTTAAGGCATCAACCAAACGCCTATTCTTAACGTCCACTAAGAGTCCATGAGCACACAAAAAAATCCGCTCCGAGGAGGGGAAAATAAATGTCCGCTGTCACAAAATCCCAGCTGAAACGCTGTCCTCCGATGCACAAACACATAGGTCTCACGCCGTACGTGCGAATGGGACTGCCGTTAGCCGTCGTCAATCGCGGTCCGTGCCCCCCACGGGCAACGTCTTCACTCGACGCTGGAACTACGCTCCGTTGAGCGCCCGTGTCACACAGAAACAAGCTCCCCGAAACGCTGTCGCTGACGAAGAGGAGCCTGCACGTGCCGCCGACGCTCAGAGCCACTACTGAGCGCCGGCCCCTCCGTTTCCCGGGGGTTTGTAGCTGCACGGAGCGATGCATCTCTTCGCCCTTGTCCCGAAACGTGCGTGGTAAACGCACTCTCCGGCGTCTCCACGCTGGCTAGCCACAGCCGTGTCCGGCCTCCGCCACGCTTTCTTGACTGCCGGTGGGCCGCTGAGCGTCGCGGCTAACGTCTCTGCCCCGGGCTGTTGCGTAGCCAGGAAAAAACGATCCGCTTCCTCAGCCAAAGCACGGGGCTCCGTGACAGGCGTGTTGGCCAGCGCCGTCTGTACCCGGGGAGGCAAGTGACGCAGGAAAATCTCCGTGAATAAAATCCGGGGATCTTCCCCCCCTAGCAGATTTAGCATTTTCTCCATTAGCTAGGATGGCTTGCTGTCTCCTAGGCCTTGAATGTCAAGTATCTGGCAGGCCCTCTCCTTAGCAGATATAAGCTAAATGTCTTAAGGAGAAGGGCCTTAATCGCCTCATATTTGCCATGATGTGGGGGGGGCTGCGATGAATCCCACCAACCTGGACGACGTGGAGCTCCCCAGCGCTGCTACCACATGGTAGTATTTTAGGTCCCCGTCACGGACCTGTCGGCAGGCGAAATGTGCCTCCACGTGTGCGAACCATGCCTCCGCGGCGTGCTCCCAGATTTCCGGCAGCTTTATGAAAACATCGCGCTCAGCCATGTTCGTTAATTTTCCGGAAACTTTCTCGGAAAAATCAGGGTCACCAGTGTAGTGCCGTGAAAAGAGAGTCGGAGGCGGTGTATTAAGAATGGAGTTCCAATCTTTATTATCCATTACTTTCAGAGAGGTTAACACATGCACTGCTCTGCCTGATGAGCTAGCAGGAATGGCAGCTAAAGCTACAGGTGTTCCCCACTAAAGGGTCCGTGTGGCAACACAATAAGCAAGGTGAATTATGTCCAATAACGTGTCACCACAATATCCGTATTTATTTATTTCTCCAAGTTACGTATTTGTGTGCACTGAGGAGTCTCAAACAGGCGTTTGTTAAATCATTTTAAGATTGGCTTTAATCAATGTTTGAAAATGAATTCTTCATATATGATAAATGAGAGGTAACGTTTTATTTATGGTATTATTTCCACATATTTCTCTCCATTCTTCCTTCTGCCAACGGTGTTGCAGTTTCTCGTCTCTCCCGTTTTTGTACTTAGTGCTACGCATGGGTTAGAGTTTGCGTGGAGGACGGCAAATTTTCCCGTCAAGTTAGTATTTTATAAATCGCAAACATTGCGTAGAAACTGGCGTACGCCATTTTTTTTTAGCGTATATCCCTTTATAAATGAGGCCCCTGGTCCTGATACTGCAGTCTCCGACGCTGCAGCTTCATGCTACTCACTCTGACAGCAAACGCAAGGCATCACATTAGGTTGGTGTATGTATTCAATCACTGTGCTTTCTCTGTGAGTGTCACGTAGCTGAGAGACAGGGTTGTTGCTCTTCGTGACTTCACGGTTGATGTTTCGAGTTGTTGGGCCTCGGCACTGATGTACGTCTCCAGATAGCAACAGGTAGAGTGTGATGATGATACGGCAGTTACTTTGACGTTTGTGTCGGACTTCACTATTTCGCTTAAGGTGATGTTGTTGTTGTTGTTGTTGTTGTTGTTGGCCCGTGGTGAGAACAAATGTTTGCAACAGAGCGTGTTTACCGTACCCAAAGTGCTGTCTGTGTGCACTGCTAAGATGCAGGGCCCATTATTCGGATTTAAGAATGGACCCATGTTTAAAAAGTTTAAAATGAAGGCATATGTTAAAAATGCAAGGAGAGCTCCTGTTACACCTGGGGGGTATACTACGAAGCAGGATTTTCGCTTAGCCGACTAAATTCAGGGAAAACTCCGGCTTTCCGGTCCTACGAAGCTGGTTCTCTTTTTAGCAGGCTAGATCTCCATGGTAACTTATGCTTAGCGGCTAACCTGGTCGGGACCAGGTTAGGTTGCAGGTTAAGAGCTCAACTCAGTGAAAGCACTGCCTGTTGACCAATCAGAGCTCAGTGTGCGGAGTTTAAAGCGATCAAGTCATATTACAGGAGAAAAGAAATACAGAAAAGCTGCCGTCGCAGGAAAGACGGCCGGCAAAAATCACCGACTGTGTGAACGTGAACATTAATAGAATATCACCTCCCATCTTCAGAGCAATCTGACTATTATAACATTAGCAATAGCATTAAGAAAGCTTACTTAAATATCTAGACTTGAGCAAATGTTCCTGAAGATAAATGACTGATCTACCTGCGCGTATATCTTGATAAACTGGTATAACGTGGGCTAGAAAAGAGCATCTGGTACATGCAAATAACTTTGGGTAAATAGTAAGTCATCATCACAGACAATTTCTGCCATGCCTTCAGATTAATCATCACTGTTTGCCTGCCCTCTAGAAACCAGAATAAATGATTTGGTCACAGTTGCCTAAAACCTTTTCCACTCCCTCACTTGTTGACTCTGCCTTCTATCCTGCATGCAATGTATGCAATCATGTTTGTAAATTCAATGTTACTCATGGTTAAAAAAACATATGCTAGCTCAAGTTAACCCCATGTAACCCTTTGCAGAGTTTGACCCAAAATGGCGGTGGGTTTCACTCTGTTCCTTCTGTCTGGGATGCTGATGTGTGGGCTGCTGCTCCACAAAGTGACCCAGCATGGAGGCAGTAAGAAGCCCAACTTCATCGTCATACTGGCAGATGATATAGGCTGGGGGGACCTGGATGCTAACCAGCCGGATGAGAAGAGAAACAACACGCCTCACCTCAACCTGATGGCCGAGCAAGGACAGAGGTAGATAATTCAGGACAAGATGTACTGATCTGTTATGTAGTTTTAAATGACCATAACCCTCATGTCTTGACCCCAGTGCCATACTGCAATAAACATGAACAGCTAGAACATCTCCTCCTTGAGTCCAATATTGATTGTTTGGGAATATCGGAATCTTGGCTAAAACAGTCATCACCATCCACTCTTGTATCTATGTCAGGATATAATGTGTTTAGGAAGGACAGACTGAAGGGAAAAGGAGGGGGGGTGTTGCTTTATGTGAGGAATACCTTTAATTGTAGGGAGATTGCACTCCCAGCTAATATTGAGTTTGATTGTGTTGGTGTGGAAATCAAACTATCTGAGGAAATGTCCCTCACCATGATTTGCCTGTATCAACAACCCACCGAAAGAGCTTAAAACGGATCACGGATAAACAAAACTTAATACAACTTTGGATCAACCGACTAGAATAACCAAAACCTCCAAGACTATGATAGATGTATTATTTACAAACAAAGCTGACAGAATAGTTAAAACCTACAACTTCCTGACTGGTCTTTCTGACCATAATCGTGTTTCTTTTGCCAGGAAACTCACAAAAAAAAAGGTTCATGGCCAAACCTAAAACCCCTGCCTTCGGTTCTCGCTTCATCTCCAAAAATCTGCAACAACGTTTTATGGATGCAGTGAAAATGATTGAGTGGGGGGACACTCTCTCCTCTGAAGACATTGGGGAAAACAGTAGTCTGTTTATATCTAAAATTAACGATGCAATGTCTTCCTTGGGATAGGAAGGAACATCATCTTCCCTGGCTGAATCTACAGTGCAGGAATCTAATGAAATCTAGTGACCAATTATTAAAGCAGAGCTTGAAATCCGGACTATCCACTGACAGACAGAAATTCACTCATGCTCGTAACAAGGTAACACAAACAATAAGACAGGCCAAAGCAAACGTTTTCATCAATATAATTGAAGGTGCGAAAGGTAACAGTAAAAACGTTTGGCAAATCCTAAATATACTATTGGGTAAACATAAGAAACAGGAAAATAATGCTCTAGTGATGATCAATGATGCCCTGATAAAAGACCCTGCAGTGTTGGCCAACTCTCTCAATGAGTATTTCATAAATAGTGCATTGGACATTGCAAAGCTCTTCCCGCCATCTGAGGTCTCACCTAGCCCAACTGTGGAAACACACCCCGTTTTTGACCTGGAGGAAATCACAGAGGTTGAGGTAAAACATATAATCTCAGGGTTAAGAGGTTCTAAGGCTAGGGATGCAGATGATTTAGACACCAACTTTATAAAGACACATATCGACGGTCTAATAAAACCAATCAGTATGCTAGTAAATCAATCTATCAGCACGAGGGAAATTCCATCGTCCTGGAAAGTGGCCACGGTGACACTGAATTTTAAATCTGGTGATAAGGCAATGATGTCCAATTACAGACCAATCAGCATCCTCCCCTGTGTCTCTAAAGGTCCTTACACACCAAACAAAGAACACCAAAGAACACCAAAGAACACGTCCCGACGGAACGTCGCCTCAAGTCTTGGCCATGTGTCGCTCTGGAACACACCGCAAAGACTTCAGCCGACGGCCAAGTTGCACGTACGAACTGCGCATGCGTGAGTGGCAATAACTCTCCTTACCAGCAGGCGTCGGTAGTGTGTATTCGTCATTCAAAAGAGGCAATAATCGGAAGACAGACTGCGTGATAACCGAGAGAAGAAGAACAGACTGCGTGATATAAACAAACAGCAAATAGCGTGCGTTCCATTTTCACTCTACAGCGAGAAGCTCACGGGGCTTTCCCGGACCTGTGTCGAGAGCTGGAGTTAAATGAAATCTCAGATTTGCCTTCTTAATAGTTTGTTTGGGTCCCTCACTTCTGTTTTGCTTCTCATGCACTGATTCGCTAAGCTGAACAGCCAATCAGAGTGATTTCTTTAGCCGACGGCCTCCCCGATTCAAGATGTCAAATCGGCGGTGGAAGGTGTCGGCACGGCCGAAAAGACACAACGGTGCAGTACACACCAAGACTCACCAATCTGAGTAGGGCGACGCAACACTCATCGACGGCCCGACATCTATCGATATCTATCGATGCCGAAAATCGGCTTGGTGTGTCAGGACCTTAAGATAGCTGAGAAATGGGTGTCAAAACTAATCACCAAACATTTAGACAAAGGTTTCGCTCCACTCCACCCAATGCAGTTTGGTTTCCGTGCTCACCACTCCACCGAGACAGCTAACTGTGTCTTTGTGGAAAAGGTTAAATGTATGTTGGACACGAGCCCTTATGTAGGTGCTGTCTTCCTTGATCTCAGGAAGGCATTTGACACTGTTGACCGCTAAGTGCTCCTTACAAAGCTGACTTATTTCAATGTTTCGGCAGATTCAATACAGTGGTTCAAGTCTTACTTATCAAACAGAAAACAGTGTGTTTTGGTCAACGGTGCCAAATCCCCCTACCTTGTCAACCCTGTTGGGGTTCCACAAGGTTCCATTCTTGGACCATTACTGTTTTCACTGTACACACTTTTGTATGTTTTCACCTGCCTAATGTATGTCCTGAGTTGAATGTACAAATGTATGCCGATGATGCGGTCATCTTTGTACACGGGAGAAAGACTGAAATAATCTCATCTTGTCTCTCTAATGCTTTGGACAAGGTTCAACCCTGGCTGAACAACATTTCCTTACAATTAAATGTAAAAAAGACAGTATGATGTTCAGTAAACAACCAGTCAAAATCGAAGGATCCAACCTATACAGTCTATGGATCCAACGTGTTTTTAAACGGAGCAGAAATAGAACTAGTCTCCCACTTCAAGTATCTTGGGGTCATACTGGACTCGAACTTGACTTTTAAGAAACATATTGAGAAATTATCCAATACTATTAAATTCAACTTGCAAAATGTTAAACAAATTAGACCCTTCTTAACTGTCAGTGCTGCAAAGTCATACCTCCACTGTATGATTCTATCCCATATTGAATACTGTTTTACAAACTGGTCGTTTGCTTGGGCCACAAACCTGAAACCAATAGAACAGCTGTACAAGAGAGCTATCGAGGTTTGTACCATCCTTGAAAAACACAATTTCTTGAGATTTGACAATTTTAAGTCTTTTAAAATTATGTGCTTTTTTAATAAATGTTTACATGGACTGGCCCCCCCTCCCTTATGGGAATTCATACGCTTGATACATTTTCATGTTTTAAGTGTTCATTACTGTGCATTGTTCCTGCCAAATAAACGATTAAATGAAAAAATAAAAATACGTGAGCTGAACACAAGGCAAGGCAAGGCAAGGCAAGTTTATTTATATAGCACTTTTCAACACAAGGCAATTCAAAGTGCTTTACAAAAAATGAAAGACATTAAGAAAATGGCATTTAAAATCAGTCATTAAAAAGAAAAGCTAATAAAATAAACATTAAAAGAAAAAATACATGGATAAAAGTTACAGTGCTGTCAATTAAACATTAAAAGAAAAAAGTACATGGATAAAAGTTACAGTGCAGTCTAAGATATGAATAGTTCAATTAAAAGCAGCGACAAAAAGAAAAGTCTTTAGTCTGGATTTAAAAGTAGTCAGAGTTGCAGCGGACCTGCAGGTTTCTGGGAGTTTGTTCCAGATATTTGGAGCATAATAACTGAACGCTGCTTTACCATGTTTAGTTCTGACTCTGGGGACAGAAAGCTGACCAGTCCCTGAAGACCTGAGAGATCTGGATGGTTCATAATTTAGCAGGAGGTCAGAAATGTATTTTGGGCCTAAACCATTCAGTGCTTTATAAACCAGCAGCAGTATTTTGAAATCTATTCTTTGACACACAGGAAGCCAGTGTAAAGACTTCAGAACTGGAGTGATGTGATCCACTTTCTTAGTGTTAGTGAGGACTCGAGCAGCAGCGTTCTGAATTAGCTGCAGCTTCCTAATAGATTTTTTAGTGAGACCTGTGAAGACACCATTGCAGTAGTCGAGTCTACTGAAGATAAAAGCATGGACAAGTTTTTCCAAATCCTGCTGTGACATTAGTCTTTTAATCCTAGATATATTCTTTAGGTGATAGTAGGCTGATTTAGTAACTGTTTTAATGTGACTGTTGAAGCTCAGGTCAGAGTCCATGACTACACCTAGATTTCTGGCTTTATCTGTTGTTTTGAACATTGCAGACTGAAGCTCAGCGCTAACTTTTATACGTTCTGCCTTGGCTCCAAAAACCATTACCTCAGTTTTATCTGTGTTTAATTGGAGAAAGTTCTGACACATCCAGTCATTGATTTGTTCAATGCACTTATTCAGTGTTTGAATTGGAGCATAGTCTCCTGGTGAAATTGTTACGTAAATTTGTGTGTCATCTGCATAGCTATGGTAACTTATTTTGTTGTTCTTCATTATCTGAGCCAGTGGTAGCATGTAGATGTTAAAGAGAAGAGGCCCCAAGATGGAGCCTTGAGGAACCCCACATGTCATATTTGTCAACTCAGATGTGTATTTACCTATAGAAACAAAGTTGTTTCTGTCCTTTAAGTAGGATTCAAACCAATTCAGAACTGTTTCCGAAAGTCCCACCCAGTTTTCCAGTCGGTCTAGTAATATGCTGTGGTCAACAGTGTCAAACGCAGCACTGAGATCTAATAATACTAACACTGAAGTTCTGCCATTGTCTGTGTTTAAGTGGATGTCATTAAAGACCTTTACAAGAGCAGTCTCAGTGCTGTGGTTTGGACGAAAGCCTGACTGGAACACATCGAAACAGTTATTTAAATGCAAGAAATTACTCAACTGTTGAAAAACAACTTTTTCAATGACACAGCCAGACAATCACAGCACTAATGGAACTGAACTGAACTTATGCTCAACTAAGTACATGTTTACAACCAACTGCACCTTATATTTGACCTCATATCGTTTTTATAGAACACATATTTATTTCTAGTTTTGTAATTATCAACTGCACTGATAATACATGTGCAATAACTTACTTATTGACTTGTTTACATTTTGTACTGCCTTGAACATATTGTATTTGTATGGTAATGTTGTATTGTTTTGTAAGCGTACTGTTCAATGTATCATAGGTCCAATTTATAGTCACTTTATATATTATATATTAAAATGTTTAGCTTGTATTGTCAAAATTATACTTATGTTGTCTGTTACACTGAACAAAAATATAAATGCAACACTTTTGTTTTTGCTCCCATTTTTCATGAGATGAACTCAAAGATCTAAAACATTTTCTATATACACAAAATAACCATTTCTCTCAAATATTGTTCACAAATCTGAAAAAATCTGTGATAGTGAGCACTTCTCCTTTGCCGAGATAATCCATCCCACCTCACAGGTGTGGCATATCAAGATGCTGATTAGACAGCATGATTATTGCACAGGTGTGCCTTAGGCTGGCCACAATAAAAGGCCACTCTAAAATGTTCAGTTTTATCACACAGCACAATGCCACAGATGTCGCAAGTTTTGAGGGAGCGTGCAATTGGCTTGCTGACAGCAGGAATGTCCACCAGAGCTGTTGCCCGTGAATTGAATGTTCATTTCTCTACCATAAGCCGTCTCCAAAGGCGTTTCAGAGAATTTGACAGTACATCCAACCGGCCTCACAACCGCAAACCACGTGTAACCACACCAGCCCAGGACCTCCACATCCAGCATGTTCACCTCCAAGATCGTCTGAGACCAGCCTCTCGGACAGCTGCTGCAACAATCGGTTTGCATAACCAAAGAATTTCTGCACAAGCTGTCAGAAACCGTCTCAGAGAAGCTCATCTGCATGCTCGTCGTCCTCATCGGGGTCTCGACCTGACTCCGGTTCGTCGTCGTAACCGACTTGAGTGGGCAAATGCTCACATTCGATGGCGTCTGGCACGTTGGAGAGGTGTTCTCTTCACGGATGAATCCCGGTTTTCACTGTTCAGGGCAGATGGCAGACAGCGTGTGTGGCGTTGTGTGGGTGAGCAGTTTTCTGATGTCAATGTTGTGAATCGAGTGGCCCATGGTGGTGGTGGGGTTATGGTATAGGCAGGCGTATGTTATGGACGACGAACACAGGTGCATTTTATTGATGGCATTGTGAATGCACAGAGATACCGTGACGAGATCCTGAGGCCCATTGTTGTGCCATTCATCCACGACCATCACCTCATGTTGCAGCATGATAATGCATGGTCCCATGTTGCAAGGATCTGTACACAATTCCTGGAGGCTGAAAACATCCCAGTTCTTGCATGGCCAGCATACTCACCGGACATGTCACCCATTGAGCATGTTTGGGATGCTCTGGATCGGCGTATACGACAGCGTGTTCCAGTTCCTGCCAATATCCAGCAACTTCGCACAGCCATTGAAGAGGAGTGGACCAACATTCCACAGGCCACAATCAACAACCTGATCAACTCTATGCGAAGGAGATGTGTTGCACTGCGTGAGGCAAATGGTGGTCACACCAGATACTGACTGGTTTTCGGACCCCCTCAGACCCCCCCAATAAAGCAAAACTGCACGTTTCAGAGTGGCCTTTTATTGTGGCCAGCCTAAGGCACACCTGTGCAATAATCATGCTGTCTAATCAGCATCTTGATATGCCACACCTGTGAGGTGGGGTGGATTATCTCGGCAAAGGAGAAGTGCTCACTATCACAGATTTTTTCAGATTTGTGAACAATATAGAAATGGTTATTTTGTATATATAGAAAATGTTTTAGATCTTTGAGTTCATCTCATGAAAAATGGGAGCAAAAACAAAAGTGTTGCATTTATATTTTTGTTCAGTGTATGTGTGATTGCACCATCGGGAATGCTTGGAATTTCGCTGTACTTTTCATTTCGTTTTTATTTGTTCCGCTCAACAACAAAATAAATGAAATGAAAAGTACCGCGAAATTCCAAGCATTCCCGATGGTGTAATCATGTACTCTGTGTAGTGACAATAAAGTAATCAAATCTAACCTAATGTCTATAATCATAGGGGTGTCATATACTGTAGATTGTCCTATATTTTTCCAGATTGACAGATTTCCATTCTCCGGCCTCCACCTGCTCTCCGTCCCGTGCTGCCATCCTGACCGGACGCTACGGCCTGAGAAACGGAGTGACTCATAATTTCGCTGTGAGCTCATTGGCCGGCCTGCCTCTCTCTGAAGTCACTCTGCCACAGCTCCTACAGAAAGAGGGATACTACACCGCCATGATCGGGAAGTGGCATCTCGGCCACAATGGACCATACGCTCCAACTAACAGAGGTAAGAGAGAGATTGAAATGTATTCCCCAAAACACCTGAGGAGCCAACTTAAAGTGGACCTATCATGCTATATTTGAATAATATATTGTAGGGCCATAACTATATAAAACATGTTTGTGAAGTTTTTTTTTCAAATTACTAAACAGATCATGCATTTTAGCCATGCCTCATTTCGCTCTATTTGCTGTATTCCAGCCCTGTTTTTGCAAGGGCTGATTCTGAGGCAAATGAGCTGCAGCTGACCACGACCCCTGCAAAGGAGGGGGGCGAGGCACGAGCGTCATGTTACCATGCTGTTACCATGCCACGGCAACCTCTCATTCCCCTGATAGGTGGAGAGTTGCCCATATAGGTGGAGCTCCTTGTTTCTGACGTCAGAGATATTTCAAATCTGTATCAGTCTGTATCAGATCCATTGCAGCCCCGTTTTTAGAGTTTTGGGTATGGAGGAAAAGAGAGAGGGTTGTGTTTTCTGACACTTGGTGAGTTCCCTGACACACCGGGCACACATATTCTTGTATAAAAGACTTACAAAAGTGCATTTTGCATGATAGGTCCCCTTTAAAGCAAATGTCAGATATTTGTTGAAATCAAGGAAATAAAGAAATAAAATAGTACCATATAACAAAATGAGACGTAATGGTGCAAGCAAGTTGCAGGAATAAGAACACAATGGCCCATACACTCCATCTAACATGTATTCCCAAAACCCCTGAGGAACTAACTTAATTTTGTCCGTATCTGGGCGAGCTCAACTGACGATGACGTCATTGTTTTATCAGAAACATGGCTAAACAAATCTATTTTGGCCTCTGACATTGCCTTAAATGGTTTTAATGTGTATCGTACCGACCGGCCTAATAAAGGTGGTGGCGTTGCCATTTATGTTAAAAATAAGTTCAGTGTAACCACATTAGTTTTCAAATCGATCAGTAAGCACCCCTCAGCTGTCAAAGACTCCTTGTCTTCACTAGCAAATCTTTTATCACAACTAGACTACAAGGAAATAGTGCTACTTGGAGATTTTAACTGGGACTGGTTAACTGCAGTGTCAGAGGATTTTAAAAACCTTTGTATCTCTTTAAATGTTACTCAGATTGTTGACAGTCCTACTCGCCCTAACATTAAGTCCCCTAATAAATCCTCCCTAATTGATCTAATTTTAACTAATATTCCCCATAAATATTCATCTGTGGGAGTATTTGCAAATGATCTGAGTGATCACTGTGTTGTAGCCACAATTAGGGACACTAAGGTCCAAAAGGTTAAACCTTGCATTATTATTAAGAGAGACAAAAAACATTTTGTGGAGCAGGGTTTTGTGCATGATCTGTTTGATTTTTATTGGGGTAAAATCGATCTGTGTGCTGATGTAGAAACCGCATGGTCTTATTTTTATCTTGGTTTTATGGAGATCATTGATAGACATGCACCTCTGCGTAAATTTAGAGTAAAGGGACGAGACAATCCTTGGTTTTCTGCTGAACTGTCCAGTCTCCTTCATGAGAGAAACAAGGCCTGGGCAAAGGCTAGGAAATCAGGCTCAGAGGTAGAATGGCTGCGTTTTAGGCAGCTAAGGAATAGCTTCACATCGCAAATCAAAAGTGCTAAATCAAAGTACTATCTGTCAGTAACCACAAAGAATCTGAATAATCCTGGAAAATTTTGGAAAGCCATTAAATCGTTATCCACCGGCGATCTCCGTAATGAGCTACCTCCGTGCATTACCACAGCATCTGGCACTATATCGGACAGGGCTACTATGCTAAATTGCTTTAATGAGCATTTTGTGTCCTGTGGTTCTCTTTTTGATTCTGTCACTAACTCTGCTTCTGTGAACACTACAGTATGTGACTCTGAAAAACGTGTGTTGGAAAACCCTTTTAGTTTTACCCCTTTTACTGTTGATGTTGTTCGTGAAGCTTTAACCAAGTTAGATCCTAAGAAACCGGCCGGCCCGGACAACGTAGAACCTTTCTTTTTAAAGATAGCTGCAGATGTTATTGCTCCACCTCTCACTACTCTTTTTAACCTCTCCCTCAGCACTAACACAATTCCAAAATTGTGGAAGTCAGCGTATGTCCTGCCTTTGCTAAAAGGAGGGGAGGCCACCTTATTAAATAACTATAGGCCAATCTCTAAGTTGTCAGTTCTGGCTAAGGTTCTTGAACGCTTAGTGAGTGAACAGGTAAAGGTGTTTTTATGTAACAATGACATCCTGTCTAAACATCAGTCAGGCTTCAGAAAGCAACACAGCATCATCACTGCCACAATGAAAGTGGTGAATGATGTGGCGAGTATTTTAGATAATAAGCAGAGTTGTGCAGCTCTATTTATTGACCTTTCAAAAGCGTTTGACACCGTCGATCATCGCATTTTAAAGCAGAGGCTAGCCAGTATAGGCATGTCCAGCCATGCAGTAGGGTGGTTTGTGAACTACCTCTCTGAAAGGTCCCAATGTGTTCACTTTGATGGGCTGTCTTCTGAGTGGTTAAACATTGCTAATGGTGTTCCCCAAGGTTCTGTTTTAGGTCCACTTTTATTCTCCATATATATCAACAGTTTAGGTGAAAATGTGGATGAAGCTACTTTACATTTTTATGCTGATGATACCGTGATGTACTGTGCAGGTCCCTCCATTAAGGAGGCTGGTGTTAAATTACAGGATGTTTTTAACATTATTCAGACTCAGCTCTCTGAACTAAAGCTTCTTTTAAATGTTGAGAAAACCAAGGTAATGCTCTTTTCTAAAGCTAAAAAGACACCAGAGCCTGTTTTAGATATTGTAACTACGCAAGGAATAAAACTTGAAGTGGTTACCTGTTACAAATACCTTGGTATCTGGCTTGATGATTGTCTCATTTTTAAACTTCATGTCAATAACCTGCTTAAAAAGCTGAGGGTTAGGCTAGGTTTCTTTTACAGAAATAAGTCCTGTTTTTCGCTTGAGGCCAGGAAAAGGCTAGTCACTGTGACATTTTTACCTGTGCTGGACTATGGTGATTTGATGTATATGAATGCACCTGCCAATTGCCTGGTCAAGTTAGATGCTGCGTATCACAGTGCACTGAGATTTGTGACAAACTGTAAAGCATTAACCCATCACTGTACCCTGTATGCAAGGGCTGGTTTACTTTCACTAACTGTACGGAGGCTCAGTCACTGGTACATTTTTATATACAAAGCCATGTTAGGGAAACTTCCATCTTATATCTGCTCCCTGATCTCACGGAAAATTGTAAGTGGCTACTGCCTGAGATCGAATGCTGTGGTTTTATTAAATGTGCCAACTGCTAGGACTGTCTTAGGGAAGACAGCTTTTAGATGCGCAGCTCCTCTGTCTTGGAATAGTCTGCAAATTAAATGGAAACTGAACAATCTGGTGCCACTAAATGTTTTTAAAGCTCGGTTGGATGCTACTCAATCGGAAGCTATTGGTACCTGTTTATGTGGATAACTATGTAAATGATGCTGTAAGATGTCCTTTTGTTGTTCTATTTATGTTTTTATGTTTCATGTGGAACTACTTGAGCAGGTCTCCCTTGAAAAAGAGATCAATGATCTCAATGGGATTTATCTGTCTAAATAAAGGTTTGAAATGAAATGAATGCAACAAATTAGTCAGGAATTTCAGGATTTTTTTAGTAAATATCTACGCTGATCTTTTTAGCCTGATGCATAACATTTGCACTTCAATAAGACCCAGGACTCCACTGACATATACTGCTAAACCCTCCCATAAACACTTTGATTTAATGGGAGCCAATCCTCATATTCCATACTGTAAATGTATATTTTGCACATTTCGGTTTAGTTGTTACCTCTTTATAACTGCATAGCTCTGCCATTTTGAATTCGGATACAGTGTTTTTGATCATAGTTAAATTTGTTCCTATTTTACAATTTATTTCCTCTGTGTTCATGTCTGCACCATTATATTCATATGAGATAGAAACTGGCCTGCTACAATCCCAAACTGTAGGGAGATAATACATAGAGTAAGGAGTGTAAGGTTAAAACCAAATATAAAAGTACTCAACCGTTGCAGCCTACATTTATGATCTGTAAAACGGCACCATTACTATCTGTAACTGAATAATTGCTGACATGCAACTACACTGAACAGTGGAAGGATTTACATTATTAAAATGCCAAAACATTTGCATTCGCCACATTAATCAACGAGACCGCACGCTCCGTTCCTGTCTCACTCAGCTGTGTCCTTCCAGGTCACTGTTATGGCCTCAGAGAATTTATCTACCCCGCCACATGGAGTGTGTGAGCGATCCCCCGGCCTCGCTGCAGGGAACGCTGCGGTGCCGTCTCAGTCTAAACAGCTGCAGGGATAGTTGTCGTAACTATCCCTGCAGCTGTTTCGACTGAGACGACACCGTCGACTTTTTGCCTACAGCCAGATTTAACAACAACCTTCTACTAATTCCTTTCTTGGGTGAACCATTGCCACCAACTCACCTCCCTTGACCTCACCAACCATAGCCTGAGAATAATTTTTAATTTGTAGGCTTGTGCAACAACAGGTTGATCCACAATTAAGCCGCTTTAGCATCGACTTGCTAAGGACCACGGCAGGATCATTGCTGTAGTGATCCTTAAACACTTGTGGAATGAAGTTCAGCTTGTACAAATTATAAGTAGAGGTAGACTGATTAATTAAATGACCGATACATTTGGGGCAATTAATGCCATTTTAAAGGTCCCCTATAATACTATTTTTCATCAATACATTATAGGTCTCAGATATATAGAAAACATGTCTCTGAAGTGTTTGGCTCCAAACACCAAACGTAATTGCAGCATTACCCATAATCCCCTCTGTTTCAGCCCTGTTTCCAAAGTGCTGATTCTCTGTCTGTTACTTTAGATGAAAATAAGGAGCCCCTCCCCACGCCCCTCTGAGGGACATTTGGTTACAAAGAACACAATGGTGCTCTAGGAGGAGATTCAGGTGATAAGGGGGGGGGGGGGGGGTGGTTACCTTGGTTGCTGATTGGCTAATGGTTACACAAGGCAAAACATCGTTATGACATCATAAAGTGGCCAAAATCTGATCAGCTCATTTTCAGACAGGTTTTTATATAAATGGATCAGGACAAAAAGAGAGAGAATCTTTTTTCCTGAAACTTTCAGAGTCTCTTTCCACAGAGGGGACACATGTTGATGTAGAAGAGACATGAAAAAGTGGATTTTGCATAATAGGTGACCTTTAAAGTGTGAACACTGTCATGTGACTCTGTCCTCTAAAGGTGACGGGTAGTTTCCGTGTCCAGTTGATCCCTTCGCCAAAGAACATGATTATATATGTATTAGAGAGTTACACTGAATTATAAAGATGTGCATATTGTCTATTGTCTCCTTTTCGCAGGTTTTGACTACTACCTGGGCATTCCCTACAGTAATGACATGGGCTGTACTGACATACCTGGATATAATCTGCCTCAGTGTCCTCCCTGTGAGTCTCCTGAACCTCACGTCACCAGGTGTGGCTTTGATCTCAATCACTTGCAAAACCGGTTACCACAACGATAGCGTCATGCACACACACATACGCATGTACCCATTAATCATGTTATTATGCTCCTATGTTTTGTATAGACTGAAGAGGAGTGCACGTGGAGGCTGTTACTCCAAAGTGGGCCTTCCTCTGATTGAAAACAGCAGCATTGTGCAGCAGCCACTGGACCTGTGGACTTTAACAGAGCAATACAAATCTGCTGCTACCAGGATTATACGCAGTGCAAGGTACAACACAGCTGCATCCTAGTGATTTTACATGCATATGTTTCAATTTCTTCATTTGATATTAAAAATCAGCATGTTAGGTGTAACTGTTCATTAGAAAATCAGAAGCCTGTGACCTTTAGTGCATCAGAGACATACAGCAGTAACTAAAGGAACTAAGAGTCAAATTAAATTGTATATTCTGTTTGGACAATCCAACGGACATCTAAGGTACGTAGGTCAACTTTAATGTATTGTAGATGATTAGGTGTTGGCTATTCGGACCCACAATCCTTTGCACAAATGAGTAAAAGCAACTCAATGTAATGTTATGACCATATAGTATACCCTCAAAAACAGAACATTCTTTGTAAGGGCGGCTGCAGAACATACCAAGAGTAAAAAGGAACATAGCCTCAGTGTGTCAAGTGTGTATGAGACTGAAACTCAAATGTGGACGACACTGAGGAACTAAAATGAGTTTTCAAAAAGGGAAGGAAACAGCGACCCAAGCACTCGGCAATAAATGACATACCATTGCCACATGTCTGTAATTGTCACTGTTTGGAACAGCCTGGAGTCTTTTTGCCCATTTGCAGCTGTTATCAGTAAACAGACATGATCATTATGGGGTGATTACCTGAGGACACACTTGGACTTGGGTCCACTTGGGGAAATTAGATAGGAAGAGCAGATGAATCCGCTGCAGCTACTGAAACGTGTTAACACTTGTAATTTTTCATTTTAATGTATTGCATTCCAGAGGCATGAACATTAACGCATGATGGGAAATAATGAAGTGCAGAGAGTTTAATTAGACTTTGATCACCAATCTGTAGGTCTTTCATGTATTTTAACGAGTGAATATGTCATCTAAGAGCAATGATATGGTTCCTTTTTGTTTTATTTTAGAAGATATTAACATTTGATGTACATTTATTCTCATCAAAATGAAGTAAAGCAGAAAGCTTGGGAAATTAAGGACAGTCATCCCTGCTGTTTGCAGCTGTGTGTGTGAGAGTCAATATCTCTGCATGCTAGGGAGCAGGGTCATGTGAATCAGTGCAGCGGTTATCAGTCATGTGACCTAACGGTGACTGGCTTTCATTCAGTGAACGTACAGAAACCCACCTTCCTGCAAAGCAAAAGGAAATTGCATCATGGACATGTTCAAGTTTGCATATCAGTGCACTTTGAACAGGATTAAATCCACAAAATAAACCAAAGCTCATTTTTTTTTTACCAGTGTTTACCTTTAAATCCATCAGAACACACAAAGTAGTTCAACCACATTGAAAATGTTGTGTTCAAAATGTCAGTATTGTTTGTTTGATTAGCAAACTTTTAGGATATCACTATTGCAATAAGGCTTTACACTAACTTGTTAATTTCTTCTAGAAAACGCACCAACGCATGTGCTTGTTCGCGTTCCAGCTCTGACTGCAACAGCAATATTAAAAAGTATATGTAATGTATTTATTTTGAGGTTTAAAGGAAAAGCATACAGTAGGTGTACCACTAACATCGTCGTTTCTCAAGTATAAATGTGACAAAGCAATTGGTATTATGAGTTTCACCCATGCTAATTTGCTAAAGTCAAAATGTTTGAAAGAAATCTGCACTGTTGGGAGAGAAGTGATGTCTGTTTTAAACCAGTGTGTGATACTTTGTCATCTGTATGAGTTGTTTGACACTACAACGTTATTGTCTCTGCAGGGAGCGAGGGCAGCCCTACCTCCTCTACCTAGCGTTGGCTCACATGCACGTGCCCCTCGCCCCCCCTCTCCACTCAGATGAGGGCAGAGTTTACGCTGCCAGCCTGCAGGAGATGGACCGCCTGGTGGGGGCGGTGAAGAGCGCCTCCGACCACACGGACAGAGACAACACACTCATCTGGTTCACTGGTAAATATACTGGATAGACTGAAGTGTTATTTAGGGCTGCACGATTTGGGGAAATAATCGAATTGCGATTTTTCTGACAGATATTGCGATTCAATTTGCGATATTTGTTTTTAAGCGACCCAACGGAAGTTTATTGTAAAATGCGGCCATATCTCCAGCTAGGAAGGTCGCATCAACATGCTCCCGTCTCTAGCACCCCCGCAGCCCGAGCTACGAGTGAAATAACTAAACTTACATTAAACTTCCGTTGGGTTGCTTTAAAGTCGAGCTTCAGTTTAAGATTCACCCTGTAATAGATGTAAAACATATGATGGAGCATTACTAACCTGACTCAGATGGTTTGTTTCACCAAACCATCTAGGAAAGCTCCATTGGAAGTCATTTGGAAAATTATTTCAAAAATACTTGGCAGGTGATTGGATTAATCTGTCTATCACCTTCTATCACGGGCCACTTCTACATGTGGAGCACAGCACTTCTGATTGGTGGGGATGACTGACACACAGGAAGTAAAACAAATCGCAGGCTTTGCGATTTGATAATTGCATCATTTAAAAGCACGATTTCGATTTCAAATCGATTCATCGTTCAGCCCTAGTGTTATTCTCGAAAAGCCATGATGAGGTTAATCTTTGTGCTTTTTTTCCAGGTGACAACGGTCCATGGGAACAGAAGTGCCAGTATGCAGGAAGTGTTGGACCCTTTATGGGAAAATGGCAGACCAGCAGAGGTATTAAATATGCTTTATGAGGAGGGATCCATGTGTTCAATACTACATAGTAACAGGTGTGTGTTTTATTGAAAGTAAGCCTCATTCCTAAAGTCCTCTTCTGCCTGTGTTAGGTGGAGGCTCGGCTAAGCGGACCACCTGGGAGGGGGGTCACAGAGTGCCGACTGTGGCCTATTGGCCCGGAAGGATCCCTGCAAATACCAGCAGCTCCGCCCTGCTCAGGTACTCACATTTTACAAATAAGCAGAGACTTGAAATCCTTCAAGTAGTTCAACATATCTTATATACACCCTATGTGTACATAAAGACCCAGGTGTGATGGGCCCAACCCTGTTTGTACTAGGTCAAAAAGCAGGGGATGGTAATGTCATTCCTACACTTTGGACCAGAGAAAAAAGCCAATAGCTGCTGCATGTTTGGCTTTTATTCAAATATGAATTCGTTTTTGGTGTGCTTGTCTCAGGGGGGGACACAGAGATTGTGAAATTATTTGAAATTAGTCAAAATAACCATCTCTCGTATATTCTGATGCAGGGAGTGGGTCTGTCTTGCAGGTTAGCATGTAAACATGTCACTGAAGAGGCACATAATACAAATGTAAACCTGATAATTAGCAGAATAGAGCCTTTTTAACAGTCCTCTTTACGTCCTGCTGCAGCGGTATGGATGTCTTCCCCACCCTTCTGTCCCTGGCAGGAGTCACTCCCCCCTCAGACCGACGTTACGACGGCATCGACGCCACTGATGTCCTGCTGCACGGGGAACAGACTGGTCATGAGGTACTTAACAGCTTTCGTTATACGTTCTTTTTTGTTTTATATACATCATTTCCCTGTGTATTGTGAGTGTTAGTCTTGCATTATGTTCTCATTGCAACCTTCTCTTCTGCCTTGTAGTTTCTCTTCCACCCTAACAGTGGAGCAGCGGGGGAGTTTGGTGACCTGCAGACTGTTCGATCAGGGAAGCACAAAGCTTTCTACATCACAGGTACGGGTCACACACAGGTCATATGTGTCTACAAAGCAAAAGCAGTTGTATAACATTGCATTGTTATTGTGTGTATGTCTGCAGTGGTGCTTGCTTTGCTCTGCCATGGTGGATGCTTTGTCAACATGGTGGTATCAGTGTATTGGCATGTCTGTATTTGTATGAGTATAAATCAAAACACTTTTTATGAGCAGATGAATTCTCATATCAGCATCATGCTCCATCAACTCAAAACAAGTGCTAATTTGAGGTGCTTCACTTGAGTCCTTTTCTTTTTATGCAGCCTTTGACTTACTACTTATCTCTTTGATTTTGTGACATTTTAGGTGAACTAAAATAAAATATAATTAAATGCAAATTAAAGTTAAAATAAAATGTCCAATAAAAGATAATATCAAATAAAAAACAAGTATATAAATATAAGAATTTTAAGTGAAATGCCCAATAAAAGGTCAAATTAAAAATTACAATCCAATAAAATATATTATTAAATAAAATAACAAAACCAATATATATATATCAACATATCAAGCTAAAGTTAAATGTCTTCCTTAAGAAAATATAAACTAAAATGTTCAGTAAAAAATAAAATAGAATACAACAAATAAAAGAGATATAAACTAGTTACATGTAAAGGCACTGAATGCTTCCTCCCCCAGTAGTAATAAGAAACCCACTCATCCTTGCTTGTTGCAGGTGCAGCTGAGGCGTGTGGGGGGGCCACAGGACGAGAGCAGCTCCACGACCCGCCCCTGATATTTGATCTTGAGGTTGACGGGTCTGAGGAAACGCCTCTGGATACAGAAACACTGGAGTACCAGGCGGTGGCGCAGAGGATGGCCCGCAGGAGGGAGGAGCTTCTGTGGGACATCGCCAACGACAAGTCAGTGTCCGCAGCCGACTACAGCACCGACGCATCAGCAGCACCCTGCTGTGACCCTGAACACACCGTCTGCCGCTGTGACCCTGAACACACCGCCTGCCACTGTGACCCTGAACACACCGTCTGCCACACACTCAGCTGAGGGGGGAGAGTTTTATCTGACACAGGATTTAAATCTTAAAGAGGCCCTAGTTAGCTTTTTTGGGGTTTTCCCTTTCCTGTAGTGTGTTATATAGGTTTGTGTGCATGTTAACGGTCTGCAAAGTCTGAAATAAGTCCATCAAGAGGGAGTTTCTCTCCCACACACTTCCCCCCCACCTGAAAACGCCTCCATTGGACTCATTTGTTTATTTCCAGGACATGCTGACGTCACTATGTAACACTGTGCTTCTATTGGCTAGTGCTCCAACACATCGTACATGATAGGCTAAGGGGCGGGACATCTCAAAGCAGTTGACTTATCAAAACAGCGCCAGCCAGCGAACCAATCAGAGCAAACTGGGCTCTGGTTTCAGACGGAGGGTGAAAAGAGGAGCTGCATGCACAGGCAGGATGAGAAAAATAAAGAGCTTTTTGAACATGTCACAGTAGAGACACTAAATACAAATATGAACCTGCATTTTAGCCTTTGCAGACCATTTACATGCACAAAAACCTATATCACAACAGGAAAGGGGAAACTCAAAAAAGCATAATAGTTGAGTTTGGGGAAACCACTCACCACACAATAGGCTTAAAGAGAAGCACACAGACATGTGATCAGCTGTTTGTTTGCAGAAGTGTTTTTTTAGGAGGTTCGATGTCCACATGCAAGAGGACATGTTCAAACAAGCAGAGCAAAGATCAGGCCGTTTCTCAATGTCGAGTAAACCTAAGTATAGGTCAAGTATACTACGTCATCGAGTGGTGCCGAAGGACTGTTTAAATGCATGTTAAATGCCCAGCATTCGGCGCCACTCGATGACGTAGTATACTTGAAATAGTGGCTCTGCAGCAGGTGTACTCGACATTGAGAAACGGCCACAGTTTATCATGCGGTCAATAACTTGGGAAAAATAAGATTAATCAAACAGTAAAGACAAACCAGCAATGTGTAAATCATTTCGTTTCAGTGTAATGTGTTAATTAAACTTTGCTTTATTTGTGAGATTTTATACAAGATTTAAACACCAGCTACATAAATGATGATATTTAAAAAAATAAAAGAACAAAACAAAATGCAGAGGTTGAATCTTTTCTCCGCTTTAATGAGTCTCTCTTTCTCCTCAAACGTCCAGTATTGAACAGACGGGTGTCCTAACAGCGCCACCTTTTGGCAAATCAATTGGTGTTACTTATTACAACAGAACTATATATAAATGTTATATATACATTATACACAGTAAAAATCCTCAATAGATATTCACGCATGGTACGTCTATGCGTGGATGTACATGTAATACATTTTGCAAAAGAATATTTCATAAATCAAAGTAAAAATGACTTGTTAACTTAATGTAGTCAGCATAATGTAGTAAATAAAAAAAGGTCTTCAGGATATCACTGAAATTCAAGGACCTGTAACGCCACCATCAGGCGGCTGCTCCACATTTATTATCAGGTGTTTATTCTCATCTATCGCTACCATAATTAGCATGACAGCTGCATCTGCAAGTCATATAATACTTCTTGCATGTATCATGATTTGAATAGTGTATCACACTTTCAAAATCTCTTCCTTCTTGAGTAACCTCCTCTTTACGGAGGAGTGACACCTCGAATGCCCTTGATAAACTCCCAGATTCCTGATTAACAAAAATGCCCTTAAGGTTGATTCTCAGAGGCTTTTTTAAAGGATGAATAAGTGACAGAAAACAAGACATTATCTTAAGAGAGTTGACACATTTTATATTATATTTGTATGACTGCTCTTGGTTTGTTTAGAAGCTGTTAAAAAGTTATCTTTTCACTGACTGAGCTTTATAGAGAATCAGTTGATCAGCTTCAAGGATCTCTGCTACCTTCAGTCTGCTCATTAACACATCAACAAATAAAATGTTCATCTGATTGCTAACATGGTATTATTTGTTGACAATGACGTCAGTGTTTTTAGGTTTTGGAATATTAAACCAAAAAGCTGTTAATGGAGTAATACGGGAGTTAAAAGCGGAGCAGTCTTTGAACTCGTCTCACATGTTGTAAATGTGTTTTAATGAGAGGTGGAGCTTCTACACTTTGTTTTTAATCTATACTCCTTACAAAACATGATAGAGGAACAGAGTACAGAAACACCAGGAAGTAACATTCTGACAAGAGGTGACCCTAGGCCAGCAGGGGTACATGTGAGAGGGAGGGGGGTGCCACAATGTCTCCACACAGGAATATTTCTCCTCTGCGTGAAACTGAAGTCTGATTGTTATGTTTCATGAGGGTTTGGTCAGTTACTCTGGTTGCCGACTGGAGGGAACTCGTTCTCGTCGTCCAAGCAGACGGGGCTCTCGGCGAACTCGTGCTCCGGGATAACGTCACCTGTCTGGGCTCCACCTTCCTCAGAGTAACCTGGGGAGAGAGGGAAGAGGAGGTTTGTGTAGGCCCTTTTTCATCAACTGTGTCGTGTTTTTGAAAGAATTGCATCTCCTGCTGTCAGAGCTGGGATGTTAGGTTCTATTATCGACTTTATAGGTGCTATAGGTGATTCAGAGTTGATTATTATATTTTTAAGTGTGAATATGGACAATTGTTAACATTGTCTTCTTCTTCCAACCTTAATTTATAATCCAATAAATAATTGGTTATTATTTATACTAGGGAAAAACCTGGATCATGATTTTTGTGTAGCAAAATGCATTTACAGCAATCACAGGGTATATGCAGGAATCCTGAAGTCAAATGTAAAACCTTTTAAGACCTTCTTTAAGACCCTTTCCATACATTTTAAGACCTCATCGCCACTTTGAGTTTTAACCGGTTACATTGGCGACACACTTTACCTCACATTGACTATATACAGTATTGATTGTCCTTCCTCCTTATCTTCCAACCATTTGGACGCAGACTTGCATTTCCCCATAACGATGTTGTTTAACAACCGGCGTAAACGGACCTTCGCGCGCTATCAAGCAGTGAGCGTGCGAGGTCCTGTTCAGATGACGTCAAACCCAACGGGATGCCATAAATAAACTACACAGAATCACACTACACACCTACGCAATGATTACATTCAGGCAGACTGTAGAATACAACCTCTTTGGACAATTTATATACTTATTGAAAACAAGCTACAAAATGTAATTTGGAAAGTGCTGTTACTAAAAATACTTTTTAATAGCCTTCATTTTCGCTAAATTGATTATCAACTTTTAATACTTTTTAAGACCCCGCGGACCCCCTGAAGCAGCTAGGCTAAAAAATAGCATATATTACTTGATAGAAATAAAGCAATTATTTTTGAAAAAACACTAAAATAATAGAAGTATACTGAACCTGAATAAAATGTTATTTACATAACATCTGCCTGATTTAGGAGAAGTTATTGAAGAGTGAAATGAGATACAAGCTCATTTTAAGAAAACCTCTTGTCGAAATAACCCTAGATCACTTTTAGGATTGAATAACTTTAGCAAAACAGCTTTATGTTTAAAACAGGTTTTCAGGTGTTGTCAAACAAGTTAAACACACAGAATATAAGAGATACAATAATGTGAATCACTCACAGTATGGTATATAGGGAGTAACACAGTTTTGAGTTTATGATAAGTATACTGTACCCATGAGAGTGGTGGAGGAGGGCGGGGTTGAAGGGAGAGCCACAGTGGCAGCATATGATTGGCTGGTTGGTGGTGGAGAACCGTCCTCTGGATCCTCCTCTTCCTTCTCCTCTACCTGCTCCTCACCGGACTCAAACAGCCTGCAGCAGCAGAGCACACAGAGACTTTGAAACACACAACTCACTTCGACATAAGCACAAATTAATGCCACATTTTAAAGCTGAAATAATGAGTCCTAAAAGCTCGAATTAGTTAGCATTTGAGCTCTTTTTCCCCCCTTGTTTCAATTCAATCGTTTTTTGAATGGGTTTCTGGTTAGACCCTTAGAAAAATGGCCTGTTTAAGTTTAAGAGAAATTGTATTGTTCTACTACATAAAACATATCAGTGAACACCCCACGGTTGGATTTCTGAAGCCTCTATGTGCCTAAAATGTTGGCTGCTAACAAATGGCTAAATTATTTTAGTAAACATCATGCCTAACATTAGCCGCCTTTAGCTTAGCGGTGTTGACGTGCAGTCATGTGACCTTGATGTTTTTCCTTTATAGCCTAATGTTAGCTTTTTACTTCTGGCAATAGCATTTGTGCTTCAGAAATTATAAAAGTGGCGTTAATATGTGGAGATTTCTTGCTGAACAAAACGTTTGAGTATCATAAATATGTTTGTTACAGATCTTATTTCCTGCAATATTACTGCTTTGTTGAGGGAGCCTTTGCGATGCTAACTTCTAGGTCTATCTACAAAAATCCAACATCCGTGCACAACTCAATATTTGTTACATCTAGACATTTATGCAGGATGCTTCCCACTAAGACACACACCTGTGTTTTTGGACCAGAACACACTCTCCTCCATCCTGTGGATCCACATTATAGATGTAGAGACACCCGTCTGAGGACGCCACCAGCAGGCGGGGGAGCTTCTGAATCCTGACAAACAAAACAAGCACAAGATGTTAAAGACTTATAAATACATCTGTCAAAAAATCATCTCTCTGGTCGGACTTTGGACTCACGTAGCCAGGGCGCAGATGTTCTTCAGGCCGAACATGTTGAGGCGCACCGTGGCGAAGGCTCGGTCCTGATGCATCATGTCGGACACCTGGGAGGGCAGGTAGGTGCTGGCTGCTGAGAACATTTTACCCATGTAGGTTGACCATGTGGGGGACTCCTCATCTTGACTGGCAGGAAACAACATGGGTCATGGTTGAAGAGAGAATTGGAGGATAACAGTACAGCACACACAGCGAAATGTGACCTCTGCATTTAACCCATCCTAGCACTGGGAGCATAGCAGAGGGTCATTTCATGCATTGTCCTTCTGTGAACCATGCAAGGGTCAGAGAAGGACAATGTATGGGAAGCAGACTCCTTATACAGAGAGATACATGGGTAATATGCTTTGAAAAAAGGAAATACATTATGTTTACAAGGGATACATTTAACCAGGGATCCAAAATAATACATTTTAATTTGGTTTTTAATGAAAGTACCAGAAACACTAACATTGTAACGTAGCTGGTTAGTCAGGTAATTAGTATACAGAAAACAAGCAGAAACACAACTGTGTGTGTGTTAGTGTGTATGTGTGTGTGTGTGTGTGTGTGTGTGTGTGTGTGTGGTCTAGCATTACTATACTTGTGGGGACCTAAATCTGTTTACATAGTCACGTGTGGGGACTGGCTTCCCTTATGGGGACAAATTGGAGGTCCCCATGAGGGGAATCATTCATTTTAGGGTGAGACTTGGTTAGGTTAAGGGTTAGGGTAAGGTTAAGGGTTAGGGTAAGGGTTAGGCATGTGTTGGTTATGGTTAAGGTTAGGATAAGTCTCCAGGAAATGCATGTAAGTCAATGTAACGTCCCCTGAAGTGATTTATACATGGTGTGTGTGTGTGTGTGTGTGTGTGGTGTGTGTGTGTGTGTGTGTGTGTGTGTGTGTGTGTGTGTGTGTGTGTGTGTGTGGTGTGTGTGTGTGTGTGTGTGTGTGTGTGTGTGTGTGTGTGTGTGTGTGTGTGTGTGTGTGTGTGTGTGTGTGTGTGTGTGTGTGTGTGTGTGTGTGTGTGTGTGTGTGTGTGTGTGTGTGTACCTGGGGCTGTGCTGCTCCAGTTTAAATATATGGACGGTCTCAGTGTTACTGGAGGCGCACAGGAACTGGGCGTCTGCGCTGAAGGATAATGAGCTGATGCTAACATATCTGAGACAGAAAACAACAAAACAGTTAGGAATAAATGCACATTTTAGATTTGAAAATAAATGCACATAGTGTCTGTGTGTAAGCCCATAACGACCATATTCAGCCCGTATGTAGACTTTTGTCCATGTTTTTTAGATTAAAACATGATAATCAAGTTGCAGGAGACAACCATACAGTTATCACTTTACATTACTTAGCATTAATGATACCAAAGATAATATTGTTTGCGTGCAAATACTATATGATGGTAAACAAAAAACGAAACGTAGTATGCAAAGTATGCAGGTTGCACGAAGTGAAGATTTAAAAATGAAAGTTGAACTGATGAGTGATAGGAGGCCGTTTAGACTGCAGTACTTCCTGTCACAAGCCCTTTGTTTAATCCCTGGCACACAACAACCATGAACCATCTCGTCCCTAATTTGCTTATTAAGATTTGATGGTACGATATGAAAATATAAATGCTAACCTTTTCATCCCTCGGCGAAATTCAAACAGTCTCTGTCCCTCAGGAACGCTGAAGACTCTGATAACGGTGCCCTGTGGAGGAGAGCGTGGTCAGAAAAGAGGATTGTGGGTAATAAGACTGAGCGTTAGAAAAATAATGCTCACCTTTTCTGAAGCGCTGGCCAGTTTGCTGCCGGAGGAATTGAAGGCGAGGGCCGCCAGGGGACTGTCGTGGGCTTGGATCAGGGTCAAAGTGCTCTAAAGGGGTAAATGTGTGTTTTTTTTAATACATTTTTTCTTTTTTTACATTTTGTCTACAACATAACAGGATGGGCGTTAGAATATCACTTACATAAAAATAATAAAAAAAATAATAAAACTACTTTAACAACTTTAAAAAAGGAAATAAACAAAAAAAAGGAAATACAAAAAAAAAAGAATTCATACAAATAATAAACATTAAGTGGCAAAATATACTATTATATATATAAAAAAATGTTGTACATACTTTGAATTGAATTGAGATTTCGAGTTAGATTATATGTTTAAATGAATCAGCACCAACACTTCACTGATGTCCACACGGGGTTATCAAAATAAGTTGAATCAGCTGCATTTTCTCCTTTGTTGCTTTGTTTAATATCAATGTGTCCTCACCAGGTTGTTGGCATCGTACACGGTGATCTCTCCGATGGTGGCGCTGCCGGGGTACGCCAGGTAGGAGTTACTGTGGTTAACAGAGAGAGCGCAGAGACCTGCAGGGGACAACAGAGGGGGATTTAGGCCATTTACCCTCCAATCTTTTCCTTGTCGTTACTCTTATACATACATATTTGATCAATAATTGCCCTTCCCTTTACCATATCTAAAAATGTAAATGAAATGTAGGTCAGAGTCTAAGAAAAAGTCTTATTTTGACAATATATGTCTGTACAACAGCATGAGTGTACCTGTGAGGTTGGTGGGGGTGTTCAGCAGGGTCTTGAGTAGCTTCATGTCTTTGATATTGTGGATGTAAACCGACTCCTCCAGGCACACCACCAGCCTCTGAGATAATGGACACAAACAAATAGATCTCCAAATATAACATGTATTGAAAGGACAAACAAGAATCAACAGCTTTGAGGATTACAGGTCCAGAATCATCCATTTCCTGTCCTCACCTGTCTGTTGAGCCTGACGGAGAGGATGTCGTTGGAGTAGCTGTAGTTACAGATCTCTGTGCCCTTCTTAAAGTGGTAGACGTTCATCCGGCGGGGCATGGACAGACTGACCACCACCACCAGGCTGCTGGAGAACAGCCGCTCCACGATGTACACGTCTGGACACTCTACTGGGAGAGGGACGAGAGGGAGACCTTGGACATGGATTGCATATCACATCTCTGGTCAGTGAAGGCAAATACACAATCTTATGTCGTCAATTCCTATATAACTTCCTCCATGTTCTTTACAAATGACTGTGGATCTACTTCTCTCATGCTTCGCGACCAACAAAAGGGACCCTTCACCCTTAAAATACATACAAAATACAAATGTCTCATCAAACCCTGTAGGGATCAGTATTGATTGTTTTGGTGTGAGTTGCATAGTGCTAGAGACATAGGCAATCGAAATGTCTGCCTTCTCTTCAATATAATGGAACTAGATGGCACTCGGCTTTTAGTGTCTTAAAGCAGCAAAAATAATTTAAAAAACGAAACAGCAATGTCTCTTTCTAGAAATCATGACCTGATTACTCAAGATTAAACACAGACTTGGTTGTGAGCATGTAGGAACTACTTTATTTCTAACAAACTACATCCGCCTACTGTATCACTGCCCAGACGGAATCTATTCAGGAACAAGAGGGTTACAACAAAAAACCACTAACAACAAAACAAACTAGTTTGATAAATGGTATCCATGTTAATTGTACGGTGAACTGTCCCTTTAAGAGAAACTGTCAGTCCCCAGACAATGACAGCATTATTGTGCCTGAACTTCCTCAAAGATGACACCAAACGTTTTCTCTTTGTTGTTGCTTTAAAGAGTGGCACATTGAGCGTTCCTGTGTTTGCCCTCTGCATGCAGAACAGCAAACATGATGGGGCATGTTGTATGATCAAGGTGAACCTGACCACAGCTCAGATATTTCTGTGTGGACTGCCATTACTCATCAGTGTGACACTTTAGGGAGGGGAGCCTGAATTATAACTGTTGTGAATATGTCACACATGTTCCAAGTCACTAGAGGTTAACAGAGTACACATCTTTAACTAAAAGGCATCACTTGAAAAAATCCCTAGTTTACTTTCATAAAGATAATTGGGTTTTGTGTGACAAGTTTTCTAAAATGTTATGTTTAAATATGCAAAACAGACATTATTTAATGCATACTTTTGGGTAATTTGTGAGACACAAATAGACGAGACTTTCAAAAATGTGAAAGGATTCCCAAATTGGGATCAATAAAGTACATGTTATCTTTCTTCCCATAACTCTGAAAGAAAACATATTATAGAAGCACAATAGACCAAACTCTCGACAATAGCATTAAAGCACAATGTCCATCTTACCTCCTTCATGGATGCAGTCCAGTTTGTCCACAGCGGTGACGGAGAACAGCCGGTAGCCGGTCTTTGTGCCCACTGACAGAGAACTACAAGAAGAAGGAAAGAAAACAAAGACCATATTACCAGCCACATCCACTATTGTTAAAGGTTAAAAAATACATTAAAATACTGTAGGTAAATTATAGTCCTCAATTAAACTTGTCACATGAAATCTGGTTATTTTTGCAGTAACACACACAGTTACAACATTTGATGTAGACATTTTGATACATAAAGTCTATCCTTGTCGGAGTAAAATAATCCTAGAAAACCTTTTGTATTTGTTTGGTATTACTAGAAAAGATTAGGGATTGGATTTGGTCAGAAAGAAGGAAGGAATAGGATTAACCATGCATAAACAAACACACACACACACACACACACACACACACACACACACACACACACACACACACACACACACACACACAAACACTAGTGTAGAACTGCACAAAAATGGGGTAAAATCTATGTAATGGCTGCTTTCTGCCATTGGCTTCACCTCTGTTAGTTTCCATTAAGGTAGTGCAGGATCACTCTGATCATTATAACCTCATGTCATATCTCATAACGGTCAGTTTGTCCCATGATTTTCTATCACACTATCTTATCTTGTTTAGAGAGCACAGCCATTAACACAGCAGCTTCCATTGAAATTAGTTAATCCCCCTCTCTAAAGGAAGCTCGCCTTATCTTGTCATGGCTGAAGTTGAAAAGAACATGATGACTAGGAGATATAAACGCCAGGTTGACTGTTTGGCCATCTGGTTAGTTTTACAATCATCGCCACAGCAGATGTTGTTTTAAGCTGACACACCTGTGTTCTGCTGGATCTGTTATCCTAGTTAATAGAGCCTGACAGTGAGCCTCTGCAATGCAGGTGTGAGTGATCAAAAATATTTAAAAATACATGACACAGGAACATCTGATTTCCAGCTACTTCCTATAGCATTGCTGAGAAAACCAGTTTATTAATTCCTGCATTTTACTTTCACCTTAACATCTTTTGTATTTTGTTATTGCACTATTTTACTACATCTGCGCTACGATACAACTAATGTGTAATTATTTTACATGTCTTAATTTTACTGTTGCATTGTTGAAGGAGCCGGGGACATAAGATTTGTATTGCCAACAATTACCTTGTGGCTGTTATACATATGACAATAACGCCTTTGAATATTTTAACCACTTTCTAAGAATGTAATATGGTATGTTAACTGGTGTCATAAATCAAGGAGGTAAGCAAAGACAATACAATAGACAATAGAGAATATGCATATTTACATTAAGCTGTGTCTTATTGCACAATAGTTTGGTTACTAAGTGTCTAAATGTGCAGCAGGCTTTGTAGATTAACACATTTGCCCATTTCAGTCTAGCTGCTAAGGACTAATATACGTTTAAATGAAAAACACAGAAGCCTGTACATTTGAGCCCCTCACACACAGCTGCTTGCTTTCTAGGTGACAGGAAATAAACCAGACCCTGTGAATGACACATACATACATATGTAACAGTCAGGTTTGATTGAGACATAATATAATATGTCTATTTTCACTCAATGGTGTTAAACTGTGTCTTATTACACAATAGTTTGGTTACTAAGTGTCTAAATGTGCACTTCAGTTTAGCTGCTAAGGACTAATCTACAAGTTTAAATAAAAAACACAGAAGCATGTAGATACATTTGAGCCCCACACACACAGCTGCATGCTTTCTAGGTGACAGGAAATAAACCAGACCATGTAAATGAGACTGTAAATAATTATGCAACAATCAGGTGCATGGAGGAGATTGAGTTCATGCTGGGCCCGCAGGTCGCTTACGTGGTGTCCTGGTTGAAGGAGGCACAGATGAAGGCTCGCTGCTCCTCCAAGCCGTCCGGAGCGTCCTGGGACTCCTGGGGCTCCATGGCAGCCGCCGGATCGCTTCTCCTCTCACTGGCCGAGGTCGGAGGCCTTGGGCTCGGGTCGATCCCCGCCGGAACCCGCTTCCCCTCCTCAGCCCCCCGACTCCAAACGCCACGATCACACTCTTCGGGGGGGAGGAATGTGCGGGCTGTTTGTCTCAAATAACCCGCATCATACACCGAGTGAACTGTCTAAAGAGGATAAAAGATAGACAATAACACCTCATCAGTGACCTCTTTCACTTGAGTCAGTCGAGACTGTTGTTATAATGTTATTAACTTACATTATTCACACAGCAAAACAAAAACAGCTGATGGGAGGATGCGTCACTCTAACGCGCATCCCTATTGGCTGGTGACAACATGTAAATCTTTTTTCCGGCGGTTCTATTGGTCAAGATGTTTAAAGCCTCCCGTTGATTTGATAGTATTTCTGTCAATCACGTAAGACCCGCCTATTTAAAAGACTAAACGGTTGATTGGCCAATTATGCTTTCAGTCTTGTCACGAGGAATTGTTTTGATGATTTCATTGGATGAGAGACGATCAAGCTTTTTCTGCCCTGAAAAACTGTTAAACAAAGCTATTATAGATTTTTTTTGTTGACAATTATGTTAGTTTTAGTTTGTCTACCTAAGCTTGGCTTTACATAGATGTATTTGTTTATTTATTTTAACCTTTATGTTTACAAAATGTACACCATTAAACCATGCATTAAACCCATATCCAGATGTTGAATACTGAAACACTATCCTTACAATTGTATATATCTTTTAGACCACAGACGGTAAATGTAAATAGGACTGAGACAACTTGTATTCATTCAGAAATAATACTATTATATTTAATATAATGCAAACATTGGTCATATTTCTGCATAATGAGTAGCCTAGCTTTACTTTGTATAGTTCAAATCCATGTGTACACAGACAAGTACTCAGATCTTGTACTTGAGTAAAAGTAGAAATACCAGAGTGTAGGAATACTCTGTTACAACTAAAGTCTGACTCTGTTGATTATATTTCCCATCAAAATCTGTAAAGTAACTAAAGGTATTAAATACATTTAGTGGAGTAAAAGTACACTATAAACCTCTGTATTGTAGTGGAGTAGAAGTACAAAGTAGCAAAACATTTAATTACTCAAGTAAAGTGCAAATACCTCCAAAGTGTCCTTAAGTACAGTAGGCCTACTTGAGTAAATAGTTACTTTGCACGTCACCACTGTGTGTACAAAAACATCATGTTGTAATAGACAGACGTTCAAGCACACTGCAGTGAACCAGGATGTCTTAATACAGAAAACACAGATTCCTGTTATCAGGCACATTTTGAATCAGATATAAATCGATTTCTTTCTTTTCTTTTTTTTTGTTTTGTTTCTAAACTATTTCCTTGACGTCACGATTTCCGTGCGGGCTCCTTTAAGGTTGCCAGGGGTTACGGGCTCACATGTCAGAACGAGGAGAATTGACGTCAGTGACGGCCGCTGATTGGTTCTCAGCCGTATCCGGTGGGGCAGCGGTCCAGGGCTCGGGAAAAAAATCGAAGCGAGGAGGATCTGGTAACGGTTCGCTTCGAAAAAAATCATCCATCCCGAGTCGCTATCGAAGGGCTCGGCAGGAATTTTACAGTTTCTTGTGAGTATTTGCCTTTCTTTCCCGTTCGCGGATCATATGACCTCTGCATAGGTGAAATTTGTTTCCTCCGTCTCTCGTTTGTTTATGATAGAACTCAAGATGGCGTCATTGGAGGAGAGCTTTGCCTTTGCACGGAGCTACTAGCCAGCTAGGCTCAAACTACACACACTCTCCCACACAACGTAGGCCAAAGACAGCTAAGAAAACCTACAAAGACATGTATTATTTCTTTAATGTGTTGCTAAATTGTTATTATAATTGGGTAGCTGTTCAGCATCAGTCTGCTAGCTGTTTCTTGGCTGCAGCCTCCTTATGAAGCCACCCTGACCTAGACGGTGTTACAGACAAGGCATTTGCTTCACACTGTCCTCAAAGGCGAGAACATTTGCTAAATTAGTTAAACCATTATATTGCGTTGGTATCCTCCATCCCCCCAGCATACCTCGTTGTCACCCGATCAGCAAGGTCATTTGTGCATCGCAGTGTTTTCTCTAATATAATTGACAGCTCTCTTCTTAGTTGACAGCAGAGGGGAGGCTGCAGGTTAGCAACTGAATTAGAGAATTAAAATGTTAAATGTACAATTTTACTACCCTAAAATATGTCAAACTAAATTGGATTTACGTATAATTTAATGCAGGAAAGCCCAGCTGTTGGCTCTTGGCTCTTAATGTATCCCATTTGGTTTGAAAGCAGTATCATTGGTCCCTTAGTTATTCCTTTTGGTAGGTTAGGATTAAAGCAAGCTTTTAAAGTTTCCACTATTTGGTTAGTTGCATAAAGAGCCAGCTCTCATCTTTGATAACATGGCTAGTAAATCCTCTGGGCCTGGCCTGATTTAGAAATGATCCGAATCCTATTATACTGATGCAAATGCATGATACACTTGGTCTTTTTGTTCACCCTTCTCAAATGTTGGTTACATGAGGCCTTCCTGTTTTAGACAGCTAGATCAAGCTCTGAGCTATCTGAAGAAGCTTATATCACTGAGGCCAATCACATGATCTGGGATCTGTCAGGCTATTTGGCTCAGCAGCAGTACTGTGGCCTGAAATGAAGAAACCTCAAGCAAAGTGCACTTTATTTTCTGGGTTTGGTCTGTTTCACAGTGGATTGATTCACTGGCCTTTTTTTCCACCATCTAAATTAAGGCCTTGTGTGTGACACTCATATAGAGGGCTTCTTTCAGGCCTAGTGGAGAAGTACAATTGTTTTGAGTAAATAAACCAAGTGCAGCCTGTCCTAGTTTTTCGTCTGTGGTCAGATATGTGTGATCACATCATATGACCAGTTTTCTCTCCTGACACTAAGAAGCACTCAGGCTCCTTAGTGCAAAAACAACACCCCATCTCTCAGCGCTTTCTCACTCTGGTTCTATTTTTCTCACATTCTCACGTTTTCTGTCCGTCCATTTTCTCATCACGGTCACCCCTACTCTTCTTGTGCCGCTCTCTGACTAATCCAGTAAATCCACTTTGTACAGTAATGATCTGAAATCGGGCTCCTGTGTTCCTGTTACTGTCTCCAGTACAAAGGTTAGAGGTCACAGAGCAGGGTTGCGGTTGTCGTCATGGCATCTGGAAGTACGAGCAGCGAGGAGGAGCGGAGCCTGAGGGAGTGTGAGCAGTACGTGCAAAAACACAACATTCAACAGCTGCTGAAGGACTGCATTGTCCAGCTGTGCACCTCCAGGCCGGACAGGCCCATGGCCTTCCTCAGGGAGTACTTCGAGAGGCTGGAGAAGGTTTGTGTGTGTGTTTGTGTTGTAAAGTAACTGAGTACATTTACTCGAGTACTGTACTTAAGTACAATTTTGAGAGACTTGTACTTGTGTATATACATTTTTGCTACCCTTCTACTTTTACCCCACTACAGTTCACAGGTAAAGAGTGTACTTTTACTTACATTTATTTAATATCTAGTTACTTTGCAGATTTGGATTAATGAAATATAATCAACACTTAAATAAGAGTTATGTTACACCAGGAATAACACTCACAAGCTACCCTGCAGTAAACAAAGTCATTCAAACTAGCTGCACCTCTACCAGCTTTCATAACACTTTAATGCATCAATAATTATAATCAAAACATATTATATATAATTCTGAAATGTGCCAATGTTCCTAATTAGTATTTTTACTTTTGGTACTTTAAGTATATTTAAATGCTAATACTTTTACTTGAGTAACATATTGATTGCAGGACTTTTACTTGTAACAGAGTATTCCTACACTCTGGTACTTCTACTTTACTTAAGTACAAGATCTGAGTACTTTCTCCCCCCGTCTTTTTCATCATTGGACTGTGGACTCGATGCAAATCATTGTACAGCGAAAGATGAGTATTATACAGTATGTAGGCCTTTTCAAAACAATGACCTACCGTGCAATATATGGACGGGACCATAATCAATTTAGCTGACCTTGATATGGCTCGTTGTGTTCACATGCATGTTTTGTTGATATAAGAATGTGGCCAACATGACGCGAGAATAAACAGCAGGGTTTTCCCGACCATTATAACTCTTGGGAGTTGCGCTGACATTGCACAGTTTTGTTTTCACAGCGACAGTCACTATTAATTATTAAGTTGTCTGTTTAGCTTTTTTATTTATGTATATACCGGGACATGTTTTCATACAATAACAACAATGTTTGAATATCTGTAAGCATTAAAAGCTCATTGAGAGGCTCTACTTGCATAGTTATATACATGTTTCACTTTTTATTTTCACTATGTGTCCAAGTACAGAAATGTGGCTAATAAACTTTGAAATACATGCTTTGGACAATTCTGGGATTTCCCAAAGGTACATAAACACTTGGATAAGGCTCGAAGAAGCTGTGTTCAGAACCCTCTACTAAATTAACTAATATTACAAGTTAAGAAATAACAAGTAAGTGATGCTTTATTCAACATTTTTATTAAGTACAATTAAAACTCAACTGCACATACAGTAATTGAAATTCTATATTACCACCACCATATTTTGCACAAGTGTTTCTAAAGCTACTGCTTGTGTGTTTCTGGCTTGTTTTAATTCAATGTAGGGCTCCAAGAAATGTATTTTGGAAACCTTTGATGGTTGATCATTCTTCCAATCTCTCTTAGACTGTTTCAAATCAAAGGCATTTACGATTGTTATAGTTTTCCTATTTTCCTTTTTAAATATATAATTTTTTGTCGGGTCAGCTATAATGTCTCAGATATATTTAGCTACTCGGTTGGAGAAATGCAAAGGATATTATAACTTAAGAAAATCGTTTTAGTCCGTTTTTCCATGCTATATAACTTTTGTGTATCACTGAATTCCACAAAAATAGATTTTATAAATAATATCCTCACTTAACTTGGATAAACTGTAGCAACTCTATCCTTTGTTGGCTGACCTCCTCCCCTTCTCCCTTGCAGGAGGAGGCCAAGCAGATCCAGAACCAGCAGAAGGCCAGCAGTTCCCGTTCAGACTCTCGTGACGAGGAGGTTTCTCCCCCCATGAACCCGGTGGTGAAGGGCCGCCGGCGGAGAGGAGCCTTCAGCGCGGAGGTCTACACAGAGGAGGACGCAGCCTCTTATGTCAGAAAGGTAGACGTGCAAGCAGCTCACAAAGAGTGTCGCAACACTTTAATCTGCAATCTGATATGATCTGCTCTATGAAGAGTTGCGTGACGTGTCTATTGTTTTTAAGGTCATTCCAAAAGACTACAAAACGATGGCAGCCTTGGCCAAAGCTATTGAAAAGAATGTTCTCTTCTCACACCTGGACGACAATGAGAGGAGGTACCTGTCTTAAAGTTGTTTTGATAAAGCTCTTGAAAGTTTTTGCAACAGCTGGCTTACTCACAAATCTTTTCTTTTTTAGTGACATATTTGATGCCATGTTTCCAGTCACCTACATCGCTGGGGAAACTGTTATTCTGCAGGGTAGGAGGACTTCATCTTGTTGTGATAAGTTGATCAGATCCAGATCATGATACTGTACATATTATTTTTTTCAGAGTCATCTGTCATATTGCTATTGTAGATACTTTTTGTACATTAAAATTATACTTGGCTCTAAAGCAACTTCTGTTAATGTGTTGCCAACTCGGCAATAAATCTGACTCTGATTGATGTCGTTGTGTAATGTTAACGTCCTCTTTGTATGCACACAGGTGATGAAGGAGACAATTTCTATGTAATCGACCAAGGAGAGATGGATGTGAGTGTTGGATCCTCTTCAAAATCAACAGAAAACATTATTTTTGTCACCATTGGGTTTAAATGTCTCTATTTCTATCCTGCTTGTCTGCCAGGTGTATGTGAACAATGAATGGGTGACCAGCATCGGGGAGGGGGGTAGCTTCGGAGAGCTGGCCCTGATCTACGGGACCCCGAGGGCGGCCACCGTGAGAGCCAAGACCAACGTGAAGCTGTGGGGCATCGACAGGGACAGCTACAGGAGAATACTTATGGTGAGGAGGCGCTAAACATACACACCCCACCTACACTCTAGTATGTGGGGTGTGTATGTCACCACTGTATATAGACTGTTGCATACATGTAATATATGGTAGTCCTATTTACTTTAACTTCTTATGTTTGTACAAATATTTGATCTTTTATTGGATTGTTTTTCTTAACTTTTCCTGAATTATTTGTATTGGACATTTTACCTTTGTTTATATACATATTTTTGTCTTATTTTAGCTTTTTATTGCACATCTTACTTGAACTTCTCCTATTTATATACATACTTTTTTTCTATTTTATTTTGGTACATTTCTCTTTAGATTAAACATTTTGTATTCTATTTTCTTAAATGGAGCCACTGCAATAAAGCCAATTCCCGCTAGGATAATTAAAGTATTCGTATTTTGATTCTGTTAAAGGGGAAAGGAAACACCAATTACAGCTATAATATTCCGGGAGTTTATTCATTTTACAATGGATATTGATCGTAATATTTATTGTATATGATATTACTCGCCAAAAGAAAATTAATTATCCGCCGGCCGGGTGGGGAATTCCGGGACCAGGCCGCCGCCATTAGGGGAGTCCCAAATGGTGACGTCACTGGGTGGGTCTTCGCTCCGGGTATCCATACCGGAAGTCAACACAACGTAGCAGATATGGCAGCGATGGAGGAATTTTGCAATGAGATCGACGTTTTGCACGATGAATTTGACTATTCGTCGGGAGATGACATTGATGTGGAAGCATCTACAGTTACCAGGCATCCCATGGCCTATGCTTATGAACCGATTCGGTCGAATACTAGAGTGGCATACGATCCGGAATCCGCCGAAAGTACCGACGGTTCTGAACTCGCCGAGTGGGATACCACCAGTTCCAGTACCGACTCGGTCTCAGTGGTCAGTTGACATATATGTTGTATTATTTTCCAACACCTCATACATCTTGGCAATACCATCCATTGAACACCTAGTCCAGCAATACTAGCCTTTTTAGGGCTGTTTTCGACAGATGAGCGTGTGTATGCCAGTTTAATTAGTTGAGCTATAGAACACCCCCAATTCTCAATTGTACGTCATAATAATAGCTACCATTTAGTTTGGACGCGATTGCGTTAATTAATAAGGTCACACTGTGTCAGGAAATACATGTGTGAGCTAGTAATCTGGTAGTGCTGCAATATTTACCTCTCTCTCGGCAGCTGAAGCAACTCGTTTGGTGGCTCGAACTTCACGTTTGTTGACACTGTCATCGTCTTGCGCGGCCGACGTGCTGGAACGGTCGGTGTTCCCGACTGCATACGTTGAGAAATCGAATATTGTGGGAACAGATCCTGGCTTCAAATCCGATGTTTTGTATTGAACCAGGCATCCAGACTCATCAAACCTCATTTTGTGGACATAATCGTCATTTTAAAGTGTTCACACACGTGCGTACTGATTCAGCGGCGGATCGGACCGTTTCATGGAAATAACCCATGCTTTGAGCAGCTTCTCATCCGTTAGTGGCAGCCTATGGAAATGTACTTCTTCCTTCTTCGTATAAAATCCATTTGTGCAGCCTGGGGCAATACAATAAACTCCTGACGACGACCGTTTTCTTTTAATGTAAACTACTGGTGCATTGCCCGCCATGTTGTTTGTTATTGAGCTTTGGCCCAGGAAGCCGTAGCCACTCAGTGACGTCACTGGGAAAGTCCCGGAGCAATGGAAGCGCCCATGGTCATTAGGCACGTATTTCAAAAAATAAATTTGCGTATCTCGATCGTTTACATTGGAAATAGACTAGATAAATACATTTCCTAATGGGAATATTGTCGCACGGAAAGCAGTTTGAAAAGTGTTTCCATTTCCCTTTAAAGCAAAGAAAGGCCACTGATTTTAAAGCCAGGTTGTAAAATGTTTGTCATTAATGTACTTTTGCCTAGTTGTGGGGCATCTCTCATATTTTTAAATGTGTTATCAAGTTCTTCTATTCATTTTTACACAATAACACAAATATCTTTCTCTTCAGGGAAGCACTTTGAGAAAGAGGAAGATGTACGAGGAATTCCTCAGGAAAGTGTCCATTCTAGGTGGGTTTGTTTTTCAAATCATCCCAAATATTTTAAAATGGAAGCACGTTACATGTGTATGGTGCTGAGATTAAAATAACCTAAAAGAGCATTTAAAAATACATCTCCTTAAAAGCATAACTAATAACAGGTTCAACCTTTTCAAATCTGATGTTTTACAGTGTTGTCATGTCAGCTGACTTCTCTTCTCTCCTTTGTTCACAGAGTCTCTCGACAAATGGGAGCGTCTGACAGTCGCTGATGCCTTGGAGCCCGTCCAGTTTGAGGACGGACAGAAGATTGTTGTGCAGGGAGAGCCTGGAGACGAGTTCTTCATCATCTTAGAAGTACTTACTTCATCACTGACTTACACACATGCCTTTATACATGTCACAGTTTTACCTCTAAACTCTGAGTTCTGTAATTGATTGTTGGCCTAGTTACGTCAGACAGTGTAAGGGATGTTGGATCCTCTTGGGACTCAATGCTGGTTTATATTTTCAGCTCTTTAAAGTATTACCACCTCTATTTGTTATCGACAAATACACGCCCTCTTGTGGTGATATGAAGAGTTGCCTCATCATAAACATGTTTTGATCTTTGAGCCCGAAAGGATTAGTCAATTAATTGATAAGTCAGTCAACTTAAAATGTATAGTTTGTGTAAAATTGTGTTTGTAACAATTTGACAAATGTTGGTTCCAACCACTTAAATATTATAATTTGGGGCTTTTTAAAAGTTTTCTTTGCGTCTTCCAAGTCTAGACATTTTCATTGGTGTGATGCAATATGAAGATGTCACATTTGGTGGAAATTATAACGGGTTGATGTTTTCATTTCAGTGCGAATAGATTGTTGAACTAACAAATAATTATATTTGAAATGGACTTTTCTGAAGAAGATATTCTGATAAATGTGCTCATGTAACTTAAGGTGTAGGCTATGTGTTTTTCTCAGGGTTCTGCAGCTGTGTTGCAGCGTCGCTCAGAGAACGAGGAGTTTGTGGAAGTGGGGAGGTTAGGACCCTCTGACTACTTTGGTAAGCACGAAAGCTTTCATCACAGCAGTCTGTATATGTATTACTATTTATACGTCATTGATATTGTTTTGCGGTACCGTTTTAAATAAAAAAGCAAGGAAACACTTGATTCCTGTCACTAAACACATGACCAAAGTGCACTCTCTTCATGTTATTTGACATTTTGTGTGTGTTTTCTGTGTGTTCTCCAGGTGAGATTGCCCTGCTGATGAACCGCCCCCGCGCTGCCACTGTGGTCGCCCGCGGCCCCCTGAAGTGTGTGAAGCTGGACCGACCTCGCTTCGAGCGCGTCCTGGGTCCCTGCTCGGACATTCTCAAACGAAACATCCAACAGTACAACAGCTTCGTCTCGCTGTCCGTCTGAAGGGTCTCTCCTCCTCCTCCTCCTCCTCCTCCTCCTCCTCCTCCTCCTCCCTCCTCCTCCTCCTCCTCCTCCTCCTCCCCCCTCTACCCTTTCCCCTCTTTTCTCCTTTTAGACCCAGGGTCCACCAATGCAATTTGCTTTTTGTCACTTTCTTCTTCTTCTTTCTGTTTCGGCTTTTATCCCTTTTCGTTTTACACACAGAGATCATTTTGTTTGTTAGCACCCGTCACGCTGAGGTGACTTTCAGCCATTCACCAGCGCTTGTACCAGCTGCTGTACGCTACCTTGTAGGCACAGGTTACATCACACGTTACCTATGTTATATTCGCTGGTTACGCTTTCTTTTTTTGACTTAAACACAAAGCAGGATTGTTAGGAGATCTGAAAGACATTAGGGTCTCAGACTGCTGAGACAGGACAATCAAACTTTACATGGCGCTTTTAGTGAACTTCTTACAGATTTAAGTTGTAGGTTGAACAGAGGACTTATTTTCTCCCCGTTAAAAAGTTTCCTTTTGGACATAATTTAGCCCGATTAGACACAGTGTAGAGAAAAACCTAGAAACTGTATAAAAAAAAAAAAGGCAGGACGAATATGATTGAATTTTATCAGACGTTATTTAGGTTTCAGCTATACCATGATTGGCACGATGAGAAAAGGCTGTTTTGCTTAGTAAGAGAGAGCTTGTATAAATTATAATTTGAATGTGCAGCTACCAGGCGAGTGCCAAATGTGGATTATTGTCACAACGCAACGATGCATAGCCGTGGAAACGCAGTGCGTGCCCTCAATATTTGGAGCTCCAAACAGGAAATAGTTACTGTCCTCTTTATCGGTAGAACGACCATACAAGAACTGCCTTGACTACTCTGAGGAAAAATAATATAATATATAAAAGAAAGCTAAAAAAAAAAAGAAAAAAAAGAGTATTAAGTGTATTTCAGTATTCAATTTTTTTAGTATATACCAAATAACTTGGTCACTCTTCTGCTATGGTTTGTAATCAAAATGTTATCATAGTATAGTTCAAATCGATCATAGTTATATTATTATTATTATTATTATTATTATCATGGACTAAATGATAAACTTATGGTTTGGAGTGATGGTGATCTAAAAAAAAAAACTATGTTTAACTGTCTTTTGTAAACACTTATTTTTCCATAAATTCTATTTTAGGTGTCCAGTGCCACAAAGTAAATAAATGCTTCTTCTTGTCAACCGACAAAAACAGTATGTAATCGTATCGTGTAAAACGTCATGGGTTAAAACTTAAAAAAAAGAATAGATCAAATGGGTTATTCCAGGTTTATTGAAGTGAAGTCTTGAAAAAAACAAGATGGTTTTATGGGTTTTCAGGACATCTGAAGTATTTATGTATGGAAGCGGATGGGCAGAGTGAGCAGATATTTATTTAAAACTAGTGTCATTGCTTATTGCCTATTTGAAAAGGTGGCTGTCTTTTCATCAGAGTAGCTTGTGATCTGTTCTCTATGCTTACTTGGCATGATGTTTTAGGCATCCAGTGATCCGGTATGAATGGAAAGCGTGTATTAAAAAAAAATCCTGCAGCTGCTGCGTGCAGAAGCAGGAACTTTGTCAAATATTTGGTTTGTTACTCCCTAGCTTAACTGCTTCATGACTATTTAGATGGCATATAATGTTTAAGTCTGTTTTTGTTTTTTTAAAAGATCTTTACCAAATCACACAATGTTGACTTCTGGATTATAGGCTTAACTCTTCATTCCTGCCTCACTTGTCTGTTACCAGAAATGACATAGAACCAGTCATGTGTTTCTGTTTTGTCTCATTCAGGGCACTTAAATGCGCTTAAGAATCGAGATGTATGTTGTACGTCCAAAAAAGATTTGATTTTGGTGCCGATTGCAGGGTATAGTCAAGTTAGTGAGAAGAGTTTTTTTGTTAATGGACATGAGTAATATGTAATTTTCTTTACAGTTAAATCAATCATCTGATCCCTATCCTGATCCACAGGAAATGACTCCGTTAGGGGAGCGTGGGTTTGACTCACCTTTTATCAAAATATTGTTTTCTTGTAAATAGCAGCATCATTGGTTTTAGTCCAAAAATGTTTTTAGCCACACTGCAATCGTCCCGGTTTGCCTTAGCTTACCTAACCTGGGCTTACAGTAGTAGTCAGTCACTCCTGCTAGCCCGACCTCCAGTGAGTTTGTTAGGCCTGCAGCGCAGAGAGAGCTGCAGGCGACCAGAGGACCATTCTTTTTCTATTCTACCCTGTATTCAGTTTGACCTCCTGTATGTGCAAATATGTTTATCCTTTTGGTATAGATTGTTCCAGATGGCAGTTTAAGCAATAAAAAAGTAAAAATAATTCAGCTTTGTGTTGTGTTTTCTTCTTTTATGTTTCAACTTTTGTTGTTATATTTCAGGGTTGAAAAACACAGATATGTTAAATCATCAATTTCACAGTCTACACATTACAGTTTTTCTTTTCCTAAGTAAAAGGCCAAAGTTAATTGCGTTAATATATAGGCCTACTTCAATTACTGAGAGTAGAACTACACATTTTACAGCAGCCTATATTAGTATAATGTATACAAAATAATAATAATTGTTGATGCATTTATTTGTTCATTGCTATATTATTGCAACTGGAAAAGTTAGGGCGTATTTCTTATCTGTATTTGGATTATTATTATTTTGTATATTTAACTTTTTCCGTCTGGAGATACTGTCATTGATTAAATGGTACAATAATTTGTCAAATATGATATGAATTGTAAATGTAAAAAGTGGCAAAGCTATCAAATGAATGTAGTGGAATAAAAAGTGAAATATTTGCCTCTTAGTTGTAGTAGAGTTTTAGTTTAAAGTAGAAGAACATCGAAATAAAAGTAAGTTTGTAGGCCTTCAAGTACCTCTAAAATGTTACTTTTATAACTGTGCTTAAGTAGAGACAATTCTTCAGGCTGAACTCTTTTAAAGTATGTAAAACACTGACATTATTAATGTTTTTTACACGGTTTCCCCCAAAACATAAAACACTGGAAATAGATGTATTTTTCGCCTCTGTGAAACAGGTGAGCAGGGCATCATGGTTGCACAGAGATCTGTTTAGTTTATTTCCACTAAAGAGATTCAAAAATACATGTTTAACTCAGATGGGAAGTCTGTTCTGCAACAGTATCGCCGACTACCAGACGTATTACAAAGGTAAGTGTAGTTAGCTAATTGTTTATGTTTGTTAGCTAGTTAGCTTGTAACTGGCAGATGTCCTGACTCGGTGTAACTGGTTATAAAACATACAATACTATGTAATATTTTTTTGTAGATATATAAGAAAGCACAAGGGTATAGTTTACATCCAAAAAAAGCTAACTCTACCTTGTTTGCTTTGAATAATTTACCTAAAACGGCACACTTCATGTTTGTTGTAAAAACTTTACCTATGCTAATGCTAACTCTCGCTCTCTGACAAGTTGACTAACACGTTAATATGGTTGTAGTTCAAGATGCTTCCAGTAAAGTGTTTCCATTAAATGGGTTTTAACTTCTGCTGTCTAAATAATGTATTGTAAAGTCAATCTTAATAATAAGGGTTATGTTGGGTACATTGGCTCTGAAAAGAGATGCAACATGTGATATGTCCACCGGGGGGAGACATGCCACTGCTTAATGTTTAGAAAACAGCAGGACCATTTTTTATTTATTCCTGCACCAAAACATAGTAGAAAAGGTCACTTAATACATACTTTTATAGATACAGTCTATGACTCATACCCACATGTTAAATGTTAACCTTTCTTCCGTTTTCTCATTATTTCTCAACATTCTTCGTCTCGTTAATAATCACATTTTCTTTAAAGAGGATTTTGATCACTTTAGACAACTTAGATTTTTTTCCACATAGTATATTTTCAAATAATGAGAAACATTTATAAATGTAATTATTGCCAATTGTCCTTGGCTCTTGGGAAACTACCAACATCTGCAGCTTTGACATTATTGCTATTAGTTTTTGGAGTTGGAAAAGTTTGGCTAAATTTGCCTTTTCACTTTTGAATCTGTCATTCTACATTTTCAACTGGGGTTTCAAATGTGAATTCCTGTTGCTAGATTTCAGTGAAGATACACTGTGGTTTAAAGGTATTTACCTGTGGTAGAGAGCACTTTTTACGATCTCGACTTATCAGCCTTACTGCCTGCCTTTTTAAGCTGATGTCTGACTTTATTTGGCATTTTTCCAAACGTTAAGATCTCTTAAAAATAGTTGTGGTTGTTCATCTTGTTTTACATCACACACATACCTGGATCATATCAAGTCTGTCGGATAGGAACACATAAAATAATGAAGGCTAAAGCTCAAAATTGGTTACAGATGACAACACATTCTCATATTCATAATAAGAAAATGTTGGCTTAGTTCAGGATTTTCTATCTTGATATATATATGACACATATTTCACATTTACTTAAGGTTAGTCATTACTGTGTCTCAGCCTGTTTTAGTTGACAGTGACGTGTTAAAGCTGTTTAAACCCTCTGATGAGACAGAAGGATTTACAAGTCTGGAAAATGGGGTGGAGGAAACTAAATGACTGTTTTAACGGAAGCACTTTTCTCACACACATACATCTACAGACACACTGTAACTTACAGGTGATCCTTTCTCTTCAAAATAACTTTATTTTAAAATTAGAACAACACAAAGACACCCACACATTCCTCTCTATACCAACAATATTCACCAGCATTAATTTGGCAAACAACTGATCCAGTGCATCGTAGCTCTCTTTTATTAATAGTAGCTCCACTGCTGAATTTGCTGCATGGTAGAATAATCATGCTTTAGCTTAATTTATTTAATAAATAAACTCCATTCCCTGATGCTTCTTTTTGGTTTTTAACATTGGTTTTTAAGGGTGCACTTTTGGGCTTTTTAATATTATATGTTCAATGCATTTGGCATACATGTTGGCAAGGGTGCAAGTTTTTTCTTCCTAAAGCTCAACCTCTTATAATAAGTGTTAAATAAACGGTGTAGTCAAAATACAGACACTCAAAAGCTTAAGGGCTAAACATATCTTCATTGAAACCCTTTTAAAACCGCCATGCTTGATCCCATAGCCATCAGGATTTCAATCTTGATGTACCTGATGTTGTGTTCGTGGACATAACAAAAAGTGAGTCATAAAATGCACCCTTGGGGGAATTTATGACCATTAAAGATACAAAAGGAAATAAAATGCACAACTCCCTCTGTGATAGGAATTTGAGGCCTGCAGTGATTCACGCTCTGAACCTCCTCAACGAGATCCTTCTCTGATAAGCTCAGAAGATTTGAACCCGTCTTCCATTTATGGCTTGTTCCTTAAATCGAAACCATCTGAGCCTTGTTTTGCGTACTTCGCTTCATCATGAAGTCTTCTGCACAGAAACAGCTATGAAGAGGATCATTTCGTCCTGTGCTACCTGTCCTTCTTCATCTCTGTGTTGATCTGAGGTGTCGCTGTGGATTTGACAAAGTCCTTGGTGATCACGTCCTCCTCGCCCAGCCTCCTGACGCAGCGCTGCACCGCTCGGAGGACCTTCTGTAGCCGGCGGTCCAGCGCTGAGAGGTGAGGCTCCGTTAGGACGGGCTGTAGAGAGTCTCCCTTCAGAGACTCCCTCATCACGTCGCTCAGTCTGAACTCTGGTCGGGCCAGGAGCTGCAGACGCACCAGAGTGGAGCGCTTTATCCTGAGGAGAGAAAAGCAAAACTCATTTTCCTTCCAAAACGTCTTTGAAGATAAGATAAGATAAAATGTACTTTATTGGTCCCGATTTGGGAAATGTTTGCGTTGCAGCAGCATAAAAGACAAGGCATTGCACATAAGTAGAAGTTATTAAAAGTAGAAAAATTAAAAAATTACTCTATGTAACAATTCAAATGTATTAATCGCTTTGTTTTGCAATTGGACGGATTCTAACATAAATTAACAAATGAGACCTTTCCAGACTTTCTCTGTTCTATATAACAGCCTGTAGACTTAAGGCGCTTTTGTCAGAGAAATACAAAGAATATATAGTGTATGCACTTTCCCAAGGACATCCTGTTTTTCAGATCAACATAGCAAAATACAGTCTTTAGTCGATAGGCTTATTAAGCAAACACTTTGGACTGATAAGGCTTGTATATTGGTTAGCTTGCGGTTAGGGTTATGACAAGTGGTGTTGATTTTAACCAACAACAATTGTGTAAAGGTACATGGCTAAGGTAAGCAAGCCTTGGTTGCTTTGTAACTTTACAAACTAATTTGGTAATGTTATTCTAAATATGAACCACTAGTGTAATAAAACGCCACTGTTGTGACCATTGCTCGGAGCCCAACAGGATGCAGTTCAGTTAACGGACACTGGTGCTATTAATGACCATCACTTCACATTATTTCACTTACACGCAGCACTGCGATAGTGGAGCCAGGATGGACATCTCATCTTGAGAGTGTTTCCCAAACCTGAGCACAAGATGTGATTAAGATAATGAAACCACAACGGATCATTTTACAATCATTAAATTATCTGTCAGGTTTTAGTCTCACCCTCGTGCATTGTCCAAGTGGAGAAGGAACCCATCGTCCCCAAATTTAGTAAAAATCTCATAATGGTGTCTGTCCATGTTGCCTGTAGCAAAGTTAAAACACAGTAAAGTAAGAGACAGTTAAAGCTTGAGTGCCAAAGTGAAAAGTAGATAAAGTGGATTAAATACTTGTGAGGAAGTCGAAGATGGACATGTCGATGATGTTGAGGAGCCTGTTTCCTGAGTTATATGGATACTGTTGTTTCACTGTGTCACAGTAGAAAGGATTCACTTCCCACCTAAAAAAGAACAGACAATAATATTTGTTTTCAAAAATTCTGATTCAGGAACTGTTTACTGCATTTGAATGTTTTTGTCTAGATGTTTGGAACAATTTCAGAAAACTGCGTCTGCAATTTCCCTGAGTTATTTTTAGATTTGGAGTCATTCTTATAATTATTTAATGATGAGATGTATGGCACAACACAGGATGAGTCAGCTTATTGTTAACCTCAAAGGTTAGTCAAATAGAGCAGTGGTTCCCAACCTTTTTTCCCAAGAGCCCCCCCCAAATGACTCCTGTTGGAAGGGCCGCCCCCCCCTCCCACACACACAGACTCACGGGGGGGGCGCAACAGCGGTAATTAAAGTTTAAAAGTCTCAAAAATGCTACAACTACTGTCACAAACTGGATGAATGTGAAGTATTTTGAGGAGCACTATTGGAGTGACTTTGATGCTTATTGGACTCAGGATTCATTCATTTGGATTCCCGCTGTATGAAGAAATTAAAGGACGCCGCAAGTGGAAACAATTCACAAAGGGATTAAACTGTTTAAAACACATGCTCAAAGTAAGCCGGATTTTGCCGATGTGTTTATGTGGATTCAAAAGTCGTAAATAATCTACAAAATGGAGGAGACCGATCTGATCGGAGCAACTGTGACAAATAATCCAACTGAAACCGGCATGGACAATGGCTATGTTTTAAAAATGCGCTTATCCAGAAAAGCCCGGATTGGACACTTAACGGGCAGAAGAAACATTTATATTAAAGAAAGAATTATACATTTCTGTCTTTTTATGCCTTTAATAGCTACTAACTTGAATTTGTATTCAAATGAATTAATCAATTATTTTGTATATTGTATTGTAATGAAGAGACAAGGCTTTTAGTGACAATCATGTATTGAGTTACAATTATATGTAAAAAAAAAAAAAAGTCTAAATATGATATTTGGCCTCAAATCATCTGAGGCCTGGCGCCCCCCCCCCTGCGATCTTTGGTGCCCCAAGGGGGGCGCGCCCTCCAGGTTGGGAACCATTGAAATAGAGGATGGTGTAGAAAAGAAAGAAACAGTAAAATAGACGAAGCACTCTTCTAACCCTAATTACGAAAGTCTAAAACCAAAGAGATGAACATAAAAACATTTCTGGAAAATCTAGTCTTTTGTTTTTGTACTCCCCCACTTCACAATGATTTATGTTCTGTATTTGAATCTAATTTACTTAAAGGTGGGGTAGGTAAGTTTGAGAAACCGGCTCGAGATACACTTTTTGTTATATTCCATGGAATGCTCTTAACATCCCGATAGCAATGAATATCTGAAGTGCTTTGATAAAAAATCCATACAAAAATGTCATCTGTGGAAGCCGCGGCGCTGTAAAAAGCACGACCAATGATCTGAGCCGGCCCGGCTAAAGTAACTGGATGGCCTACCTGCCTGTCAGCCTCCCACCTGTGCACAAACTTATCTCGTGCCCTGATTGGTCATGTGCGCGTTCGTGTGTGTTGGAGGAGGGGCTCTGTAAGGAAGTGGCAGATTCGTTCCGGTTGTGTATTTTCAAATTCTAGCGCACTCGAGCTGGTTTCTCCAAAATTACCTACCCCACCTTTAATCTCATCTTTGTTTGGTGTTTAAATTGTACTTTTGTAAAGCGACTTTGAGTACTTAAAAGCGCTGTATACATTTTAATGTATTATTATTGTTGTTTTATTCAAAAAATACTAGACTTTACAATGTTACTGGAGGCCACCCACTGTTCCAGCCGCAATGAAGTACTGCCAGTAAGAGACGGTAAATTCCCATCATGCTGTTTTAACTAAAACATGTGGGGAACATATTTTCAACAATAACCTTACTTCATGTATGTATATCATAGGAAGTCAAATCTCCGGTATACAGAGTTCTAGCTACGATACGATAATACTTTAATGGTCAGATCAAGTCTGACATTTTACTTGCATCACAGAAGCTCCATGTGTAACATCAACAGACAAATATCAAGACACAATACATGAAAAACAAACAACAAATTTTTAACATAACACCACAATCACTCAGAGAAAACATGCTGCTCAAAGAGCCTTTAGCGTGCATTTGATCTGGGATCAGCTCTGTTTTGACTGTGAGGATTGACTGGAGCACAAAGGATGCTTCAGTCTGACTTTATTGAATCGTGGGACCCTGTATCTCTGATCAGATGGTAGCAGTTCATATTCGCTGTTCAGAACATGGTTTGGGACCCAGATGATGTTGTTGGACAGCCTCACTAGGTTGTTAGGCTGAGTCATAACGTCTCTGACAGGGTTGACCAACAATCTTTGAGCAGATTTTTAACAGGTGGAGCAGTTTTGATTTGAAAGCTGTTGACAAAAACTTGTACTGGCTCTTACTCTTCTCGTCCGCTGAAGGTGTAGGAGCGAGTCCAGGGGTTGGGGATGGAGATGCGGGGCGCGTTGCTGAGGCTGGGCAGGTACGCCGACAGGGACCCCTCCAGCAGGTCTGGTCCTCCACACACTGCGTACTCTGTCTTACAGACGTACAGGCACTTGGCAAAGAAACACGTGTTGTTGGCTGTTTAGAGAGCAGAATGAAAGGGTGGAATACAAAATGAGCTTCATGTTCACTTAAAATTACATGCTGTTTGATCTGCTTGGCTTTCCCTCTAACTAAAGAACATTAAACCAGAACAAAGAAACAGTCTTAGGTTTATAAAATATATAGGGACACACTGTAGAAACAACATTTTTCCTAAGAAAAACACACATATTTTAGCATGATATTGAGTGTAGCAATGGTTGCTGAAAATGGTCTTAATAAAGTGTAACCCTTGCCAAAAATAAAAACACTTTACGTTTTTAATGTTTTGGCATACACATTTAAAGTGAAAGGAAAGTGGCACGAAATATTTATCAAGATAAACTTTTTGCATTGTCTCACATGTGTTTTTCGAGATCTATTATTATTATTATTAGAGAGGTTAGTAGTGTGACTGACCTTCAGTATAGCGGCCTTATCGACTTAAATTCAAACAAGAAGCAACAGAAAGCAGCTAGCGTGAATCTGTCTAAGGTCTAATCTATCACCTCTAAAGCTCACTAAGTAACATATTATATATTGTTTGTTCAAATCATGGTTAGTTGCATTTTGAATGCCCTGTAAGACTACAACTTGTTCCAGTCTGTATGCTAAGCTGTTAGCTTCATACTTGTGTACAGACATGAGAGTGGTATCAATCTTCTCATCTTATTCTTGGCAATAAAAATGAATTGGCGTATTACCCAAAATGTCAAACTATTCCTTTTAAAAAGACCTGCTGGTTCTTTACCAGGTGAAGTGAAGAACACAGCTCGCAGGTCATCGTTGTGAGTAACTAGCAGAACTTCTCCTGAGACGTTCACCAGCCTGCCAGCTACCGGCGGGACCCTCCGGAAGTCCAGGATCCTGAAAAATAATTGAATGAGAATTACTTAAAGGTCAACTATTATGCAAAATCCACTTTTTCATGTCTCTTCTACATCAACACGTGTCCCCTCTTCTTCATGTCTCTTCTACATCAACACGTGTCCCCTCTTCTTCATGTCTCTTCTACATCAACATGTGTCCCCTCTTCTTCATGTCTCTTCTACATCAACACGTGTCCCCTCTTCTTCATGTCTCTTCTACATCAACACGTGTCCCCTCTTCTTCATGTCTCTTCTACATCAACATGTGTCCCCTCTTCTTCATGTCTCTTCTACAATCAACACGTGTCCCCTCTTCTTCATGTCTCTTCTACATCAACATGTGTCCCCTCTCTTCATGTCTCTTCTACATCAAACACTGTCCCCTCTTCTTCATGTCTCTTCTACATCAACACGTGTCCCCTCTTCTTCATGTCTCTTCTACATCAACATGTGTCCCCTCTTCTTCATGTCTCTTCTACATCAACACGTGTCCCCTCTTCTTCATGTCTCTTCTACATCAACATGTGTCCCCTCTTCTACATCAACATGTGTCCCCTCTTCTTCATGTCTCTTCTACATCAACACGTGTCCCCTCTTCTTCATGTCTCTTCTACATCAACACGTGTCCCCTCTCTGTAAAGACATTCTGAAAGTTTCAGGAAAAAAGATTCTCTCACTTTTTGTCCTGATCTATTTCTATAAAAACCTGTCTGAGAATGAGCTGATTCGATTTTGGCCACTTTATGATGTCATAACGATTTTTTTGGCTTGTGTAACCATTAGCCAATCAGCAACCAAGGTACCCCCCGAAACGGTTTCTCTGCATTTGACCCATCCTAGTGTTAGGAGCAGTGGGCTGCCATTATGTACTGCAGTTTAGGGAACGGTGCCTTGGTCTTTCCAGGACTTGAACTGGTGACCTTCCAGTTGCCAAGCCAAGTCCCTATGGACTTCGCCACCTATAGTGTTCTTTCTAACCAAATGTCTCTCAGAGGGGCGTGGGGAGGGGCTCCTTATTTTCATCTAAAGTAACAGACAGAGAATCAGCACTTTTGAAACAGAGGGGATTATGGGTAATGCTACAATTATCTGTTTGGTGTTTCCAGCCAAACACTTCAGAGACATGTTTGTATATATCTGAGTTCTATAATATATTGATGACACACAGTATAGTAGGGGACCTTTAATAAGGGGGTTCCTGGTTAGTCATGTCAGGAGAATACTATCCTTATCTCTATCTCCTCACCTCGTTTCACAGCAGCCTGCGGTTTATTTTGACTGATTCTTATCAATGAATGAACTCCACTGACAGTCTCTACGCTGTATAATTTAGCTGGCTGTGTTCATACACACTATCAAGAGCTTATACCTCCCCCGAGGGCCCTATTTCAGTCATGTCGCAAACAGTAATCAAACAACAATCAGAGTAGCTCAATGGATGTTTCTCAGATCCTCAGCATTCCCCTACTGCTGATTTCTGGCGATGATTTTAAAGGTTTGGCAGCAAACGCAGACACAACAGAGAGAGACCACGCACTGCCTCGGATTAAAAACACTCCGCCTTAGATTACAAATAGGAAAGGGCAAAGAAATGTGTAGTGTTTGATGTCAGAAACTTCAAATATAATATTTAAAGACTAATAGAGCAGATATACAAGGTAATTATGAAAGTGTTGACGTGGCAACTCTTTTTTGGTTGAAGCGATGACTTATCATTGTGTGTGGCTCCTTAATGATACTGTCTGACTCAGATGACTGTGTTCAGAGTGAATCACCTCCCCTCAGCTAATGTGCAATTACAAAACGATGCGTGTGTTTTCTGGAGTTTGGAGCGTGTGGTTTAAACTGATCAGCTAGTTAGGAAACACTGGGTTGGGCAAACGTCTTGCAATCTTTACTTAAAGTGGGTGGTTTATTTCATGGCAGAAGGAGATGTTATTTTGATATATATAACTTGTTGAAGACCATAAAGGACCACTCGTTTAAGATTACACATCTAATTCCTCTAAAAATACTTAGCGGAATTACAGTGACTTATAGATATATCTCAAAGCCCTGTGAGCAGTACCGACAATAGACACAGTGTCAGCCTGCTTACATATGCTAGGGATGACAATGCTATCATGTGTATGCATGGCAGGTACAATGGTGACCATGTTCCCTATCATAGTGTATTAGCACCCTGACATTAGCTGATTGGCACTAAACACAAAGTATAGCTGGGGTTGATGTGAATGTCATCAGCGTAGTAGTTATTTGGCCACTGAAATGTAGTAGTGACCTTATGATGGCCAAATGTCATAGCAATCCATCCAATACTTAATTAAATATGTCACTAGGCATTTCCATCCTTAGAGCAATGCTGCTAGTATGAATTCACATGTTGATGTATGAATGCTGACATGTGTTTCTCCGTAATCCTAGTTTTAAACTTTGGTATGTTATACTGCTGGAAGCCATTAATAACTCATTTTGACTTGCTTGTTTCCAATCTGTTATTTGGTTTTAAATTTGCGTCACGTATCGTGCCATTAAAATGAAAAGGCCCAAACAAAAACATTTGCTGCACTTCAGCGGGCACCAGAGCCAGAACCAGGGCCAATAAAATGACAGATGTGAAACACAATCTGAAATTACCCCCAGGCGTCAATGCCACATAAATAAACTGAGAGACCAATTAAAACACAGAGATGGTAGTAAAACAGGAAAAACAATTAAGTGGTAAATGAGAGTTACGAGTGACGTCACTGCACCTGTCCAGGTGAAAGGCAGCGATCTCTGCGTTGTGTCTCTGGAGATCAACAAAGTAGAAGAAGTCTTCTGGAGTCTCCTCGTCTCTCTGCTGCCTGACACACACACACACACACACACACACACACACACACACACACACACACACACACACACACACACATACACACACACACACACACACACACACACACAATACACAGACACGCAAGATGTCAGTTAGTATAATTAACACAGGTAAAATTAATTATTAGACGTTGGCTTTATTTACACAATATTATCAAAGGTTTATTATTAACATGATGTTTCAGGTTTAAAATGTTGGCTTATCACAACTTTTCTGACTGAATTGTCCACCTTTTTATTGTGTTTCTGTATTTGGTGTTTTTATGGCTTTAAAAAAAATGAAAGTGTGAGCATGCATGCATTAGTGCACATGTGTGTATTGAGCAGTGCCTCAGGGACTCACCTCATTGGTTTGAACATGGCTTTTCCAAAGTTTTGCATCTTCAGAGCCAGTTTCAGGTGATGTCCGCTGGGCTTCACAACTACAGTAGAGCGGCAGGAAGAGAGACAACATTGACTTTATGTAGAAACTTAAATGATAGCTTGACAAAAGTAAACACTGAGCATCAGAGTCAGTGTTTGGTTTTGAACTGAATTCCCCAGAGGCCATTTTGAACTGGAACACTTTCAAGATCTGCCAGTTCCTTGTGATAAAGTAATTGGGGGTTGGTCACACAGCTTGTGCTCCCTCTCTATGTATGGCTGTATATTATGTCACAGCAGTAGGCCAGACCTACCACACACACACACACACACACACACACACACACACACACACACACACACACACACACACACACACACACATACACACACACACACACACACACACACACACACACACACACACACATACCATGTATACATCACTTCAGGGGACATTACATTGACTTACATGCATTTCCTGGAGACTTATCCTAACCTTAACCATAACCAACACACGCCTAACCCTAACCCTAACCCTTAACCTTACCAAGTCTCACCCTAAAATTAATGATTCCCCTCATGGGGACCTCCAATTTGTCCCCATAAGGGAAGCCAGTCCCCACACGTGACTATGTAAACAGATTTAGGTCCCCACAAGTATAGTAATGCTAGACCACACATACCCCACCCCCCCCCCCCCCACACAACACACACACACACACACACACACACACACACACACACACACAAAATTTAAGCAGACGGATTGTTTTGTTGAGTTTCTCTTTGGCAGTAAACAATGTTTCTGGGGTCAGCCGCTCCACTGTTGGCGAGACCCAGACAGGGCAGAAAGCAGCAAACTGTATACATAAAATATGTTATGGTCTGTATATCAAAAAGCTAGAGCAGAATTTTTACATTTCCACATAAAAAGTATAGTATAGCTTTATGGATATATCGTCCACTCCTACATATAAGCAAAACATCTATTTGTGTTGTTGTTTTGTGTCTCTTCTGGTGGTTTTGAAGTTCTTCTTTGGCCTTTTTCTGGCTCATGTTGTGTCTTTTCAAGGCACTTTTGTGTGTTCTTGGTCATTTTGTGATTCTTTTCACTCATTTTGTGTCTCCTTATGGTCCTTCTACATCTCTACTTAGTTGTTATGTGTCTCTGAGTGATATTTGTAGGTGGCCTGCGTTTTGATCCAAGGCCCACGCCCAATAGCCCCCATCCATTACACATCCATTTGTACCTGTTATCCGAAAGCCTTAATTATCACCTATACTTAGCCAACAGCTCTAGCCAGCAGTACCACTCAATCCACCATATCTGCCAGTGTTTTTGCTCACATCTATTCAAAGTGGATGTGTAAGTTAACCTTATCCATTAACCATCCATTATTCTATCTGCTGCTTTGGCTTGTCTGCTGCTGAGAGGTACAGTAGAAGAAGAAAGCGTAGGTAGCGGCTGGTGTTTAGGTTGACGCCTGGAAACATCGGCTTCCCTCTGAGCGCACCGACATCAAACATTTGCTGTAATTAAGAGCGCTGCCTTTGAACACAACCGAACGCCTGCTTTTTCGCCCCGGAGCAAGTGTCTTACACAGACCAGACAAATCTGGATTTCGATGCCAAACGAATCCTTGCTATCACAAAGCGCAGTGTGTCTGACGGTACCGCCAAGCACAGAGAGAGAAACAAAGAGACACAAACAAAGAGGCTAGTCAGAAATCGAACACAAAGAAGATACAAAAAAAAAAAACATACCTTGGGTACAATCACACGCTCCTTTTAGGGCCTTCTCATCTTGAGTGTAATCTGTAAGAAGTCAAAGTCTGTCAGCTCGTAATTGAGAAGTACAATAGTTACACTTTAACAACAATCATTTATCGCAGCATGGAATTTGACACAGAGCCAGAATATTAGCATCTCCAACAGCTTCTTTAATCTAGCATCCACTAAGTCAGAAAAGTGCAATATTAGGCTACTTTATGGCCCAACACCTAATGGTGGCTCCCAATAACTTGAAGCAATCACCATTCATTTCCCCCAGACTTACAGATGTTTTATAGTAATGTATCCGTCTATCCATCGCTCACCTGCGCTAATGACCGACATCCTCTGCATGTCTTTGAGCAGTTTGGGGATAGCGGGGTCGTTGCGGGAGTACAGAGCGTAGCTGCTTATTCCTGAGTGGAACTTCAGCCAGCTGGCTTCAGGGTCAAAGGTCACTTCATGTTCAGTCAGTGTGATGTTTGACAAAGCCGCTGCCTCGCTGTAGAGATGCATATGTCTGAGGAGTAAGAGAAGGAGCGGACGTTAACTGTAGGACATTAATTCATGTGATGTTACAGCCTTTAATGGGCAGTTTACAAAAATACATGTTTTATGTCTTAGTAAAGCATTAACAAAATCCCTCAAAACCCACCTGTTCAACACTGCATTCAAACTCTGACCACCCCCCCCCCCCCCCATATTTTCATTTTAGAAAAGCGCTATATAAGTGTCATGTATTATTATTATTATTATTATTATTATTAGTGCTATTTATATTTTTTAGATTGTCTGGGTGAGAAAGATGAGCTGTCAATATAATGGAACTACATGCACTTGATTTGTTGTGTGCCAAATACACATTTTGAAAGAGTAAAGAAGATAGTTCACAGACCTTGTGTTTAGCATTTGATGAGGGAACTATTTTACTTCAACCAAACTAGACCCATTAAGTAGGCACTAACCACTCTTGGTGCAATAGCAAGAGAATAGGTCTTGCGTGAAACTGTTCAAAACTAGATTTATTCGATCTATCTGGAATGAGATATTGCTGAGTTTTAAAAAAATATATGTTTTGTACTTTTTGTGTGCCAAGTATTTAAAGGGGATCTATTATGCAAAATGCACTTTTTGATGTCTTCTATACATATATGTGTCTCCGGTGTGTCGGGGAACTCACGCAGCGTCAGAAAATAAAATAAAAATATTTTGATATCAATTTTTTTTTTAAAGCTTTATACCCAAAATCAGCACTTTTGAAACAGGAAGTGAAATAGAGGGATATGAGGCATGGCTAGAATGGGTGATCTGTTTGATATTTTGAGCAAAGCACTTCATAGACATGTTTTTTTATATATTTGTAATATATCTGAGACCTATGCTATTGCCTAAAAATAGCATGATAGGTCCACTTTAAATTACGTTGGAGTAAAGGCAGACATTCTTATTTCCAACACTCGAAAACTCACACCAAAACAATATAGATTGACAAATAGCACTACGGGTAAGTTTGCATTTTGGGGGGGAAATGTCCCTTTAACAGATCAGTTAGAGCAGTGGTTAGGCCCCCCCTTTGGAGAAAAAAAAAAGTCAGGCCCCCCCCAACACAAATAGTCAGGCTCAGTGGCGGCGCCAGAGATTTATTTTGGGGGTACTGTTGGGTAGCTTGACGTTTCATAGAGGGTGCTCAAACATTTAGCGTTTCCCATTAATGTACCGGGCGCTACAGTGGAATGTTCTACTGCAACACTCCCCACGCAAATACACAGTGTGACTGTTACAATGAAGGCTCGATAATCAGCTCACAGCATATAGGTGTAAGCAGGGGTCAAGTGCTATTTTGTATAGGTGGTGTGTAGACCTCACATAGGGGGGTCCGGGGGCAAGCTCCCCCGGGAAGATTTTTAAATATTGAAGTTAAAAGCATCAATCTGGTGCACTTTGAGAGCAAAATGAAGAGATCTACAGTATGGATACATCTCTCAACACAGAACTGTAAACAGATTTACTTTTTCTTTATGGATATTTTACAAATCACTCCCCTTTTAAACTTTATTAATTGTTTAATGTCATATAGTATTTCATACCTGTTTTTAATTTATTCTCTTATTTTTTTATAACTATAATGATTATATAAACGTGTGCCTCGGAAATAATTGTTTACATTAATGGTGACCAAAACGTTTGAGACCCACTGAGATAACACTGAGAACACTCTCCTCCACCTTGTTGTTGAAAAAACTCCTTATATCCGTTAGCGTAGCCCGCTAGCACCAGAAGCTAACATCAACGATCTCCGGTACCGGTGCTCTCTCTCTCTCTCTCTCGCTCTCTCTCTCTCTCTCTCTCTCTCTCTCTCTCTCTCTCTCTCTCTCCCTCTCTCTCTCTCTCTCTCTCGCTCTCTCTCCTCTTCCTCTCCTCTCTCTCTCTCTCTCTCTCTCTCTCTCTCTCTCTCTCTCTCTCTCTCGCACACACACACAAAATGGCTCGTTCCACATACACACAGAGCCGAGCTTGAATGAAACACAGAGACCCGGACGTAATAGTATTGTATCATATTATTTTCAAAATATGATTTTTTTTTTTTATTAATCTTTTTTTTTTTTTTTAATAACCATTTTTCCTCCTGGTCTCATGCCTCTGCGCCCTCCTGGGGGGCGCGCCCCCCACTTTGAGAACCACTGAGTTAGAGAAATGTGTGTTCATCTATTTTGTTGTTGCAGAGGGTTTTGAAAGGCATGTTTTTACATGCCTTTCAAAACAATGACTAAAAACGGGTTCTTGCTTAAACTACATTTCCACGCTTTGAAAAGTAACCCCAGTGCTTAGGAATCTCTTCTTACAACAATTTGGAAAGACCAGAGTCTGAGTGGTAAGGGTGCCAGAAACCCAAGGCAAAGTGCATCCAACAGGTTTTCCAGCAGCTCTTACAAGAATGTGAAATGAAAGAGAATATGAAAACACAGCAATGTTTAATGAAGTTATTATGAACTCTATAACTTTCATTTGTCCCTAAAGCTGCATTCACATATCACATTTTATTAGTTGTCTTATGAGCTCTCTATTTTTTTAACAGCCGCTGTAAACATTTTGAAAGCCTCCTCTTCTCTCTGCTATACTTAAATCCTGAGCAACAATAATCTAAGACCAAAACAAATAGGTTTGTGGGGAGAGCGGCACCACTTTGCCAGAGCTGACCACATTGAGTGGGACAGTCATCTCCAAACCAAAACAAACTTCAGCACACGCTGCATGTGCCGAGATAATAGAGCAAAGAGTGTGGAGTCACTCACAAGATACTAAAGAGGAAGTGGAAAGTGTTATAAAGGGTAACTTCTTGCATATGTGCCAGCCACTCCGGTTTAGCAGGAAACATATTTTTAGCTTGTTTCCTCTTATGCATGCCATGAAAAGCGGTTTTCACAGTTCATTTAAGCAATGGAAAAGCTCTCCTGAGTGTGTTTGATGAGATGCTGTTGCAAGAGATTGCAAGTCTTAAAACAAGCCTTTTGGCGTTGTTTTGTGCACATTTGTAAAGAGAAGCAGCAGAGAGACGATCATTGCTCATATTTCTTCTCATTTTCCATCGTGAGAGCCCAAACTCTGTGTATCTCTGAGGGAGTGCGCGGTGTCTTGGTAGACAGACAGCCTCACAAGCCAAAGACAGCTCCGGCTCCCACAGATTAAGACGGGATTTAGTCGTTTTTAAATCCTTGTTTACCTTAAAGAGAGCGTGCCAGACGCCAGCCTTCAGGATGACATGTTTGTGAGCGTTTTCTGCCACCAGCTCGACATTGGACTTTTATGACGTACAGAGTTGTCTGCACATCCTGATGTGTATCTGTGGGTGCACAGCTGTTATCACGAACACATGCAAAAGTGTGTTTATTTGCCTGGATGTGTGTTTGTGGAGTCAGATGCCAATAAAAATAAGACTTCTTTAAAAGAAGATAAATGTGACAATTTAAAGAGGAATAATTAAATGTGTAGAGCTAGTTGGTTGACAGCTTGGACCTTTTTATAAAAAGCAGAAGCAACAGGGGGAAGAGAAGGAGAAATAATCCGATGAAAAAAGTTGCAATTAAAATATATTTCAAGAATATCTCAAACATTTCAATAAATAGATTATTGTATTTTATTATTATTACATTATTAATTATAATAATTTGACTTTTTGTTCACTTTGATCTGCTATGATTGTATTATTTTATGTTTCCATATTTATTTATTTTATTTATTTATATCTACATATTTGTTGACCTAGTTTTTTCTCTTTATGCTTCCCAAAAACATGTTTACTTTACTATTATACTGGCTTCAAAATGTATCTGCTCATACTCTTTCATACTTTCTTACGGCCCTCCCATGACTCCGTGTATCTGCAGTGGGTTTGGCCGTGATGTCGGTGACCCGGCCCCTCGACCACAGTCAAGCCCCAACGCGTCCCAGAGTGATATCTGTCAGCCTGAATGAACTCCTCTTTCACAATACAGTTGAGTAACACAAGCCGTGTGCACATCATGCACTGTGAACTAAATAAGCAATGTCTAAATATGTGTTAAAGGTCCCCTGTTATACTCAATATATTATAGGTGTCAGATATATACAAAACATGTCTCTGAAGTGTTTGGCTCCAAACACCAAACAGATCATTGCAGCATTACCCATAATCCCCTCTGTTTCAGCCCTGTTTCCAAAGTGCTGATTCTCTGTCTGTTACTTTAGATGAGAATAAGGAGCCCCTCCCCACGCCCCTCTGAGAGACATTTGGTTAGAAAGAACTCAATGGTGCTCTAGGAGGAGATTCAGGTGATAAGGTGGGGGGGTACCTTGGTTGGTGATTGGCTAAAAAAATCGTTATGACATCACAAAGTGGCCAAAATCTGATCAGCTCATTTTCATACAGGTTTTTATATAAATGGATCAGGACAAAAAGTGAGCCAATCTTTGTTCCTGAAGCTTTCAGAATCTCTTTCCACAGAGGGGACACATGTTGATGTAGAAGAGACATGAAGAAGAGGGGACACATGTTGATGTAGAAGAGACATGAAGAAGAGGGGACACATGTTGATGTAGAAGAGACATGAAGAAGAGGGAACACATGTTGATGTAGAAGAGACATGAAGAAGAGGGAACACATGTTGATGTAGAAGAGACATGAAGTAGAGGGGACACATATTGATGTAGAAGAGACATGAAGAAGAGGGGACACATGTTGATGTAGAAGAGACATGAAGAAGAGGGGACACATGTTGATGTAGAAGAGACATGAAGAAGAGGGGACACATGTTGATGTAGAAGAGACATGAAGTAGAGGGGACACATATTGATGTAGAAGAGACATGAAGAAGAGGGGACACATGTTGATGTAGAAGAGACATGAAGTAGAGGGGACACATGCTGATGTAGAAGAGACATGAAGTAGAGGGGACACATATTGATGTAGAAGAGACATGAAGAAGAGGGGACACATGTTGATGTAGAAGAGACATGAAGAAGAGGGGACACATGTTGATGTAGAAGAGACATGAAGTAGAGGGGACACATGTTGATGTAGAAGAGACATGAAGTAGAGGGGGACACATGTTGATGTAGAAGAGACATGAAGAAGAGGGGACACATGTTGATGTAGAAGAGACATGAAGTAGAGGGGACACATGTTGATGTAGAAGAGACATGAAGAAGTGGATTTTGCACAATAGGTGACCTTTTAAAATCAAGAAAATGACAACAGAAACTGACCTTTCCCAGCGTGCCACCTTCCTCCTGTAGTACTCCATCAGCTGCTCCGCCTGCAGCAGCCTCTCCTCCGAACCCAGCACCGGGGTCTTGATGTTGTACAGAGGGTGGGAGAAGAGCCTCTCAAGTTTCGACCCCCCATCATCGGCGGGTTCGGATGTGGTTCCATACAGAGTCCAGTTAGAGAGCTGTGGGGTGGCGAGACCTCCGTGCCTGGGAAGGGTGAAGTTGTCCGAACCGCATGGGCAAAAGTCTCCGGACCCCAGACCCACGCTCCTTAGCTTTGGCAGCAGGACAAAGTAAAGGTCAGCGGAGAAGATGGCAGTGAGGGTCGCGGCTAAGAAGAGACGGTCCCTCCTCATCATTGAAGCAGAGAGTTTAAAATATATAGGAAGCTAAGAAAAGTCCTGATTGTGTGTTGCTCCTCAGAGTGCGAGGCATCACTTGTAATCTCCCACACAGTCAGCCAGGCAGAGAGAGAAACACTCAGAGGTTGGTCCAACTCTGTCTCTTTCTATCTGTGTGTTTCTGTCTGTTGCTTCCAGCTTCACTTCTTCTTTTCCTCCTCCTCCTCCTCCTCCTCCTCCTCCTCCTCCTCCTCCTCCTCCTCCTCCTCCTCCTCCTCCTCCTCCTCCTCCTCCTCCTCCTCCTCCTCCCTTGACAGCGACTGAGTGTGCGTTTGCAGCTGACAGTTAGTCTGTGTCCAGCGACCTGCTGCTCTGAGAGTGTGTGTGAGAGAAGAGAGGGTGAGTCCTCTGTGGGTTTGTATGTGCAGGTGTGTACACAAACATCCAATGACAGGTTAGTAGATTAAGAGTGCAATGAGGGTGTATTAAACACACACTCCGAAGCCCTTGGCAGCAGGAAGAGGTGGAGACTGCACTTCTTCTTGTCACAGCCGATCTGAATGAAACCACGTCCAGCTGGCGTATCTGATGCAATGTGTGTGTGCGGGTCCAAGTCCAGTTTTCATTCAAGTGTGTGTTTGTGTGTCAGGCTGACCCACTTTTCTGGCATGGTGGACTGTGAGTGGGCATGTGTGGATTCAAAGGTGTAAGAGTGTGTGTGACTTGCCTTGACAGACCCAGAAGGCGTGGAGACAAGATTCCCGTCCCCTTGTCATCTTCCAGTCTCGTCTACTTTCACTCCTCCTTCATCGCGACAAATCTCCTCTCCCCCTCCTCCCCCATGCTTTCATCTGATCCCTGCTTCAAAACGTTCATCCTCTTTGCTCTTCTGCCATCTTCTCTCCGCTCTTTCTCTTTCGTGCCTTTTTCGCCACAGACCTGTAGCCTGTTTTGCTCCGGGCAGAAATTGCCAGCTGCACTTTCCTTCCTGCAGCAGTTCCCACAACATAAATCAACATAAACCCTTACAGAGAGACGCACGTTCAGAAAAAGGCAGTACTGAGAGAAAAACGACTAACTCTTGCACAACTTCAAATGAGAGAACACGCAGGGAGAAATAACACCTCCCCTCGTTCACAGACGACCTTCTCTTTGCTCTCCCCCCTCTCTGATTCCTGTGAAAACATACAGTGTATAAATTACGTTCGCTGCTTGTTGGCCATTACGGCTCTAAAAGCCCTAAGCAGCTTTGTTCTGCAGCAATGAAGACCTCTCAGGGCATTTCCCAGCCTGCATCTGCGCTGTTGTTAATGTGGTATTTTGAAACATCTGTCGTCTGTGTGTGTGTGTGTGTGTGTGTGTGTGTGTGTGTGTGTGTGTGTGTGTGTGTGTGTGTGTGTGTGTGTGTGTGTGTGTGTGTGTGTGTGTGTGTGTGTGTGTGTGTGTGTGTGTGTGTGTGTGTGTGTGTGTGTGTGTGTGTGTGTGTGTGTGTGTGTGTGTGTGTGGAGGCAGAACAGCAGCTCTTACAATCTGGCTAAATGGCAGGTTAAAGATTCCTTTCACTGATTTCCAACATCATAGAAGAAGGTAAAACACCCTGAAGAACAACTGCCAGACACTCATGCGTAATTTCGTCTGACAACCACACACACACACACACACACACACACACACACACACACACACACACACACACACACACACACACACACACACACACACACACACACACACACACACACACACACCATGTATACATCACTTCAGGGGACATTACATTGATTAACATGCATTTCCTGGAGACTTATCCTAACCTTAACCATAACCAACACATGCCTAACACTTAACCTTACCCTAATCCTAAACCTAACCAAGTCTCACCCTAAAATGAATGATTCCCCTCATGGGGACCTCCAATTTGTCCCCATATGGGAAGCCAGTCCCCACACGTGACTATGTAAACAGATTTAGGTCCCCACAAGTATAGTAATGCTAGACCACACCCCCCCCCCACACACACACACACACACACACACACACACACACACACACACACACACACACACACACACACACACACACACAGGCTGGGTGATTGCCCCCTGAAATGTATTTGAAGAACACGCCAATAAAAACAAAAAGAGATTGCTTTTGCTGTTCTCATGACTCAAATGTATGATATTAAAATATTTGCCTTTAGACCAGCAGAAGCCATATTTTCCACAGATGGATTTGTTTTCCAATTTAGGTTTCTGTCGATGGTACATGGTCTTTTGAAATTGTATTTTCGAAATGAGTTTTAGGTAAAAAAAATCCTTAAATTGAAGGTCCCGCTGTCACAGGCAAAGCACTGAGAAATGTATGAATGTGTCATCTAGTTTTTTTTATTATATACGTTATCACTGAATTTGTGCTAATTAGCAAAAAACTGGTGATATTTCTGACAATGCGACACATTTCAGTAATGCTTTGTTGTCTTACGCCTGTGTAGTCTATGACTGGCCCTGTTTGTCCCAGCTGTGTCTGTTTGTGTTTAACCCAAAGAAAGCTCGCTTCAAACCCCGAAAAACATCCAGACCAGTGCTTAAAATAACCCCGATTACAGGGATGAGCGGGCAAGCATGCATAGAAGATGCAATATCGAATATGAGAAGAAAGCAAGCGTGAATAGAGCATTGAGTCTTATGCCGACTATTTGTGCAATTCAGTAGAGCTTTGATGATGAGCACAGGGTTTGGTGGAGAAAGATGAGATGGCTCATGTTTTGTTTGGATGACCCAGAAAGTCTCAAATATCAAGAAATGTCACACTGCTGATAAAACCCAACACAATAAGAGTATTGTGAAGCTGCTTTTTCACAAATACAAGGGGAATATGTAGCGATAAAAACAGTTAAAGGTGGGGTATGTAATTTATTTCAGAAACACTTTTTGTTATATTCCATGGAATGCTCTTAACATCCCGATAGCAATGAATACATTAAATGCTTTGACAATGAAGGGGCAGATTTGTTCCAGTTGTGTATTTTCAAATTCTAGCGCACTCGAGCTGCTTTCTCCAAAATTACATACCCAACCTTTAAAGCAGTAGTTCACCAATCTGGGAATTAGCCTACCATTAGCCTAGCATAGTTTATGATTGGCAAAACAGCTAGCTTTGATCTATCAGAATGAAATAAAACATAATGTGCCAGAATATTTATATGTTGTGGGTAATAACTTCACGGTTAACCTCACAATGACAACAGGACTCCAAGGACTGAGTCAAATAGCACAGAGCACAAAGAAAGAAGGCTATCAAGGACTGCTAGTTAGCTCTCAGTTAGCTAAACTGGAAGCAGGCCCGGTTCTACGGGGGTGCTTAAGGGTGCATTGCACCCTCAGTTGAGTCGTTATGCACCCTCATTTGAAAAATGTTTATGTATAATAATAGTAATAATAATAATAAGAATATAGTTGAAATAAAATAAATTGTAATTGTGGTTAAATAACATTGTCTGCTGCATTTATTTGGTCAATTTAAACGGTAAGTAACGTTATTATTATGTCAGGTGCGTGTGACCTGTGCCGCTGCGCGTTCGTCATCTGCAAGGTGCTTATACAGAACATCAGAAAATGGTTAAAACAACCAGCCCTAATCGCCAGCAGTAACACTGCAGGTAATAACAGTTCAGATCATGGGAACATTACATTACCTGCGGCCACTGTCGTGGACACTAAAGCCCGACTCGCCGGCTTTGCCCGCCTCGCCCACGGAGGCGGAGTAGCCGCAGCCGTCTTCGTTGCCCGAAACACCTCGGCAAAACAGAGCCTGCCCAGGTATATTTAAAAAAGTACCCAACTCGCCTGTACAGTGGGGTAAGGCTTTCCAGCTCATGGTTTCAAAACAGAGATTGGCTGGAATATTCATGTAAAAAAGATGTCATCTTCTGCTATGCATGTAGACATTTCGGTCTTAAAAGGAGAGTGATTTGTAAAATATCCATAAAGAAAAAGTCAATCTGTTTACAGTTCTGTTAAATATGGGTGTTGAGATGTATCCATAGATCTCTTCATTTTGCTATCAAAGTGCACCAGATTGATGCTTTTAACTTGAATATAAAAAAAAAAAATCTTCCCGGGGGAGCATGCCCCCGGACCCCCTAGAGGAGGTGAGGACCCCCCTAGAGGGTGTTAGGTCAACCCCCCACTTATAAAAATAGCACTTTACCACTGCACCCTCTCTAATCTCAGATGCACCCTGAGTCATTTTGTTCTGGAACCGGGCCTGGCTGGAAGCAAGGAGTGCTGTCATCCTACAGAAAGAAACCCTCTATTTAACTACATGTCAAGTTGTGTAAGAATGAAACAAACATATTAACAAACCTAATGCAAAAGTGGCAATAGACATGCCTTCTGTCTGCCTTCAGGCCTGTTCTCCAGGGGAAATGAAGGATCGATTCAGGGCACAAAGGAACTGTGTCAACCATTGTTCCATCAAAGCAGAACGAAGGTAGGATTATGTTTCAGTATTGGTAGCCATCACCGGTTACCAAAGAGTATCAATGTTCAGTAAGTTCTTTACAGAATATCCCCAGTGGTTCAATGGGCGGGCAGTGAAACCACCTCAGTAACTAAATGCTCTTCTGTCATGTGTTGTTGATTGTTGCTAGCAGGAAAACGGATAGCACGGATATGATCTGGTTGTCTTTGCAACACGCCGCCAACAATAATACACTTGGAAACACCAGGGAGAAAAAGTTGATGGAAGATTTCCTTTTTATATTCACTTGCCATTTCCAGTCTCTATGCTAAACTAATCGTCTGCTGACTCTCTTTCATTTTGCCTACAAACACAAGGGATTTGAATATTCTCATCTAACTCTCAGCGTAAAAATGACAGGACTATTCACTTTAAAAAAGATGAGGAAGAGATGACTTCTCAGTTTTCAGCCCACATAAATTGGCACATACAGAAATGCACACAATATAAAGGGAGGAGGTTGCAGCAAAGAGAAGAGAGGATTACAAAAGATGGAAAAACCAATTGAAAGATTGAGAGAAATTAAGTTAAAACAAGAAAAAGAGGAGGCGAGGAAGGCATGCATGCAAACCCAGATTTGTCCCATTACAGAATGGCAGTATTCCTCATTTTCTTCTTTTATCCCTCTTTTATTATCCTCTCAAATCAAATTTTCTGGACAACTTTAGCCTGAGCGTGGAGCGCTTCAGCCACAGCTGGGATAAAAAGGAAGTGGCGCTGCGCCCTCACATTCCTCCAGAATTGATCGAGACATTTATAGTTGCTAAATATTATAGCGGGCTGACCAGTATTTTTATCCTGGCTGCTTCTCGATGTCCACAAACCTATACAATTAGGACTCCAATTTTAGAGTATTTACTGTACATACTAAATGGTCTGTCTGTTCATTTTGGAGCTAGAAAGTATGCTTATCTTAGCATAAAACTGGAATCTAAGCGAAACAGCCAGCCTGGCTTTGTCCTAAGGTATCAACATCTAACCATCACCTCGGGGGCTGTTCACCTAGCAATTTCACAGTGATGACTAGAAAATAAATACAGTCGTCTGATACAGTAGACTGGCATATAACCCCTCTTAAAACCATAAATTGCAGTTTTTACACAAACAAGATATGTGTTAATGAGTGGGTTTTGAGACTGTGTTAGCTTTTTCTAATCGGTTTACGGTCCTTTTGCTAAGCTAAGCTAATTGGCTGCAGGCTGTAGCTTCATATTTACCGTACAAACATAAGCAAGGAATACATCCTCTGATCAAAGAAGCAAGAAAGCAAATATCACTTTTTGCGAAATGTCAAACTTTATTTGAGAACATACAGTAGAAGTGCCATAAAAATATAATTATAGATGATTTGTTTGTGCAGTCTGTTAGAACATACAGATAGGTACTTTAGTAGGGAAGGAAAATTACCCCGTAATCCGCAAATCTGTCTAATGCAGGGCCAGAGTCTGACAGGGACAAAAACAGCCAATCAACAGTGATCCGTCACGTCTCCTCATGTGGCACGAAGCTACCGCCTGGCAGAAGTTCTTGCACAGATACTGACACACACATTTGATGGTTGGATGCATTGGTGGATCGAAGCAAAGAAGGCCATTGAGATGGGATTGACAAGTGTTTACACTCATCGGCTGCTGATTGTGTGTTTGCAGGTTACCATGGGTTGCTGAGGAGGCTTGTGGTCATTCTCTGCCAGGCTGGTGGGTGAAGCTACAGTGGATGACAGGAGACAACGTTAGTTAGTGTGTGTGTGTCCCCGTGTGTGTGTCCGTGTGTGTGTGTGAGTGTGTACGTAACTGTTTCTGCCTGGGTGTGGTTGCAGAGAGAGCACAGCTAATCGCTTATTTTGGCAACTTCTGAGTAATGGAGAGACAGTGAAGGGAAAATGTAGGCAATGTTTTTGCACAAACACACACATACGAACCTTGAGCATGCGTGCGCTTAATTCGATTTTTTATAATCTGGCTTTCGTCTCTGGAGCCGAACATTGCCCACATGTTCCCGAGCTGAGAGCTTGACTTCAGAGGAGGAGAATGTGAGGAATGCTCTGACTTTTCTCTCCATAACGCGGAGAAATTGGACATGAAATAATCAGAGTATCAGGTTTAATTAGCTTGGAAGAACCTCCTGACCTGTACATTTACAACTACTTTCTATAGACACACATACTCGTGTAGAGGGATTCTAGCAATAGTGGTAATTACTGGAAAGTGACATTCCCATTGCAGAGCCAAATGGGACTGGATATTTGGGTCAGGGAAAGGACGTGTGTGTGTGTGTGTGTGTGCGTGTGCGTGTGTGTGTGTGTGTGTGTGTGTGTGTGTGCGTGTGCGTGCAGCATTTCTAAACATCTGTTTGCACCGATAGATTACTTTCAGAGTAGCATTCCTCCTGTGATGCTCGATCCCTGAAGGCGTGTCCAGGTACTTGACCTTTGAGCCCCATTTCGTCACTCTCAGTCCTGTCCTCTGTGTCTTCTTTCAGTTTTCTTTGAGCCTTTCTATGAATGTCAACAAAGAGATATCATTATTTGACCTGTCAACACACAGCTGTTTACTGTAGATTGCACAGGTTTCCCAATCTTGTCCGTGACACTGAACTAGAACGGATCAGTGCTCATTGCTGGATCATATTTTTGTCTTGATACCTGTATGAGTGTTGAAGTGTGTTGATTTAAACCAGAACATTTGCTGTTTCCCATTTCTGTGGTTAAACTGGCCCGCACTTGGGTACTCTGTGTTCTGTGTTCTGTGTGTGTGTGTGTGTGTGTGTGTGTGTGTGTGTGTGTGTGTGTGTGTGTGTGTGTGTGTGTGTGGACTTAGTTTCTGGGTAAATAAAACCCTACTGACGGTAATTTCAACATATTACATTTTTCTCTGAATAGCTGTTCAAAAAACATCTGACGGTTTGAGACTTTTGTGGCAAAATGAGTTTAAAACTAAATGTCCTGAGAAAACCTCTCGGGCAATTATTCTTATGTGGAATTCTTTGATGCATTATAAAAATAGGTGGGAGAGTTATAAAACACTTGTGGAAGAGCTACTGCAGAAACATTGAAATGTTTTCTAGTGCTCTTTGGATGGTCGACCAATCAGAAGCCACAGAGAGTAAAAAGAGAAGTTAATGCAAACAACATAATTGCCTCTTAGACCCCAAACCACAAAATGTATATAAGCGTGCTATATAATGTGCTAACTCAGTCTTTCACTTTAGTGCACTGCTTTCATGTCTTGATGTAAGTTATTTCAGAGAGTTCTTTCCTTTATACATCATTTTACCCAAGATGTGACAGAAATACATTCAAGCACACAGCAAAGGGCCTGGGCCAAGCCAGAGTTTATGATCTTTAACCAAACTGGAGTTCCTATTAAAAACTCAAACTCCTGTGGAAACAACAAGGGAACTTTCTTTTGAAGGAAGCACTCACCCATGACATATTCCGTCTATATTAGATTTTGAATTAACCATTCCCTGTTGACATAATTTACTTTGTTGGACTCTCCTGTTGACTCCACCAATTTTATACTAAAATCCCCAAAAAGGCTGCCACGTTTACACTCGTTATCCTCAACATTTGGAATGTATGATTCAATATGCTTCACAAGCAGCATGTTGACTCATTTTACCCTTGTATTTTAAGCATTCATGCCCTCAGACATGGAAGCGTGAAGGCTGAAGCTCAGCCGCTACGGTTAGCAGATGGCTAAACTATTAGCAACAATGGCCAATATTGAAGGTGTTTTTGCTGCAGGATTTTCCTCATCTGAAGGGACATGCACTTGTGTCCAATGGAACACTTTTGTTGTGTGTAATAAAAACGTTATACTCACTTACTTACTTTAATAATATCATTGTGTGATTCTTATTTGCTAATGTTTATCTATATTTACTACTTTCACTTCTTTGCTAAGCTTGGGAAAATTCCTTATTAAGAACATTTGTTGCAGTGTTAGTTACAGTCTATGTGCACCAACAGTGACCTTCAACTCAGGTGAACTGAGAACATCCTGATATGGCCTCTCTACCTCCCTAAACTTCCAGAATGCTCCTTTCATTATCACCAGGCTCAACCGCTCCCTTTCTCCTCTCTCTGTGTTTAAATATGCAACCCAAACTCTACTCTTCGTCTTTTCACTCTGTATGACTGACTGAACTTTCTTGCAAGAAATCAAATACGACAAAGACAGCTGAATGGTTTGATTCTCTATCCAAATTCCCACCACAAGTGTGAATGGTTTTCCATCACAGGCTAGATTTTCAAAAGCTGTACACAGAGGCAAGAGATGCAGAAATCTAGTCTCCTCTCAGACCCAATGCATTTTATGCTTAAATATTATTATGGAACTTTTTCGCCAACGATGCCCAAAAACCAATTTGAATACGATTTGGTACATCTTCACATTATTTCACATGTGAGCTATTACAAGCTCATTAGCCTCACCTTTGATAAGTTTCTGGCTCTGAGATATCCCACATAACCTCCTGTCCGAAGAAACCCACATGATCTCCCTCCTTTGTCCACAGTCCAGCAGAGCCATCACTCGAGGCTGTGAGGACGAACAACCTGCCGGACACCTCGAGGACGTCCACGCTCACTATCGCTCTCTCATGAGCTCTCCATCGCTGCAGCAGAGGAGGCCGCTCACACACTGGCTGTGAGTAAAGAGAACATCTCAGGTAAAGGCGGATTTACCGTACATTACACACTTTTTATTTGATTGACTCCAACTTACACTCTCATCATGTTGGACGTCCAGTCCATAGTCACTGATGTCCCAGATCTGAAGCCAGCCGGTTGTATCTCCAGAGACCAGGATGGTGTTTTGAGGCTGATCTGAGCTCAGGCTCAAAACACGCTCACCAGGCTGCTCTGGAGAATAAAACTGGCCTGAAATCAGAAGGTAAGAAAATGAAATGTTAAATCTAAAGGGTTCTAACTACAGTCTGCTGTTGTTTGTTTTCTTGAAAGTCTACATGGAGGAAGTTGCCTGCAAGTCAATCTAGCTACTCAGGTTTGTGCCAGTTTCAGAAATACAAGGTTCAAGCTGCAAAGGCTTTATTGTCATTTGCACAATAGCTGCAGCTGTTGGCAATGAAAAGTCCAAGGCTTCTCCAGCAGAGCAACAAACAATCCATTTAAGAAGAAAATAAAGACATACAATTGTGAGAGAAAAAGTAAGTTGTGCAAGTTGCTCTGGTAAAAATGTAAAATTAAAATGTAAAATTAAATACGGTACAGTAGAATAAAATACTTCTTATTGTAAATATATATCAAATATGTGGACTGCAAACACTTTACAGAGCTGAGGAGTTTTCAGTTTGTAAGATAATACTATCTTGACTTCAATGACAAATATACTTCTGAGACAAATTACTACCCTTGAATGTTATGTCACACATCTCCCAATTATGTCACACTCTCAAAATCCTCTCTGGAGACACACACACACACACACACACACACACACACACACACACACACACACACACACACACACACACACACACACACACACACACACAACACACACACACACACACACACACACACACCTCTCTCACAGTTCATGAGTCCCCGACCACTAAACACAGACGGGCCCTGGAAAGAAGAATAGTTGAGGGCTGGCAGGAATGGTAGAGGCGGCCGACCACAGTTCAGCCTGACTGCCACTTCTCTGTCTGTTCGTGAATCCATCTCACAGGAGGAGCATTCAACCTGACAGCTGCTTGTCAACTGCTCTGGTGCATCAACCTCTGTCCTGCTGTGAGAGTTGTATTCTAACTTCATGAACTTTTTGCACCTAGATTCATCATACCTCCGTGTTCCCCCCTCACCATAGGTGTGTGTCTGTCCGGTGATGCTCCAGAAGCAGAGACAGCCGGCCTGCGATGACACCAGGACGCCTCGGTTTCTCAACTTCCTGTTGCCGGCTCGGTGCTGCAGGAACAGCAGGCCGTCCACAGGGGGCGCCGCTCTAGATGTGTATAAGCAGAGAAATAAACAAAAGGGCCACAACAATGGACCAGTGATGACGAAGGGCTTTTGACACAAAAAATGTTTCCCCCAGACTAGAGAAGTGAGATTAATGGTTAGAGAAAGAAGATGAAAAAACAAATGTCTGCTACATGATTTGTATTTTTCATGTTTGCCTTTTCTCCTGACCTTTGCTTCATATGGGAGATATTGCATTATGCTACCTTTTGAATGTGATGAAGAGCCCCAACTAGACCCCTATGTAAAGAGGTCACACATTTTTGGAGCCATGTTTGTTTAATCTTTAAGCGTATTTATGTTTTTTTTTAAGCAGCAGAATCATTTCCTCTGATCTGTAGGGAAGTATAAGGTAACATACAATGGAAATGCAAAGTACAAGCACCTCAAACATGTATTTACGTGCAGTTCTTGAGTGATTGCGATCTGCTGCGTTCCACCAGTGACTACAGCTTTTGCTATCTTTACATCACCGTTGTGTTTTCTCACCCTGCCTGTGTGGGTCTCTGCAGGCGGAGCACCGGCCCCTGTGTCTCCAGCCTCCAGATAATGACCTCTCCATCATAGCTTCCTGTGGCGATGACCCCCAGAGGAGAGCACTGACTCACAGCCAGGATGTCAGATTTGTGGACACCGCTGGACTTCCACGACATGTCTGCTCTTACATACAAATCCTATATGTGAGGTAAATATAGACATGTAAATATTAAACACAAGCTAAGCCGCTACGGTTGGCAGACGGTTAAAGTTTTAACACCAATATTGACCTTGTTTTTACTTTTAACTGTCAGAATCTTTGTTTGATAAGTCTGTCTTTCCTGCTTTGAAATGTAGGCAGATGTTTTCCAATGGTGGAATAGCTCATTTTACTGCACGATTTGATTAGGCTTTTCCTTATCTGAAAGGACACACTTGCATGCATGTGTAGAAGAGCCAATAGAACGCCTTTTTCTTGATTGATATTATTGGCTTTTCATCAAAAGCTGTAAACTGAGGCAAAAGGAAGTACTCTTCTCTCAGATGAATTGAATTATATGCTGAAATATTCTGGATCTTCTGCCCAATGATGCCCAAAAAACACCTGCCAACCACAGATTTGAATACAATGTGGTCATGGGTGCACTGGTGTTTCATTTGTGTGCAGTTTTCAGGTTGAAAAAGCTGCAGTTGTTGTTGTTGTGCTAAAATAGAAAAAGTTTCTCAGAAAACAAAAAGTACAATGCTCTCTCCAGGCTTTCACTGTGTGGGTGAACTTGTTGCCTGACATTGTGAAACTCTCTGCACATGGCTTCCCACCGTGTGACAGTTTACAAACGGTCTGAAACAACATCTAATTATTTGTGTTGCCTTGTGGAAAGCAGCTCCATCCTCTCTGCTTTACTGATTTTGTTTACACCTCTGGGCTACAGTGAGCTCAGCTCTTCAAAATGAATCTGGAGGCTCAGCATGGTAAACTTCAGAGGAATACAGCTGCAGATGTCTCGCATGGCACACATGTCTGTAATCTCCCCAGGTGCATGCAGGGTAATTTACAACATAATTCGCTGATATCATTTACTCTTAAAAAAACATTGTAAACCCGCCTCTGCTGAAACATGGAGCTTTACAAAGCGAAACATTATGAGGGAGTGGGGGGAAAACAGCACGGAGAATTTGCTGGAAAAGCTTGAGGACTGAATGTTACTACTGTTCTTAACCGCAGACAGATGTTGCTTAAAGGTGAAGTCAAATGTAACACAAGGATTTGAGGTGCCAAAATATGCACATTCAGACTTCTTTATAACATACAGCGATTCATATGTGTGTTTATACTGGCACTGGCAATGCTTAAACTTTAATTCTTCAAACCAGGGGGTCCGAGCATGTGGTGTTTTAGACATCTTTACTTCCAAGAAAAGACTCAAGAGGTCTGTTTTTAAAGGTATTACAGATTTAACAACATATCTATTGGATTTAATCAAATATTACTTCTACTCTAGGCTGATTTAAAGAACTTAAGCTCAAGCAGTGTTTTAAGACGTTATCAGATTAGTCACTGACAGCTGTTTGTGTGGGATTCATCCTCCACATCTGGGGAAGAACTTGTGGCCGAGCTTAAGTGTGAAGGATAAGACATCTTGATTGAGTCAAGCTTTTTGGTTATTAGGTTATGTGCTTTGTTAATGGATTTAATGCTAGAATTTGCCGTTTCACTTGGCAGTGCAAAGAAGAGCATACTCCCCAGACAACACATCCTCACTCCCAGGTCGGCCTATGTTGACGTTATGTCAAGTCCCCTGTGTCCCAGCAGATAAGTCCCCAGCAGATATGCACGATAAAAATGTAAGAATGTCTGCATTTTTGTTTTATTTTGTTTGTGTCTGGTATTTAGTCCAAAACACACTTACTTCACTTTTGAAATCCAAGCCTCCTTGCAGCAATGGGCCAAAAATAGCAGGAGGAATAAGACTGCCAACAAGCAATATGATGTGTTTCAAATTCATGTCATATTTCTAGATATCTTTCTATATTGTCTTTCATTAAACATATCAGACATAGCAGTGGAACATTTTTCACCCTAGTTTAAAAAGTGGTTGATTATCAAATTGTAATCATCTTTAAATTGTACCTTTGCAGCTGCGACGTCGTACTGAGCGACCCGTCGGCTCCATCCCACAGCCAACAGCTGGTTGTCATGGAGACAGGTCAACCCGGTGACTTCGGAGGTGTCGACGGGCTCCAGTTTGTGCAAGTTCAGGCCGTTAAGTAAGTTCCACACCTGCAAATTAACAAACTCTTTGTATGCTCTTATAATGACTCGTTTCCTTCATTTCATTCCTTTTTTTTAAAAAGTTTTTTTATCAACAAACAGCCAGACAGACAACGCAATAGCAGTTGGCAAACAAGTTAGGATGACAACAGTGTGATTTGAGTCCGACAGGATAAAAAACAAAGACAAAACAAAAAATAAATAAATAAAACAAAAAATGGACTGCGACAGGACAAAAAAACAAAAACAAAGTCAGAATCTAAAGGCTCTGAGTCTAAGTCCATTATTAATACCATAATGCAAAGGTAGAGATCAAATAATGTGTATTAATGGAACAAAAAGACCAAATATATCAAATAAAATAAAAACACAGCACTTGTTGGTCAGTCAGCCGCCCACTAATCACAGTTTAACACCGCAGATCCACCACCCTATTGTACAGAGACATCCGGCATGTCCAGCTCCCGTATATACCTGTAGAAGGGGTTCCACATCTTGTGGAATTTCCCCAAGGAGCCCCTCAGTATGCACCTTATTTTCTCGAGTTTGGCTGAATTTAGGACTTCTTTTAACCACGAGGTGTGTGAAGGGGATGTTGGAGACTTCCACATGAGCAATATCAGGCGTCTGGCTAGTAAGGTAACAAAGGCTATGAAGGCTGTCTCCAGAGAAGAGAGTAGCCATGTGGGTGGGGTTACACCTATGGGTTACACCAAACAGTGCGGTCATGGCATTAGGAGCGACCGGTTTTCCTGTGATTTCTGACAGTGATCTAAAGATGTCGGTCCAATAAGAGTGTAAGACCGGACAAGACCAGAACATGTGTGCGTGACTCGCCGGTGCTTGGCTACATCTGTCACAAGTTGGGTCCACTTCCTTATATATTTTAGAGAGCCTGAGCTTAGTGAAGTGTGTGCGATGTTCTACTTTGCACTGAATCAGTCCATGTCTAGCACAAATAGAAGATTTGTGTACATTAGCAAGGGCTTTTTCTTCTTCTGAAATCTCCTCCCCAAGATCTGTTTCCCAAAGAGATGTAATGGAGTTCAGGGTAACCAAACGAAGAGAATAAATCTGAGCGTAAACACACGTCATCATTCCCTTCAGAGTAGGTAACGGCCTAAGGAGTGTGTCTAGCGGCGAATCAGTTGGGTGATTAGGAAACTGATGAAATCTATTCTTAACAAAACTGCAAATCTGTAGATACCTGAAGAAATGTTGCCTAGGTAGTGCAAATGTATCTGATAACTGTTGGAAAGAGGCAAATGTGTTGTCAACATAAAGGTCTTTGAATGTTTTAATGCCTTGGTTAAACCAAATAGTAAATGCGCCATCTACTAAGGATGGAGGAAAAACATGGTTTGCAGTTAAAGGGGCTAGTGTAGAGTATGTTTGGAGATCAAAGAAACGTCTGAACTGATTCCAAATGTTCAAGGTTGCTTTGACAATTACATTTTTAGTGTAAGCAGAGGAAGGGGTCTTAATGAGAGTGAGCCAATGCTGAAAGAGATACTGGACTACAGGAAGCGAAAAAAGTTTGAGGGAGGAAAATGGGCACACATTGAAATAAATATAGAAATTTGGGGAGTATATTAATCTTTATAGAGTTAATTCGGGCAACCAGAGACAGATTTAACACTGATCAGCGGTCGAAGTCTTCCTGTACGCGGGACAAAAGGGGGGCAAAATTTGCTTTATAAAGATCTTTAAATGTATCGGTCACCTGGATCCCGAGGTAAGTGAAGCTGTGTAGTGCAATTTTAAATGGTAGACTATGTAGAGCAGGGCTATTCAATTGGCGGCCCGCGGGCCAAATCCGGCCCCGGGGTGATCTTTACTGGCCCTTTGAGTATAATGTTAAAAAGTAATCTACTTTTTTTTTTCTTTAAGATATATATTTTTTTGTTTTGGGCCAGAGTGCCTTTATTCCAGAGAGGGTGTTACATTGAGAGATAGAGGGGAAGACATTACCTGAAAACTTCTGCGGGCTCGGGTTTCGAACCCACCTACTGTAGTGACAACTCCTGTCATTGATTGCATCTCTGCGTTAATGATTAGATAATTTCACCTAAATTAAATCAAATTAAATGATGTCGATGGTTGAATTAGCTTCACATGTAGGCCTGCTGAGTTCTGAACTTGCCATTTAGATCTAGAAAGGCCTTGGGGCTATGTTGTTTGATTTCATTAAACACAATATATGCACCCCACTATGCTGTTGTAGTATTTACTGTATCTGAAGCTCTTAATATGATTGCTCATATTTCAAGCCATCTTATTCCCGGCCCCTTGCTTTGGATCATTTTCATCAACCGGCCCCATTCCAAACTAATTGAATAGCCCTGATGTGGAGGGAACTCACGCGCCGCTCTATTTAAAGGGAGCATTTTGCTTTTACTTAAATTGAGTTTATAACCGGATACAGCACCAAATGAGCTTAGGATAGAGAGAGCTGCAGGGACAGACACAGATAAATTAGAGACATAAAGAAGAAGGTCATCCGCGTAAAGAGAAGCTCTCTGTTCTACCCCATTTCTGAAAATACCTCTAATGAGGTAAAGTTCTTTCCAAAGACACATTTCTCCAAGGTATGAAAAAGATACCTCCAGACACGATCAAATGCCTTTTCTGCATCTAAAGATATCACAGCTTCAGGTACAGAATTTGCGGGAGGCTGGTAAATAGTGTTAAAAAGTCGTCTTAAGTTAAAAAATGAATGCCTATTTTTGATGAAGCCGGTTTGATCAGGAGAGATAATGGTTGGTAACACAGTTTCCAAACGTAAAGCGAGCATTTTAGACAGTAATTTAAAATCCACATTTAACAAGCTGATTGGTCGGTAGGAGGAGCATGCAAGGGGATCCTTATTCCTTTTTAAAATGTGCGAAATAGAGGCCTGATTAAGCGTTGGGGGTAAACTAGTAGAATTAAAGGTGGGGTAGGTAAGTTTCAGAAACCGGCTCGAGTGCACTAAAATTTGAAAGTACACAGCCGAAAAGAATCCGCCCCTCCCTTCAGACTTCCTTACAGAGCACCTCCTCCAACACACATGAACGCGCAATGCACGCCCAATGACGGCACGCCCAATGAGGGCACGAGATACATTTGCGTGCACGAGATGGAAGGCTGACAGACAGGGCGGCAATCCAATCCGTTTAGCCGGCCCGGCTAAACGGATTGGATTGCTTAAGATATTCATTGCCATCGGGATGTTAAGAGCATTCCATGGAATATAACAAAAAGTGGAATATAACAAAAAGTGTATCTCGAGCCGGTTTCTGAAACTTACCTACCCCACCTTTAAACGATTCACTAAACATATCTATCAAAACAGGGGCTAATTTCTGTTGAAACTTCTTGTAAAATTCCAGTGGATAACCGTCCGGCCCCGGAGATTTTCCGCCTTGCATCGATGTAATAGCAACAGAGAGTTCAGCAGCAGTTACTGGCTTCTCCAAATCCTCAGTCATATCAGGATGTATCAAAGGGACTTCGAGGGTGGTAAACAAATTGTCCAAATCCTGCGTGTCTGAGCTAGTTTCAGATGTGTATAACGAAGTATAATAGTCTCTAAACTCATCATTAATTATTTGGGGATCGATCGTAATGTCCGAGAATGTTTGGATTCAATCTGGTAAGAGGCAACATTCTGTCGTAATTGATGCGCCAGTAATCTGCCAGCTTTGTCACCCTGTTCGTAATAATTACTTCTAGCCTTAAGAAGAAGTGCAGCAGCCTGGTCTGCGGTCAACGTATTAAATTCCGATTGAAGAATGAGGCGTTCCTTATACACATGTGGAGTTGGTGACACGGAATAGAGGTCATCCAGATGACTCCTGAACCTGGAAATCAATTAGCATTTGCACTTCCTGTTCCCTCGTCACACAGTTAATGTCTTTTGAATGGGTTTTTGGTTAGATTACCAAAAGAGGGTGGGTTGTGAACAGGTGCTTATGAGATTTTAATGTTAGTAAATACTGAGTAAATATAAATAATAGTCAGAAGTTCCTACGCGTCTTAAAATTGTCGGTTGCCCTCAAATGGCTAAATGAGAATACTACTCGTTATCATGCTGAACATTAGCCGCCTTTAGCTTAGTGCAGGTGACAGGAAGTCATCAAGTGATCCTCACCAAATCCAATCAGATTTAATTTATACAGCCCAATGTCACAAAACACTTGTCTTAGTGGGCTTTACAGATCGTCATGTTCTTGGTTTATAGCTTAAAGGTGGGGTAGGTAATTCACTTCAGAAACACTTTTTGTTATAATCCATGGAATGCTCTTAACATCCCGATAGCAATGAATATATTATGCTTTGACAATAAATACATAAAGAAATGTAATCTGTGGAAGCCGTAGCGCTGTAAAAAGCACAACCAATCATTTTAGCGCCTACCTGCCTGTCAGCCTTCCATCTGTGCACAAACTTATCTCGTGCCCTCATTGGTCATGTGCACGTTCGTGTGTGTTGGAGAAGGGGCTCTGTAAGGAAGTGGCAGATTTTTTCCGGTTGTGTATTTTCAAATTCTAGCGCACTCGAGCTGGTTTCTCCAAAATTACATACCCCACCTTGAACGTAAGCTTTCTGTATCCAGCGATTGCATTAATGTTTCAACTAATATACAGGTGTTTATTTATTATGAAGATATTAACTTTCTGAACAAGTGTGAATATCACTTGTGTTTGCCCCAAATCTTATTTTCTAAACTATTCAAAAAAGCCCATATCTTTTAGTCACCCTTGCACTGCTAACATATGGGTTGGCTTACTAAAATATGTCATCACTACCACGTTATTGTATCAAATTCACAGTATTTTTGCACAAACTGATAGTGAAAAGTGGAGTGTAACCTTAATGGTGCCGTTGCGCGCCCCAGTGACCAGTCTTCTGTGGGAGGAGTCTAGTGCCATGCGGGCGATCCCCTCTTCTCCATGAGCGTTTAGGATCTGAAGCCGCCTCCTCCCCGTCTCGACGTCCCACAGAGACACAGACGAGTCTTCATGTCCTGTAGCCACCTGTCTCAAAGTGGGGTTGTACAGAGCACAGGAGAGAGGGGGACCACTTTGAATATTTGGTCCAGGTTCCCTTCCTTCATCGGTCAGCCATCCGCCCCCTCCTCTCCTTCTTTCAGACAGACTGAGCACAGCTAGATAATCTTTGCATGCCACCGCTAAGAGAGGCTGCTCAGTGAGCGGGGGGCTCAGCAACAGGAAGGGGAAGTTTCCGTGTTCTGGGATTCGACCCGGCTGCTGGCAGGGGAACTGCAGGGCGACGCTCTTCAGACACTGATGGCTGGAAATGTCCCAAACCCTCAGCTCCTGACAAAGAAAAAAGACATTAACTAGAAGAAAAATCAATAAAGATGCTTTGTTGTGATATTCAAAACAAAAACCAATACGATTGACATATTGAAAAAAAAGCAATTTAAGTGGTTTTTGAAATATTTGGAAGGCCAGTTTTCTATTTTAAATTCATTTTGTATGACTCATACAGAGGTGTTGCAGATTACCAGTTTTACAGACAAAAACTATTTCATTTTAATTACCAATATGATAATATAGTGTAAATAACATAACGGCTCTTAAATAATTTCTTTATCTTTCCATTCTTACTTTAAAGGTCCCATGTCATGCTTTTCCGGTTATTACCCGTCCCCTTGTGTGTTATGAAGGTTTTTATGCATGTAAACGGTGTGCAGAGTCAAAACCCTCAAAGTACACCATGTAGGGAGTAAAACTCTAACACAGAAAATACCTCCCCAAAACGCCTCGTTGGAGATACGTCATTGTCCATTTGATTCTTCCGGGTACGCATGATGTCATCCGTGGGAGGGGGGGGGGCAAGAGCTGCAACGAGCCGTTTAGTGGAGAGAGTGAATACTGCTGAATACACATACTTTACAGAGATGCTGTATGCGAAACCAATGTGAGTTTGGAAAATTGCACACGCACAGTATAAATCTATTCTAGTAGACCTCAACAATGGAATTATGATCAGTGGAAATGGCCATGACATGGGACCTTTAAGATTCTCTCCCCACCTTCAGTATTTTGAGTGAAATGAAGTTGCCAAAGTTCACTGTAAACAAAGTTAAATGTAAATTTCACTGACATCTTTTCTAGTTCTATAAATATTGTTTTTGTCATTTAACTTGGCTGTGAAAATCTGACATCTAGCAGCACTCACAGCATCTCTGGAGTAGCTGAGGATCTGCCCCACAGGTTGGTAGATTTTAACATCCAGCACGGCGGTGCGGTGACCGAGCAGCGAAGCTACGGGACGCGAGGTGATGAAACGAGTCCACAGTCTGACCGCCCGGTCACAACCTCCGGTCACCATCAGCTGCAGAGACGCGTCGTAGTCAAAACATTTAGCTCCCTGGAACGAGACAGATAGACAGATGTTGCTGTGTTAAAGTTCCCCTATTATACAGTTTTTCATCAATATATTATAGGTGTCAGATATATACAGAACATGTCTCTGAAGTGTTTGGCTCCAAATACCAAACAGATCATTGCAGCATTACCCATAATCCCCTCTGTTTCAGCCCTGTTTCCAAAGTGCTGATTCTCTGTCTGTTACTTTAGATGAAAATAAGGAGCCCCTCCCCACGCCCCTCTGAGAGACATTTGGTTACAAAGAACACAATGGTGCTCTAGGAGGAGATTCAGGTGATAAGGTGGGGGGGTTACCTTGGTTGCTGATTGGCTAATGGTTACACAAGCCAAAACATCGTTATGACATCATAAAGTGGCCAAAATCTGATCAGCTCATTTTCAGACAGGTTTTTATAGAAATGGATCAGGACACAAAGAGAGAGAATCTTTTTTATAGAAACTTTCAGAATGTCTTTACACAGAGGGGACACATGTTGATGTAGAAGAGACATGAAGAAGAGGATTTGAGAGGCAATTAAGACAGTAAACTTTGCCCTTTACTTATAACACTGGGGGATAAATTAGTAAATACAACTGTGGAGATTTCATTGTTAAAAAGTCCAGACAGTTAATTGGAGAATAACATAAGTGTGCTCATAAAAAAACCCAATGTGAATAACAGGAAGCATCCCCACCCAGTGTAATAATGTTTTGTGCTCCAGCATGACTTCTTTCTTCCACAGTCACTGTCTGCCTCTGTTTGGGGGGCAGGAGTCAACCTAAGCAAAAACAAAATAATACTTTTGCCTCTAGATAAAAATAGCTAGGGATAATTCCTTGCATGAGTTATGTACTATTTGGATTTTAGCCAAAATAGGTAATTCGTTGATTTATAAACAATTTGAATGGAGTGCAAGTCAGACTCAACCCCCAGAGTTAGGTCAGGGTCACCCAGACCGGAGTACTGTGACCTCCATATGACCTCAAAACCACATCAAAAGTGGATAACAACCGAAATTATTACACTGCCTTTTGGCTCTTCACATGATATTTCCTCTCACTACTTTTCATAGGGGAATAAATGTCTAGAAATAAACTTAGGATGCAAAAAAACATACTACAATACACCAATAATATACTATAAGTAAAATATTTAGGGATAACATGTACAAAACCTACCATCTAAATGTTAATTTGTGAGCATTACATTTCTAAAAGGCCCATCAAAATGATACGTATTGATATGAACTAATAGGTGAACTAATATGATATGAACTAATAATAATATAATGAAATAATAATAATAATATGAACTAATATGTCATGTATTCCTATTATTAAACATGTCAGTTACCTGCTTAAATGTCCAAATGTAAGGCTCCTGCTTCAGTGTCACGTTCATAAAAACTACAGAGGTGTTGTCACTCTCTGATGACGTCATGACGACGTTGGTGCCGGGCTCGAACATCACTCTGGTGATCGACTCCTGGTGGACGTTGGGGATGTGACGGTAGGACACCATGCTGCTGTGTTCACCGAGGTCCTGTTGTCAAGGTGGATAACAGATGCTTCAAGTAATCATCTCAAAGATTTTGCTTGAAATTATTTCTTTAAAGAGCTTGAAATGAGGCAAAGAAAATGGTGATTATCAACTGAACGCACTGCTGTCTCCCGCTGCAGAGGAATTAAGTAATGAAAGTTTTACTTTTACAAAAACAACATGTAGAAGAGAGTATAGGAATAATGTAGCTTGTTAACACCCACACAGATTTGGGTTGAAATGATTTCTGTAAGGAGCTTAAATGAGGCAAAGATAATGGTGATTGCTCTGATGAAAGCAATTTCATTTGCAGTAATATGAACTGGTTGTCTCTGGTGACATTTCCTTGATAAAGTACAAGCCGTGTTCAGTTATTGAGGTGTTTTTCCATCACCCAGCTGTGGTAAGTACCCCAAATTAAGCAGAATGATGGCAATTGTGCACAAAGGCGTAACGTTTTCTGTTAATAGGGCCGAACAAACAAAGTGTAAAGCTATGTTTTCAGTTAATGAAACATGCAATCCAAAGAAAAAGAGACAAAAACACACCTGCAATTATCGCATGTCACCATAGGTGTTGCCAAAGACACCGAAAGGGACATTCAAGGCTTTTACTGTGATTTGTACATAGCTACAGTGTAGTTATGAGTCTTATCACAATGACAATCTTAGGTCACATGCTCCTCAGACAGTGCCACACAATAAAAACAGATAATAGTGCAAGTAAATAAAATAGAATATAATAGAAATAGTGCAGAATGGTCTATATACAATTAATTGGAATATTGATATGAGTTGCAAACAGATGAATGTTATGGATGTTCTTTCAAACGTGCAGGTGTTCAACACACACATTTTGTGAGTGTGGTTTGTAAAATTGGAGTGTTTTCAACAAGTGTTTTTCTCGTTGCTTTCTGCTGTATTGTACACAGGGCCAATCTTACTGGGAAGAAGATCCTCTGTGGGCCGCTCTCTGTCTTGGAAGGACTCTTGAAAAGACCTTTGGATGGATTCAGGAACCACAGGAGATGGACTCCTCCTTTGTCATCTCCCATGAGCAGCAGAGAGGGTTGCTCTGGAGACTGGGAAGGAAAAACAACACAGGTTCAATTAATGGGTTTATGCATTTAGAGTGAATATATCTCATTAAGGTGCGGTTTTACCTGAGCATCATGCCAGTAACAGAGCGCCGTCGGGACACTTCGAAACCCTTCATATGAGACAAAAAAACACTTAAATACTGATATTTTTGGGCTAAAATGAGTTGTTACATGTTAAATATCAAGTAGAATATAATCCTTTATTGTCATTATACAGGTACAATGAGATGAGTAGAGCTACTCCTTTTTTTAAGGTGCCATCGAACACACAAAAACAAACAAGAGACGTACAACATTCAGGAGGAGACAACATTCTACAGAAAAGGTGGAATCTGGGTGATACAAATCTGCTGAAATATATTCTTTCTAAAAACATCTAAAACCTGTTAAATAGCAATAACTAACTCTTAACTTGATGAATCCACAACAAGTAGAGCTTAAAGTATTTTTTTTTAAAAATGTTATACTTTATACAAAGCTTATTTGTATAGGAATGTCACTGGTGTTACGTGTTACCAGGAAGAAGAGTAGTGACGGTAACACCAGTGACAATTTGGAGAAAACACTACCATTTTAACAAAATGGCTGCCATGTGTCAAACCAAATGGCTTCAGTCAATATCAAAATCGTTTAACTCTTTAACGTTTAACATTTTCCCATTCAAATGTTCACCCCTAGGGCAATGAGTAACACTAATGACAGACTTGAAAGACGCATGTAAAATTTGAAGATAAAATGACACCTTTAACAAACAAAGTAAGAAGTATCTGACTTTCCTTATGTCTTTGTCCACTGCACTGCCTCAAATGATCTCTTGTTACAGGAGACAGAGAAAAGTACATTACTTCAAAAATAAAAGCGTTTTGTGTAGCAGTAACACCAATGACGTAATTTTGGGTGACTGACATTTATTTGATATTATTAATAATCATTTGCCTTTTTTCTTACCATTTCAGTGTTATATTTAATGCTTGTAATGTTATGTAAATATAAATTAGATTTATTTATTGAAAAAAAAATCTTTTAAATGAAAACTATAGGCTCCACTTCCATGTATGATCAAAGTGACAAGGAAGTTCCTTGAACTTGACATTTTAAATAAATTGCAATTTACGTATAAAACCATTTTTTATTTATTTTTTATTTAGTACCATTGCAAAGACAATCTCTATTTATTCAACATATATAATGAATGTGAGTATTAGGTCAACGTCATGTATTTTGGTGTCTGCAAAAGTAAGTGACAGCACTTCCACCTTTTCTGTAGAATGACCCAACAAGCATTCATACGTAAATATGCAGATAAAGTTAAAGTGCAGGAATCTATCGGTTTGAGTAGAAATAAATTAAATATGTTTGAATGTGTATACCAAAAAGGTGGGCGTCCTGAAACACAGCGCCAGTCGAGACATTTATAAAGTGCAAGTCCCTGCAGTCAGTAGCTATGGCAACCGTGTGTACGTTTCCCATATAGACGGCATCAGAGGTCCAGCCCCTGAACCTCCTCGTGCTCGCCACTTCCTCTGTGGGGTCTCCTGCAAGCTAGAGTCAATATAGAACAAGTCTGAGTGTGTTGTAAATGAATGTTGTTGTTTTAAAGTTTGAAAGTACCATGATGTGTCTCACCCCGAGCGTCTTGAGGATGTGGAGGCTGCTGCTCCAGACACTGATCTGACCTCCTTTACTGACACTAATGTAGCGCAGCGGAGGAGGGTGGGAGACGGCGACTAAGCGCACTGTTGGCTCCCGCTGCAGAGGAATTAAGTAATGAAAGTTTTACTATTAGAAAAACAACATGCAGAAGAGAGTATATGGATAATATTGGAAAATGTAGCTCAGAAACACCCACACAGATGCTGCAGTCAACTTTTGGTGCATTACAAATGAAGATGTTTCGGCCTTAGTTGCAGCATTTGCTCTTTTATTCACTATCATTTGTAGAAACTGCTGAATATGTTTGATACTTGTACCAATTTTACTTGTTAAAGGCCAGTCAAGTAACCTGGCACAAATTAATATGTCACAAAAACAATTCAGAAGTCCTCCCTCAGCTGACAGACAAACAGCAAGCTAATGTTTTGCTAACAACCGACTAGAAAACACATGCAGCTGACTCAAAGCAACATCAATTCTTACACAATGCTTGATAGTTTAATACATTATAATTTTTATATAGATTGGCAACCTATCCAGTAACACACCTTCGTCAGATAGCCTATATGCAGTACAGTGTTTTTAAAAAAATGTTTTATTGTACAGGCTACAGTAGTACAGTGTTTTCCTTTTTAAAGAAGTACACAGTAAGAAAGTAAACAGTTGAATTCATGTTTTTTGTAAGGGCCTTTCAAAATTAAAACATCATTACATTACATACATTTAGCTGGCGCTTGGAAAGCGAATAAGTGCATTCGACCAAGAAGATACAAACTACTGTAGAAGAAAACCGAATCATATAAGTACATCAGGTTTCATAGAGCCAAAACATTTCAAGTGCTACTCAACTGGCTTTAGATAAGCCAGTCCTTTGTTAGTATATTGGTGCTTTGTTAGTAATTGCGTATTGCTCAAAGTGGAGTCGAAAGAGATTTGTACATCACAATCTGAAACTATAGGTATCGTCTTCCCCTATTTGAGAAACCCTTTCCCCTGTATTGAGTAATTTAACTTGGTTGGTGTCAGGAACCAAGTAATAAACTAGCTCGTTTCATCTAAGTAAAAAGGAGATTTGTTTTACTTTGCATCTGTTAAAAAGAACGTGACCTTAATGTTGGCGCCCCCATCTGGCCTTCCAGTGTAATTGTTAAATATTGAAGCATCCTAAAAGATGCACCTTCTCTTCTCCCCAGATATCAGTGTCCTGTGGACTTGCACCTTGTTGTGGGAGCAGAGTCTGATCAGCGGCTGTTTGTCCAGCAGAGCGGCTCTGGGGATGGAGGCTCTCTCTCTCTCAGTGAACTCCAGCAGCAGGTAGGAGCACAGCTGCTGCCACCTCACCTGCCCCGAACAGCTGATGTCTACCTGGGAATGAAACAGTTAGACCTGCATTATCATCTGGAAGTCATCCTAAATGATGTCTTTTTGATCAGTATAAGACATTTTTATACCTCACTGAAGAACCTCTCGACCCATGAGTCCTCAACATCTGGACCCACCACAGACCTCATAACCTCCCGAAACTTTTCTAACTTCATTCCCCGCTCTTCATTTCTTCCTCTGCTCCTCACGCTCCGTCCTTTCGGCCTCTCTTCATGTGTCTGTTCCTCAGCTTGTTGACGAGTAAATGCATTTCTCAGGAGCTGCAGGTGTTCGGGGGTCAGTTTCTCTGGAGGACTCACTCCACAGGCTGGATCACTGCGGCAAAATTATAATTTAAAGGTCAAATATTATTTGTCTGGATTTTTTTACTTCATTACTTCTTATCAATGATGGGATGTAACAAATGACATCTACTTAATTATAGTTCACTATAATATACGTTATTTTTTAGATGGGATTCATAATAAAACATGAGTACTTTAAGTACAGGACATTAGGTAAGAATGGAGAAACCAGCTCGAGTGCGCTAGAATTTGAAAGTACGCAGCCGAAAAAAATCTGCCCCTTCCTTCAGACTTCCTTACAGAGCCCCTCCTCCAACACACACGAACGCACACATGACCAATGAGGGCACGAGATAACTTTGTGCACGAGATGGAAGGCTGACAGGCAGGTAGGCCATCCAGTTACTTTAGCCGGCTCAGATGATTGGTCGTGCTTTTTACAGCGCCACGGCTTCCACAGATGAACTGTATTTATGTATTTATGTCAAAGCATTTAATATATTCATTGCTATCGGGATGTTAAGAGCATTCCATGGAATATAACAACAAGTGTTTCTGAAGTGAATTACCTACCCCACCTTTAAAATATACAGAAAATAAGTATATTTCAACAAAATGCAGGACAGTTTTTGTTTTACTTAAGTTAAATATCTAAGCACTTATTCTACCACGTCTTCATGTGTGTGCAGGTGTAGTTGGTTAAACACGTTCAGGACGTAATAATTAGTTAAAGTAAAGCCTCAAAGCCTCACAAAAATGTTCCAAGTTCTTGTTAGTAAGTTATTAAGTTCATGTTAGTAGGTTTGACTGCTTGTTACTGTTATTAAATCAAGTCACTGACAGTCTGACTGTTACTGGCTCCCTGTACAAATGAATGCAGCACTCCCAAGTGGCAGCACTGACAACACACTACTGATCAAAGATATATTTTTAGATATATAAGATATAATCACATTCTAAAGTCTTATATGAACCACACTAAACTGAAGCCTACAATGAGTAAAGAAATGTGTAAATTGAATATAAGGTGTTAATGAGTGCACTTGGTAAATGTTGCAAAATTCGGAATAATTAAGTTTGGGGAGATGTGTTTCTCCCCCCCCCCCCCCCCCCCCCCCCCCCCCCCCCAGCAGCAGCTCCTGTGTGGCCCTGTTGCTCGGGGAGACGACTATACGCATTGTGAGGCTTTTTCCACGTCTACACTCTATACACACTTCTCACTAATGCTAATGACACCGTAAAACAATTAAGTAATAAAAGTGTATTAAGTTTGCTGAAAATGAGTGTTAGAGGCTGTTGAATTGGTGAAGCTGAGAAGAGGGGAAATAAATCTGTCTGAGTGGAGAAACTATGTGAAGCTAAAACATATAAAATGGAAATGTTCAACTTTATAGAAGACTTCTCTTAACTTGTTGTAATGTTATGGAAGGATGGAGACGTGGGCAGTTAAGGGTGAAAGATTGAAACTAGCACACATTTTACAGATTTCTTTTTTGCTTTGAGATCATAAAATGGTGGAAAGTTTGGAGATATTTTTGATATTATTAAGATAAAATATAGAAATGTTATAATATTATTGTGGAATATTACAGATACAGCCTATCAAATACAAATAGGTCAAACAGGCATGTGTGTGTATGCGGTTACAGGATAGAGACATTAAATAAACAGTGATCAGTTACATTTGCTAACATCATATACATAAGAATAAGCCAAATAAAAACTCACCAAAACCTGCTGTGTGTCACTTCTGTCTCATAAAGCTTCCATGGATTTTTGTTTTTCCTCAAGGTGTCCATACTCCCTCTTCAAACTCTTCAAAGCTCCAGATACTGCTCCATCTTTTCCCGTTGAATTTAAGATCAAACTGTAATCTCAATGATCTCCAGAGTCAGATCCTGCAGCTCCCAGAAGTCCTGAGGCCGGTCTGAGATCCTCTCCATGCTCCGGGTCGTCTAAACGCTCAGGGCCTTTGTTTCCATCCCTCCCTCTTGGCTTCTCAAGAAAACCTGATTTGCTCAAACAAAGCTTCTTGTTCTCCGGACAGGCGAGGAATGTCCAGATCCTCGGATCAATAAGCCATCCGTCACAAGAGGCTGACCGCTGCGAGAGGAGAGTCAACACATCGCTGGTGAGAAGACCGAGGGGAGAAGAGAGTTTCCAAAATAACTGGAAGAGTCCGCTGGGGTTAACCGAACCGCCAGACAAGCCCTCAGTGGATTAATCATTTAGAGAAGCAAAGTTAGTCAGTACCCAGGAGAGGTTATATTTGTAGCAAGGACAACGCTGTTCTAAAATTATAATGTCTTTGCACAGATCCTATAATCCACTATATGTTCTGTGAGAATATATTAAGAGTTAAGGGGACACACACCAGAAGAATAGGGTTAAATATTCTTCCATAGTTCTTAGCCTACATAAGGGCTTTCTTTTTTTGTAACGCAAGTTTTCTAAATATGTAAGTTTGAATATGCAAAGGGTGTTTTATGCTTCTGAATATTGGTGAACTTGCATACTTTTTCAAAACAAAACATCTGAACATTGGTTAAGGCACGGTTCAAAAGGTTTGTCTCATTTTGTTGACCTAATAAAGTAAATGCTTTTTACTGATCGAACACTCTGAAAGCCATTTAAAAAGTACATTTTCACCCTTTTTTAAGCAATATATTACTTATAAATCAGGCCAAGAATGATTTATGAACATAAACATGCAAATAAATCAGAACAAATTATAACTTTTGGTGAATTAAGAAATAAATCTGCAGATGCAAATAGTCAAATAAACACCTTATTGTGTACGTTTTGTGTATTATTTCCATAAGTCTGATAGAAAATATATCATAAAGGCAAAATAGACCAAACTCAAAATGAACCAGAGCATATTTGCCTGTAGTGTTTCATTAAAAGCAGTGATCAATGATTGTCTGTCATGTTGTTAGAGCCTCACAGACTTCTATAACTAATGTGTTTTATTTGTTGCCAGGCAACCCACTGCACTTCTTCTCCCCACTTCAATGAGCAGGAGCTGGAGTGGCCTCCCAGTAACTTTAATGAAGAGACCAAAGTCCCAGTGGAGTCTCAACTCTGCTGGGCAAGTCTATGTATCGGCTCTAATATTAGACCCACAGACACCTGCAGTAGGAGGTACTGTAACTGCCTCAAATAGCTATTTAATGTATCCGGTGTAAGAGGCAATGACCAGTAATGGATAGCAGACAAATAATGCCACAGTAATAAAAAAATTAATCTTTTTTCTTTTTTTGCCAAACACATGAAAAATATACAAATTGAGTATACATGTGATAGATTACAAAAAGAAGAATAACAAAAGGTGTACATTAGACTACACAACATAACTGGTTGACTGGGAACAAAGAGATAAGGGCCCTACTACAAAAGGTAGGTGAACAAAAGTTGATAGGAAAATAATTTTGAACACATCAGCATTCATTTAAATATGGTGATAGTAAGCTGAAATATATTTTTGTCATTTTCATTTCAAGATTGATAAAAGCAGAAGTCCAGCCACTATAATCACCAACATGTATTAAACGTAAAACATACACAAATCCCTGCATTTTTTCTATACTGCCAATTAGTAAATTTATCTGACAACGATTTTGATATGACATATTAAAAGAAAGGCAACAGCTGGCTTGAGAAGAACCAATGATATAAAGCAATTAAGGGTAATATTAGCTCATATTCCAGGAGACAATGCATCTGTGGATAGGTAGAAATACGTCACTGCTAATGCACTGCATTTCACAACTTTTAGTTTATAGATTGTTTTTGTTCCACTAAAACCCTTGCACTAGCGATAAGATAGTGTCAAGTCTGGTAAACGTCAAATACACGTGCTAGTACGTGTCACAGTATGGGCATAGATATGTCTCGTAATTATTTGTGTGAACATAAAAATAATTTGTGTGTAAATATGTGATTTGTAAATGTAAAACAACATCCACAAATGCATTTAAAAGATTTGCAAACTCACAAATACATTTGCAAGTGTAAAACGGATCTGCAAATACGCTAAATATGTTCACAAATAAAAAAAAGATCTGTGAATATCTCTTTAACATTTACACCTTTCGATCAGGCATTTGTGAATCCATTTTGTATTTGTGGACCAAAAATGCGCTTGCGGATCTCAAATCTCTGTTCGCGGATCGTCTTTTTACACACACGGAATTTTGAGACATATTTTCCGCCGGTCTCGGCTAAAATCTACTCGTGTCACTCGGTTATTTTCGGAAACCACGTGATGGCCCGCTGTTGACGACATTTCCGCATGATTTCAAAGTAAGAGCATGATGGTTTGTTTAATGCTCTGTTTTTGTATTATAATGAACAGCGGAACGTTAGATGCATTCTTCATCACCATCATCATCATGTTATAGTGATACAGTTAGTTTGTGTTATTGGTTCAATATAGCATATATCGAGCACTTTCGTTGATGTTGAAGTGCAGGCTATACGCCACTTTCGGGTCCCGGGGGAGCAGCTGGCAGCGAAGCAGCCCAGATAAAACTCTTTCTTCATTGTTTGTTGTGTATTCAGTCAAGCGGGTCGAAGTTACAAAGCACTTCACATCTTATTAATCGGCCTAATTGTACCTTACCAGTGCAGTAATAAAGTAATCTGTAGAAAAGCACCGTATTTAGGTCAGGGTTATGGTGATAAAGAATGCATCTAACGTTCCGCTGTTCATTATAATACAAAAACAGAGCATTAAACAAACCATCATGCTCTTACTTTGAAATCATGCAGAAATGTCGTCAACAGCAGGCCATCACGTGGTTTCCGAAAATAACCGAGTGACACGAGTAGATTTTAGCCGAGACCGGCGGAAAATATGTCTCTAAATTCCGTGTGTGTAAAAAGACGATCCGCGAACAGAGATTTGAGATCCGTGAACAGAGATTTGAGATCCGCAAGCGCATTTTTGGTCCACAAATACAAAATGGATTCACAAATGCCTGATCGAAAGGTGTAAATGTTAAAGAGATATTATTCACAGATCTTTTTTTTATTTGTGAACATATTTAGCGTATTTGCAGATCCGTTTTACACTTGCAAATGTATTTGTGAGTTTGCAAATCTTTTAAATGCATTTGTGGATGTTGTTTTACATTTACAAATCACATATTTACACACAAATTATTTTTATGTTCACACAAATAATTATGAGACATATCTATGCCCATACACAGCCACTAGATGGAGCCACATCCAACATATTTAAACACGCTGAGGCATCAAGAAATAGTGCTGGATTTCTTTGAGTGCAAATAACAATACCGAGTACACCAGACCCCCCTAAAAACAAACAGTATTTTCAGCCTCTGCAATTTATTTGATGTGCTCCTCAACTAGTAGGCTATGTTTTTAAAGTCCATAATATAGAACTTTGCAAAATGTAGATCCTTATTTATATAATCTGTTCATTTGAAAGCATGCAGATATATCTAGTAAACGTTCATTGTGTGTACGTGTTAGTGTGTGCCTTCTCCTCTCGGCTGCACGGGGGCAACAGCAGCTCTCCAGCCTCCCTCAGTCTCCCTCGGTTTAATTCCTCCCCCGTGATCCGCCCTTATTTCCCCTTGCTCTCAGATTTGGATATAAACTTCCTCCGCCCTGTCTGCTCAGTGATGGGGCTGTGAGGATGCACGGCAATCCTGAGACTTTTTCTTTTGTTTTCATTCAGATTTAGTCCTTTTTTTTTTATCAACCCGTCTGCAGCCATGTTGCGGGTTAAGGTGGAATCGGCGAAAGGTCTGCCTAAAAAGAAAGTGGGACACCCTGATCCAATCGTCTCTGTGATATTTAAAGGTAAGGCTCAATCTGAAAAGTGTTGACGTTTAATTTGTGTATGGAGACAACACTTGTAGATTAACATTTGGTCTTAAATAAGGATGTAAAGCGTGTAAAGTTTATAGTCGCTCAATTGATTCGACTTTATTCTAGTATGACGTCACTATGGGTTTTTATAGTTGGCTGTTATTTTATAATCCAGTATACATGCAAAAAAACGGATATACAGTAGTGTTATTTTAAGTTTCCCTTTAGTTGTATAATAGCTGGTGGTAAAATAAGCCTATTGCTATTTTAAGTTAAGGAATTAAGTGTCATTGTGGTCATTTGAATGCAGTATAATTAAAGATAAAACACACAAATTGAGCAAGTTGTATTGCATCACTAAAGATTTCCCCCAACATGTCACAGCATTTGTATCCACATAAAGCCCGGCCAAGGTTTGGACCCGCAGTACACATGACAGGACAAGGAATGCTTTGATATAGAGGATAGACATGTTAGAAAATGTTGGGAAATTGGCCTTCAGCTACTGAATGGCATTTCCTCCCTAATGAGGAAACTAAGTTCCTGACAATCAGCCCAATTGCTCTCAGCTGCTTTGTTTACACCCAGATCCTCTTCATCATCAGCCCCAGGTGTGGCAGATTTCCTCCTTCCCTTTAACTGCAGCGCACTGACACAAACAATTTACATAAAGCTTGCAAAGCTAACTCCATTTAGAGAAGGCAATAACTTAACTCAGGCCAACAAGTGGGTAAAATGATTTCTGATGTTCACCTATGTTTCCTTATCTTGAGAAATCATGAACCAATGATTGACCAATTTTTTTCAATATGTGTATTGTTTTCAGATGAGAAGCAGAAAACAAAATCGATTGACAGTGAGCTGAACCCTGTCTGGAACGAGGTAAATCTCTAAAACACACAAACAAACACACACTTGTTATCCATGCTTCACACCTTTACTTAGATTTTACAGCTTTGGCTATTAAGAAAAGCAGGAATAGTTGATATATTACAAGAAATCCCCTCAAATCCCCTTTTTAAATGCATCACATGGTAAAACACTGCGACAAGCTAAGGTCCTACTCTCAGAGATATAATTGTAATTCTTTAAATTAGATATCTAATGTTCTGTATCCCTCATCTTGTCTCACAGGTGCTTGAGTTTGATCTGAAGGGCGTTGCGTTGGACTATAGCGCCTACATAGATGTGATCGTGAAAGACTATGAAACTATTGGAAAAAATAAGTAAGTGTGACACAAACTGCTGAAACTTCCTGTTGGGTTTTGTGCAACCGATGGATCAAAGGGATGAAAGAGGAGGTGTGTGCCTCACCTTTATTGCACCTCAATGTAAACCTCTTCATGTCTGAACGAAGACTGAGGAATAATTCTGTCTGACAGGTTAGCTTACAGTAGCTTTTTCTCTGATTGATAATAATAATAATTAAGATTGTTCTTGTATAGCACTTTTCATACACAGGCAAAGTGCAATATGCACACAACAGAAGAACACATAATATAAGACATTCAATTCAAATGCAAAACATGTTAGCATACTTGCAGCATGTTAACATAATACATTTGATTGAATGGAATACAAGAAAGTTAAATAGGCACAGTGTTTTATCGATATCAGCTTTTTTATTAAGATAAAGCACAAGCATTAAGATGGCCTCTATCTGAAATACCTTTGCTTCAAAGTAAGTATTTGTACGTGACACATTTCCACCCCTGTGTTTAGGGAAGACATTATTATTAACACTGGCACAGTAACGCACAAGCAGAGTAAGTAATGTGTTTTCAGAGCCGCTCTGTGTTTGAGTTATGCTGGATCTCGCGGCCCCTCACACCCAGCCTGCCCTGCTGAGACTTGCTGGTTTGTGTGGGCTGACTGATCCTGATTGGGCAACAATGGATGGATGAATTGCTGTTTGTCTTCTGTGTGTCTTGGATTTGTGTGGTGCTGTGTCACGCTAGGACAGGGAAACTGTTACAGGAAAGAGTAATGTGGCATTAACTCACCAAACTATTGTGATGGTGGTGAAGTTGCAATTCATGCAGTAGGAGTGAACTGATTTAAAGGGGCCCTATGAGGCTCCGTTTCAGGTTCATATCAGTGTGTAGTGTCTCTACTGTGACATGTCTCCATGCTTTAATGTTCAAAAAGCTCTTTATTTTTCTCATACTGCCTGTGCTGCAGCACCTCTTTTCACCCTCTGTCTGAAACCAGAGCCCAGTCTGCTCTGATTGGTTAGCTGGCCGGTTCTGTTGTGATTGGTCAGCGGTTTAGAGATGTCCCGCCCCTTAGCCTATCACGTACAATGTGTTAGACAATAGAAGTGTTCCATAGTGATGTTACTAAAGAAAACGAAGGACTCCAATGGAAGTAAAACTCCAAAAGCACAACAGGGCCCCTTTAAACCTTACATTAGACCATTGCATCCAAATGTTTTAAATAGTAAGCTTTAATACAAGTGTTTAAGATAACTGAGCATACAAATGGTTAAATGAGACTTGGATTATACAGTAAGAGTTGTCTGAGAGTTTGTATAACGGGTGTTTTCAGATAGTTTTGCAGCCCAGTATTTTGTATTCATCATTCACTGTGGAGGAGGCATGAGTGTTCTTTAAAGAATTCAAAGTAACACCAGAGGAGTAATGGGTTTACAAAAAGGTTATTTTGTTGGTGTAGTATCTCTTTAAAACTGTGTGTCGAGACGTGCTGTAATGCAAAAAGTTTCCCCAACACAGTTCAAGGTTGTTATATCCAGAATCACGTATGGGACCAATCTAGACCAACCACAAAGAATGCTTCCTCGACAATTACTGCGATCAAAGTCGTATGAAAACAACACACATGAAAAGTATCTCGCTCTTATGATTGATGTCTTATGTAGTGTATTTCTTCTTCTCCTCTTCCTAAGCTTTACATAGTGTAAGTTCCTTCAGTGTCTGGGACAGCCTTCACTGAGGGGCGGAGCTTCTGTAATGTTCTTCTCCAGCACTCGAGTCCTTGTTAAACGGAGTAAAGTTTTCCACTGGGCTGGCTCCTCTGACACACTCCCTAAAGATCCACACAGTGCTAGCAGAGAAAGGACTTCCCTCTTTGTCAAATAGTTTTCCAGCTGGTGTTGTAGGTAATCCATGTTGTCATGGCTACAAAACGAAGAAGGGGGGGGGGGGGGGGGGGGCAAATCAGTTACTTCTTCTAATTCAATTTTAGAGGGAAATCAGATGATTAGAGGACAAAGTTCCCCCTGTAGCACAGTCCATTATAAGTTTGAGAATCACTTGTCAGTTTAAAAAAATGTTTTTGTCAGTTTCAAAATGTCTCTTTTCCTGACGTTCATATTCTTTAGATATGAAATTACAGTTTTTAGAGATTATTTGAGGAAGTAAAGCCATTTTATAGATGATAAATATACCATCAGGCAATTTAGTAAAACCTCTTCATGGGTCAAATGTGTGGGTAAAATGTAGCATTCAGCTGTTGCAGGTTTCTCTGCTTTAAATCATACTAATCTTAACATTACAATTATTTATTGGAGGAATGCACGGTAAAGGTTTGACGGGCGGCAGACTTTTAGAAGTCATTGCATGGTTAGCTTCGGTCAAAATAAAGTAAATGGCCTCTTAGATATTATCATTACCATCAAAGATGAGTTTTTCTGCACTGGTGCAATAAATAAAAAAGAAACTGGATTAAATCTTTACAGGATATGGTTGGGAAAATGCTGAGTATTGTTTCATTTCCCGTGTTAAAAAAACAGACAAGGGGGTCTCAAATATTTCTGGATTGTATAGCCTTGCAGTGCTGAAACCTCTTGATAAATATGACGACATAGCGATAAAAGGGAGCTGTTACTGCTCATGTTCACACCATTTGCTGCAAGGAATCTGGGTGTGACCCTAGATAACAACCTGTCCTTCACTGCAAACATCGCTGCTACAACCCGTTGCTGCAGATACACTCTTTACAACATCAGGAAGATACGTCCCCAGCTGACTCAGAAAGCGACTCAGGTTCTGGTCCAGGCTCTCGTCATCTCACGCCTAGACTACTGCAACTCCCTCCTGGCTGGTCTACCTGCATGTGCCATCCGACCTCTGCAGCTCATCCAGAATGCAGCGGCTCGTCTGGTCTTCAACCTTCCTAAATTCTCCCACACCACTCCGCTCCCTTCACTGGCTTCCGGTAACTGCTAGAATCCACTTCAAGACACTGGTACTTGCTTACCATGCTGCGAATGGATCTGGCCCTTCCTACATCCAGGACATGGTTAAACCGTACACCCCAGCGCGTGCACTACACTCTGCATCAGCCAAACGACTCGTTGCGCCCTCGCTGCGAGGGGGACCCAAGTTCCCATCGGCGAAAACACGTGGGTTTGCTGTCCTGGCTCCAAGATGGTGGAATGAGCTCCCCATTGACATCAGGACGGCAGATAGCTTGCACATCTTCCGGCGCAAACTGAAAACTCATCTCTTTCGACTCCACTTCGAGCGTTAGAACTATTAACGAAGCACTTTTATACTAATAAAGGACTGGCTTACCTAAAGCCAGTTGAGTAGCACTTGAAATGTTTGGCTCTATGAAACCTGATGTACTTATATGATTCTGTTTTCTTCAAGGTTGTGTCTTCCTGGTCGAATGTACTTATTGTAAGTCGCTTTGGACAAAAGCGTCAGCTAAATGCAATGTAATGTAATGTAATGTAATTTGCACAAACCTCAGTTAAGCTGTATCATCACTCGTCCATCCTAACAGATCGGTGTAAGAAAATGAATTACGACAGGGGAGGATGTTTACTTTATCAACTAAAACCCAGTCGAGGACACTTACTCTATGAAGCTGATTTTGTTTAAAATCTTTCCCCTTTCCTTCTCGGATAGTCTAACGTAGTTATTTGGTTTGATTAAGTGAGGATTCATGATGCCACGAAAAGTAGAAAGACTAAAAGTTGGAACTTTTTGTTAAAGGTCGGGTGGCATGGAGCACTGCTCTCTGTTTTTCCACTGCCTACAAGAGGCTGACAATGGGGAAAAACTGCATCTACTTCCAATAATAACTCCACACACATCATTTCTGTCTGTGGGGAATTGTGATAGTTGGACGCAGGATCTTTTTCAGCTGCAGTAGGATGTTCCTCTGTGACTCACCAGGGCTTGGTGAGAGTCACACTGTCTGTTTAGGTCAGTGTACTTTGTGTTTACAACAAACACAATGCGCAAAGTTATCAGTCTTGGCACATCTTAATGTGTTCACAATACATACGGTGCAGGGCGGTAATGATACCATAACTTTTGGAAGATTCTGGCAAGCATAGTTTTTGATACTCGGCTGAAAAGGAAGTAACAAAATGAAAATATCTGAGAAGGGACTCGTTATTAAGGTCACCTAAGCCAACTGTTTGCTAAGGAAAAACTCCAAGTGGATGAGTCATATCCTACCTGAAGCCACTCTTTGTTTAAAGGGGCCCTATTGTGCTCAGTTTCACGTTTCATAACTGTATTCTTTGCCTCTACTGTGACATGTCTAATGTTCAAAAAGCTCTTTTTTTTTTCTCATACTGCTGCAGCTCCTCTTTTCACCCTCTGTCTGAAACCAGAGCCCAGTCTGCTCTGATTGGATTGGGCTCTGTTGTGATGTCAACCGCGATGTCCCACGCTTTAGCCTACGATGTGTTGGAGTGCTTACCAATAGGTGTGAGTGTTACATAGTGACATCACTACTTCACAGAAGTAAACAAAGGACTACAATCGTGGTGGTTCAGGCAGGGCGGAGTGTGTTTTTACTTAGTTTTATTTGTTGTGATTTTTAGCCTTAGTAGGGCCTCTTTAAGGCTAAATCCTCCAAACAATATTCCTGATGATAACCATTGGAAAACTACACTGTTGTTCCCCCAGTGATAATCGAGGCTACATACCAGGTTTATACAGTCACTGACTCCCCCGGGATTCCCTGGCAGCCTCTTTCCTGTAGCCTTGACTACGAAGCAGGATTCGAGGTTAGCGAGGTGACTTCAGGGTTAACTCTGGTTTTCAGTCCGGAGCTGGTTCACTTCTTACCGGGGTAGATATCATTGTAATTTATGCTGAACTCCCACTCTGCTCCGGGGCATGTTGGAGATAAGAGATCAGCTCAGTGAAAGCACCGCCTGCTGACCAATCAGAGCTCTGTGTGCAGACTTTAAAGCTATCAAGTCATATTACAGGATAGAGGAAACCTATGTTAAACTGGCGTATGAAGGAAAGACGGCTGGCAATTTAAATCGCTGACTATGTGAACATGTACATTAATAGTGTATCACTGCCCATCTTCAGAACGATCTGACTATGCTTACATTTGTTGTAAGCAAGCCTACTTAATCTGCCACATTATAAATGACCAGTATCCTGCAATGCCTCCAGTCCGCAGCACTGTAGACGTGTCGCACTTCTCATTCATATCCCGTCTTATATTTCCTCAGCTTCTCGCATAGGCTACTGTATGCAGAAGTGTTATTATAAACAACACATCAAGTTAACGAAACACTCAAATGTAATTTAAAGTAAGATCAACTTGTGTCTAATTTGGGGCATTGATATTGTAAACCTGCTAATTTGCGCATTCAAACAGTTTTTTACCACCTGTTCGTCCTGCACCTGGCAGTTTTGAAGTCATGGAGGTATACAGTTTGCCTTTATCCTGGAATATGTGTTTGTCATGGATGTACCGTACGTATATTGTCAATTGTGTATGATAATATAGTTTACTCTTCATTCATGAAGTATGACGCTGCGCTGTGTACACTAACCCCACCCCTTTCAGCCAGACAGGGAAACCCTGGCTTGATTTAGCGTCGTAGGACAAGCCAGATAACTCAAAGATATCCAGGATCTGTTGAACTGACTTCATAGTGCAGGCCTCTGATGTAGTTCTGCCAAAAATAATAACTCTCCACCTGTCTCCTCCCAACATCAGTGATATGCAGCTGGCTGAGTAATATATGATTGGATTTTTCATTGGAGTGAAGCACAAATATTATAATTTGTAATGCTTCCATGTTCGCTCACAGTATTTGTTTGTTCTTTGACGTTTCTGATCAATAAAACAACTTTAATTTTCCTTATAGTAGGCGCGTTCAAACGACTTACTATAGCATCAGTGGCGGCGCCAGAGATTTTCTCTTGGGGGTGCTGTGGGGTAGCGTGACGTTTCATAGAGGGTGCTCAAACATTAAGGGTTTCCCATTAATGCACCAGCGCTACAGTTGAATTTTCTACTGCAACACTCCCCACACACACAGTGTACCCGCGACTGTTACAATGAAGGCTCGATAATCAGCTCACGGCATATAGGTGTAAGCAGGGGTAAAGTGCTATTTTTACAAGTGGGAGGTGGACCTCACCTCCTCTAGGAGGGACCTCCATGGATGTATAATAAGAACTGGATACAGCGTGGGAGGCGGGGCCTCATTCATTCCTATGAGAGTTGCTCATTGGTGCATGATGATAAAATGGCCCAACTTTTGAGAGAGTGAAACGTCACAGATTACCCGGCATGCCTGAGAAGTACCCGTATGTGCACTCATGGAGCATGCGCAACTTTAACCAAAATGCTCGTTCACATCAAGCACGTCAATTTGCGTACACGTAACAGCACCGTGCGTTCGTGACAGCATGGTAATGGATTGTTATTATGATGGATTTGATATTAACGAGGCGGCAGTTAGCGGCTAGCTAGTAATTATGCTAATGTGCACATCAATCGTTATGTACTTATATTACGCTGTAACAGGATCTAGTGATATCCAACAGAGCTTCATTTAGCATGAAAGAATTATTGCACTGTATATATGTATGTGTGTGTGTGTGTGTGTGTATGTATGTATGTATGTATATATATATATATATATATATATATATATATATATATATATATACACAGTGCAATAAGCTTCTTAGTGCAATAATAAGCTACAGGGACGTTAATCTAACGTCGGTAATATTAACTTTATTTATTACAACATTTACGGTACAACATTTACATCATACAGCCCATGTAGTATAATATTTTACAAATGATGAATTACAGCAAACATGTGCAATATATCCATTATTACAGCTCCGTGGGATGGCAGTAAGGCGATATGGGTCCGTTGTTATTGTGCTTCCATGGGTAAAGAAAGATAAACGCATGTAGTGCTGAACACGTAACGTGAACGTGCCGGGCGGCGCGGTCCCGTGGGTTAGATGCGCGTTCATAATGCAGAGGGAAATAACTCTCAGAATAACGTTATTAATACATTTTTACAACTTGAGGAACGAATGTTTTTAATAAGGTCTATACAAGTGTTCATACTGGGTTGTTTATTTAGTTTAAAAAAAATGATCCAACGAGTTACAGACCACTCTTTCCCCATGTAAGTCAATGGGAAAAAGTGTTTCCGGGCCCAGCAACCTAACGGAAGTGTAGTACCGCCGTTTGGCCTCTACGAATATTCTCATCAGACTCCGGCGCACTTCCTGGGGGCTTGGGTCCGGGGACATGTTTAACCCTAACCCTAACCCATGTTTAACCCGGGAAGATTTTTTTTAAATATTGAAGTTAAAAGCATCAATCTGGTGCACTTTGAGAGCAACATTAAGAGATCTATGGATATACTGTATCTCTCAACATACATATGAAACAGAACTGTAAACAGATTTTCTATTTTTTTATAGATATTTTACAAATCACTTCCCTTTTTAAAACAAACCGTTTGAGACCCACTGAGATAACTAGACTAACGTTAACTATCTAAACACTGAGAGTCCTTTACTTCAACTGATCTGAGGTTATCTGAGACTCTCCATCTGACAGGAGAGAGTTCTCCCTCCACCTTGTTGTTGAAAAAAGCTCCTTATATCCGTTAGCTTGGCTAGCTAGCACCAGATGCTAATCACAACGATCTCCAGTAGATACCCACCGGTGCGCGAGCTCTCTCTCGCATGCACACAAAATGGCTCGTGCCACACACAGAGCAGAGCTTGAATGAACACAGAGACCCAGAAGTAAGCTACTTGTACTCACCAGGCCTATTATGTGCAGAATCCCTCTCGCTTTCAGGTGGTTTTGATTGAGTGTCCACACGTGGACGTTTAAGGACTAAAAAACGATAATTTTTTCACTTTGCTGTTAGCAAATCATTTGGCGCTCTCGCTAACAGGAAGTCACTCAAGTGTCACAAAGTAATTTAGCCTATGGGTAGGTCAAAAATCGAATGGGTGCTGGCCATTGGCCTAATCATATCACCTGTGTTGGCTTTATGTTTTTGGTAACACATTTGTTTGTTTCACATTTGCATTGATGTAATCTATCATTTTTCTAATTTAATTAGTTTTTTGAAAAAAAACACATATTTATTGGGGGTGCTTAGGGGGTGCTTTGGCAATCCTGGGTGGTGCTTCAGCTCCCCCCTGGCGCCGCCCCTGTATAGGATCAATTGCCTTCTCAAAACAAGGCAGTGGGTTTGATTCTTTGTGTGATGACATTATCCATTCAGGCCAAGTTTGTAGCAACAGGGAAAATAAGACTTAATATTTGGGTGTTATCAAGTTTTGGATGTTTCTGAATTTTGAGTGGTGTCATTGGATCTTGTGTTTCGTAGTGAGTAACTGAATCATGGGGAATTCCTCCCATCAGGAATGCTGCCAAAATAATATTACTCAGCCCTCCCAGAGAATAATTCAGTTTACATCATGCTCTGCATTCCTTCAGCTACATTGTGTTACTATGGACACGATACAATGTTATTTTAAGCAGCCAAAGACAAACGGAACTGCAGGATTATTATTTCTTCAACTCTGCAGTAGCTCAGTTTGTAAGGACTTGTCTTGGGAACTGGAGGAAGCTGGAGAGGTGCCGGTTTGCCTCCTTGTCACTGCAAAAGTGCCCTTTAGCCAGGTTTATAGGTCCTGTTTGTGCAGGTGTATGTTGGACCTGTGTTTTAATGTGTAAAACAACAAAAGAGTAAAAACATTATTTTGTCTGTGATCAATAAAGTTTGTCATCCTCTTTTCAACCATCATGTTTTGGTTAGAAGTTAGTATCTGTATTGCATTTGACAAATAAGTGTTTTTTTAAATTTATAATACACTTTCCATTATACATTTAGTGCACAAACAATAGAAACATCTGTGTTTTAAATATGTTTACTTCTCATGGTTCATTGGCAACAATTGTGCATCTGGACCCGGTGACGACATTACCTATTGACGCAGCAACCACTGTAAGTTATATTCTTGTTTAATTAGACTTCTCTGTTTCATTTATTCGACTCTGTATAATTGTTATTGTAGCTTAAACGGCTAAATCGCTTTTGAGAGATTTTAAATCTCAGATCTGCTCAGGCGAAACCTGCTTCACAGGTCTCAGCACTCAAGCCTGCATTAATATAGGCAGGGCCAGTCTATTGATTGCGTGAAGTACAACCGCGTGACTCAGTAATTTACCTTAAAAAGCATTTAAATACCGCATTTAAAATCTGATGAACTCGGTGTGCATCTGGACCCGGTGACGACATTACCTATTGACGCAGCAACCACTGCAAGTTATATTCTGGTTTAATTAGACTTCTCTGTTTCATTTATTCGACTCTGTATAATTGTTATTGTAGCTTAAACGGCTAAATCGCTTTTGAGAGATTTTAAATCTCAGATCTGCTCAGGCGAAACCTGCTTCACAGGTCTCAGCACTCAAGCCTGCATTAATATAGGCAGGGCCAGTCTATTGATTGCGTGAAGTACAACCGCGTGACTCAGTAATTGTTTACCTTAAAAAGCATTTAAATACCGCATTTAAAATCTGATGAACTCAGTGTGCATCTGGACCCGGTGACGACATTACCTATTGATGCAGCAACCACTGTAAGTTATATTCTTGTTTAATTAGACTTCTCTGTTTCATTTATTCGACTCTGTATAATTGTTATTGTAGCTTAAACGGCTAAATCGCTTTTGAGAGATTTTAAATCTCAGATCTGCTCAGGCGAAACCTGCTTCACAGGTCTCAGCACTCAAGCCTGCATTATTATAGGCAGGGCCAGTCCATTGATTGCGTGAAGTACAACCGCGTGACTCAGTAATTTACCTTAAAAAGCATTTAAATACCGCATTTAAAATCTGATGAACTCGGTGTGCATCTGGACCCGGTGACGACATTACCTATTGACGCAGCAACCACTGCAAGTTATATTCTTGTTTAATTAGACTTCTCTGTTTCATTTATTCGACTCTGTATAATTGTTATTGTAGCTTAAACGGCTAAATCGCTTTTGAGAGATTTTAAATCTCAGATCTGCTCAGGCGAAACCTGCTTCACAGGTCTCAGCACTCAAGCCTGCATTAATATAGGCAGGGCCAGTCTATTGATTGCGTGAAGTACAACCGCGTGACTCAGTAATTTTTTACCTTAAAAAGCATTTAAATACCGCATTTAAAATCTGATGAACTCAGTGTGCATCTGGACCCGGTGACGACATTACCTATTGACGCAGCAACCACTGCAAGTTATATTCTTGTTTAATTAGACTTCTCAGTTTCATTTATTCGACTCTGTATATTTGTTATTGTAGCTTAAAACGGCTAAATCGCTTTTGAGAGATTTTAAATCTCAGATCTGCTCAGGCGAAACCTGCTTCACAGGTCTCAGCACTCAAGCCTGCATTAATATAGGCAGGGCCAGTCTATTGATTGCGTGAAGTACAACCGCGTGACTCAGTAATTTTTTACCTTAAAAAGCATTTAAATACCGCATTTAAAATCTGATGAACTCAGTGTGCATCTGGACCCGGTGACGACATTACCTATTGACGCAGCAACCACTGCAAGTTATATTCTTGTTTAATTAGACTTCTCAGTTTCATTTATTCGACTCTGTATAATTGTTATTGTAGCTTAAACGGCTAAATCGCTTTTGAGAGACAGCACTCAAGCCTGCATTAATATAGGCAGGGCCAGTCTATTGATTGCGTGAAGTACAACCGCGTGACTCAGTAATTTTTTACCTTAAAAAGCATTTAAATACCGCATTTAAAATCTGATGAACTCAGTGTGCATCTGGACCCGGTGACGACATTACCTATTGACGCAGCAACCACTGTAAGTTATATTCTTGTTTAATTAGACTTCTCTGTTTCATTTATTCGACTCTGTATAATTGTTATTGTAGCTTAAACGGCTCAATCGCTTTTGAGAGATTTTAAATCTCAGATCTGCTCAGGCGAAACCTGCTTCACAGGTCTCAGCACTCAAGCCTGCATTAATATAGGCAGGGCCAGTCTATTGTCGCCCATCAGCTGTAGATAGTTAACTAATTAGAGGGGCGTGCCCCTACAGCTGTGAGAACTGAGCAATCAGGCGTCCATTTTAGGTAGCTCTTTCCTTGAGCGTCAGCTTCAGCGTCAGACAGCCGAAGACTGACAAAGACATTGGAGTCCTACGGGAGTAAGACTGACAAAGACATTGGAGTCCTACGGGAGTCCTACGGGAGTCCCTACGGGAGTCCTACGGGAGTCCTACGGGAGTCCTACGGGAGTCCTACGGGAGTCCTACGGGAGACGAGTCCTACGGGAGTCCTACGGGAGTCCTACGGGAGTCCTACGGGAGTCCTACGGGAGTCCTACGGGAGTCCTACGGGAGTCCTACGGGAGTCACGAGGGAGGCAAAGAGGAGGCAAATCCTACTCTGATTGAGCTGGTGTCTTATTTCTCTTTTCTTTAGTTTTCTAGCCCCTCATGCTATAATCATGTGTATTTTCTCCATTCCTGTTCATGTGTCTTCTCGCAATTATCATTGGCCCCGTGTATCTCCTAATCGATATAACCGGCCTGCTCTCGTCTATCCCACGTGCTCCACTGAGATCCAACATCTAGTTTCTGGTGGCCTGTGGAATTGCCAGTCAGCTGTTCCTAAGGCTGACTTCATCTCTGGCTACGCCTCCCTGCAGTCTCTGGATTTCCTTGCTCTCACTGAGACCTGGATTACTCCATCCAACACATCCACCCCAGCAGCTCTCTCCACTGCATATTCCTTCTCCCATACACCCAGACCCACTGGCAGAGGAGGTGGCACTGGTCTCCTGCTCTCTCCCAAATGGAGCTTTTCCCTCTTCAAGCTACCTAATTTCACTCCTTCCACCTTTGAATTCCATGCCGTCACAGTAACCCATCCTATACATTTAACCATTGTTGTTCTCTACCGTCCACCAGGCGCCTTGGGGGACTTCTTGGAGGAATTAGATAATCTCCTCTCACACATCCCTGAAACTGGCCCTCCCGCTGTACTTCTCGGAGACTTCAACCTCCAGACGGGGAAGATAGACGAACTAACATCTCTGTTAACCGCCTTTGCTTTCTCACTGTCTCCGTCCCCACCGACTCATAAAGCTGGCAATGTCCTTGATCTCATATTCTCAAGGAACTGCGCTACTTCTAACCTCTCTGTAAACCCGCTCCACACATCCGATCACTTCTTCATTTCATTCTCTCTACCCCTTTCCAAACATAACAAACGAATCTCTTCTCATCCTGCACTTGTCCGCCGTAACCTTCGCTCCCTCTCCCCCTCTACCTTTGCCTCGTCGGTGCTCTCAGCCCTCCCTTCCTCTGACTCGTTCCAACTCCTGCCACCAAACTCTGCTGCAGAAACTCTCCTCTCTACTCTCTCATCCTCTCTGGACTCTCTCTGTCCTCTCACATCTCGGCAGGCTCGTCAGTCCCCTCCTGCTCCCTGGCTAAATGATGCACTGCGTGCTAATAGAACCGTCCTTAGGGCAGCAGAGCGGAAACGGTGGAAATCCAAACACCGTGACGACCTCATAACCTATCAGGCTCTCCTCTCCTCTTTCTCTGCTTCGATCTCTCAGGGAAAAAGCACTTTCTTTCAAGATAAGATCCAATCTTCCTATTCCAATCCTAAAAAACTATTTTCCATCTTCTCCACCCTCTTGGACCCTCCAAAAGCCCCTCCCCCTCCTCACTTCTGTCAAGCGACTTTGTTACCCACTTTGAAAAAAAGGTTGATGATATTCGCTCTTCTTTTTCTGACTCACCTATACTCACCGCTGGGTCACCAGACCCTCCTTTCACCCACACACTGACCTCCTTTTCCCCTCTCTCTCCAAGTGAGGTTCTTACCCTCATTACTTCTGCCCGCCCTACCACCTGTCCTCTGGACCCTATCCCTTCAAACCTCCTTCAGACTATCGCTCCTGATATTCTACCGTTTCTCACCCATTTCATCAACACTTCTCTAACTTCTGGTCACTTTCCAAACAGTCTCAAGGAGGCAAGAGTAAACCCTCTCCTAAAGAAACCGACTCTCAACCCGTCTGATGTTATAAACTACAGGCCTGTCTCTCTCCTCCCGTTCCTGTCTAAATCACTTGAACGCGCTGTCTTTAAACAACTCTCCTGTTATCTCAATCAGAACAACCTTCTGGATCCGCACCAGTCTGGTTTCAAGGCAGGTCACTCCACAGAAACTGCTCTCACTGCACACTGCCAAAGCAGCATCCCTCTCCTCTGTCATCATCCTGTTGGACCTGTCTGCTGCATTCGACACGGTGAATCATCAGATCCTCCTTCGCACTCTCCAAAAACATGGAGTTTCAGGCTTTGCTCTTTCCCTCCTCACCTCATACCTGAAAGACCGTACCTACAGGGTGACATGGAGAGGGTCTGAGTCCGACCCTTGTCAATTAACTACAGGGGTCCCTCAGGGCTCTGTTCTTGGTCCCCTCCTCTTCTCCCTGTACACAAACTCGCTCGGATCAGTCATTAGCCCGCATGGTTTTTCTTACCACTGCTACGCTGACGACACCCAATTAATTCTGTCCTTTCCCCGCTCAGAGACCCAGGTTGTTGCACGCATCTCTGCTTGTCTAGCTGACATCTCTCAGTGGATGTCTGCTCATCACCTCAAGCTCAACCTTGACAAGACTGAGCTGCTCTACCTCCCGGGAAAAGATTGTCCCACTCTTGACCTAACAATCAACATCGGCACCTCAGTTGTTTCCCCGACTCAGACTGCAAGGAATCTGGGTGTGACCCTAGATAACAACCTGTCCTTCACTGCAAACATCGCTGCTACAACCCGTTGCTGCAAATACACGCTTTACAACATCAGGAAGATACGTCCACAGCTGACACAGAAAGCGACTCAGGCTCTCGTCATCTCACGCCTAGACTACTGCAACTCCCTCCTGGCTGGTCTACCTGCATGTGCCATCCAACCTCTGCAGCTCATCCAGAATGCAGCGGCTCGTCTGGTCTTCAACCTTCCTACATTTTCCCACACCACTCCGCTCCTCCGCTCCCTTCACTGGCTTCCGGTAACTGCTAGAATCCACTTCAAGACACTGGTACTTGCTTACCATGCTGCGAATGGATCTGGCCCTTCCTACATCCAGGACATGGTTAAACCGTACACCCCAGCGCGTGCACTACGCTCTGCATCAGCCAAACGACTCGCTGCGCCCTCGCTGCGAGGGGGACCCAAGTTCCCATCTGCAAAAACACGTGGGTTTGCTGTCCTGGCTCCAAGATGGTGGAATGAGCTCCCCATTGACATCAGGACGGCAGATAGCTTGCACATCTTCCGGCGCAAACTGAAAACTCATCTCTTTCGACTCCACTTCGAGCGATAGAACTATTAACGAAGCACTTTTATACTAATAAAGGACTGGCTTACCTAAAGCCAGTTGAGTAGCACTTGAAATGTTTGGCTCTATGAAACCTGATGTACTTATATGATTCTGTTTTCTTCAAGGTTGTGTCTTCCTGGTCGAATGTACTTATTGTAAGTCGCTTTGGACAAAAGCGTCAGCTAAATGCAATGTAATGTAATGTAACAATTGAGATTTCCCAAAAATATTCTCAGAGCTAATTAAATGCTGTTCACATATTTAGATGGATCATACAAATAAACACTCATTGGGCGGTGTTGTTTTTGGCTGCAGACCAAAACAGACGCAGCGATTAACCACAGCAACTACAAACAGTCTGAGGACAAGTTTTCATGACACTTCATCAGAAAGGCTACTATATTTGTACAGCAAGAGTTCAGTATTGGACAGTTCTCACAAAGACACTTTACCACATTAAGTTTCAGTATATATTATCTTTTTAAATATGGAGTTAACGGAGGAATGCATTACAGTTCAAACCTGAAGTCTGTCAGTGATTCACATCCTTTTCTTGACAACCGTTTGATTCATTAGATTATCTTCCACTTAAATGTTAATGATTATTCAATTTCTATTTATAATTAAAGTGTTTTGAGTAGGATAATGGATAATGTTTTTCTACCAGGAAGTCCCTGTGATTTTAAGCCGTCTTTTTCACAATACCCTAATATTATTTGATGACTGGTGAATAAAAAGTTGGATAGTTTGAACGTCTTAAAAATAAGTGCATTCAGCCATTAAGAAACAAACTAACAAGCAAGAATCCTGCAGATACATTTCACATAAATTAAGCCTTTGTTTGAACAAAAACAGTTGAGTTTTCAGTCTGTTCTGTTATAGCTAGTCTTTTAAAAGGAATAATTGGTTGATGTCAGTCCTCTTGTCACAGATGACTGACAGGTAGCTGGTGTTGACAGTACGCCGGCTCACGGGGTGCGTTTGTTTGTCAGAACAGGCAGGGTTTGTTAGCTTTGGGTGGTGACCTGAGTACAGCGTTTCATCTCTGTTCAGTATGTAACCTGATATCACGTATGTTGGCTGACTTGAACTGCAGCCATGAATTTTCCCGTGATGAATCAGGAAATCAGAAGTGCAGAATTGTCATCCAAGTCACATGTTATACGCATTTTATACTGAATTCTGACAGTGGATTCAAATTAAAAAATATTCCCCTGTTGTGTTTTTCCCAACAGATTCATTGGGTCAACCAAAATCGCTCTGAAAGATCTCTCATCAGGTCAAATGAGATCACTTCCATCCAAAAATGTTCCTCTGGTCAATGAAAGTGGACAGGGTATTGGTGTAAGTGCTTTATAAAAATATAAGAAACGGAAGAGCTTTTTTGTTATAAAGAAATGAATGTAATCACAGACGATCCAATCATTTCCTTCCAGGCTTCGATCGACCTTGTGATTGGCTACGATCCTCCAGCAAATTTTGCCCCAAACCCCAATGACTCTCAGGAAGGAGACTCCACAGTGGATGCTGGTATGTTATTCTTGGTCTAGTAAATGTTTACACTTAATTTGAGGAATGCCAAATCTTTTTTTCTACTAATAAGGTGGTGGTGGAGGGGATGAGACTCAACCTGATGGGGGCCAGGGTGGCTCAGCAGGGGGCCCCTCGTCCCCCGGTCAGTCCGTTAACATGCGACAGAAGATTGCCAGATCGCAAAATCGCCACCGACTGGTCAATAAACCTCAGGACTTCCAGGTCAGTTTCAACAAAGACCAATAAACGGTTTAACACGCAGATCAAGAAGAGAAGGGTGTGGGTGTTAGAAAACCCAACAATAAGCAAATTAATGCAAAATGTGTACATTTATCATAACTTTTTAGCATTATTAAAAGAAAAATACCGATTGCAAGAACAAAAATACAGTTTGACCCCTATACATGGATTTATTTTTCTTTAAACTCGCATTTAGGTGGTTTCAGGATACCATAACAGTCATTTTTGGGGAGTTTAGGTTTTCCCCAGGTTATGTATCTGTACTTCTACTATAAATGTACAATCTTTAAGACTCTAGACTTTGTTTTCTTAGGAGCTGTGTCTTGTTTTTTGGATCTCATGGCTTGTGATTTTTACAGGAATGTTGAAACAGACTTATTTTGTAATATTGTTACCTCTTTCTGCAAAAGGAATTTACAGTTATTTATTTAATTGAACATCTTTGAGATTATTCCTTTTGGTCAGAATCAGTTGCTCTAATGAGTTGTATTTTCATTTTCTCCACAATGATGATGTGATATTTTGTCTCCTTCAGATTCGCATAAGAATCATCGAAGCCCGTCAGCTGTCCGGTAACAACATCAAACCGGTGGTGAAGGTTAGCGTGTGCGATCAGACCCACAGGACGAGGATCAAGAGGGGAAACAACCCCTTCTTTGACGAGGTAATTTAAAAGGAAATAGAAAAGTGTTTGGCCTTGCAGTTATCACTTTTTCAAAGCTAGGTTGTTGACTCTAAATGTTTTATCTTTATCTGTGCTTATCTATATTAAAACTCATCACTTTTCTCATCACAGATGTTCTTCTACAATGTCCACATGCTACCATTGGATCTCTTTGATAAGCACATCAGCTTAAGGGTCAGTAAACATGGTGATTTTAAATTCCTAAAGATGTTTCGATATGTACAAAAATATAAAATGTGACTACTTTTCTCTTCAGGTCTATAACTCATATTCACTGAGGGCTGACAGTCTCATGGGAGAATTCAAGGTACCTGGTTTCCTTTCGTCTTACCATTTAAATGTTAATAAAATAATGCGGTTAATGTCTGGCTGATCTGGTTTTGTTCTCACACACAGCTGGATGTCGGTTATGTTTACGATGAACCAGGTGAGTTTGTCACAAACCACAGATTTGTGTGTCATTTACATTCGCTCAGAGGATGCTGTTGTCTGGCTTGTGGATGTCAGAATGTGAAAAGATAATCATCTCAGCTGGAAGTAAACCTATTGGTCGTGTGTGTGTATATCTGTCTCTCTGTCCAAAGCTTATTTGCATACCCCCAGGACCCATTAGCTTAGCATATTTTCTACACATTTATAACTTTATGGCCAAGAACCTACTGTGATTCACATTTTGAAAAACATATTTTATTGCCTAGTTCTTTCCGTCACTGACTCCTCACTCCTCTTAACCCACCAAAAGGGGCCTCAAGTAATCAACAATCGCTTAAGTTAGCAACAGACATTTGCGTCAATCTGCAGAGCTAAAAACAAGCCTCACGTAGTCAGTTGCAGTTCACATTTTGGCCTTTTTTGTTGCTTAAAAACGAACATCCAAAGAAGAGTTTGGTCTCGTTTTGAACCAGAGGAATCGGCAAATTGTAATTCCATACTTGATATGTTTTAAACCCCCAAAGGTGGTTATGATACAGGGTGATAAAGTTGTTATCTTTGCCACCATTTTGAGCTGAGAGGGACAATTGAGTGAGATTCAACTCTTCTTTGGGAGTTAGTCTTATTGAGTCCTTTTGTATAATGTTAATGTTAAGAGGGGAATATGTTTAGGATCAAGGTGTAAAGTGAAGGTGCTTTTCATCTACCTTCATGGGGTTAATCTGTGTGTGTGTGTGACCTGTTGCAGCGCACTGTGTTCTGAGGAAGTGGCTTCTGTTGAACGACCCAGATGACTCGAACTCGGGGTCTAAAGGTTACCTGAAAGTCAGCCTCTTCGTGGTCGGGGCTGGAGACGAGCCTCCGGTACGACTACAGCTCTCAGATGACTGAGTCGCTTCCTCTTTCCTCATGTAAATACAGTGGCCGTGCGTCCTTGTTCTGTTTCATGAACTCCTTTCTGTTCTTCCTATGTGACACGATGCAGGTGGAAAAGAGGGATTCAAATGACGATCAGGACGACATTGAGAGTAATCTGCTGCTGCCGGCTGGTGTGACTCTGCGATGGGCCACCCTGTCCCTGAAGGTGTTCAGAGCTGAGGATGTCCCCCAGAGTAAGACTTATTTCAGATTTGTGACAAAGCACTTCAAAATGAAGCGTTGTGGTTCCCGAACAAAAAACAAACACCTTTTGTCTAATTTTCCACACTTTTTCTTGTCAATTGATTTCATCTTGGAATATCCAAGTTTGTTTCCCGTAAATATACAAGTTGTATATTTTTTTCAAAAATATTAGGCTACAGTATTCCACTGGTTCTGCAATTTTTTTTTCGAACCTACAATGACCCTAATATACCTTTTTCATAGTAAACAAGATTCAACTATACTGTTAAAAAATAGTGATTTAATTTAGAAGTGTTTTCCAATGTTTTCTCATTTCAGTGGATGATGCATTCGTCCAGACCATGAAAGAGATATTTGGAGGAGATGAAAACAAGAAAAACCTGGTGGATCCTTTCTTAGAGGCTCGCTTTGCTGGACTAAAGGTTTCTGTCTCTTTTTAACTCGATACAACATTGATTTGTGTCACATGAGAGAAGCTAATGTGTCCTTTCTGTCTCCAGCTGTGCACCAAGATCATCGAGAAGAATGCAAACCCAGAGTGGAACCAAGTGCTGAACCTCCAAGTCAAGGTAACATGTTCTCCACCAAGCACAGAAATAAGAAAGTAATAGATTATGAATAGATGTTGGTTTATTTGAACCTGCTTCTTATGTTTTCTGTAGTTCCCCTCCATGTGTGAACGCGTCAAACTGACAGTATTTGATTGGTAAGTCAAACCATTTTTGTTTTCAAGATTGTAGCCCGTGTGATTTTTGTTCTTGGGGTTGAGAAAGTGCACCACAATATTTCTGCAGTGTGGTCAGCTGTGTATTTCCATGCAGCATTACCAACCACATAATAATAATAATAATAATAATATATTAATTTTATATAGCGCTTTTCTGGACCCAAAGACGCTTTACATTTGGGAGGGGGGGTATACAAACAAAACAAAAAACAGAGACAAAGCCAAAAAGAAACAAAACGCAACAGAAAAGCAGTCAGGAGGAAGTTGATTAAGAGAATAATGTCTGACTCAGTCTCTGCAGGCCGCTCCCTTCCCCTCAGTAAATGCTCTGGGATCCTGTTGGCTCATTTTCATTATTGTTCGCTTCTGAGCGGAGCGATAACTCGGGTCCAGGAAGGGTGAAGGGTACTAAGTGCAAGAGGAAATGTTAGAAAAACTCTGTGCCCCTGCAGAAAGTGTTGAAAAGTCGGATCCCAGAGCCAATAAACACATGTTGAAACCATTTTTTCTATTCCACATACTTCTTATATAGCTAGAGAAAAAGCAAGAGCATTGCAATACCCCTACATTGTGGATTGTGCATGTTCTTTAACATTTCATCACGAGTGCAGTTTAATATACAGTATATATGGGGGGTGTGTGGCGCAGTGGATAGAGCCTTGGTGTTGGGATCAGGGGTCAGGTTCAAACCCCACTGCAGTCAGCATGTCGTTGTGTCAAGCAGGAAGTGGGCAAGACACTTCACCCCAAAATTGCTCCTGTATTGAGTATGTATGTCGCTTTGGATAAAAAAGCGTCTAACAAATGACATGTAATGTATACATTAATATACATTTGCCGTGTGTGATTGCAGGGATCGTATAACAGGAAATGACGCAATCGGCACCACATACCTGAACCTGTCCAAGATAGCCTCTTCTGGTGGAGAGATAGAAGGTATGATATAAGGGTTTAAAATATAAATGAATGTTTGCTCGACGAATCGCCTCATTTGTCTGGGTCTTTTGTGAAAGATAATTGTAATTGTTTTAACATGTAAATGGTACTTGAATTGTCCTTTTTCTCCTGGAATAGAGGAACATGCGGGAAGTGGGGAAATACCGTCATACGAAGGTTCAACTGTGCTCTTTATTGTTCAGTGTTGCATGAGATGTAACGAGTTAAAGCATGTTGTGCGCGCTAATCTGCTGATTAAGTCAAAGTCTGTGCGTGCCGTGCACATTGCTACTGAGGCTGCGCCATGCTCTGTTTTAATGTTTGTAGAAAGATTTGTTTAACTGTGTTGTTGTCTGCCACCTGCTTACTAAGCGTCCACTTTTTCCAACCCAAACCTTTGCACCACCAACGTCTGGAATGCAGCCATACTAACATTAAAGCTTTGCTGAGCTTTAGCCTAATTATGAAGAGGTGCTAAGTCCATCTTCATGTCTCCTCAGCTAACACAGGGCAGTCTGAGGTGGGTTTCCTTCCCGTCTTCGGGCCGTGCTACGTCAACCTGTACGGCAGCCCGAGAGAGTTCAGCGGCTTACCAGACCCCTACGAGGATCTCAACTATGGAAAGGTAGGGAACATTTGACATTTTTAAGACTAGTATTCACAATTCTAACCTTTTCTCTAAGTATATCCATATCCCACAATCGAAAGGCACATTTTATACTTATTTAGGTCTTAATGTGTGCATATGTATAAATGTGTTTATTCGGGATTGTGGGAAACGGTATTTCGTACACACAAACTGAAAGATTGACAATAAAGTTGACTTTGACTTTGATCCTGCATCCCCTTTTCCTGTCCATCAAGGAGGTTATTTTTTTTAAGTTTAGCTTGTTTGTTCGCAGCATTAGGAAAATGGACTGTCTTAGTGGAATAGTTTAGCAAGGGCTAAAAAAAAACATAAAACTTTGAGGCAGATCAGAATCAAAGTGATGCAAAACAACTTGGTATAGGTCTGCACTGTCCATGTTCCATTCTAGTTGAAGTTGAAGAAAATGTCTTTGCAGGGCGAAGGAGTGGCGTACAGGGGCAGGATCCTGGTGGAGCTGTCCACTAAACTGGAGGAGAAAGCGGACAAAACGGTAGACAGCATCCACAGCGACGACATCCTGGTGGTGCAGGTACTGTGACTCTTCATCCTCTGCGTGATACCTGACAGAATGTTGTTGATTTAAAACCATTTTTAACTTCTCCTTCCCTTTTTCTGTTGTCTTCCCCTTATCAGAAGTACCAGCGGAGGAGGAAGTACAGTCTGTGCGCGGTCTTCCACAGCGCCTCCATGATACAGGAACCAGGAGAGCCAATCCAGTTTGAGGTCAGCATCGGTAACTACGGCAACAAATTGGACACCACCTGCAAACCGCTGGCCTCCACCACTCAGTATAGCTGTGCAGTGTTTGATGGTAAGTAAGGTAGCCATGTGATAAATTATCCTAAATGCATGTTAAATGTGCTGTCCTGGCAAGAGGATCTTTTTTAATTGGTGTGTTATTATCTCCAAGGTAACCACTACTATTACCTGCCCTGGGCGGACACTAAGCCGGTGGTTGTGGTTCTCTCTTTCTGGGAGGACGTCAGCCACCGCCTGGACGCTGTCAACATCATCCTCTACATCACTCACCGCCTGGTAACACTGCTTTATCCTCTGTCATCCACATTAGCCCGGAGTTATGATTTATTGTAGGCCATTATAGCATACTGTAGTGAACTAATGTTTGGGACGTGTGTGAACATGTGAGAGTGTAATCCTCAACTTATTCTGCTGTTGTTGCAGGAATCCAACCTGGAGCTGTTTAAAACCGCCATCCTGGCTAAAGTCTCCGACGACAAACTCGTAGAGGTGTGGCTGAAGTTGCTCAATCAGCTGATTGAAGACCTGGAAAGGTAAACAGTGGAATGGGTTTAAGACAAAGATCATGTCTGTTGTCTGTGGGTCATTTTAATGTTATGAAATGTCAGATGAGCCCAAGAGAGACAGAGAAAGGAAGTCAAAAAACAAATGAAACAATAAGGGTTTACTGGTTCATTACTTAGTATAACTTAGTAACTTAATATTGATTGCACCTTTTTGCTTAATTTAAATGTATTTAAATGATGTTATTTCTGTATGTAGTGCCTGAAAAAGCTTTGGCTTAATTGAAGCTAATGTTGTTCCTTGGCTGTTCTGAATTTGAAACCTCAAGTTGATTGCATACATTGTAAGTCACTAAATGACATGTAATGTGTACACTCAGTCTGTGTCTTATTTCAACTAATATTAAATATAAATGACAATAATGGGACTTAATTCATAACTAGGACAAATATTTTTCCCATTTTTGTCTCTGCTCTCCTCCAGTCTCACGACACCGGAGCTAGAGGGCCGCTCCAACCTGACCTCTCTGGACTTCCAAATCAAGAAGCTGCGCGACAGCACTTTGAAAACAATCAAGAAGGGAGCCAGATGCATGTTGGAGGAGGCGAGGGAGATCGCTGACACTCTGCCTGACTTAGTGTCCTGGGCGGGAAAACTCCAACAGCTGGCTGATGAGGTAAACTGAGACTTTAGACAAAGGGAGACCTCAAATCAAATTTCTCAAATGTGCCTTTCATTGACTCTGCATTTGTTCACGTGTTCTCGTCCAGCCTCAGAACAGCATGCCGGATGTGATCATCTGGATGTTACGGGGGGAGAAGAGAGTGGCTTACAGCCGAATGCCCGCTCACCAATTCCTCTACTCCACATACAGTGAGCAGGCTTGCGGGCAGCACTGTGGAAAAACAAAGACCGTCTTCTTGAAGGTACACATCTACAGACCAAAAAAGTCGAACTGGATGTAGTAATACATTCTATTAGATTGTGTCTGAACAGATTTAAGTGTCTGTCGGCTAAATAAATAATTTGAAACCTAAGGGTATCAGAAATACTTTATTGATCCCCAGGAATAAATTGGAATAGAATACTAGTCAAACTGTACAGTCAAAAATAATTGAATGCTGTTGAATTATTGTACACAATTGTTGTACTGCTAAGTTATTAAAGCAAAGTTAAATATATTTACAAGTAGTTGGGTTATAGTTGCATCTGCCGACTAAAAGGCTCTGCACTAGAATTATTTTCTCTGAAATCATAATTTGATTGATTTTCTTGTTTGTTTCCTTCAGTATCCCATGGACAAGAACAAGGGGCTGAAGGTGCCAGTTCAGATCCGGGTGAACATGTGGCTCGGTCTCTCTGCGCACGAGAAGAAGTTCAACTCCTTCTCTGAGGGAACCTTCAGCGTGTTTGCAGAGCTGGTAAATCCCTGCTAAATTAAAAGTAATTGTGTATTTCAGCCGTCTGTCAGCTTCTAAAACTAAGCATGTCCGTGTTTGCCTTGCAGTATGAGAACCAGGCGGCGGTGTTTGGGAATTGGGGGACCACGGGACTAGTGGGGCGATACAAGTTCTCAGACGTTACGGGCAAACTGAAGCTGAAACAAGAACACTTCATGCCCCAGAGAGGATGGGAGTGGGAAGACGACTGGTTCATCGACCCAGAGAAAGCGTGAGTATCACTGTAGACATCTATCTTTCTGTGAAATACCAAGACAAACAGACCAAGGGAATACCTTGTGATTTGTTCTTTCAGAATACCATCTAGTTACATATAGGGGGAGTTAATCTTAATGTAATTGAAGTTGCACTGCTGATTATAGTGGTTGAATGTGTCTTTCCACTGAAGGCACACATTAGGTGGACCTAACTGGAGGAAGTGGGTCTGCTCTGTTTACATTCCTCCCATGCATTAGACCATGATGTAATGTCAAAGCCTGTGCCAGGAAGCTATTTACACCTTATCTACAAATCTCCAATCTTGGCTTAGATTTATATTTATAATTGTTTATTTTTCCATGCTAACGTCATAAGTACATTTCTGTGATCAAGTACCTCACAAGCACTGACTGTTGTATTTCCGCGATGTACAGATATGTGTCAATAAAGGAAAAAGGCTGAATAAAACTAATGCAGATTAATTCATAAAACGCATTAGAAGAGATCTTGTTTTATTTTATCTAACAGTTTGCAGTCATCTGCTTTATCATAAGTGCACTACTACAATATATGGACAGTAACAAGAGGAATGCACACTTTTAAAACTTCAATTTCATGTGTGGCCAACAGTTGGGTTACTCCCAACTTGTAAACACAGTCTCTGTCAGAACCTATGGTCAGAACATGCAAACCCTTTCTTTCTCAGGCTGCACTTCACTTTGCAAAATTTGAGGTTGCATTGGTGTCTTTTCTGGCGCTGCCATGAGAGGGTGCCATAGTTCACACATATGTCCGTTTGTAAAGGATGGTACAGTACTTATGTCTGCCTTTGTGTTTCAGTCTCCTAACAGAGGCAGATGCAGGACACACTGATTTCATGGACGAGGTGTTTCAGAATGAGACTCGCTTCCCCGGTAGAGAGTGGAAGGAAGCCTCGGAGCCCTTCACAGATGTGGTGAGAACAACATGCTCACATGCAAATAGTGTTCAGGGAGGCTTAAAATATAACACAAGCACAGTTCATGTTACCCCTTCCCTGTGACACACAACTACAGAAACCCGTAGAGGCAAGAGGGGAGAACTAACATTTCTAAATCTGATCCAAATAGTGTTCAGGACTTAAAGGTGGGGTAGGTAATCTACTTCAGGAACACTTTTTGTTATATTCCATGGAATGCTCTTAACATCCCGATAGCAATGAATGCATGAAATGCTTTGACAATAAATACATAAAAAAATGTCATCTGTGGAAGCCGTGGCGCTGTAAAAAGCACGACCAATCATCTGAGCCGGCCCGGCTAAAATAACTGGATGGCCTACCTGCCTGTCAGCCTTCTGTGTGTTGGAGGAGGGGCTCTGTAAGGAAGTCTGTTCCGGTTGTGTACTTTCAAATTCTAGTTTACACGAGCTGGTTTCTCCATTCGTATCTACCCTACCTTTTAAGGGGCGGTGGAAATAAAATAAGGTTTTGCTTTTCCCTAAAAAGATTTTCTTCTGTAAATGGATAGAAAGAAGTTTAGCCAGGTAAAAAAATGTTACTTGGGAAATCCTGAAAAATAACGATCTTGGAACATTTTACATGGTATCGGACAGACTTCTTTTACCCCCAAGAAGAGTAATATCTGACCTTTTGTAGGTCGGCCAAAACACATGAAGAATATGACCAAACGATCAAATGAGCTGAGGTTTTTTGTTGCACAGAATGGAGAGAAGAGCCGTAACCCCGGAGAGTTCGACTGTCCTACAGGTTGGACGTGGGAGGACGAGTGGTCTGTGGACGACAACAGAGCCGTGGATGATCAAGGTGCAAACATTTATCTTAACCCTTTAACTGCTGGACCAAGAAAAAAGCTATGGAAAAATTCTTTGTTTTTATGAGCCTCTACCAAATGGTCGAGCTGGCCTTCTATGGTAAAAGTACATTTTCAACAATCATCATATACAGTACAGTATTTGTATGCATCAAACTCAAATAAAACACAAACTCAAATACATTTGTTTCTTTTATGGAAAATGGGCAATATATACAACCAGATATATTCATAAAAGACAATAAATTATAATTGTAAAAAAAATAAAATGGAAAAAAGTAATGTAAAGTGTTTTTCATGATAAAAAAAGACTTGCTCATCTTACTGCTGAATTGGCCTAACAGGAAACCACTGGCCTAACAGCAAATGTCTATATCCTGTGTTGGCCTAACTTGCTCATCTGTGTGCAATTTTGGGCTGAATGCCATGCATGAAAGGTGCTATATAAATTATTATCACTCTTTCACTCTGAGACTCATAAGGCAGTACTAGATTTAGTAATATTACCATGAATCTAGCCATTTATTTACCATATTTTATTGGAAAACATCTCTGAAACTCTGAAAAAGTCATATTGCTAGCTTACCATAAAAGGCCAATTCGACCGATTGGTTGAGCATATTTTCCAAAAAATAATTACACCCTTGTTAAAACTTTTTTTGTGCATCAAGTTATCTAAATATGTTCAGTCAGTGCCCTGCCACTAACATATGTCAAAAAGGATATGATTACCTTACAAAAGTTGACCAAAAAGAGTGATTTTTAGCATTGCCAACTTTCTCAGTTGAAGCTAGCTGAAGGGCATTCTGTTTGAACCACAGTGACATCTAGAGGTTGTTTTGTGCATAACATGTCAACCAAAGGGTAGAGCTGGCTGAATCAGATGGAGTTCAACTTTTTTTTTTCAACAAGATATCAAGACGCAAAATGTGCTCTACCAAATGGTGGTGCTGGCAGTTAAAGGGTTAAAGGGCCCATGTAATGCTTTTCCGGTTATCACCCGTCCCCTTGTGTGTTATGAAGGTTTGTCTGCATGTAAACGGTCTGCAAAGTCACAAACCCTCAAAGTACACCCTGTAGCGAGTAAAACTCTAACACAGAAAAGACCTGTCTATGCTGCCCCAGAACGCCTCGTTGGAGATTTCTCTTTTTCCATTGTATTCTTCCTGGGTACAGTGACGTGCCCATGCCGAAATGGACCCATTGGTCCAAATGGACCAATCCGTGGAGCCGTTGCGTTCCTCACACACACTCAATCTTTTCTCCGCTGCAGCTCCGCCGATTTCTCCTCCCTGAGACGGTGGGACGCGGCGAGGCTGTGAGTCGGTGTGTGAGCACACACACTAACTCCCAGCCAGGCTGCGTGTGTGTGTGTGTGTTCGCGCTGGTTTCGCTGTGTCTCGCAGACGGCCACTGGGCTCATAGGGGGGGGGGGGCAGGAGCTCTAACAAGCCGTTTAGGACAGAGAGTGAATACACATACTATACAGAGATGCTGTATGAGAAACCAATGTGAGTTTGGACAATTGCATGATATAAATCTATTTTAGTAGACCTCAACAATGGAATTATAATCAGTAGAAATGGCCATGACATGGGACTTTTAAATCCTAACTTGATAGATAAGACTTTATTTATCCCGAAGGCAATTGCTGTGCCAGTTACAAAATATAATAAACACAGCAGCATAATAGTAAAACTGCACACACAAATTTCAGTAAAAAGAGCACTTAAATTGTGTTCTTTCAGCTGTTTAGAGTCATACAGTCATTCACACAGGCAGCATTGGCTCAAAACGACTACATTGTGATGCATGTTTTTATAAATGTTTCCTTTTTTCCCAGGGCTCTGACTTACTCCTTGCTAGCTCATACTGATAATCATAAAATTGAACTCACCTGGTGAAATGTAAACCATGTGTTCTTGTTTCGAAACAATAATGAATCCATTTGGTTGTGTGCGCTCCACAGGATGGGAGTATGGAGTCACTATTCCCCCAGCTGACCAGCCTAAGTCCTGGGTCTCTGCGGAGAAAGTTTACCACGTCCACCGCAGGAGACGACTTTTCCGACCTCGCAAGAGAGAAGCGCATCCTGCAGGAGGCCCTGTGCAGGTCAGCATAGGACAGTGCTTTGCATCTAATTGTTCGGAAAATATCACTCGTCACCGGCTTGACTTTCAGTAATCAGGATACATGTATTTATTATCCTCTCAAGAATGGAAGTAGTCATCACACACAGAGCATTTGGTACAACTAGTTCCTGAACAGTGTCCTTCACATGCTGATATATAAGTGTTACAGTCACAAGATGGAGGAATACCGGTTCAAAGCAGTATTCTATGCTTAGTTCAGATTAGCTAAGGCCCGCGTAGGCAATAAACATGCCAGTCATATGTCATCTCCATAGAGGCTGAATCATCATGTTAATCACATAGCTATCGTATGTCTAGAACAGTCCTGACGCTCTTCTATGTAATGATACATCCTGTTACGTACGCAGCTACGTAGGGCCTTTGTCATCATGTGCTGCTCTGATATTGGAAGAGTACATTCAGTATTTTCTCAACATTAATGTAGCATCATTTATTAAAGGAAGCTAATTGTGCACATTCTGATCATGTGACAAAGATGGATTGAGACTAATATCCAAGTGTCTTTTTTTCCATACTTTCTAATGCAAAAAAAAAAAGCATTGCTAATGATTGCAGTCAGATTTACAATAAAAACCGCTGTTTGTCTGTGCTCACAGAAGAGGGACCAAGGTGACCCTGAGGGCTGGGAATTCTCCTCTCTGATTGGCTGGAAGTTCCACAGGAACGAGCGTTCCTCCGATACCTTCCGGCGAAGGCGCTGGAGGCGGAAAATGGGACCAGAGGACCGTCTGGGAGCGTCCGCCATCTTCCAACTGGAGGGGGCACTAGTGAGTAAAAGGATAATAAATGTTTTATTCTGATTTGGAGATCTTTCACAAAGGTCGTTTGAATATGCCACTAATATCAGAAGGAACACAGTAGCCATCCACATGAGTCAGAGAGAACTAGTTTGCATAAAAACATGAACCGGATCTGAGTCAACAAATATTTACCTATGTATTAAATAACTTTTGCTTTCTCTGCAGGGCGTGGATACCGAGGAAAAGGACTCCAAGTCAGACGGCACCAAGCTGTTTGGTGCTAACACGCCCACTGTGTCCTGCTGCTTTGACAGTGAGCTTTGCATATAATATCACATATGAATAATCATGCACAAACAAACATGTAAATATATTCAACTGAATGTTTTGTTCCCGCAGAGTCACACTTGTACCATCTCCGTGTCTACGTCTATCAGGCTCAGAACTTGGCATCTATGGACAAAGATAGTTTTTCTGGTAAAATCCTACTTTAAATTTGATTAAATTATGACTTTCCAATATGGATTTAAAGTGCTAAATCAATAATAAGATGAGTCTTAATGCAAAAATAGCTGCTAATGATGGATGTGAAAGGTGACTCTTTAACCATGCATGTTTTTTCCTTTGCAGATCCGTATGCACACGTCTCCTTCCTGCACTTCAGTAAGACAACAGAGAAGCTGAAGGCAACCCTGAACCCGACCTGGGACCAGACTCTGATCTTCAGCGATGTGGAGATTTACGGAGACCCGCAGAACATCACTCAGTGCCCCCCCGATGTGGTTCTGGAGTTCTACGACAACGACCAAGTGGTAAGTTGTTTTATAAATACATTGTTAATGCGAGTGATTTTTCTAGAAAAGGCGACGTTCAAATTAAATTCACAGTGGTGAACAATTGGTTCCTATTGTCCAACACATGTCAATGCAGCATACGTCTAACTGTGGATAATTACAGATAATTGCTATCGGGGAAAACAAAGTGAGACTTATTTCGCCATAGAAACTATAATGTGTGAAAACAAATAAGCACTTTGACATGTGATGTTCTCCACAGGGGAAAGATGAGCTGCTCGGACGCAGTGTTTGCACTCCGATGGTGAAGCTGAACGCCAGCATCGACCAGACTCCCAGACTGCTGTGGTACCCCATCATCCAGAAAGGTCAAAAGGCAGGCGAGGCCCTGCTGGCTGCAGAACTCATCCTTAAAGACAAGGTTTGTCCAGAAAGTTGTGGAGAAATTACAACTTTACCGTATTTAAAACACAACTGTGTGTAGGATTGTTGTTTGACATTAAAGTAGAGTTAAAAAAAGGTTTTTAAGTGTTGAAATTATCTGTTTCTGCTATAATTGGTCAGATCTCCTTGGTAAAATAGATATATGATGCCAATGGGATAATCCTGCTTAAGAAAGGCTTTACACAAAAAATAATCCACACTCTTCTGTCTTTAGTCGGGCGAGTCAGACCTTCCTCTGCTTCCCTCAAAAAGATCGGAGAACATCTACATGGTTCCTCAGGGCATCCGGCCCGTGGTGCAGCTCACGGCTGTCGAGGTAACACACAACCTTTAGACAGTCACTCTGAGCTGAGGTACATCATTAGACTAAAATCTTACATTACTTATGTGTGTCTCTGTGTTTAGATCCTGGTATGGGGCCTGAGGAACATGAAGTCGTACCAGCTGGCCTCCATTTCCTCCCCCAGCCTGGTGGTGGAGTGCGGGGGGGAGAGGGTGGAGTCGGTCGTCATCAAGAACATGAAGAAGAGCCCCAACTTCCCGGGATCTGTCCTCTTCATCAAAGTGGTAATTGCACGTTTTAAGCATTTTTGGTCATTCCTGGGATCACATTATGAATCAGAAATATTTTGGCTGAATTTTCATGAAGTTTTCAAACTGTCCCGTGCCTTTTTCATAATACTATTTTTTATTTTTTCGAACATTCCTCAACATTAGACATATGGCCGATTACAAAAATAATGCTAAAAAATTTAATAAAAAGTGTCCAGTTACTAGAAATCAGTTTAAAGTGCAGACCAAGAATATAATTACATTTGCAAATTAACAAATTCAACAAAAATACAATAAAAGCACATCCCCAACAGAGCAGAGTACAGCTTACAATTCTCCAAATAGATTAACCATATACAATACTATTTCTAAACTTCCCATCCAGCTCCTTCCAAAGGAGGAGATGTACACCCCGCCCATCGTGCTGAAGGTGATCGACCACCGTCCGTTCGGCAGGACTCCGGTGGTCGGGCAGTGCACCATCACCAGCTTGGAGCAGTTCAGATGTGACCCGTACGTCATCACTGCAGAGGGAGCCATGTCTAACAAAAGTAAGGAGGTATCCAGCAAACAAATACAATTGAGACTGAAAGACTTGTTCTAATGTTGTTCTCTCACTATTTCCAGTGACTCTGATGGCTTCTCCTTCCGGTCATCTCGCTATTAACATGGAGACCAGACCACTGCTGGAAACTCAGGTAAACTCGACCCCTGTACAACAACATATTCCTCGTGTTGTTTGTTTCTAGTTTCTGTAATTTATTTCCTTTTTGTCACTAAAAAGTACATAATTTGACTCTAGTCAAATTTGACGAACTTGATTACTCTGGCTTACAGTTCATGTACAGCATGTCATCTGCTGTCAACAAAATGGCTTCCCCTACATCCCATTTTGTATGTATTGTTACTTATTAGAGCTTTCTAAATTCACACGGCTGGGCACCAATGAAACTGTAAGGCTGAGATCACTTAATCTGCACGAAAGGTGGCTCATAACATCACAATTAATTAATCTACCTGAGAATTGTCACAAATGCTGGAATTGCAATTAATTTGTCACTAATTGAATGAGCACATTTAATAATTGTTTCACAGCAGGGGCGTAACATGTACTGTATGGGCCATGGAGCAAATAAAATTACCAGGCGTTGCATAGAAGTTACTAACGTTATTTAAGGTTAGAAGTACAGTTTCCAATGTTATACTTCAAGTAAACGTTTGACAATTTTGGGAAGTGTGCATATTTAATTTTCTGCGGAGAGTTAAATGGGAAAACAAATGTTGTCTCTAATGAAATATAAAGCTACTGCAAGTATCCGGTTAATTTAGCAAAACATAATTTAAAGCTTATGCCAATGGGCCAAACAAAACTTGTTCTCATAGACTTACGTCGGGAAAGAGACGTCTATTAATCAGCAGATTCACTCAATAGCCCTTATTTAAATCTTTATGTTTAAAAAATGATACAACTGTAACTCCGATCACCATGGATGTAGAAAATCTACTTTACGGTTAATGTTTTAATGAGTGAGCTTTACAGAAACAAGCTATCTGTTTTCAGTGTGTAGGCTAAGTGTATCTAACTAAGCTACCTGTTTTCAGTCTTTCACTAAGCGAAGTAGCTACCTGTTTTCAGTCTTTCACTAAGCGAAGTAGCTACCTGTTTTCAGTCTTTCACTAAGCGAAGTAGCTACCTGTTTTCAGTCTTTCACTAAGCGAAGTAGCTACCTGTTTTCAGTCTTTAAGCTAACTAGCGAGCAGTTGTCACTATTTCTGCTAAATCAATTTAGCAGACGAGTATGCGAGTAGGCGAGTGATATCAATCTTCACATCTAACTCCTGGAGGGAAAAAAAGCAAATAAGCAAATCAATATATATTCCATGGTGCCTGTTTGCCAGAAAAGAGACTATGGCCATATTGCACTTTACTGCCCTTTGTTACGCCCTTGTTTTTGAGATTTTCCTTCAATCGTGAAATTGCAAAGGGGATCTCCTTATCAACCTTTTCTTCACTGTTTTTCTGTCTTGTCAATAATTGTAGCCTACTGTATGTGATGTTTGTATTTGTATTTGTCATTTATGTTATGTTGTATCTGCGTGTTTTTTGTGACTTGTCCTGTTTTGTGTCACCTCGCGTCCTCTTTCTCCACAGCTTGTAGAGAAGGTGAGAGTAAAAAAAAAAGAATATACCTGAGATTTTAAATTCTTATACCACATGCATACAACTATATCAAATTTAACATTGTGAATTTCAATATTTAGGAAAAAGAGACAGTCGACTGGTGGTGTAAATTATACGCTTCAACTGGAGACCAGCAGAAATGTGGCCCGTACCTCAAAAAAGGATACGACATGCTCAAAGTAAGTCTGCTTTTTTTCTTCTTCCCACACCATCTACTTTAAATGTTGAAAATGACTTAAATGTGTCTGTGTTTCCTCAGGTGTTTGACTGCGAGCTGGAGGACGTCCCAGAGTTCAAAGGGCTGACTGACTTCTGCTGCACCTTCAAACTACTGCGGGGCAAAAATGACAATGGGGATGATGACCCCAGTGTGGTTGGAGAGTTTAAGGTAGTTTGACAGAACTCAGAACACTAACACTTCATAACATCTATCAAATATTTAGCAAAACATTGTTTAATTTATTTCCTGTTGGACAGAAAAAATATATAACTTGTGAATGGAGTTGAATCTCGTCGGCTCTGAACCAAGCCCAGTTCCTGAAGATGTAGTTCGATTGATTTTAAATGGGCTTGTATGAGGTGCTTGTCCATAGTTGGTGTAAAAGATGTACGTTTACAGGTCCCCAGTAGGGAGAAGGAATAACAGCAAGCCACCAACAAAAAGTCCTCATAAAACTTCCCTTCGAACATCGAATCCATCCCTTTTTTAAGTGTGTGTGTTCTTGTACCTGCAGGGTTCATTCAAGGTGTACCCTCTGTCAGATGACCCTGGTGTTCCCCCCCCGCCCCGTCAGTTCAGAGAGTTGCCAGAGAGCGGACCTCAGGAGTGTCTGGTCCGGATTTACGTGGTCCAGGCCATCGACCTGCAGCCCAAAGACAATAATGGCAGGGTGAGAAAAATATCCTAAATACCAGGAATAAAGGAAGCATATTTTGTGGCCCAGTTGGAAACTTCTGCTTGAACTTGTGTCCTGTGTCCGGCTCAGTGTGATCCGTACATAAAGATTTCTCTGGGAAAGGACACGATTGACGACAGAGACCATTACTTACCCAACACCACCACCCCTGTGTTTGGAAGGTAAATTGACAGATTTAAACAAAGACTACAGATCATTTTCCTTTTTTTAAAGGGTAAACCCAGGGCACCCTCTCAAACAATCCCTTTGTTTTGTTCAGGATGTTTGAGACGACGTGTTTCCTGCCCCAGGATAAAGACCTGAAAATCTCCGTCTATGACTACGATATGCTGACCCGTGACGAGAAGGTCGGCGAGACCGTGATTGACCTGGAGAACCGCTTCCTGTCCCGATATAACTCCTATTGCGGCCTGCCACAAACCTACTGCATGTAAGGAAACGCCTCACAGGGGGGACATTTAGAAAAATAACCTAAAAACCTACAATTGGATCCTTACTTTATATCTGTTTGCGTCTCAGTTCTGGTATCAACAAGTGGCGGGACCAGATGAAGCCGTCTCTGATTCTGGAGAACCTGGCTCGGATGAAGGGCCTGTCCAAACCCAGGACCGAAGACAACGGCACATCACTCGCCTTCAATGGAAGAGAATACACGCTGGCTGAGTTTGGTAATGTCAATGGTCTTAAATATAATATAATAATAGTTCAAACAAGTGCCAATATAACCAATGAAATTGTATTTTTTGTTATGTTATCAATCAATTATTAATGAAAAATAATTCTGGCACATTTATTAGTTTATCCATTTAACATATTTTTTTTGTTGAGGGTTGAATCTTTGTTTCCTTTTTCCTGCATCTAATTTGACTAAGTATAATAAAACATAAGCCTAATAAAGCCGTAACATTCATTTTTCACATCCAGAGGACACCAAGGAGATCCACGAGCACTTGGGTCCCCCCCGAGAGCGCCTCTGTCTGCACGTGCTCAGAAAACAGGGACTGGTCCCCGAACACGTGGAGACCCGGACCCTCTACAGCACCTTCCAGCCCAACATCTCCCAGGTCAGAGGTCACAGCTAAAACCTACATGTGCACATTCACCCTGATGCAGCTATTTTGTAAAACTGTTTGTGTGTTCATTCAGGGAAAGCTCCAGATGTGGGTGGATGTTTTCCCGAAAAGCATCGGACCCCCTGGACCCCCCTTTGACGTCACGCCGCGCAAGCCTAAGAAGTGAGGACTTCTCTTAAACCTTTGGTGCTTCGTCCCTGGTCCCATTGAAATGCCACTGAGTTATTTATACTTACTGTGTTTGTGTGTTCAGGTACTTCCTGCGTGCGGTCGTCTGGAACACCACAGACGTGACTTTAGACGAGGCCAGCATCACAGGAGAGCACATGAGTGACATCTATGTCAAAGGGTAGGACTATTCAAATAAAATGTATGGCAGTCAGATATTTTTATATAAATTATATTTGACTTTATTGAGTGCATTGGTGACATTAAAACTAGTTGAAGGGTTCTATTGCTGCTTTCATGCCTTCATTTTGTTCACATTTTCAGTGTTTTTTTAAAAATGTTTTTCATTTTGTTACATTGTGAGTTTTCAACACTATTACAGTAAAAACACCTGATATTAATATAAGCATACACTGTACATATATTTATTGAAAGAATGATAACAAAACACTCATTATTAGAAATAAATCCACCAAACGGGGTCGTTTACTTTACAAAAGAAAAATATACAATACTGGATTATTCAGAACTTGCTTCAGTGCTAAAACAGATTTTTATAGATTTTATTTTTAATTCTTTGAATGCAAAGCTGTAAAGGAGGAATTACCAGGGATCTGTTGAACAGTAAATGTTCACTCCGTTTGTTTCCTCTGCAGCTGGATGGCGGGCATGGAGGATGAGAAGCAGAAGACGGACGTCCACTACCGCTCTCTGGACGGAGACGGAAACTTCAACTGGAGGTTCATCTTTGAGTTTGAGTATCTGCCGGCCGAACAACTCTGCCTCGTGTCCAAGAAGGTGAGGCTGATCTGAACTGACAATCAATTGACCTAGACTTATAAAAAAAAGGGCAATTTTAGTAAAATATAGTTTTCATTATTCACCAGGAGCGCTTCTGGAGTCTTGACAAAACAGAGTTCAGGATTCCCCCCAAGCTGATCGTTCAGATATGGGATAACGACAAATTCTCATTGGACGATTACCTGGGTGAGACACATTTTGAAGATCAACAAAGAAAACTTTATGTGTTTCGAGTCTTTCATTTACCTGCAGACCACCTTTACAAAACCTGACCATCATAGTGTAACACTCTGTGATCTCAGGCACGCTGGAGGTGGATCTGCGTAACCTGGTGCCTCCTGCGAAGACTCCAAATAAATGCTCTCTGAAGATGATGGAGGATCTGCAAATGGGATCTCCAGTCAAGAAGGAGAACGAGAAGTGTCTGTTCTCCCAGCAGTCCGTCAGAGGCTGGTGGCCCTGCTCCATCGAACAGGACGGAGAGAGGGTCCTGGGTGTAAGTGGGAATTAAAAGTACACCTAGAGATGGATGTACTCATTTTTTGGAGGAAATAACAGAACCCTAACGGGGTCGGATGGGCAGCAAATGTGGCATAAGATAAAGACCTCTTGTAGGCAATTCTCATCAAGGACACTGTTGGCTTGCATGCTTAAGTTTTAGCCCCAAATGTTGCGCTTCATATATACAACTCCTAAATAAAAAGTTTATATGTTGCCTTTAGAAGCTCGATGAATAGATTTGAACATTCAGAAAGTGTCGGAGATCCTCATTGTCATTATGTCGGTTGTGCTTACAGGGCAAAGTGGAGATGACTCTGGAGATCGTAGGTGAAGCAGAAGTAGATGAAAAACCTGCAGGAAAAGGCCGGGACGACCCCAACATGAACCCAAAACTGGACCCTCCCAAGTAAGACCCCACCCTGTGAAACAAACCCTTTTTTTTTACACTTGGCAGATTAAATCTAAATAAACTCCTTGTTTTGCTACCTAAAAGATGGAAATGTGTAGTTTTGCAGGTCAAATAAACATATTCATTGTCATTTATTCTCCACTTTATTACCCATTGTTTTACCTCCTCTTGTTGTTAGACTAATAATTATTATTTTATCTCATCAGACGCCCAGAAACATCCTTCTTTTGGTTCACAAACCCATGTAAGACCATGAAGTTCATCGTGTGGCGAAGGTTCAGGTGCCTCTTCATCGGACTCATCATCCTCATCTTAGTGCTGCTCTTCCTCGGCATCCTGTTGTACTCCTTACCGGTAAGAATCCACGAGAGCACAAGGAGGGTCTTTATGATTTATTCTTGAGAGAAGCTGTGATTTTAAATTATTTTTATTTTTCCAGAACTATATCGCAATGAAGTTGGTGAAACCTTCGCAATAACCCGACAAGGAGGCGGAGAAATGGAACTGGAAAACTGTCTAGAGGACGTTCACGTTACGGCCAAACCACTGTCAATATATTTGTATTGCCTATAGTATTTTATAAAGGTCTAAATGGGGAAGGGGTGCTTGCACATTTGCACTGTTATCTTATCATGAACACTTTGACAGACGGGAGCAATAACTAATGTATCCAGATCCACACACTGGGAAAACAGAAGCCCCTGTATCATTTAATGCAATACAACTGTCCTAATTTAACTTTATTTTGTTAATGTGTAAAAGATTCACTTATCGGATTTTAGATTGATTAAATGGTTGTGTTGTAGGGTGTCACTACTCGTATGTTAATGGTGTGATCAAATACATATATAATAACTGTTAAAAAAGGTAGGAGTTATTAGGACTGTTGTTTTTATTGCATTACTCTATACAAGGGTTTCTATTTTCTGCCTACTTAAATGCCAAAAACAATGTAAGACTTAAGTTACCAACAGCATAAAAGTGTCTGTATTTTGTACATTACATTTTCACTGGTCTTTTAAATTAAAGTTATTAAAAATGATGTTCAAACAGTGTTGGTTTTTGTTTTATCAGTCGGTAGAAATGCATTTTTAATGTTGCAAGCGGCTGTAAACACCACTTGCAAGCAGGGTTTCTGAAATAAGACTCAACACAAAGTCACAGATAAGGTTTAACGAAGAGTTTCAAACAGTTCAAACTGTAAATGGCATTTAACATTCAAATATAAATGGACCATTTTTCATGGACCATACAGAGGTCCATGAAATTCAAATTTTCAAAGAAATTATCCAATTTCTTGGTTTGTGTAATGACACTAACATTTAGTGTTTACCACAAAAATCAGGTAAGCTATTCTTAATGGCTTCTAAAAGTAGTATTCATAAAAAAATATGTATTTGTTGTTAAATCATTGCTGGGTTTATTCTTCCTGTTTGCATTGCTGCTCCAGGAAAGCTTCCACCTCCCCTCTGCGTGCCAGGCTGTTAGCTTTTCCTTGGAAACGTCCATTTTTTCCTGCCCCCTTCCCTTGGAGCATCTCCAGCACCCTGGAGAGCACAGGAAATTAATATCTCACCCGCAAACAACTTTTTTTAAAGCAATGGCTACATAATGTGGTGTCGTCTCTTACCGCGGGCCCATCTCGGCCACTCGCTCACTGGGTCCAGCCAGTAGGAACAGACCCGGGCCTTTCTCCTCTCCAACAGTCAGGAAAACCAAAGTTCCCTAAAAGCAGACAAAATCAGGCTTAACAAAAAAGACAGCTCAGATGTTGAAGTGAACAGGTAGAGGATTAGAAACTTACCTCAGTGGTTAACTCATTGGCAATGATGCTCATGAATTCATTGTCACCCTCTTTTCTGTAGGAAGAAAGCGAAGTGTTTTTTCTGACATGCAAAATCAATGTATGTACTTTAAATGCTGATCTAGAAACAAGCTTCCCCTGAGAGGCAAGTAAGACAAAAAAGGTTATCCATTTTCCAAAATCTTAACTTGTTTGTGGGCGACGACAACAGACTCTTTATCTAACATTTCTGGCAGTTGGACATTTCTTTGTCAGCATTATTTTAGGTGTTTTCCTTTTAGTTATCTTCAATTTGGCAAGTGCATCTACTGTCATGTCTTTCTTTTGGCTAGAAATGTATTTTAACAGCTGCTAATCTGCTGCTTTTATTCCTAGTCAGCACGTGGGGTACTAGTGCATTTGATTTCAGCCTCTTGTGGCCAAAATAAGTATTACAGAAACCACTTAATAAAGGACAACTGAAAACATGCCAAAACATTTTAAAGCTTTTAAAGATCTGACTTGAAAGTTGATCATTACATTTTCCCCTGACTTCCGTTAACTAGCCCTTCAACTTGAACACGTGTATTGTCTCTTACTTGTGCAAGCTGAAGAAGTTCCCTCTCTGGGGGTCGTTCTTAAAGTTCTGAGTGATGACGACAGCCATGTCTCGAAGCAAGCTCAGGTTAGTCTGCACACACAATTTGAATGACTGTTAGGGAGTCCATGTGCAATGTGTTGGAGTGAACATACTGTATGTTACATATATACAGAGCTTGTCAAAATGGAAAGATGTCATGTAAATGGGTCTCTTACTTTCAGTAGTAGCTTCACAGACTTCTGCAACTTGTCAACAGCCTCTACGTGCTCATCAGGTCCAGTCCTGTAGAACAAACACAATCATTTTGTCACTTAGACTTTGTGAATAACTTTAACTCACATATACTATTTAGATAATTCCCACTTACTTCAGGAGAGACACCAACGATCGCTCTGTGCTGTAGCTTTTCTCAGCATACTTCAACACCCGGTTTCCTGTCAGGAAGATCAGGTTGGTTTTGTTTTTCTTTCCCTTCTCAGTTCCCAGCAGCTTTATTATCTAAAATTGAGATTTAGAGAAATGTTAGGATTAGGAACAAATCAGATTAGGAACATCTTGAGTGCATGTGGAGTTGAACCTGTAAGTGACTGAGGTTGGACACATGGGTTCCACAGCACATGTTAGCATCGACGCCCTCGATATCAATGATCCGAATCGGCCCTGCGTGATCGTCTGGCAGCCCCCGACTCTTCACCTAGTCAACACACACAACTTGTGTAACAAATTATCCATGTTACATTTATTTCTTTAGATAGATGCTGTTGAAACCATATCTTAAACTCAAGTTAATCACACAGTTTAAAGACTGTATTTTAGCACCACTAATCTCCGTGTTTGCACCTTTTCCACAGCGGGATCATCTATAGAGAGCAGCTGAACAGTGACGGGGGTATGGACTCTGATCTTCTCGTTGACGGCCTCCTCCAGGGCCTGCAGCTGGGCAGGCTTCACCGAGGGAGTGTCCAGCTCTATGGTGCTTCTCTGACGCCCCAGTTCCCTGTAGAAAACACAGAGAAAAAAAGAGGTAAAACGACAAGCTTTTAACGTTACAAAGAAGTAATCTGTGCAGAGGTTATGTACCAGGACGTGGTCTTGTATCCAAACATGTTTTCTGCCAAAGCTGTGATCACATGTTGACCTGAGAGTAAGGAAGAAAACTAACTTAGAAAAGTGCAATAAAAATGTATAATCAGTAATGCATTTTTATTTCAATCTGGCAAACGGATTAACTCCAGTCTTGTGCTAGACAAAGACATTCTTAGAAAACAAACGCTTACAATTACCAATCAATTAGTGGGTTTCATTTATGAGTTTATCCACAAGAATTATACAAAAGCACTACTTTTAATACAATTTTTAACAGAGATGTGCTTCTGAATGTCTTGGAAATAAGTAATTCAGCGTGAAAAAGCATAAAAAAAATGAAATATAAGATGACAAAAAGACTGATTAGTTGACTTAAAGTGGGCAGCCTTTTGTTATTACCCACCATTATTACTCACCTGAGTGTTGCTGCATGTGGTCAAACCTCCTCTCCCAGTCCACCTTCACCTGCACCTCCTGCCCCTCCTCCAGAGGAGAGCCCACAAAGTGCACGGCGTCGGCCCCCTGCCTCGTCACCCTCACCACCGGGACGTCTCCAATCAGACCGTGGTCATCTGGCTGAAGCAGGACAACACAAAGCATGGACATTATCAAAAAGATATCAAGTAAAATGGCTTTTTAGTGACTTTTATTGAACATTTAGGATTTGCAGTAAACACTGATAGAAGTACCTTGATGGAGACATTTAATTAGTATGATTTTATAGCTTACCTGTCCTCCTCCTTCAGGAAACAAGATGGTGTCTTGGAGTTTGATATTGAAGCCTTTAAGAGTTTCTTTCTTTCCATTCACTTCATGCTTGAGCTCAGCTGGGCAGCAGGACACTACAGAGGTAACAAACTAATAGGAAAGAAAAACGTATAGAATTCCCTTTATTACATATTGTATAGTCTTTTTTATAAAACTAAATGGAGACTAAAAGCACCTGTGTGCATGTTAGGTATGAGACACTGGGTAATTTCTAAGGTAACTATGAATGAAATTTGAAAACTCAATGCGTTTGGTTAACAACATGACTGTAAGTGGCTAGCTAGAAATATACATAATGCAACTTTTCTTATAGGTTGTCACAGCATTATATAACATGTCAAATACCATACCTAATGTATAATTGTATTGTGTTGACAGTGTTTGCTCCTGCATCAACTGTAACGTTAGCTAGCTACCATATGCTAACCACGTCTGCAGAGCATGAATGTAAAAGGTGGTGTTTTGCAGGCTGTAAATGAGTTACACGCTGATAAATTGTATTTCAAAAGTGCCATACCTCTTTCATATAGCAGTCTCGTTGACATTGAAAAGCCATGCTGGAGTGTTTTTGAGGAAAAGCTCCACCTGAAACACGAGTAAGTTCCGTCGGCTACAACTGTCAGCAGGACTACGGGTAGCAGCGTGGTCTAAACTCCATAAACCGCCTTTTACTGGCTTCGACTTTTACCTTTTTTTAATGACACAATCTTTAATATATTCATCAAAATATTTTTTTTAAATGTCGAGGTTGAAGACCTATTCATTTTCAGTACTCTCCCATCTTATTTCTAGGTGTTGCCGGCAATGGGGTTGTGTATTATAACAACCTTATAATAAAAACACAATATATAAATTATGTTTCATGTTCTGGAATCTGTGCATCATTACCTTTCACAAACAGTTTTTTAGAAGACTGAGATATGATAATAAGCATTTCAAATATGTTTGTTGAAATGAAATGCAACTATACATAACAATACAAACATAAGAAGGCATCTGTGTCAATGTTGAGGGTTAATTTGCAGGCTTTACCAAGAATGAACAAATAATAAATGAAGCTGCTTTACTGTCATCTTCTGGCAAACACACATTTTCTCCAGTATTACGGCAGTGGCTCAGTAGGGGCTTGGACTGTGAGCCGTAGGGTCGCCGGTTCAAGTCCCCGACCAGACCTAAATATGGAGTGTGGGGACTTCTACTTGGATAGGTCCCAGTTCACCTCCTGCCCTGCCGTGGTGCCCTTGAGCACTCCCATTGCTCCCCGGGCGCTGTACAATAGCTGCCCACTGCTCCTGGTACTAGACTCCTGGTAGGATGGGTTAAAAGCAGAGAACACATTTCACTGTGTGTTGTATGCTCTGCATGTGTGACCAATAAAGAGGGTTTCATCCCTCCAAATTCTATTCTATCTACTATTAACTTTAAATAAAGGCTATTACCCCATGCATCATATCATAATGAATTTTCAAACCAAGGTTGATTCACTTGTTTTTATTCAAATTACCAATATGTCAGGAAACAGTGGACAATAAAATACCATTAAATAATCCCATAGAAAACATCAATTACATAAAAACAGTATTTTTGGATGAGTATATCAAATCATCCACAAACTTCAGCAAATAGCACTGTCTTCAGTGTCCTATCAAGTTACCGTGGCCTTCAACACAGGTGACGTTTACTCAGTCAGACTGTAGAGGAAGAGAGAAGAAAGTCAACATTAAAAATAGAGGAATGAATTCACATTTATTTGTAGGAAAACCTTCCTAAACTACTTCACTTACATCAAGATCGTCCATATCTGGTGCTTCTCCTTTGTTCTTGGAAGACATTTCTTTGATCATCTGAAAAGAAAAAGAGAAAACTCAAATCCTCACACAGGCACCTAAGAAAACTCTGAGAAAGAATATAGAAAAGTTCATTGAATCAGTTGATCTACTGGACAAATGTCATTTACTCACATCCGCGTACATATCGAACTCTTCCTTTCCATCTTCTACTTCATTCTCCCAGTCCCTCCAGTTATCAAAGTCCACGGAAATCCAGCTGGGCTGCAACAAAGATGGAGAAACAACACACTTTAAAATGTTGCAGCTAACGTAACAGCAGCTTGTTTCCAACGGTTTTTGGGGGGTGTCTGTAATTCATGCCGTCTAACTCAGTATAGTGTAAATGTCTTAAGTAAGTCAAGGCAATGTTTCCTGTGTGTCAAAAGTGTGTCGACCTCACGTTGTTTCACTTGTTTTTACATAGAACAGGAGAGGACTTTGATAATACAGCACTATCAGTGAAAATGTTCAAATAAAGCCAAGTAGTTTATAATGAGTATAAAAGAGGTCAAAGGAAACATCAGACATTGTTTTGATCTTACTCGTTATTAAAAATCCCCCTTTTCCCAATGTTTATCCCCCTTTTCCATTTAGAGTCAAAGAATACAAGTTATGTTTCTCCATTGACTGATATAGTTGATAATGATCAATTATATACAACACACACACACACACACACACACACACACACACACACACACACACACACACACACACACACACACACACACACACACACACTTACCCTAGCCTCATCCTTCTGGAGATGAGGCCATGAATAATCAGGCTTAAGCTTCCTGAGCAAGATATGGATGCTGCGGTCATAGACTCTTTCTCTGGAGTCCTGTTAATGTGTCGGAAAGATAAAATCACAGCTATATTTAACATTGCACTGATTGTTTAACAAAGAACATAAATCATGGCGAAATGTATTACTTACATTAATTTGAATGTTTTCATAGAAGGGCAGCACGTTGTAGAAGACATCATCTGTGTCGTTTTTGCAGCTGTTGTAAAGACAGGACAGGGCAACAGATTAGTACAGAAACATCACAGTTTACCACATGTTCTCAAGAGACACACAAAGAGACCAATTCATATAACTAACAGAGAAACAATACACCTACATTTTTTCAAACTTACTATAAAATCATTTTGTCTGGCTGGATATCCACCTGGACATCTTTAGGTTTATGAACAATGAATTTGACGGTGACGTATTTCTTTCTGTCATACCAAATCGCACGTGCTGGCTGGCTGTAAGGAACAAAGAGAAACTTTTATAGTTGTGACTCAAAAATACAAAAATATTATAATTAGTAAAGGAAGCATTTGTTGGTCACGACTCAAAGAGACGACAGCACTTACCTCTCCTCTGGTCTCACAATTGTAATCTTGTTCATTGTTATTCTTGCGTAGTATTAAAACGGAAACTAATTTTGTGATCCCTTTGACTGCCTGAAAGTAAAAAGCATGTGGCTGGTTTGTCCTGTGTGCTCTAATGCAGTGGCCAGGCCCTGTAGCCTATATCTAAATATAGAGCAGTGAGTATCAGCTGCTGGGGGAGATGCCAGACCCTTCCCCTGCCCTTATTGGTCCGTGGAACTTTCCGGAAAACAGATGCCTTTTCTTGGTTCTCCCAATTCTTCTGGCTTCCTGTGTGTCAAAGAATATATTTCAAAAATACTGCTGCTGGTTTATAAAGCACTGAATGGTTTAGGCCCAAAATACATTTCTGACCTCCTGCTAAATTATGAACCATCCAGATCTCTCAGGTCTTCAGGGACTGGTCAGCTTTCTGTCCCCAGAGTCAGAACTAAACATGGAGAAGCAGCGTTCAGTTATTATGCTCCAAATATCTGGAACAAACTCCCAGAAACCTGCAGGTCCGCTGCAACTCTTACTACTTTTAAATCCAGACTAAAGACTTTTCTTTTTGTCGCTGCTTTCAATTGAACTATTCATATCTTAGACTGCACTGTAACTTTTATCCATGTACTTTTTCTTTTAATGTTTAATTGAACTATTCATATCTTAGACTGCACTGAAACTTTTATCCATGTATTTTTTCTTTTAATGTTTATTTTATTAGCTTTTCTTTTTAATGACTGATTTTAAATGCCTTTTTCTTAATGTCTTTCATTTTTTGTAAAGCACTTTGAATTGCCTTGTGTTGAAAAGTGCTATATAAATAAACTTGCCTTGCCTTGCCCCCCACCAACAACTGGGGGCTGAGAGGGTGAGGTGGGGGCAGGGAGACACAAAACAGAGACAACAAATGGAGCACCTGAAAAACTAAACAGCTTCTGGGATCATAGAAGTCAATACACACTAAAAACTACTTAAGACTATTTTTTTTATTTTCTGCTATTATAATACGATAAAAAAACGAAGTCACTGTGGAGTAGAAGTTTAAACAACTTTGGAGGAAGTGTTATCATCTTATAGATCGTGTAGTGTAGACTCTTCACAAAACAATGGACCACTAAGTTAAGTTAAATAGTGTGGGCCGGATCAGAGATACTTTCATGTGTTTCTTGCCATGATTTTGATATGGTGTTAGGATTTTCTTTAAAAAAGGCTAGTCAGATTTAGTGGTTTAGAGTGTTTAGTGATAGCTTATAAACTTAAAATCCAGAAGCAAATTTGGTTATGTAGCTTGGTTGAAAGCATTAAGAAAAAATAACAAGAAATAAAATAAATTCGTCATCTTGATGTTTGGTGGCAGTTTTTAATGGTATTATTTTTGTAATATATAGCTTTTTAAAGCTGCATTTATTTTAAAAAAGGCCAAAACTAAAGCACAACAAGATATGTCTCTATTATTTGTCAGATGTGCAAGTGTCTAACTGGATGGACTCCATCTGTCTTTGAGCTTTGTGGTAGTGATTGTTTTGTCAAATGAATGGTCTCAAGGTTAACATTTAGAAAAACACAAAATGTTTATTTTAATTCCTGAAGTTGGCTAATAAGTAATATGGTAATCTATGTTATTGCAGATGGCTGAACTTCAGGTTGTTGATAACACAAGCAGCAGAATGACTTCATCAGCAGAGGTAAGTTACTTTAACTTTTAAAAGTGAAAATCCTGGTTAAATAATTATTCATATTTGAGTGAAAACAATGACATTCTGTTTAAAGTTTAGCCGCCTAGAGTCCTGTTGATTTAAGTTTAAAGAATTGTTTACATGGTTGCATTTGAGTCTAAACAATGAAGAATTAAAAAAGCATTCGTTATACTGAGTGAATCATATTGGTTGCTAGGAAACATCTGGCAAAATCAATCAAAAATGTAAACAGGAAGTCACCTGTAGCAAATAGTGAGTGCTAAAGCTACAGTAGCATACAAGGAGATGTTAACATCTGATCAATCACATTTACTCAGAGGTGGGAGAAGTACTCAGATCTTGTACTTGAGACAAAAAACGTAAATAGGTAACATCATAGCATACCAGTGGCGAACCGTCAGGGCCTTCAAGGTATTCAGAGAATACCCTGGAACACTCAGATAAAACAAACAAAAAATTGATTTAATTATATAAATAAAATGTATATAAAATGAATAAATGAGAATGGTATCTGTGTTGTTGATCTGTAATATTAGTGTTGAGTTGATTTGTTTGTCCTTCTCGGACCATGCACTACGCATTTCAGTGGTTTTGTGTTAGAAAAGAAAGCAACCAATCAGATGTTGTTCTGGGTCTCTGGGTAGAATATCCTTCAACCAAGGTATTCTATATCCTTGATCGAATGCCCTGGCCGTTGCACTGAATGAGAGCGTACGTTTGGACTGACAGTTTGATCAACCAATCATATATTGATTTGTAGCCAATGGGCGTGTTCTTCCAGAGTTCCCCTCGGTTCCAGGGTACTCTAGAAGGCCCGCTAGTTAACTGGCTCGAGACAGAGGATAGATGAATGCGACGAAGCAATTCATGCCGTTTTATTGTTTTTAACGTTGAAATATGCAACAGGTGAAGATGAAGTTGTTGCGGAATTGTTGTGAGTACCCTTTTCAAGACGACAATTCAGTGAAAAGACGGACATTATAATGCAGCGGGGGGAGGGGGGCGGCGGGTGGGTGTGTCTACAGAAGGTCCAGTTGTGATAGCCACGGTTCGCCACTGTAGCATACACTGTTCCGATAACCAACGCACATCTTACCGGCCATTGTCCATTCACATCCGACATGCACAGCGGATCCGCCGTGATATAGATCAAAACAAAAAGCAAAGAAGCCGGCTGTGTTTGTATTAAAGTCCAGAGTCTATAACGTGGTGTGGGATCAACAAATGAAGCAGTAGGCTCGCAAGTTAGTCTGATCAGCCAAACAATGATAAACAACTATACGTCCCCAGATGAGTCCAGGGTCAGACAAAAACAAATAAAAAGAAGCCTGCAGAAATAATCCAAAACTCTGTAAGAGATCCCAGTCCACGCAAAGCAGTGTGCATTTAGTCCAAAACAGCGACGCTATATAGTCCAACAAGTTCCAAAAGACCGCTATTCGCCGTCAGACAAGCACCCAGGTCCCAGGTCCCCGCCGGTTGGTGCATCCTGCACTCCTGGTAGGGAGACGATGAAGTCTTCGGCATGTCCCGGGAATGAAATGTCTTAACTTGACCAGCTCCCTTGACTTTCAGTGTAGCGGGGTAAAGGAGGAAAAATTCCACCCAGCGTTTCCGCCAGGGGGGCGTCTTGCCGTCATTTGACGCCCTTATTCAGCTTGGGACGCCCTGAACTCGAGCCGAGGGCGTCCAAAAATATAAATAATTCGAGAGAGATCGAGAGCTTTTATCGCTTGAAATGACGAAAAGGAAAAAGGACAAGGACATCCCTCTGTTGGATGGGCAAAGGAGTCTGGTGGGATTCTTTTCGGAGTATTGAAGATCGTTTCCCTGACATCGAAGGTGCCTGCTACAGGACAACACGGAACGTGTGCGATTTGGACGCGATGAGCGGGGTGGTTTTAGTGGAGCACGCGCGTGAGCGGCGAGCGCCAGAGCCTGGCAGCGGCGAAACTGAGGCTCCGCGGTAAACTGTGGTAACATGAAGTGCCGTTTGGGAGCCGAAACAGCCGGGGCTTTAAGAGAGCCGAGCCAAATGATCCGGCTCACTAACGTAAAAAGACAGTATCTATAAGGGACGGCTCAAGTCAATATTCAAGCTTTTCAAATTCAAGAATTGTTCACCACATCTAACCGTATCTTGCCCATCTCTGCCTTAACAGTGCCGATGCTTTCACTCAGTACCATCAAGTCCGTTTGGATAGAAGTCAATTTCCCCTCCGTCTCCCTCCCCATCTGTTGAAGTTGGTCGAAGCGCGAATCCAGATAGCCTCGTTGCTTCTCAAACGCTGTGTTGGCTAACGCCTCCATGTCAGACTTCCCCCTCATCTCAGGACCCTTTTTAGGCGGCGACTTTTTGCTCGATTTAGACATTGCCTTCGATCAAGCACTCAGAGGCTAAAATATATATATTTTTTAATTGTCTTAACGGTATAAATTTACAGAATTAGCATCACTGGGTTGAGCGAGTTTAACCTATGCTGCCATCTTGTCCAGCTGATCACGTGACTCCGAGGCTGACTTCTGTGCTTCCATCATAAAAATTTACAAATGTATACAAAAACAATCTGAGTCCCTGTGTGTACTGCAACGCGGCCTTTGAAAAATAATAATAATAATTACAAAGAAAAATCACTTTTCCAAAAGAGAAAATGTCCCAGTGGGAGGTGCTCTGACTCACTGCATCAGGGCATTTTTGAGTGATTGTAGTTTTGGTTTAAGGGACTTATGGCCAAGTGAGAGCATCACCCTTTGAATAAATTCAAAAGTGTTCTTAAGTTGTTGAGGGTATTGCAAATTTAGGGCGTAGATGAGTCCAAAAAGTAGGCACATGGCATCTGGGGGAGAATTGATGCCGTCCATCACCATTTTCCCTTCCAATATGATGGCGATTGCTGACGGTGCAAGGTGGAGTGAGTCAGGTGAAGCCAGGCTGTCTTCAGGGATGACTGTAAGTATCCCGATGAAGCTGTTGGAGATGTCCAGGTCATCACAATGCTATAACATAGGCAACAGTAAAATTACAACCACAATAACATTTTAAATGCAGTTTACCTTGGCCTGCTGAAGGCCCACTTTTGGCCAGTATCATAACAAAAGCTAAACTATATTTATGTAACACAAGGGACAGGATAAAATAGATTGGGCATCCTGTTGCGTAGAATTTTTAAATAATGATGAAAAAAAGACTACTTACAAAGCAAGTCTTGAAGAAGTCATTGTTTTCATCACCCAGGATGACAGGAAGGCCTCGGAGGACTGCTGTTCGCTTGCCATTAACATCTGTACCCTGAAATATATTGAAACACCGATTACTCATAAGTGGTCAAGAATAATTTGTTAACAGAAAACAAAAAATTATGTTATTTGTATATGAAAAAACGTACCGCTGGTGCCACCTGTTGCATGTTTTAAGCGATAGTGCTTCAATAGCTGAGCCCTCTTTTCAGAAGAAAATATGCAGTACTTCCACTGCCAATGCATGTTTTCTGTCTCTGAAAAACAATACCTACACACAAAAAATATAAAAACACAATAAGTTAAACTGCATTCAAACTATACAGGGTTTCTGCACAAATTCTGAAATCAAATTTCATGCATTTCCAGACCATGACAAAATATAGAATAACACTTTACCAAACTAATAATGCAAATAAGGCCTGCAACTATGTTAGAAATAATTTACTCAGCATTTATTGGAAATGTTTTTTAATATCGTCTTGTGTTATTTTACAATGTTTGAAAATATACAATCCGCCCATATATCAAATCAATATCAAATCAAGTTTTATTTATATAGCACATTTATAAACGATTTTTGGTCGAGCCAAAGTACATATTGTGATGAAAACTTCTGTGTTGCAATGTTGAGGCGGAATGAAGGAGTCTTTTAGCCACAGCACTTAGAGTTTATTTAAGAGTACATTTAATACAGCCGGGGAGATTACTTCGTTTCACACATCTCTGTGCTCTACCAAGCCATCTCTGACACAAAGAAGACACAGCACGCCCCAACATGAGAGGAGGCGGAACTATCAGAAGCCCGCGTTTTACCTAATCAATAGCAGATGTGAGACAATAATCTGTTTGTCTCGCAAAATGCATGGAGGCAGGAACCCTTCCCCCACAGGAAAGAGGGAGAAGCTTTTGACCTGTGACCTCAACTTACAGAGAGCATCTTTGACTTTAATACAAAGCATGTTTGCAATATCACAGATTCTAAGGAAAGATAAGAAACTCTATAATCAAGATCAGATTAAAATATTCTCTTACAGTTTCACTCTTTTTATCAATCTATTGATAACCAATTAACATTAGTCTAAGAATATTTCAGTCAATACTTAAATCAATAAGCATCTTCAGAGTTGGGTGGGCTCAGATACATCAATTACATCAAAAGTAAAACAAGATTGAAAACACTTCAATCACCATGATTGAACACAGTCAATCATAATAAAAAAACAACCCACTCTGCGGTAACGAGTCATATTTCTGAACCAAATGCCCTAAATTAAGCCGTTAGTCCCATCTGACTGACCCAAGGGTTGGTGCTGGTGTGACCGGGAGGCTTCCAGGTGTTCAAAGCAGATGTCAAGCTTTCAGTTCATGGCTTGGTGGGGGGAGTGGCCCACGTGAGACAGTATTGTTCAGTTTGAGGAGCGTCATTGTCTCTGGGATCAGGGAATGGTGTCCATTCTCGGACCAGACCATCAATGTCATTTCATGTAGAGCAGCCATAGCATCTCTGTGACTGCACTCAGCCGGACTGTAGCAGGGCAGAACTGGGTGACTCTTAGGCCCCCGGCCAAAACGGCTAAACGCATAGGATTAACGCAAACGCAATCGCAAACAAGCTTCCGTCCACAGGCAATAGTTATCCGGATAGTGTCTGCCCACACGAGACCGCTCCGTTTAGCTCCAACCGCTGGAGAAGCTGCAGTACATATGCAGGAGCCTGTACGTGGCGCTGTAACTTCCTCCACAAAAGCAGCGAAGAAGCATGGTTGTCATGGTTGCCCTTCTGTTTATTCTCCACGGTGGGGGCCGAGGGAACCGGGCAGAGTTTTTCGCCAGTCAACGTGTATTAAAGTTTAAATCTTCCGACAAAATTATAAAAGTGCCGGTCAAAGGTCTTCTTTGTTATTTATTGAGCTTTAAAACAAATGAATAATGACTCTATATAATATAATAATAAAAATACACGGAGCCTCTCTTTTTCCTCCCTCTCTTTGGACAGCGCCATTGTCTGTTTCATGCAGCAGCTGATCCAGTAATGAGCACCCGGCCGACAGTAAAAATAAACATATTTATAACTAGTTTAGGTAGTTTGAGAGGTGTCTCCGTCCTGTCAGATTAGACTTCACTCGCGTTTATGTCCATATCGAGAGAAAGATAAATAATCTGAATTCAGTGTGCAGTTTACTTTGACGCGGGGGTGAGCAGCAGAGGTGGGGAGAGGCGGGGCTATTGCGCAATCATTATCAGAAAATGATCGCTGAAGCTGCAGTACATATCCACAAAAGCAGCGAGTAAGATCCCCCCGGATGTGTAAGTCTGCTGTAGATGTTGCACAAAGAACTGTAGCATGGTCAGTAGCGTCCGGAGCACGATAGCAACTCTGCGATCCGCCATTGTTGTTGTTGTTGGTGGCGAAACACATTAGCAATGGCGCGGGGTACGCGGAGGTGAGCAGCAGAGGTGGGGAGAGGCGGGGCTATTGTGCAATCATTATCAGAAAATGATCGTATAGGGCGCACACACGGAGCTGTTTGACCCCCCAGAGCGTTGCGTATGCCGTTCTATCCACCTTGGGACCCGTTATCGTTTCCTCAGTCGTTTAGTGCCGTATGCGGTCGTCCTCGTGTGGCCGAATGGTCTATATGACACTAAACAGTAACGCAAACGGCCGTTTTCGTCCTCGTGTGGCCGGGGCATTAGTGAAGCTGTCCAAAGCCATTAGACAAAATGGAACCACGTGCTAGCTAAAGGGACACAGGGTCATCAATGTCTCTCTTTACCATTTGCCTAATCATAAACAAATTAGTGGGAAAAATGTGGAACACTAATCCATCATGTGGAATGTTGAGGTAATTTAAATAAGTACTTATGGGTCGAAATAATTAACATTACCTTTGGAACTAAAGTCAGTTAAAATTGGACATGCACGGATCAGGATCTAATCAATACACCATTTTCCCAGCTCTGTGATGAAAATGATAACAAGCAGGGATGCAAACGTGTCCCCTGTCGGTGAAATTCGCCGTTTTGAATACAAAATAGGTCGTTTTTTATGATTCATGTAGATCTGCAATAAAAATATTATTGGGGTATGGGCAGGGTTGCCAACTTTGGGTACCTGGCTGGAGTGAGATTTTGATATCATGGGTTTAATTACACACATGCGCACGAAGTGACTGCTATCGTGTCAGTAGCGGGACCTTAGCATATATTTAGGATATATATATAATATATATACAAATACACAATATTGGACACAGACTATAAAAGGCACACAGTTTCATTCACTAATGAAAGTCAAACACATGTTTGTTTCCACTGTTTTATTGTGTGCCTGTCGCGATAAGCAATTAATTGACTTATCGGCTCCCGAGTATTTGTGTTGGGTAATCTATGGTAGGGCTAACCCATACAGTGGTGGGGCTCAAATCAGTATTTGAAATACGATAATAATAATAATCGGCCCGATAATTATCGGTCCGATATTAGGGATTATGACGTCATCCCGATAAACCCGATACCAGTATTAATAGCCCCGATAATATACAATATATTTTTTGGGTAAAAAAAAAGAAAAAATACTGCGGTGTGGGTGGATTGGGATGAGGGGCGCTTGTTTTTCACTCGGCTCCTCCCGTTTTGCCAGTACTGTGGTATTAGTGGTTTAGGAAGAGGGGAGTTTTTCACAAATCCAGCGCTCCCTAACTCATGCCTGGCTGTGACGTAAATGGAGAGGCGAAGTCACGCCCATCTACTTCCGGTCCATGGGACCCCGGAAGCGAAAAATTATACATTGAATTCAATGGAGAGAGAAAACGTATCTTTTGATCCCGTTTGAATTGTGCCACGAACTACACATATGATGTTTGTCCATCTTAAACAATCATTTCCATGTCAAAAAAGTCACATTTTGTCGTAAAACTGTTGAAATATAAGACTATGAAAAATACGCGACTACAAATCCCAAATCCCATTCTGGGTCGCGTAAGTGATGTCACAGGCAATAATGCTCCAAGTGGTTGGTTCACTTTTACAAGATGCCTGTGTGCTTTGTACCAGGTTGTAATCACAAAAGTGATCATACCACTTGCTCGTTCTATTGCTTCCCGTCTGATGAAAGGACCAGGAGCCGCTGGATCAGACATATCAGGTAATATCATAGGTAATATACATGTTGTGCATGGAACATAGTCAAGTTAGCTACCTAGCTAGTAGCGACGAGTAGCGAGCACGTTAGTTAGCATTACATTACTTAGCCTTGTCATTTTTAGTAGCCTTACCATGAAGTTATTATTTTATTACATGAAGTAAACCAAAATGTTAAACAGTAACCAAACATGATGGTAAGTATTTCGTGAAACTTTTGAAGAGTAGCCTACTGCGCCCTCCACCGGGTGCTAAGGAAGCAGTTCAGGGAGAGTCGAAGGCAGGCATGGAGCTTTGCATGACATTCTTCTGGACGTGTTTCATTGTGATGACAATCTGTTTGTTGGAAAGACAGTCGTTGTGTGCTTATTGAGAGAAAATTGTTAGAAGAGATAATTATTCAAAGTGTTGTTACTTTAAAGTGTTGTTACTGACCTTTTTCTCTTTTATTTTCTTTACCTCACCTGTAACTGCTGAGACGTTGAGGAACATGCACACTGACCTGCTCTGGCAACCTGATTTCCACTGTACGTAATAGTATTTGGTTATGGTATATTATTTATATACATCAAAGGCACAATGCACCCCCCAGAGACACACATGTATTGAGTGTGATATTTTGCATAGGTCATGTGAAATCATCTTTACATACTAGAAAACTGTAGGAGCGGCAACTTGTTTTGAAATTGAATTTTTAATATCCGATAATAAAGTTGATCTGTTTTCTTTATTCTTCTCTCTTCCCAGCTCCATCCATCACCATTCTCTGTTCCTGCAGGTCCTGCTTGCTAATCAATGCTCATATTTTTTTACACAATTACAAATAAAGTCATTGTATTGTATGACATGAAGTTGTGCTTCATTCGGAGTCAATAATAAATTCATTCTGCCTTCAACTGCGCAATGATTGTGGACTGCACCGACATCCATGTAGCTGCCCCCCAGTAAGATGAACCAAGCAAAGAGGGTCACCATCATGCCCAAGGACATCCAGCTGGCCCGCCGCATCCGCGGAGAGAGGGCTTAGACTGACCTGAGACCAGCACACCCAAACACAACGGCTCTTTTAAGAGCCACCTACAGTTTCAAAGAGTTGCAATCCTACGTTATTATAATGATTAAACTGGTTAATGTATCACTTAGTTTACTGAACCGTGATGAATGAAAGAAATTAGTGAGGTAGTGGTTTACTGAAGTTACAAAGACATTAATATATGAGTAACAGGTCAGTGTAAACACAAGCTTCTGTCAATTATGGATCATTCAAACTATTTATATAAAAATATGTAATAAAGTTCTAAAACAAGTATTCGGTATATTCCTTGATAGTTTTTGGAGAAGGTTGTTTTTAAGTTTACTAAAATCTATCGTTTCAACTGTTTCACTTTATAAAAAGGGAACAGGTGAGTAGAGCATCATTGAGTTTCTTATTCTGTCAGTAAATTATCCAAATGAATGTTTTTCATTATTTTAGTCAACCCTAAACAAATTGATTGTACCTACCTTTTAATGATGACCTTACATGGTCGGCAAAGTTAAATTAACTTCAGAAAATCAAATCTGTTCTGAGAAAAAACTAATAAATGTTTAAAGATAGGAACTTGCCATCCCACTGAAAAACAGTCCGTAGAGATTTAAAGGCGTAGTTGTAGTTCAGTCCAACGTTTCATTTGGATTCATTTGACAACAGTCAACTATTTTCATAAAGAATATATTTTTTTTTCAAAGTCAACTTTATTGTCAATCTTACTCAGTTTGAGAGATCAAAAAGACGTTTAAATAAAATAATACAATTTACAGATATGTATACAAATATATATATCCTATATACACCATCATGTATAATGATGGTGTATGATGTAGAAGGAAGTGTGGTAGATAACAAGTAAATATAGAGTTACATACAGATCCATGTTACAGCAAAAGATGGAATAACTAAGAAGCACGCAGTATAATAATAATTACATGCAACAATTAAATAACTGCTCAGCATCTCCACCACAATCCCAATCTGCTGTGTCCCGTTTTCCTCCCCCCTTCATAACACCCCATCACACATACGAAACACAACGCAGAGTCCGAGGGTGTTAAGATTATGTTTATTGAAATGTCCTCCTCTCTACTGGCCAACACAGGGAGCATATGCTGGGTGTAGAATTTTTCCAGGAGGAGGAGATTTCCATGCCATGCAGGGTCTTTGGGGATGGGGATGATGATCGCCTCCTTCGTGGTCCACACAACAAAGTAGCAGAGACTCCGGTCTGTGATATGCAGCTGCCCTTGGACTGGTGCCAGTATGGGTGATTCTCCTTGAGAATATATGACCCACCCTCCTCACGAAGACAGAAGGATGGTAACTGGACTGCCTCCGCGATGGTCATGTTCCTCTGGCTGTGTGGACACTTCACCTCCAGTAGGGCAGATGGCTGCACAAGTCCATCGGGTGATGCTCCCAACACACCCGACTCACTCACAAAGAGACCAGACTCGAACACTGTCACCCGATAGGCCTGCACAAAAGCCTTCACCCCTTCGGCCTCGTTTACAACCCCCCAGTTGACAGTTGGCGATGTCTCTGGCCAGTGGGTTGTATGTCTCCTCTCGCTGTTGGTAAAGTTGAGACACCGGCTGGACTACTTTTTAAGTGCCAGGCTTCCTCCACTGGCACTCAACATCTGTGGAGCTGATCTGCCACATGGCAAATATTGCCAATGCTGCAGCGTGGCTGCATTTGTACATCTCCTGTGCACAATCACAGACAGCGCTCTGCATCGCGCCATCGTCTCCCATGCAGATCTGTAAAAATAAAGTAAATACCATTTGTTAGCATGCTATAATAGATTGAATGAGCAATAATACAAGGATGGTCCGGATCTGGGGGTGGGAGGGTTTATTTTTCCATAGTTTTGTCCTCTTGTCTGTTGTTATTGTTTGTTTTTTCTGTATTTTTTGTAATTTGTGTTGTATTGGTTGTGATTGTACATTGTATTTTTCTAAATGTGTATGAATACATTTTTGAAAAACATTTGATCAACAATACAAAAGGATTTGGTCAGGATCTAGACTCAGTGTGTAGTTTATTAATTAATCAATGCTCTCTACATTAGGAAAACACATACCGGTGTACCAGAGGGAGTCACACACAGCTGTGCCTAGATAACCAAAATCCTTGAATCTACACACAGCAAATAAACTCAAATGACACAATGAGAAAAAGGATATCACACATACAGTATAGTCGATATACAACTGGCCGCTTCAATCTGAAGAGCAACTAAAACAAAACACGGGAGTGTACCTTGTTCTTGTGAACACTAATGTTATCCACAGCATACACAGAGACCACGGATTTCTTAAGGAGAAAACTAGTTACTAAAACAAAACACGTTAGTGTACCTTGTTAGCTAATGTTAGCTAGCTGACATTAACGTTACACATTGCACTCATATTACTCACCGGTCCCGCTGCTCTTACAGAACCGACTAACTCCCCTTTCATATAGGTACAGCTCTCAACGTGCCCAGACTTGTAGTGATGTTCACCTTGTTTTATACTTTTCACCTCATTCTGAAAGAAACAGGTGAAATTTGCTAACGTGACGGCCGTCTTTGTGATGGTGACGCGTATTGTGCGAGACCAGAGACCTGTAGTTCACTGAGCGGTTTCACACAACAAAATGTGTAACTTCACAGTTTTACGACACATTTTTATTTTTTTGACTTGCAAAATGTTCTTTTAAATTGACAAACATCATATGTATCATTCGTGGCACAATTCAAACGGGATCAAAAGATAACCTTTCTCTCTCCATTGACTTCAATGTATAATTTTCCGCTTCCGGGGTCCCATGGAGGCTTTCGGAAAGGGAGGGACTTCGCCTCTCTATGGTGTGCGGCCGTGAAGCCAGGACAGTAAACAAACATGTCGTCGGTGGTATGGGCGTTGGAGCTATGTGCAACTCAAGGCATATGCTCGAACCGGAGCTGCCTGGACGCTGCAATCATGTTGCGCACTATCCCTGCTGAGTGTGCTGACTTTTCGTACAATGTCCCACTGTCTGGCTTCCTGCATAAAGTCAAGTACTCGGCGCAGTTGTGGTGAAATGTCGCTCCTCCGTTAGTCGCTCCTCCGTTAGCGCAGCTAGCTAGCACCAGATGCTAACAACAACAATGCACGTAAGGTCTCTCTCTCGCTTGCTCGGGCCACACATACACACACCCTCCCGGTCCTCCAGATGGCCAGTCGGTGCCTGCCGGTGAGCGTGGAAGTGTGGTCTGCCACAAGCGGGCGGCAGGAGCGGGGCTGTCAGCATCAGCTTGTAGATGGTATTTGAAACTCGATGCGCTCTGAAACTACGGGGCGGCCAAGGGAAAAAAATACACATGCGTTAATCGCGTTAAAATAATTAGTGGTGTAAAAAATGTTTTGGTATCGGTCTTGAGAAGCAGGAAGTTATCGGTATCGGTTTCAAAAAAACAATATCGTGCTGTCAAGTTAACGCGTTAACGCAAAAAAAAATTAACGCCATTAATTATTTTAACGCGATTAACGCATGTGTATTTTTTTTCCTCGGACGCCTCGTAGTTTCAGAGCGCATCGAGTTTAAAATACCATCTACAAGCTGATGCTGACAGCCCGCTCCTGCCGCCCGCTTGTGGCAGACGACACTTCCACGCTCACCGGCAGGCACCGACTGGCCATCTGGAGGACCGGGAGGGTGTGTGTATGTGTGGCCCGAGCGAGCGAGAGAGAGACCTTACGTGCATTGTTGTTGTTAGCATCTGGTGCTAGCTAGCTGCGCTAACGGATATGGAGCTGTTTAAATGAAAACAGAGGAGCGACATTTCGCCACAACTGCGCGGAGCACTTGACTTTATGCAGGAAGCCAGACAGTGGGACATTGTACGAAAAGTCAGCACACTCAGTGCGCAACATGATTGCAGCGTCCAGGCAGCTCCCGTTCGAGCATATGCCTTGAGTTGCACATAGCTCCAACGATCCCACACACACTCTCTCACACACACACACACACACACACACACCATTTGTATTGTATTATTGTATGAGAGAGGTTCCAGGTTGAATTGAGGCGAATATTTGTAATGTTCAGAGGTTGTTGTGTTTAATATTCATGAGAATATTTGTCATTGTTCAAATGATAATAAACATTAGCATAAAGCATATTTGTCCACTCATATGTTGATAAGAGTATTAAAAACTTGAAAAATATTCCTCTAAGGTACATTTAGAACAATCATGCGATTAATCGCGATTAAATATTTTAATCGACTGACAGCCCTAATATATATATATATATATATGTTATTTATGATATCGGACAAGTAGATCTTTCAATTGACTTGTCCGGAGGACAAGTGACGTTTTTCGCCCTCATTTATTGACAAATTATTGATACATTCAGTTTACAAAAGGCAGAAGTCATTCGCAAATTGTCCGTGTCCGCCATTGTTCGTTTAGAAATTTTAGTTTCGGTTCTGCTTGTCGATTCCTAAGGAAATGCATCTCGCCGCTTTCTGTACGGGCAGTGTGAGAAAAAGTTTTTAGAGAGTACTTGTCCATGGACAAGTGAGTTTGGCAATTTACTTGTCCGAATACATTTTTCACTTGTCCAGAATGGACAAAAATTGGGGCCACTGGAATCTTCTTCTTCGTCATCGTATTTTACATTTTCCCACGGTTTTTACGACACCGCTAACGTGAGTGAGCGGTAAGATTTTACTGCATCACACATAGGGTTGGATATCGTTTGGATTTTAACGATTCTGGTTCTGCTTTTCGATTCCGGTTATTTTCGGTTCTCAATTCCGGTTCTTTGAGAGGGTAAAAATAAGTCAAACTGGGAGAAAAATATATTTATGAAAAGATTAAGTCAAATCTGTATTCCTATTTACAAATCACTTCATACTGTTGAATTTCTTACGGTTATTGAATACAATTATATAGAAATAATCTCTGCATTGTTAGTTCTAAGTGGTGCAGTTTGAGAATGTACAATTGGCCCAGTCTCCTCTGATGTTACACTGCAACCTGCCTGTGAGACAAAGTCCAACCACACATGTCCAACACATAGGACATAACCTAATAATAATAATAATGCATTATATTTATAGCCTATAGGCCTAGCGCTTTTCTACAACTCAAATACGCTTACACATGTCCTGCAATACACATGCTGCAGCTGCTCACTGTTTGTAAAAGTAAATAAATAGTATTTTCATTTCAATAATGTACTTTCTATACCCTGCTTCATAAACAATACTGACATCCCTGTGCTCCTCCGAGTCTGGGGGTCCGGGGATGTGAGGACAGCGCGAGGACACAGACAGGGAGGTTGCTTTACTTCATAAAGGAAATGGTGGTCAATATTAACAACACAGGAGCTAAAACGCTTAATAACCTTCATTATGTGTTAGAGAAAGAACAGAAGAAAGTTTGACAAAGATGAGGCTGTTAATCGGGCAGCGGATCTGCTGTGTGTAGAAAGAGAGAGAGAGAGACGCTGCACCGTGCAGCGATCAGCTGATACGGAGCATAGAGAGAGCTGCAGTCCCGGTACCAGACAATTGTTATTCGTTCCTACTCGGAACTGTGTTTTGCTTCCCAACCCTGCCACTGTGCTACACTTCCCGCCCCGCCTAACTGTACAGAAAGCGGCGAGATGCATTTCCTTAGGAATCGACAAGCAGAACCGAAACTAACACTTCTAAACGAACAATGGCGGACACGTACAATTTGCGAATGAGTTCTGCCTTTTGTAAACTGAATGTATCAATAATTTGTCAATAAATCAGGCCGAAAAACGTCACTTGTCCGCCGGACAAGTCAATTGAAAGATCTACTTGTCCGATATTGTAAATAACACGTCCCGGACGGTGGGACGTGTACTTTTTCGCATACTGACGGGACCATGGATGTATAATAAGAACGACGTGTAGCACAGTGGCAGGAAGCAAAACTCGGTTTCGAGTAAGAACAAATAACAATTATCCGGTACCGGGATTAATAAGAGTTGTGAGGACAGGAGGCGAGGCCGAGCCCCGCGGACTGCAGCTCTCTCTCTATGCTCCGTATCAGCTGATCACTGCACGGTGCAGCTCAGTGTCTCTCTCTCTCTCTTTCTACACACAGCGGATCCGCTGCCCGTTTAACAGCCTCATCTCTGTCAAACTTTCTTCTGTTCTTTCTCTAACAAGTAATGAAGGTTATTAAGCGTTTTAGCTCCTGTGTTGTTAATATTGACCACCATTTCCTTTATGAAGTAAAGCAGCCTCCCTGTCTGTGTCCTCGCGCTGTCCTCACATCCCCGGACCCCCAGACTCGGAGGAGCACAGGGATGTCAGTATTGTTTATGAAGCAGGGTATAGAAAGTACATTATTGAAATGAAAATACTATTTATTTACTTTTACAAACAGTGAGCAGCTGCAGCATGTGTATTGCAGGACATGTGTAAGCGTGCAAGCATCTTTGAGTTGTAGAAAAGCGCTAGGCCTATAGGCTATAAATATAATGTATTATTATTATTATTATTAGGCCTATGTGTTGGACATGTGTGGTTGGACTGTGTCTCACAGGCAGGTTGCAGTGTAACATCAGAGGAGACTGGGCCAATTGTACATTCTCAAACTGCACCACTTAGAACTAACTAAACAATGCAGAGATTATTTCTATATAATTTTATTCAATAACCGTAACGAAATTCAACAGTATGAAGTGATTTGTAAATAGGAATACAGATTTGACTTAATGTTTTCATAAATATATTTTTCTCCCAGTTTGTCATGGGACTTATTATTACCCTCTCAAAGAACCGGAATCGAGAACCGAAAATAACCGGAATCGAAAGGCATAACCGGAATCGTTCAAATCCAAACGATACCCAACCCTATGTGTGATGCAGTAAAATCTTACCGCTCACTTACGTTAGCGGTGTCGTAAAAAACGTGGGGAAATGTAAAATATGATGGCGAAGAAGAAAATTCCAGAATGTACCCATGCTTCTCTGGTGGGAGGGACTAGTCGCAGGGAAACGAGGCAAGTGAGGGACGCAAGGAATCCGAAGTGAGAAGGGCCCATACACACACAAATGCACACACTCACAGTCAGAGACAAGAGCGGAGAAAAGGGGGAGAACAACAAAGTGTAAAAAGTCAAACAACTCTGCATTATAGCCCCGATCTCTGCTGTTGGTCAAGTCCTGGGCGTAATTTCCCCATGTTCACTGTTCAAAATCCCGTTTGTGTCCCACACACTTTCAAATTAGTTTATCATTATTTGTTTAGGCTCGTCACGGAGGAGCAGGACACACAGCTATGGAGGTTATTCCCTATCTTTATTCAAGAGCGTGGTATTTAAATTTGAGAGCATACTTTATGTATTTCCCTCAAACACTGTCCTCACACTCAAATAGTGCCTGCTTGCACTTAGATGTGCTCTGCTTGTGCTCAAACTGTACGCTTGCACTCAGATATATTGCTGCTTACATATTTTTTCTGCTCTCAGATTTATTCTGTGCGCGCTCGAAACTTTTGTGCAACAATCCTGTCAAAATCCCTCAACCAATAGGAGGCCAGGTGTCCTTGCGGGTGCGTTCGCTTTACTTATTACAGCGTCCCGTAAGGGCGGTTACTCTTTGGTTTATAAACTCCAGCCCTCCACGGCTTTATAACATAGCATGTACTTCACTTGTTTGATTACAGCGAAGTGAAGTACATGTTATGTTATAAAGCCGTGCTTAACAGGCTAAAGTGACAACAATAGCAACGCCTAAAATGGCGGTAGAGGAGAGTGGAGCAGTGGCTAATGTGTGCTAACAGGGAATGAAGCAGTTGCTAAATGTGTCAACCGTTAACGAACATGCTGCTTTTGCTTTTACACAAGTTTTCTTCAAATACATTTGTTTTACCGGAATTAATTCCCCGGCATATGCCTACATGACGGGCTAACTTTCTTAGCTTTAACGATAGCTCTTACTAAAGAGGATGACTCATTACAAAAAATAACGGTAGCTAACCCTAAATGATTTGGGCTAACTTCCCAACTCTGTAGCGCACAATATTGTTTGTTAAAACCATAGACTGTATTTATAAAGGTTCAAACTTACCTTCTCATGTCCTTAACCATTTTAATGTTCTTCTAATGTTGTGCTTGATAGACTCCTTGGAATTGAGCAGTTCTGCAAGATTGTTAACCTTAGACTCTTGACAATGCTTTCTTCCCGCTTCGTTCCATGACCTATGACGTCTCTGTGGCAAACTGCGCATGTGTAGTCACTAAGCCTTCCGTCGAGTTTCTCCGAGTGGTCTCCACGTGTGTGTTCATTCAAGCGGACGATAACTTATCTCACAAGAAAGTCGTTTTGAGTTAAGTTAACAAATAATGTTGATGTCACTATTTTGTGTACTTTCATCAACCGGCACGAGTTATTGAAACTACGTTCACACATCAACGGTAAGAAAAACAGCGTTTCTGCAGCTATGTGATGTTTACGGGAGCTATTGTTTGGATGGCAGAGGGAGATTTATTTTACTCTTTAAAACTTATTTTGATATTTAATGAAAATACAGTTTGTTGTTCTGCATGTTACTGGGACTGAAATGTATGACCTGCTTTCTCTGCACAAGACTGACTTATTGCCTTCATTTATATTTGCGATATATGGCTTTACCTCATTTTAAAGCTGCATTTATTTAAAAAAGGCCCAAACTAAAGCACAACAAGATATTTCTCTATTATTTGTCAGATGTGCAAGTGTCTAACTGGATGGACTCCATCTGTCTTTGAGCTTTGTGGTAGTGATTTTTTTATCAAATGAATGGTCTCAAGGTTAACATTTAGAAAAACACAAAATGTTTATTTTAATTCCTGAAGTTGGCTAATAAGTAATATGGTAATCTATGTTATTGCAGATGGCTGAACTTCAGGTTGTTGATAACACAAGCAGCAGAATGACTTCATCAGCAGAGGTAAGTTACTTTAACTTTTTTAAGTGAAAATCCTGGTTAAATAATTATTCATATTTGAGTGAAAACAATGACATTCTGTTTAAAGTTTAGCAGTCTAGAGTCCTGTTGATTTAAGTTTTCAGAATTGTTTACTTGTTTATTTGAGTCTAAACAATGAAGAATTAAAAAAGCATTCGTTATACTGAGTGAATCATATTGGTTGCTAGGAAACATCTGGCAAAATCAATCAAAAATGTAAACAGGAAGTCACCTGTAGCAAATAGTGAGTGCTAAAGCTACAGTAGCATACAAGGAGATGGTAACATCTGATCAATCACATTTACTCAGAGGTGGGAGAAGTACTCAGATATTGTACTTGAGTAGAAGTACCAGAGTGTAGGAACACTCTTACAGTAAAAGTCCTGCATTCAAAATGTTCCTCAAGTAAAAGTAGAAAAGTATTCTCATCAAAATATAGTTAAAGTAGCGACAGTAAAAGTAGTCATTGTGCAGATTGGTCTATTTCAGAATAATATATATGATATATTTTATAATGATTGATCATTAAAGTGTTATCAAAGCTGGTAAAGGTGCAGCTAGTTTGAATGACTTTGTATACTGCAGGGTAGCTTGTGAATTTACTCCAGGTCGAACTAAAGTCTGATTTAAGACTTGATTATATTTCACATCATTCATCCAGATCTGGAGAGTAACTAAAGGTATTAAATACATGTAGTGGAGTACAGGTACACCATTTACCTTTGAACTGTAGTTGAGTAGAAGTACAAAGTACATGTAACATGGAAATACTCAAGTAAAGTACAGGTACCTCAAAATTGTACTTAAGTACAGTACCTGAGTAAATGTACTTCCTACCTCTGAATTTACTGATATAATGTGATCATTTAATTTTCATTATTTTCAAATTCACAGTGTAGATATTTGAATAGCTAGTGATACCTGGATACTATAACTAATTTATAAAACAATGAAACGAGTTTGTGCGCTTCAACCCTTTTAGTTTTTTGTATTTAGCTATACATAACTCTAACCTTATAACAGATAAAGTATGCAATATTCCATCATGATATTGGTTGGAAAAAACACATTTTGATTTTGCATGTTTTGAATAATATTAAAAAAAATGTGTCTGTGAGAGCCAACCCCTTTGTATTTATTTAAAAATAACAACAAATCAATCTGAATCAAACAACCAATCAGTGCGTCTTTGTGCAGAAGTTGTATCAAGTTAATGGGTATTTATACTTCTTCCTTTATTCAGCGGTATTTTAGGCCACAACGAGTCAGAATGCATTCTCTGGTTTCATTAAAAACCTTACTTTACTTCTGTCACGTCCATTTTTAAATTGCATCAAGACATTTATATGTGTCCTAATACACTTGTGTCACTTTCTCTGTTGATTTGTTTTTTTGTTTTATAGGAAGAGACCTGCAAAAACCCAGATAGACTTTATGATGAGGGGGATAAGAGTATCCTCGGAGAACAGCTGGATCAACATCAGTCTACAGCCACAATAGGAAAACCACACACCTGTGACCAGTGTGAGAAGAGTTTCTGGAGTTCAGGGATATTGAAGCGCCACAAACGTACCCACAGTGGAGAGAAGCCTTTCACCTGTGATCGGTGTAGGAAGAGCTTTAGCCGGTCAGGCGTTTTGAAGATGCACCTGCGAACCCACACTGGAGAAAAACCCTACTCCTGTGACCTCTGTGAGAAGAGCTTTAACCAGTCAGGCGATTTGAAGATGCACCTGCGAACCCACACTGGAGAAAAACCCTACTCCTGTGACCAGTGTGGGAAGAGCTTTAGCCAGTCAGGCGATTTGAAGATTCACAAGCGAACCCACACTGGAGAAAAACCTTTCACCTGTGACCAGTGTGAGAAAGGTTATACCAGGTCAAGCTATTTGACGATTCACAAGCGAACCCACACTGGAGAAAAACCTTTCACCTGTGACCAGTGTGAGAAGAGCTTTAGCCAATCAGGCAATTTGAAGATTCACAAGCGAACCCACACTGGAGAAAAACCTTTCACCTGTGACCAGTGTGAGAAAGGTTATACCAGGTTAAGCTATTTGACGATTCACAAGCGAACCCACACTGGAGAAAAACCTTTCTCCTGTGACCAGTGTGAGAAGAGCTTTAGCCAGTCAGGCGATTTGAAGATTCACAAGCAAACCCACACTGGAGAAAAACCTTTCACCTGTGACCAGTGTGAGAAGAGCTTTAGCCAGTCAGGCGATTTGAAGATTCACAAGCGAACCCACACTGGAGAAAAACCTTTCACCTGTGACCAGTGTGAGAAAGGTTATACCAGGTCAAGCTATTTGACGATTCACAAGCGAACCCACACTGGAGAAAAACCTTTCACCTGTGACCAGTGTGAGAAGAGCTTTAGCCAGTCAGGCGATTTGAAGATTCACAAGCAAACCCACACTGGAGAAAAACCTTTCACCTGTGACCAGTGTGAGAAAGGTTATACCGGGTCAAGCTATTTGACGATTCACAAGCGAACCCACACTGGAGAAAAACCTTTCACCTGTGACCAGTGTGAGAAGAGCTTTAGCCAGTCAGGCAATTTGAAGATTCACAAGCGAACCCACACTGGAGAAAAACCTTTCACCTGTGACCAGTGTGAGAAAGGTTATACCAGGTTAAGCTGTTTGACGATTCACAAGCGAACCCACACTGGAGAAAAACCTTTCTCCTGTGACCAGTGTGAGAAGAGCTTTAGCCAGTCAGGCGATTTGAAGATTCACAAGCGAACCCACACTGGAGAAAAACCTTTCACCTGTGACCAGTGTGAGAAGAGTTTCAGGGACTCATTCTCATTGAAGCGCCACCAGATACACCACTCCTTTGACCGGTGGAACAAAGAGTTCAGGAACTCACATAGTGTGAAGCTCCACCAGCCTACCCACAGAGGAGAAAAACCTGACGTCTGTGCTCACTGTGAGAAGAGTTTCAGAGAACCAGACCACATGGGAGAAAACCTTCACTAGTGCACTGAGACTGTTCAGAAAGAGTGAGGTGGACTGTTTGACACAACTCGCTGTTAAAAGATGTTGTGTGGATTTAGAAAGTTGTTCAAATGTTCTCAATAATATTAAAATGCATGCACTTAAGTTGTCAACTTGTATTTTTTTCCACAGCAAAAACACACACAAAGCTCCCTAAAGAACAAGGCACCACAGTAAAAATGTTATAAATATGTGGTAATTTAACAACAAGCTAAAGCCTACTGATTTCTAAAAGTGTGCATAGAGCCTTTTTAGTGTCATATATAGAACCATAAACTATTACCGTTGCTGACTGTACTCATTCAGGCCATTTTACCATCAGAAAGAGGTTCCACAGGGGTCTATCCTTGGTCCATTCATGTTTACATTACATGTTACATGTTACATAACTCTTTCCAGTAGCCACACTTTCTCCTTCGACCCCTTCTCTGTTGGGGAGGTTTGTAAGGCTCTAAAGGGCCTAGAGCGCAATAAATCAGCAGGCCCAGATGATCTACCCCCTTATTTCTTACGTCTAGCTGCAGATATTATAGCCGAACCAGTGTGTCAAGTTTTTAATCTTTCTATAACAAACAATGTCATTCCAGATGTTTGGAAAACTGCAAATGTTCTCCCCTTATTGAAAGGTGGTGATCCCATGGTGATGAATAATTATAGACCAATTTCCAAGCTCTTTATGTTAGCTAAAGTACTTGAAAGGCTGGTGAATGATCAAATCAAAGAATATTTAAGCTTGAACAACAATCTCCTCACATTGACAGACTGCACAGTGATTTACCTGTCCGGTAGAGAGTAGGACATGAACGCTGCCACGCCAAAACATTTGTGTCACCACGCCAGGCTACAGCCACCATGGAGAAGCGGAAATGGGAGAGACCCGGGTTGCGTTCCGATAATCCAAAAATCAGCTCCTAAGTTCTAACCCTATCTCCTATTCCTTGACCTCTGAGTGAAACGTCACGGGGTTAAGGGATAGTGGATAGGAGAATTCAAAAGGATTTAGGAGAAGAGACTGCGGTACTTCAGAGAATCCGACAGCACTTTCACTATCCGACGTGTTTATGATGCTCCAGCGGACGTCATGAATGTGCGTCTGCTGCTGTGGGGAAACTACAGTTTTCTATACAGCGGACTACAACATGGATGTATAATAAGAACGAGGGACTACTGTAAACTCATCTAGAGACTCTGCACCGTGCTCTGATGCTGTTGCTTTATGCTTTATGAACGTGGACAACAGAGAAACATATTCTTCATGACCAAAGTTGGAATTGAAATAAAAAAGGAAAGTGAAATGTATGCTCGTCACCCTCTCCCTCCGGTCCACATTAATACAAATGATCCCAATACGTATGATTGTATGAACTATGAAAAGATCTTAAAATCAATACAAATGTATTTATTATAAACGTTAGTCCTTAACATCTATCATTGTGTATATCACCATTCAAACATCTTTTAAAAGTTGAACAAACTCCACACAGCTCAGTAAAGACTGTTAAATGTTGACTTTATTTGATAATTTCAGTAAAAACTAACGTTCATATTTCTCTTTTTGATTATAATACTGATGAACGTTCAGAAAAAAGCACTTTGGCAACTTACCACATACGTTTTAAAATGCTTAATAAGCACCGTAACTTTCATGATATCATTTCTCCGTCATAATCGGTTGTTTCCGTGAACGGCCGACTGAGTGACGGCAAATGCTGCGGCTGCAATGCATTGTGGGGCAGCATTTTCTCCTCTCCTTTCGGTTAGGGAGGTCCAGTGGTTCCTAAGCTAAAGGAGGTTATAAAGGAAGTTTGAAACCTCCTTTCCTTTCATTTGGAGAATTGGAACGGCACTTATCATGGCTGCCAGTGACGTACTAAACGGGTAATTTCACTCCGTTAAGAAGGTTCCTAAGCTAAATGGACTATTGGAATGCAACCCTTGTTTGGCACCTCAGTTTAAATAGCCAGTGCGCACAATTGGTGCGCTGGAACCAGGGGCCTCATTTATAACGCCGTGCGTAGGATTCACGTGGGAAGGTTGCTTACGTAGTAGAAATCCAAAAAATAGGTACAGAAATGTTCCGACATTTTCAGATTCACCAAACATTGCGTACCCGCGAGGAAAGTGCGTACAGCACTTCCTACGCCGGTTTCCCTTTATAAATCACAATCGACTCGAAATGCGGTGCAGCTTTTGCGGGCTTCACGTAACGCCCATATTTGCCTATAAATAGTCAAAGAAACGCCCATTCATTCATTCATTTTGACAATGATTTTGACTGACTTTATGAAGAAGATAGCAGGAAATTACGACAGAACAGCTAAAAAAGACATCTCACACCGTGTCAGATTTTGGTTATTTTGGGGAGGTCGAGATAAATCATATTGTTTGGTGGATGCCGTTTGAACCAGAGTAGCAGCATGGAGGTCGCATCGTCACCAAAATAAATAAATAAGTGGTCCGAAAAAGGTTCATGACAAAACTGGATAATATATCGATTTCAAACCATGTCAGTGGGCTGCAGCATAAATTATTTTGAATCAGTTGATTGTTACTATTAATGATCTGGACATGCAGAAGAGGCTAAAATGAACACAAAACATTGTCAACATTCATTTTCCATGTCTCTCTCCTTTCCATAACCTGCACCCTCTCTTCCATCTTCTTTACTCTCTCTGTCTTCTTCCTGTTCATTACTCTCTCTGTCCTCTACTCTTTCTCTTTGTTCAATATCTCCCTCATTGTTCACTTTTTGCTCCTCCTCACTTGTCGCTCCTGCCAGTGAATTAAAAGCAATTCAGCAATTTAGTTCATTTCACTTGTTTGTTTGCATTTTTTTTAAATTTAAATCTGTTTTGTTTGATTCTCAAAAGAGAACAAAGATGTAAGCAAATTGTGTTTTATACAATTGTATGTTATGACATCCTAACTTCAATAGATGTATGTTGTTTTAAAATTATGCCTATTGTCTATATTGTAAATGAAGACTAAGTTATAGATAGATGGAGATGGATAGATGGGGTTATTAAGCCTACATTCTTTTGTGTGACTGTAAAATAAACTCAAGTTTTATTTATATAGCACTTTTTTTTGGTTGAGCCAAAGTGATATACATTACACTTTACAATAAAAACACTTAGCAAATACAACAGCACAAATACCTGCAGTTCCTCCCTGATTTCCATCTCTCTCTCTCTCTCTCTCTCTCTCTCTCTCTCTCTCTCTCTCTCTCTCTCTCTCTCTCTCTCTCTCTCGTCTCTTCCTTACCAAAGCTGAGCTTCGACTGACGTAGTCTTTTCATTATATCTATCCAGGACATGGTTAAACCGTACACCCCAGTGCGTGCACTACGCTCTGCATCAGCCAAACGACTCGCTGCACCCTCGCTGCGAGGGGGACCCAAGTTCCCATCAGCAAAAACACGTGGGTTTGCTATCCTGGCTCCAAGATGGTGGAATGAGCTCCCCATTGACATCAGGACAGCAGAAAGCTTACACACCTTCCGGCGCAGACTGAAAACTCATCTCTTTCGACTCCACTTCGAGCGATATCATTATTAACAAAGCACTTATATACTTATAAAGGACTGGCTTATCTAAAGCCAGTTGAGTAGCACTTGAAATGTTTGGCTCTATGAAACCTGATGTACTTATATGATTCTGTTTTCTTCAAGGTTGTGTCTTCTTGGTCGAATGTACTTATTGTAAGTCGCTTTGGATAAAAGCGTCAGCTAAATGCGATGTAATGTAATATCTGAGTCAGTGTAAAAAGAAAACAATACAATGTTATATCTTCAATGTTTTACTCAAATTGAAATGAAAGAAAAGCATTACAACGTTTGTTAAAAGGTAATCCTTCTGACATTGGATGAATGTAATTAACTTTAGCTCTCTAGAGTTTATTCACGCAATTTAAACCAAAGTATAGCCTATAGCTGCAAAATAAGTTAGTGTGCATATTGTCGGACGTCCACTGACTAACGTAGTGCGTTCACACCTATAGTTCACACAGGATCTGCTGGTCATGATGTCCTGATGAACAGAAACACAAGCAGCCCACTGGACTCAGATCTCTATACCTCATCACTCCTCCGCTGCTCCGATACAAGTCCGGGGGCCTTTCTTATTTCCCCAATTTCCCCTCCTCGAATCCTCGGTACTCCGGTAGTGACCCGGAAATGTTTTTTGGCACGCTGGAGGAGCTATAATCGAGGATACACTGATGGGTCCTCCACGGGTGTGACGCACGGCCGGACTTATCTCAGCCAATGACAGCTCTGCATGCATTCCCTGGATATTATTTTATTAACTGCTTTCATCGCTTTCAAACCTTGTGGAGGGGGCCACACCTTGCGGAGGGGGGCCTCATCTGCGCAATTAGGGTGGCGCGGCACGGTTTCGCCGCTGCGAGGCTCCACTAGCACTCATCAAATAACTGTGCGTGGGGCCTCAAATTGGCCCCTGGGCCCTTCATTATTCTTGGAAATACTTCATCTGCAATATCTTTTTGGGCCGTAAATCAATATACTTATGTTATTATAATGTAATTTTAAGTTTGCACATCTTTATTTATCATTTTTTCAAAAATGTACATCTCTTCAGTTCAAACCCTGAACGCATACCTGAGTGGACATATAACAATCTCTTTGAAAAAACTAGATTAAAAAAAAAATAAGTTCAAATAAAAAATGTCATGCCCCAAGAGCAATAATAACACTTGGTAAAAAAATCCTGACTGAGGCTTTCATAATTTACACTATTACCATGGAAACTACCGGAACGTGTCGCCCCCTGCCGGTGCGGCGGATCAACCTCAGCACCGGAAATGCAAGCCTCCGTTCTGTCTATGGCGCGATAGACCCAACGCTGTGTACATACAAACTTCTGCCTGGAAACAAATCAATAAAGAGTTTCCTTTCATCCCCATATCTTAAGTTTGGGATATTTTGCCAATTGACACTACAAACTCACGGGAAATATTGCTCATCAGGTGGAAAATGCCACGTAGACGACAGGTAAGAGGGATATTAGCATTATTAGCATTAGCTTAGCTAGTTCTCATTATTCGACCATTTAAAATGCTAAAACAGCAAACGTTAAGTACACATTCAGTTCATCAAACTGATTTAACCAACATTTTGATTTCGAACTGTATTTTTTGTCGTATTTGTCTTTTGTCAACATGTTCAGTTTACTTCAAAGGAAGCTAAATGTAAAGAATATCCTACTTTTAAATATTGTTATCTGTAATTTGGCCCTTCATAGTGTTTATTTGTCAGACAGATTTGTATCTTTCACGGTCATCTTGTATATATTTTAACCTTTTTTAGTTCTGTTTTGTTTTCCATTTTTGTTTATATTTTTGCTTCAGTCCGGATGCTCCACCATATTCCAATCAATTATTCCCCCATTTTAAATGCCAAACCAACACACGTTTTGTTCACATTAAGTTAGTCAAACAGCTTTTACCAAACTCATTGCATTTCAACTCTATTAGTTGTTATGTTTTGCTTTTGTCAACATGTTTAGTTAACTTTAAAGGAAGATAACTGAAGGTACACTTTGATGGACGGCAACAAATAGCTAAACCATAGCTAAAACTTTACTTTGGGTATTTTCTTAATAAAACGATGCTTTATTTTGGTTAGATCACGGCCGAATTTACCATAAGACAACAATAACTCGTATTATATAAATAATATGTGTATAGTCAGAGAAAGGGAAGCTCTAGTGAGCACTACATCCTAAAAATGCACGATTTGCTCCAGCAGTTTGGTGCCACAGTCTATTAGCCGTTGGAGAGAACTAAGCTAACATGACACGTAAAGCTAACAACAATGCTAGGTTTCTGGAGTGCTAACCAGGCTATGTTGTGTCGTGTAGCCGCTACTATTACCAGCAAATTGTACATTATTTGACTAGTTGTAATAAGAAAACGTGTCAAATGCCATTTGTAGTAGAATATAATAATTAGTCGGCCGCAAACGTTAGTAACAGCTGTTTAGCCTAAAGCAAGACCAGCTAGCAGCGAGCTAGCACCTGTTTGTGGGCTCCTTTTAAAAGAAAAGACAATATTTACACAAAATATAATCATTTGAGAAAGTGAGTTCAGTTAACTATGACATGTACGTTATTCAAAGTGGATGCTGTGCTGATTTATAAAGAGGTGGTGTGGAGCAGAAATGTAAAACATGTTTGCTGGATTTAACAAACTGGATTCTTACAAAAATGGGTCAAACCTTTAACGGCAATTTCTACACATACATCCCGTTTTCCTATATTTTAAAATAATATTTTGTATTAAGAAACAACAAATGTTTTGTCCATGATGTTATACCATGTAAAGGATGCCTCTCATTGTATCCTCCCCTGATAGAGACATATGGTTGGAAGTGGGTCAGATGGAACTGAAGACTCTGACTCCTCCGCTGAAAGAGAACAGACCAATAGTTCAGAAAGCGACGGAAACCTTTCCAAGAGACAGCGCCTCACCCGAGCCTCTACTCGCCTTAGCCAAAGCTCTCAAGGTTGGCCAACATCCTTTTAAATACAATATACAATTTTAACAGTATACTTCATCATAGCTGTTTTCTTTACGTCTTGTTTTCACTCCTTTTGCTTTAGACACTCCAGACTTGAAGCGAGCTGCAGACCATGATGAATCCCCACCGTTGACGCCCACAGGAAATGCCCCCTCTTCTGAATCGGAGCTGGACATCTCCAGCCCCAACGCCTCACATGATGAGAACCAGGCCAAAGATCAGGCCAGCCGAGACTCGGATAAAGACCTCTCCCATCGACCCAAGCGCCGCCGCTGTCACGAGACATACAACTTCAACATGAAATGCCCCACGCCAGGATGCAATTCACTCGGTAAAATCCCTGCCCTTTTAAAAAGTGTAAACAAGGTTATTCCGTGACATCATGTACTATCATAATGTCATTTTATTAATTGAAATATATTTCCTTTTCTCAATGTATCCAGGTCACCTCACAGGGAAACATGAGCGTCATTTTGCTGTGTCAGGTTGTCCTCTTTACCACAATCTCTCTGCTGATGAATGCAAGGTGAGATGACGATATGTTATTGCAGTTGCTTGTTTACTATCATAAGCTATAGATAAAGTTGGCCAACACTTGTCTTGGTATAATGTGTATGTTGTATTTCTGTTAGCTATGGTTTCCTTGGCTGGCCAATTTTTTCTGTTTTCTTTTTTTTTTACTTGATAAAAAAACAGCATTGTTTTACTGTGTTTTACATTTGATTTTTATGGTAGTTAGACTTATGGTTAATAACAAACAGTTAACCGAGCATTAACTTCCAATACATTGATAAGGCTTAGCAAAACACAAGAAGCTATTTCACACAAGAGATTAATCTTACTCTTCATTACAGGTGAAAGCTATCAGCCGCGAGAAACAAGAGGATGAGCTGAAGGGGCAGGAAGAAAACAACTCGCGTCATGCTACTCGCCACCAGGTAGCCTCTTTTTGCTATGATTAGCATTAGCATTAATCACGTTTTCTTCTACATGTATCATATGAATGTTCTTCTTGATTGTTTGCAGAGATAACAAATTACACATTGAGTTGTTATTGTGCACATTTTGTATTACCATGAAAGGAAATGTATTTCTATCTTTTCAGACACCAACATCCAAACAGAGCAAATACAAGGAGCAGGTGGCTGAGATGAGGAAGGGCCGAAACTCTGGCCTTCAGAAAGAGCAGAAAGAAAAACACATGGTACATTGCTGGCTCTCAAACATGCCGTTTCTCACTTTGACTCTCACTCCATGTGGCTCTTTCACACCTGCTGGGCTATTTATATGTTTGATATATATCATTTGATCTTTATTCATTTTAATGTCTGGTCCACAGGAACACCGACAGACACACAGCAACACCAGAGAGCCTCTGCTGGAGAACATCACCAGTGAATATGACCTGGAGCTCTTCAGAAAAGCCCAGGCCCGCGCATCTGAAGATCTGGTAAGGGGCTGTTTTATATTACCATTATTATCTATTAAATAACTGTATTCAGGTTTCCTGCTCGGTATGGGAAACTAGGGAATCGGATTTTTAGTTATTCTCAGGTCTGGATAAGCATGGAAAAGTATTTGGTTTCCCAGACTGCTGTGGGTAAATGCAATTTTTCAGAGGGCTGGGTTTACAATTCCACAAATGAAGCCTGGTTCGCTAAGGATTTCAAATGGGCAAAGAGAGCTAATTACAAACCATATGCAAAATAACTCTAGTCTTGTAACAGTATCCCTTGAACTTAGATTCACAAATATGGTATTTTTTTTAAAGAAGTCTATAAATGTGTGACATTTTGAAATGGAAACTATGTGTGTATCACAACTGTTGATGCTAAGATCAGCAGTAACACCTTCTCTATCCCTCCTGCAGGAGAAGCTGCGTATCCAGGGTCAGATCACGGAGGGCAGCAACATGATAAAGACCATCCTGTTCGGCCGCTACGAGCTGGACACCTGGTACCACTCCCCGTATCCCGAGGAGTACGCACGCCTGGGCCGCCTCTACGTCTGCGAATTCTGCCTCAAGTACATGAAGAGCCAGACCATTCTCAGGAGACACATGGTGAGGGTCAATTAATGTTTCACTGCCATGGTGATTTCCACTGGATGTTTGATTCTGTTGTGTCTTTAGGACATATATCATATGTCTTAATAGATGACCGACTCATTTATAGTTCATATTAATACAACAGGGTTCCTACGGTCATTAAAAACCTGGAAAAGTCATGGAAATTCAAAATACTAATTCCAGGCCCTGGAAAAGTTATGGAAAACAATATTTTTCCCAAGGTTTTTGGAAAAGTCATGGAAATGTAACTAAAGTTGCATAAAACATAATTTATATTTGATCTAATCGACGAAATAGTAATACTATAATGATAATAAATACTGTATCGTAATGAAACGTAAAATGGCATTTAACTGACGAGGTATTTTGCTGGTGAGAGATTTTAGTTGCTTTAGCCTGTAGAAGCTAGTAAGCCTACTATTGGATTTGTTTTAGATAGGCACGACATGTTTCAGACCTTATTTTCCTGTTCCATGTTCAAATAAACCATTTTCAGTGAGAGTCATTTTTTTGGTCATGGAAAAGTCATTGAAAATCATTGGTGAACCCTGATACAAGTAAAACAGCTTCACATGAATTGGATCGTCTATAATTTAGAATTTCTATTTAATGTATCATCATGCTTTATTTAACACTGGATTATGTATTTTATATATAATGTCTGTGTTTATAATATCTAAGTCTTAGGAAATGATGCTAATGTGTGTTTTATTATGTGTCCTTTCAGGCCAAGTGTGTGTGGAAGCATCCTCCAGGAGACGAGGTGTACAGAAAAGGAGGAATATCTGTGTTTGAAGTCGATGGCAAAAAGAATAAGGTAGGACTTTAAAATCTTCATTCCCTCTGGTAGTATAGAAACTTGAAGACTGGTTACACACACACCTGAAAAGCAAGCACTTCAGACAGTGATTTAATACTAATTAGTAGCTTTTCCTCCTCAGATCTACTGCCAGAACCTGTGTTTACTTGCCAAACTGTTCTTGGACCACAAAACGCTTTACTACGATGTGGAGCCGTTTCTCTTCTACGTCATGACCGAAGCCGACAACACCGGCTGCCATCTGGTGGGATACTTTTCCAAAGTAAGTGTGAAAATAAGATTTATTCTGTGTGAACAAAATGTTTTATATATTTTTGTACACATTACCAACTGGAATGTTTTTGTATCACCAGGAGAAGAACTCATTCCTGAACTACAACGTCTCCTGTATCCTGACGATGCCACAGTACATGAGGCAGGGCTTTGGAAAGATGCTCATCGACTTCAGTAAGCATCCACTGATTTAATTCAAGTGCACCAAAACAAATTAAACTAAAAGATTAAGGCGTTTAAAGGAAAAAAGTACATCCTCTTAAATTACATTTTGCTTAATTCATAGAATGTAGAATATTTGTAATATAGCCTTTGAGTAATATTTATCCAGGGCTGTGCATAAACTTGTATGAGACTGTTTTGTTGTGATTTTATGGGATTTATGTGTTTTCAAAAAGAAAATGTTTTCTACGCGTTTATCATGCTTCAAGCATAGTTGCAGATAAAGATTGTTGGGGGATAATTTGCCCTGCATGTCCTCCTTCGCCCTCTGACGCAGCTGACCAACCTTGAGCAGCCGCTATCTCCCATAAGGAGGGGCTGCCCTAGCATATTGTTGATGTTGTCAGTTGATGACCGGGCAACTCTCTGTCAGAGATAGTTATTGTTGTGGGACACCTGGAACACATCCTTCTCGGGGTGGAGATGACCCCGAGCCATAAGCGACAACAACTGTGATTGAGGCGTGTGGCGCAGTGGATTTCAGCCTTGGTGTTCGGATCAGGGGGTCACAGGTTCAAACCCCACTGCAGTCAGCATGTCGTTGTGTTCCTTGGCAAGACACTTCACCCCAAAGTCGCTTTGGATAAAAAGCGTCTAACAAGTAACATGTAATGTGATTCAGTGTCCTCAGCTGTTTAGTCTATCTATTGAAGAATGTTGATTATTACACTCTGAACTAGTTAAAACCTGGAGCTACAGGAGGGGTCTTCAGAATTGATTGTGGCATCTCAACCGTGTGGTCAAACCGTGGCCCGTGACATGTCTTGTGAATTCTCCGGCCGAAGCTCCAAATAAACCGTCAGTGTTTGCCATCAAAGCTCCAGCTCTCCTCGTGTCTCTCTGAGTCCTGACTCCAATTGCTTCAGAAGTTTCCCCCACAGAGATCAGAAGTCATCACTTGCATACAGCCTTATTATTATGGTCTATTTTCAAACTGCTAGTCTTCTTTACATAAATGCAAACGGCTGCTCTTCCTGACTCTCCTCCTTCTTTCAGGCTACCTGCTGTCTAAAGTGGAGGAGAGGGTGGGCTCACCTGAGAGACCCCTGTCTGACCTGGGCCTCATCAGTTACCGTAGTTACTGGAAGGAAGTGTTGCTCAGATACATGTACAACTTCCAGGGCAAAGAGATCTCCATCAAAGGTGAGTGAAAACACAGAAGTCAAACAATACCACTTTACTGCTGTGAGGATAATGAACACTCTGTTTGTAGGTTGTGAAAGATCTATAACCACAGGAAGAGACAAAGTACACACACATGATTTTCACCGTTGTAATATTTATTGATGCAGAGATCAGTCAGGAGACGGCAGTGAATCCGGTGGACATTGTGAGCACGCTGCAGTCTCTCCAGATGCTGAAGTATTGGAAAGGAAAGCACTTGGTGTTGAAGCGACAGGTAAGATGTCGGCCCGTTGACCCTTTATATTTTAGTTTATTATCTCTCGTTAAGGAGCCCGATAATGCTTTTTGGGGTTGTCCCTTTCCTCTAGGTTTTTGTGCATGGTAATGATCTGCAAAGGCTTAAATCCCAAAAATAAATTCTAAATGTTAAAACCTATATCATGTTGGGACAACTCTCATATCTGGCTGAAAAGTTCAATCTTAAAATCAACATTTTCTTCCAGTCAAACAAATATTTTAAAAGGAAAGACGGGAGTCTAACCTTTATCTGTTTTGAAATATTCAGTAAATATTGTCCCCTAAATTACAAGACACTGCTATTAAAGTGATCACAAATATTTGATATCTAATGTTTTCCCCCCTATTAAATTCATTTCATTTGAATCCGTATATATTTGACAGCCCAGTTGTTCCTTTCCTCCCCCTCTCAGGACCTGATAGATGAGTGGAGAGCGAAGGAGATCAAGCGAGGCAACAGCAACAAAACCATCGACCCCAGCTCTCTGAAGTGGACCCCCCCCAAAGGGACATGAGCACTAAAGACCCTCTGGCTACGGAATGAATTCACCTCCAGCCTCACCAGCCACAAGTAGCCTCGACCTCCAAACTGTCAATAAAGACCAGTGGTCATCCTTTCATGTTACTTTGTTTTTTAAACTTTTTAACTTTAGATTTGAAGCACCCTACGTTCCAAATTCAATCAACTAACTACAACAGAGAATGTCCTTTCCTGTTTCTTTTTACAACTGCGTACATCTAAGCTTTGAATGTTAATGATAAATGATCCGGTGTGACGTGAATGTTTTTGCTTTTCTCATGCAAAAAAAAATGTATTTACCAGCGTTTACAGGCTGTTATTTTTTTATTTCATTCAGGAAATGTGCATTTAAAGATGGTTTCTGTTTGGGATTAATACAATAAGTGTCGGCATGATTTGAAAACGTCAGCGGAGTGTGAGACGTATCGTGACTCTTCTTTGGTTGATGTAAAATTGTATAGATCATTATAACGTACACTTATTTCTTAAAGCTCCATCAATACAAGATGTGGACCCATTCCTCCGATGAACCTGCCAAATAATGGAAAAAATGAATTATAGATATTTTTAATTTGCTCAGAATAAAAAGAAAATGGCGCCACTGCAAGAATGCACATAGAAATAAGACACCTCAGGTTTTTATACGATCATACCTTGCTTGCGTGGTTTCTCTGAGACATCGAAGGCTGTGGTTGCAGGAAATATTCTTTTTAAAGACTCTGTAATAAAACATCTTCATTTCAGTGGGACAGTATTTGCCTTGTACTTTGAATCTAGCTGTTACATGTGTATTAGCAATTTGATATTTTTAATATCAATAAAGCTGCTTTGATATTTTGAAATGAGCTACACTTTGTTTTGTTGGAGTTTTCTTTGCTCACCGCCACTGGAAACGCTTCTTCCCATCAGACCCACAAACGCCTCTCCTTTGTTTCCTGTCAGTGTGAGGAGGAAGAGACTCAATTTACAATGACCCATTTCATGTTAGAGATATAATAATGCTGTCACAACAAACAACCTGAAAGTGACATCAAGCTACTTACGTCTATTTACTTTAAAAGGCTTCTTTGGATCTGAGGAATAGTTAAAAAAAAAAAGAAAAGATTATCAATGTTTTTTATAATCATGTTTTCATATTTTAAAGCATAAACGATGTACAGATAGTGTGCTCTAAATACCTCACCTTAATTTGTATTAATTAATTTGCATATTGTATATAGAATACTATATTTATTTATCTTTTTTAGTAGTAGATTGTTCTATTATAGAGTACACTAACTTGTTTTGTATATTATTTATGTATATTTTATATTATGCATTCTTTAGATACTCAATACTGCTCAGATGTATACATTTACTGTTACTATATAATTTGTATTCTATTTATTTCTTGTTTTATTCTATGTATGCCTTTTTAACACGCTGCTGTGACAGAACAATGTCCTCATTTGGGATCATTAAATCAGTATATCTTAATTAATCTAATTTCCACAGACATATGCACTCTCTATAGAGAAAAGAAAATATGTAATATGTGTTTAAATAAGAGATGAGTAGAGAGGCCACCTGAGCGTTTCCCCATGAGTCCGTGGAAGCGCAGAGCTTTGGATTTTTTCATCAGACTGATCAGACTTTCCTCCAGAGACTCATCCTACCAGAAACATTTATTATTGCAGAAAAATAATTAAAGAGCGGACTGGATACATATTTTTGGTTTGTAAAAAATCCCCAAATTATCATTAACCACAGAGCATTCAATCAGACATTTAAAAAAAAATAATATATTTGATTATCTCTCTCTGCCCAAAACGGACGCTCACCTGCCAGTCTGGAGATAATTCTCTCTCCTCTCCCTCACTGGAGGACAGCGCCTGATAGGTCTTCAGCAGAGCACAAAAAGTCACAACAACCAGCCATAGCTTCCAGTTTTCCATTTCTCAGTCAGGAAGAAATGTTTTTGGTCCCGTAAATCTTCAATCAAAACAGCTGTTTTTCTTCTTTAGCTGAAAAGACAGATACAGTGTAATTCTGATCGCCCTATCTGTATTCAGGGTGCATTTATACCTCTACCCCATGCTGTTAGACCCCTCCCCTCCAACCATTTTGATGCACATTGCATGTAGACACTTCTGGGTTTGCTTTATTAGATCATAATGTCTCTTTACAATTCAAGTTTTCAGTATTTTGCAGCCATTTAACCTTCAATATTTGGTGAATAAAATGTTTTTTCAAATGTATTTTCTCCGTTGTTTCACAGTTGGTATAAGATGTCTTCCAAAGATTTACAAGCTGTGTACAATTATCAGAAAACCCCACAATAATATTAAAGTTTTAATATTTGCTTTTGATATTGTCATCTTTCATTTCCATTTTTATTGGACATCTGTTCTGCTGTTGGTCTATTTGTATCCTTATGATGTGCAGATGCTTCTTTGATATCACTGATGAGGGCAGGACATGCAGCGCTTTGACCGACGCTCTGCAAATATCACGACCTGCTTTGAAGAGAGAGCTTTATTGGACGGCAAATTGACCTGGCAGCGAGTTCTGGAAGTATCCAATTACACAACAACGCAGATGTGACCTCTGACCTGAGATATTTATTGAATTATAAAGATTTAGGATGGAAATGCTGAAGGTTGAAGAATAGTATAAGGGCCATGCAACAAATACTTTGTTCCGTATTTCAAGAATAAAAAAAAAGATTTAAAAAAAGTGTAACTGTCAGTAGGCAATTATTGCATTAGTCAGAAAGGGGGACGTTTTAGATTGATTGAGAATTAAATTAAAATGTTGTGAAAAGTTTAAACACTTTTCAAGAAAATTTGAAATGTCGAGAATAAATATTGAACTTTTAAAGGGGCCTTATTATGCTAAATGTCAGTTTCATATCAGTATGTAGTGTCTCTACTGTGACATGTCTCCATGTTTTAATGTTCAAAAAGCTCTTTATTTTTCTCATACTGCCTGTGCTGCAGCACCTCTTTTCATATTCAAAGTTAAACAGTGTTTTGACTTTATTCTTGGTTGTTCAACTTTATTTTTTGAAATGCTAAACTCAACAAATAAACATTACTCCTCTTGTTTTCTCTCCTTTAGGCCTTATGTTCCGAAGAGTGATTGTAACACAAAAGGTCAGAAGTCAAGCAGAAGAAGATGGAACAAGGTCTCATTATGTAAAAATGAACGGTTGACCTTTCAAATGCAATGAAGTTAGTGTGAAATGTCCTGCACATAATAATCTGATATACGTCAATACTTGTAGTTTTTAATCCTCATTCTAACATTAATTTTCCATCTCCTGCGATGATTACGCTGTTACCAAACCTTGATCTTTACTAACTTAGCCATACAAATGCTCTTCTCTAATGAAAGGTGAGCTCTTTTTCCAACAGTGGCCATAGACATTTCTGGAGAGGCAATTACTTGACAATGTGCTGTAAGGACACCCACTTGAAACAAAGCTGACACACACAGCAAATGCTTTGATCCACGCACAGGTGCTTCTAAGAGCAACAAAAAGCCCGGGACAATTAGCCCTGAAAGGCAATTACACCTGAAAAGCTCCTCGTGTTCACATGGTGTAACCCACAGCTAACATGGAGAGCTGAATCAAAGAAATGAGAGGCAGGGCATTTGCATGTGAAATGGTTGAGTCACAAAGAGCTCCTGTAATGACAGAACACCGCGTTCCCATCAGACGCAGGGAGGCTGTTCTGCAGGACCGTTTGGGTCTGCAATGCTCACTGAGTCTGAGACATTTCACCTTCAAATGTGTGACTCCTTTAGTGTTGTGTTGAAGACATTAAATTACATTTCTGCTGATGCAAAACAAGTGTAATCATGTCCAGGGGTCGTCTTTAGAAAGCTTCAAATCACCTTAACATGTATGTCAAATATGTTACCTTAATTGCTCTGGATCACCTACTTGAAGTTGCATCATGGGATATGTAATGTGCCGACCTTGTTTCTGTAAGGACTGAGTATATAAGAGAATCACCTTAATGCATCTTGATAGCATTCACAGTTTATAAAAATGAACAGTGGTCTATTGGTAGCTACTAGGGGTGTAACGGTTCACAAACATTTCGGTTCGGTACGTACCTCGGTTTTTTGGTCACGGTTCGGTTCGGTACGTTTTCGGTACAGCAGAATTTTTTTTCACAGAACAAAACATATATATATATATTTTTTAAATTATTATTAAACTGTGAATAATGTATTCACTCAAATAAATACAAAATAAAATAAACATTAAGGTGCAACATTTCGATGAACTGAAATAATCTGTATTTGAACTTTACTGTAGGCTACTAGTACTCACAAAACATAAACTATTAGTTTTGGGTTTTTAATTATTATTAAACTGTGAATATTCACTCAAATAAATACAAAATATAATAAAATAAACATTAAGGTGCAGCTTTTCGATGAACTGAAATAATCTGTATTTGAACTGTACTGTACTAGTACCTAAGCAGCCAGTTTGACATTATGACTTGCTTGTCATTGTATTTTCATGTTTTTTTTAAAGAAAAATTAACTTGTCCACATTGCTTGCCGAAAGGGCAGATCTGCTGGCACTAACAATGTCTCCTGCTGTGGAGAACACCCTCTCGCTAGGGACAGAGGTAGCAGATACAGCCAGGTAGCGCTTTGCTAACATGGCAACATAAGGATATTTGGCGTTTGTAATAGCTTTGGCTCGGTCTGATTTTTTTGCGAGTGGTGGAGGCTTAAATGCTAGCGGGAGTTGGGTTTGCACTTCAGTCTTTTTTCTTTTGGTACCGGTGATATTCACGTTCGGGTGATGCCTTTTCAAATGAGTGTGCAAGTTTGATGTATTGTCAGCCGCGTAACCAATATTAATTGAACAATGCCGACAAACAGCTTTGGTTCGGTCCACCTGTCTTTGTCCTTCATCCTTGTACGTAACTGCGAAACCAAAATGTTCCCAAACCGGAGACTTCAATGATGCTGGAGGATTTTCGAGCTCAACTTTATCTGCGTTCGCCATTAATTTTCGACAGTTCCTCAAATTACTGACTACATTTGAACGCATCCCTCTGACCAGCTCTCATAGTATGCCTCTCATCCAATGAAATGACTTGCTCGCTCTATGACGCGTTGAACCCAATGTGACCAAATTACTCTGAATGCTGCGACGCAGCACCTGAGATTACTTCCAAAAAGTTGTTCACGTTCTCAATTTTTTACGTTTAACGTTATATTCGTTCGGTACACTTCGGTACACACCTGTACCGAACCGAAGGGCCCGTACCGAATAATTTCGGTACGGGTACGTGTACCGTTACACCCCTAGTAGCTACATATCCATATAGACAACTTCATACGTTTTCTTAGTCGTTTTTATTGAACAAAATAAATAAACAGCCAACATCTTATTCCCTGTTGAATTCTTAATTCAGTCAAAAGCAGCTTGTGGTTGTGTGGTTAGACTATGATTTATTTAGATGTTGACTTAAATAACAACATTAACAACATAGGCCTGAATGGTTCAGCTCATCAAGTTTTTCTTTTATTGTCTTTTGTGCATTTGTATTGTTTTGTTTGAGTAGCTGATAGTACAAAGATACTAGTAAAATAATGAGGTGAGAGCAGGGGCGTTTCCTGGACATGGAAACATTAGGGGCTTAGCCCACAGTGGCGGCGCCAGATATTTTCTTTTGGGGGTGCTGTGGAGTAGCTTGACGTTTCATATGCCCCTTTCACACCAACGCGTTTATCAGCTCCGGCTCGGAGCTGGAGCCTGAAAAGTACAGTTTTTTCCTGTTCACACCGCAGAGGCGCCGCGTCTTAGCTCCGGAATCCGGTTCACTTCCAGCTCCAAAAAATTGTCGGTCTAGAGGCAAGAGCTTCGGAGCTAAGAGGCGGCGTCGCTTACGTCTCTTTACGTCGAGGCGGGGGCAGGGGCAGATTCGTCGTTGATGCTGAAGACCACAAATAAGTCTTGCATTTTGCATGTGATGTTTGTAAAGTTCCAAGTAAAGTCGTCCGATGCCTTCCATGTCGTTTCGTAAGAGGATAACCAAAGCGAACAGCGCTTCAATACAATCGGCCATTGTTGTTGTTGTCGATGTGAGGGATTTCCGCGGTTTGGATTTTATGAAGCAGGCACGTAAACGGTGACGTCATGACGCAGCAGCGGCAGCTCTGGGCGGTGTGAACAGAGCGGGAGCAGAAAAGGGAAACCGGAGCTGAACCAGAAAAGCTCCCGCTCAGAGCTAGAAAGGGAAAAGCGCTGGTGTGAAAGCCGCAATAGAGGGTGCTCAAACATGTAGGGTTTCCCATTAAGGTACCGGGCGCTACAGCTGAATTTTCTACTGCAACACTCCCCACACGCACATACACAGCACACCTGCGACTGTTACAATGAAGGCTCGGTAATCAGCTCACGGCATATAGGTGTAAGCAGGGGTAAAGTGCTATTTTTACAAGTGGGGAGTGGACCTAACATCCTCTAGTGCCCCTTTCACACCAAGGCTTTTCCCGTTCTAGCTCCGTGCTAGAGCTTTTCTGGTTCGGAACCGGTTCTTCGGTTCAGCTCCCGCTCTGTTCACACCGCTCAGAGCCCAACTGGTGCTGCGTCATTGCGTCATCGTTTGCGTCATGACGTAACCGTTTGCGTGCCTGCTTCATAAAGCCAAACCGCGCGGAAACCCCTCACATCGACAACAACAAAAATGTCCGATTGTATTGAAGCGCTACTCGTTTTGGTTTTGCTCTGTCGAAACGAAATGGAAGAAATGGGACGACGACTTTACTACCAACTTTACAGTCGTTACATGCTACATTAAAAAGTTCTTTACAATCATCATCATCAACTTCAACGACGATTCCGTAGGAGAAAGAAGGTAAATATACGTCCTATTCGATGGCGTTAGAGCTACATGTTGTTAGCCTCTGCATGTGCCAAGCTCAAAATACCCAGCTTTGCAGCATTAATTACTATGGTATAACATTACAACTGATGCCCCTACCCCTGCCCCCGCCTCCGACGTAAGCGTGACGTATGCGGTTCTTGCTTCTAGACCGACAACTTTTTGGTGCTTGAAACGAACCGGATTACGGCGTTTAGAGGCGGCTCCGCTGCGGTGTGAACAGGAAAAAACGGTGCTTTTCAAGCTCCAGCTCCGAACCGGCCCTGGAACTGCGTTGGTGTGAAAGGGGTAGGGGTTCCGGGGGCATGCTCCCCCAGGATATTTTTTAAATATTGAAGTTAAATGCATCAATCTGGTGCACTTTGAGAGCAAAATTAAGAGATCTTAATCTTAATCTAAAACAGGAACATTACATTTAGCTGACGCTTTTATCCAAAGCGACTTACAATAAGTGCATTCGACCAAGAAGATACAAATTTGTAGAAAAAAGAATCATATAAGTACATCAGGTTTCATAGAGCCAAAACATTTCAAGTGCTACTCAACTGGCTTTAGATAAGCCAGTCCTTTATTAGTATATAAGTGCTCTGTTAGTAATTCTTTGTTAGTAATTCTAACAAACAACAACAAGGAACAAGTCCTGTTTCTCGCTTGAGGCCAGGAAAAGGCTAGTCACTGTGACCTTTGTACCTGTGCTGGACTATGGTGATTTGATTTATATGAATGCCCATTACCTGATCAAGTTAGATGCTGCGTATCACAGCGCGCTGAGATTTGTGACAAACTGTAAAGTATTAACCCATCACTGTACCCTGTATGCAAGGGCTGGTTTGCTTTCACTAACTGTACGGAGGCTCAGTCACTGGTACATTTTTATATACAAAGCCATGTTAGGGAAACTTCCATCCTACATCTGCTCCCTGATCTCACGGCGAATTGTAAGTGGCTACTGCCTGAGATCGCATGCTGTGGTTTTATTAAATGTGCCAACTGCTAGGACTGTCTTAGGGAAGATGGCATTTAGATGCGCAGCTCCTCTGTCTTGGAACAGTCTGCAAATTAAATGGAAACTGAACAATCTGTTGCCACTAAATGTTTTTAAAGCTCGGTTAGATGCTACACAATCGGATCCTGCTCATGTGGATAGTTATGTACATTGTAAATCCCTGTGATGCTGTATGATGTCCTTTTTGTTGTTCTGTTTTATGTTTTTATGTTTCATGTGGAACCTACTTGAGCAGGTCTCCCTTGAAAAAGAGATCAATTGATCTCAAGGGATTCACCTGGATAGATAAAGGTTTGAAATGAAATGAATCTATGGATACATCTCTCAACACCGATATGAAAACAGAACTGTAAACAGATTTTCTTTTTCTTTATGGATATTTTATAAATCACTCCCCTTTTAAACTCTATTCTTGTTTTACTGTCATATCAATCAATCAAACAATCAATCAATCAATCAATCAATCAATCAATCAATCAATCAATCAATGTTTAGTTATATAGCCCAATATCACAAATGTTACATTTGTCTCAGTGGTCTTCACAGTTTGTACAAAATATCAGTATGACAATACGACACCCTCTGTCCTTAGACCCTCACATCGTACAAGGAAAAACTTCCAGAGAAAACCCACAGTTTAAAGGGAAAAATGGGAGAAACCTCAGGGAGAGCAACAGAGGAGGGATCCCTCTCCCAGGACGGACAGACGTGCAATAGATGCCGTGTGTAAATTGAAAAGATAATACATTTGCAACATAGGTAGTCCAAATGTTTGTATAATAGGAAGATGAATCCACGAGGATATCCATCCAGGACCTATGATCCAGGACCACAGCCACGACTCAAGATCCAGGGCTCGCGATGCAGGACACAGGACCGCAGGATCATCCATGACTTTGGATCCCAGCGTATAGACACCAAAAAGAAAGAAATTTCATATAGTGTTTCATAACTGTTTTTCATTTATTCTCTTATTTTTTTTATATCTATAATGATCATATGAAGGTGTGCCTTGGAAATAATATTTTGCATAATAATTGCATTCACTGAACACGGGAAATTACAATCCTGCCGTCCTCTCTAGTGTCATGATGAGGTTCAGGTAAAGCACGGTTAATGTATTATATACTATTGAGGGAGAATTGTCCGGGCTTTAGCCCCGAATGCCCAGGCCAGGCGACGCCACCGGGTGAGAGTAAGTATGGGACTGACATTGATCCCGATCTATAAATTAGATCACCTGTGTCTGATTTATTTTGTGTATCTTAAGTCAAAACATCTTTCATGGACTTTCATTTGGTCACACTCAATAAAGAACTATTTTTATTTGTACTGTTAATTTCAGTAATGGAAAGAAAGCACATGGACATGAAGGAAATGAATGAACATAGCAATACAATAAGAAAACCTAGGAATAAGAAATTAATAATAAAAAAGAAACCTGTTTGACAATTCTTTCATGAAACCCTTTTAATTTTATTTCCGATTTTTTCTTTGATATAAACACTTTTGTGTCTACATAATGTTATTGTACCTCAGAGATGATGATCTTGTTTCCTTAAATACAAATAAAGAAATGCTAATTGGGTCATGAACAGCACTTCCGGTGAAATCACCTAGTAAACAACACGAAACATCAACAACAGCGCAATCAAATGAAGTATCACACCCTGACGGCTTATGTTTATGTTTGACATTATTAATTAACAAAATGAAAAGCAGAAAGGAGCGTATGCCTGTAATAATGAATCTCTTGTTTAATGCCTCACCCGCAGAGCACGCTAAATTACGCAAATCAAACGCACCTGCTGCGACCACACCCACGCTGCGTCACCAACAGGTCACCTGGGTGTGGCTAATGCTAATGCTAATGCTCACGGTGGAGCAGTGAGTTCTGTGTTGATGGAGGAACTATTTCCCCTCTGTAAGGAGTGTGAAACCCTCCTGCTGTTTGTGACAATAAACCCTGATGACTGCAGAGCCCCAATCAGTTAAACAACTTTTGAAGTGGGACAGACAGTGCACTGGTTATACTGGGACATGGAGGCCCAGTGGAGTGTTAATACTGAGACATAGAGGCCCAGACATACGCCACATGGACTTGTTATACTGGGACAGCAAGGCATAGTGAACTAAGAACCAGTGGAGATTGAGGCCAAGTGGACAGAGGCCTACAGAAGCCCAGTGAACTAGTTATACTGGGACATGGAGGGCCCAGTGGAGCGTTTATACTGGGACAGAGATGCCAAGACAGAGGCCCAATGGACAGCTTACTGGGACAGAGAGGCCCAATAACTGAGGACTGAGGCCCACTGGACTGGTTATATTCTGCTGTGAGGATGAAGACTGAATGACATTCAAACTGGTGAGTAAAACGAACTCATTACATTTAAACAGTTAACAATAACAACCATATGCTAACATGCATGCTAAAAGCTGCACAGTCTCTGCCTTGCTTGGGGTTTTATGAGCTGTCTCTGCGTTTATAGTGTTTACATGGCCATGTTTTCTGCCTTGCTGATGTTTTTATTCTGTTGTTGAGTGCATTAGAAGTGGCTTGGTAATTATTATGAGCTTGCTTGTTGTTTTTAATTATCATGTCATTTTGCTTATTTGCTGGGTTTTGTCTTTCTGTCTGGTTGGTTGTAGTGTGGCCTAAGAGGAAGGTCGATATATATTTACAAATTAAAAGCCAGTTCTATGGAAAGGCTGCAAAGTGGCATCTATACAAATTGAGTTTATTGTTGGTTTGGAGAATATGGATCTTGTTGCTGATGTTGCTCTACTTGTTGTGTATAATTGTAGATATATTGCAGCTTACTTTGTGGCCTTAGTTTAATAGTAGCCTACTATCATTTACCATCATACCTCCATCCCTTAATTGTTTTTACACTGTGACGTATCTGTGACTTTTTTTACTTTGAATTCATTTGTAGTAGGCCTACCTTGAATTCACTTCAGTAAAATGTATTTAAAGTACCTGTGCTTTTACTTGACTACCGGTTACTCTTTCGACCTCTGCTGAAATGCAACTGTATTTCATAGATCATCACCATGCAGGGATATAGTACATGACTTCTAAAGTACACAGTATATGTGCATCATTTATTTGTTGTCTTTGAAGTAATGGTACTGCTTTCATAATAGTACATGCCACCATATTCACCATATCATCACTGCTTTTATTATAGAACTTTACATGAATTAGTTTTGTAATGGTCTAAATAATTGTATTGTGTTTCTCACCTAAGAGAAGAAACACATTCAGATAAATGACACAAGATGGCAGTCAAGGACTTCTCTTTGTCAGAGCTGAGGGCTATAATCTCCTGTTGACAGAGTTCAGTGTTATCAGATGAGTCAGGATGCTGCATGGTGGTGAGTTTAGAGTGGAGGCTTGATATCGTCACCTCTTAGTCTGATAGAGGCCGACCTGCTATCTCCACACCATATGGACCCATCTTGACAAATGTCCATATTTTCTTGTAAAAGTGACATTTTCCCATAAATAAAATCAACTCTAAAAGGAAGAATTTTCTTTCTCATAATCTTCAAGATATACAACAGTCCTAATCCTGAAACTGAATATTTGGACTGGTTTTCCTTCTTATATAAAAATACTGGACCAAAAACGTTTTCTTTATCTTATTTTTGGAAGAAATTACAATTGTGTAACATGTTGAAATATGTAGGATATTCAAATCCTTTAGTCAATCATCACAACATAAAACAATTTATGACATTTAACTGCTATAGTAAATCCTAAATTATCCACTGTAAAAGTATTTGTGAATTACTTTAGACTAGTTCCTTTATTCTTTTACCAATAAGTAATTATGTGATTATAGCTCTAGCTAAAAATACACACCCCCTCCAGCAGGTGGCAGTGTTGTCTAACAGATCAAATCAAAGCACCAAAACCTGCAGTGCAACCAAAATGCTGCCCTCCCCCTCACTATATATATTAAAGAGGACTTTAATATCTTCATGATGATTTTGTTGTCTGTATTCTTGGGTGACATACCCCCTAAAAAATAAAAATGAAATAATGGGCAAGTTCTGCTTTGGTCAGGAGCAATGTGACTCATATTAGGATTTGTCTTTGATTTGTATGGTTCATTTGTGTCCTGTTTGAGTTTTTAAACTTGAATCATTGAAGTGTCAGCAAGCTTACAGTTTTCTAACCACCACAAACAGAAATGAACTTGTTTGTGCTGCACAAATATGACATTTTTACTACGTTAAATTAATGAAAGAAGAAAAACTTGTTGCTGTAAAAGGTTAGTTTTGCATAAATCAAGATCATGTGATGACATCTGCTCAAACCATTATGTAGATGACCACAAAAAAGACTTTGTTTAGGAGGAAAAGTTTCCAAATTGCCATGACAATACAATGAATGATGCTACTCTGCTATATTTTAGATCCAAACTCCAGTTTCTTGACAATCCATGGCAAGCAACTAAAAGTAGAAATGATGATACCTTGCTTTTCGAGATATATCACATTCATAAATATTAATACAGATCCTTATTTGTCCGTGTCACCTTTATTGAGTTGACACAAATAGTAAACACTTAAATAGTTCAGGCGTTGTATGACAGAGACTGCTCCATACAATAGGCGGTACAAACAGCGTGCATGCAACCATAATGATCATAGGAGATTTCACTGTTGCCTGAATGTCGCCTAACTCCCTTTTCCCCCCCCGAGTTGTTTTTCCCGTTTGGTGCCCTGTGGCACTTTGCTGTGGTTTCTCTACATTTTGGCTCTTGAAGCCTCTCTGAGAGTGAAATATGACTGTCTGCCTGTGCGTGCTCAGACTGGGGGCTTCAGGCTGCCTCTGTGGTGGTTCTGTCTCTGAGAGAGAGACTGAGTGCCGGGATAGGCTGCACCAGGCCAACCAGAGAAAGCATAGGATGTGTGTTTGTGTGTTTGCATCGCCACCAGACAACACACTAGATAGATGGATGGATAGATGGATAGATGGATGGATGGATAGATGGATAGATGGATGGATAGATGGATAGATGGATGGATAGATGGATAGATAGATAGATGGATGGATAGGTAGATGGATAGATGGATAGATGGATAGATGGATGGATGAATAGATAGATGGATAGATGGATGGATAGATAGATGGATAGATGGATAGATGGATGGATGGATAGATGGATAGGTAGATGGATGGATGGATAGGTAGATGGATGGATAGGTAGATGGATAGATGGACAGATGGATAGATAGATGGATGGATGGATAGATAGATGGATGGATAGATAGGTAGATGGATAGCTGGATAGATGGATGGATGGATAGATAGATGGATGGATGGATAGATAGATGGATAGATGGATGGATAGATAGATAGATGGATCGATGGATGGATGGATGGATGGATAGGTAGATGGATAGCTGGATAGATGGATGGATGGATAGATAGATGGATGGATGGATAGATAGATGGATAGATGGATGGATAGATAGATGGATAGATGGATGGATAGATAGATGGATAGATGGATGGATGGATAGATGGATAGGTAGATGGATAGCTGGATAGATGGATGGATGGATGGATGGATGGATGGATAGATAGATGGATAGATGGATGGATAGATAGATAGATGGATGGATAGATAGGTAGATGGATAGCTGGATAGATGGATGGATAGATAGATGGATGGATGGATAGATAGATGGATAGATGGATGGATAGATAGATGGATAGATGGATAGGTAGATGGATGGATGGATAGATAGATGGATGGATGGATAGATAGATGGATAGATGGATAGATGGATGGATAGATAGATGATGGATGGATAGATGGATGGATAGATGATAGATAGATTGGATGGATGGATAGATGGATGGCTGTTGAGATGGATAGATAGATGGATGGGATAGGTAGATGGATAGATGGATGGGATGTAGATGGATGGAGTATGGGATGATGGAGATAGCTAGATGGATGGAATAGGATAGGATGGATAGATGGATAGATAGGATATGGATGGATAGATAGGATGGATAGATAGGATGGATAAGGATGGATAGATGGAAGGTAGATGGATAGAAGATGGATTAGCTGATAGATGGATGGATGGATGGATAGATCGATGGATAGATGGATAGATAGATGGATAGATGGATGGATGGATGGATAGATAGATGGATAGATACTTTATTGATCCCAAATTAGGCAAGGCACGGCAGGTAAGGCAAATTTATTTATACAGCACCTTTCAACACATGGGTAATTCAAAGTGCTTTACAAAAATAAAAGACATTAAGAAAATGGCATTTCAAAACAGTCATTAAAAAGCAAAGATAATAAAAGAAAAAATACATGAATAAAAGTTTACAGTGCAGTTTAAGATAGGAATAGCTCAATTAAAAGCAGCGGCACAAAGAAAAGTCCTCAAAGTAGGACACGTTTGTGTTATAGCAGCAGTGTGTTCAGGCTTTACAATATTTAAAAGGTGGAATAAAGTATAAACATAATAAAATAAAAGCAATAATCAGTACATATCAGTAGAAATGACATATATCACAAATAATCCACAATATAAAGGATTCTGGATGAATTTAAATATTCTATAAAAGACCAAAATACTGCAGCAACAGAAATATAGACTTATACAGGAGCAGATATAGCATGTTCCAAATGCAGCGCTTTTTTCCAACCCCTGCTTATATCCCATATATGTGCAATATATCTTCCGCTTCATAATTATTATTATTGTTATCACTAGCTGCTGTTACATTATTCAACTTCTGTAATACATCTGTAAATAACTGTGCAATATATACTTCCACTTTTAATACTATCACCTGGCTGCTATCTATCACACTCTTTATACATGCTACACTTATTATTTTAAAGCGTGACTGGTGCTGGATGTGTATTTTGTAATTTGTGTAGTTAATTTATTTTTCATATCCATGCTCCTTAAGCTGTTTTTTTGCGCTTTACTTTTGCCTTAACAAGTAAAAGTAAAGGTATTATGATTCTGATTTGTGGAGCTCAAAGGCACACTGTAAGGAGGATGTCATCACTATTAGATCATAAAGCCCCCCCCCCCACCCACTTGTCAGCAGGTTGTGTGGAAGTCTTATCACAGTTGTCACGCTCTGTTGGAGGTGATGTCAGGTAGCGAATACAAGGATTTGCCTTGAGAGGCCTCAGTAAGAGCAGCTGATTTATGACTTTAAAGGTATTTCACCTCTCTGTCACGGGGATGTTAAGCAAATGACATCCTCCGTGTTGTTACTGTTCTGGCATCGTTGTCAATAAAACTCCTTCCTTTTTTGTGTCTCGACCTTTTTGCTGTTTTGTATATTGGTTCCACGCATAGGTTCCACGCCATTTAAAAAAAAAAAAATTTTAAAAAAAAAATAAAAAAAAAAAAAAAAAAAAAAGGAACATTTCAGGTTGTGTTAGCGGGTCATGCGATCGTTATTTAGTCACTCCTGTCCTGGCTGGTTCTGCAGGATCATGCAGGAGGAATTTTTTTCCAACAGCAAAAAACTTGAGTGTTGCATCTGACCTTCATATATTTACTTCATGTGGAACACTAATTCTGTTTTCAAATGAGTTTATTACTTGGTTTTCTTCAATTGGCTTCAAGTAATGGTTTATCATTATCACTCTCAGGCTAGCTGTTTATGCTAAGCTAATCTGGCCAGCTGGTTGTAGCTTCATATGAGGGGTTCAAGGTTCAAGGCTTTTATTTGTCATACGTACTAGGGCTGCACGATTTGGAGAAATAATCAAATTGCGATTTTTCGGACAGATATTGCGATTCGATTTGCGATATTTGTTTTTAAGCGACCCAACGGAAGTTTATTGACTCAGATGGTTTGTTTCACCAAACCATCTAGGAAAGTTCCATTGGAAAAATACTTGGCAGGTGATTGGATCAATCCGTCTATCACCTTCTATCATGGGCCACTTCTGATTGGTTAACAATGGCTGGTACATGTGGAGCACAGCACTTCTGATTGGTGTGGATGACTGACGCACGAGAAGAAAATAAATAAATCGATTAATCGTTCAGCCCTAATAGTACTTAGCTACAGTGTAGTTATGTCGATGAACATCTTACGTCACAGGCTTCACCAACAGTGCAACACAATAACACACACAAACAGAACAAATAGTGCAAGAGTGGTATGAACCTAAAATGTCTGTTACAAACAGTGTTGGGACTAACGCATTACTGTAACGCCATTATTTTAGGCAGTAACTAGTAATCTAACGCATTACTTTTTAAATTCAGTTACCGTTACTATATGGTGCGTTACTTCGTTAGCTTTTTTATATAGTCAACAGCCAGGCGAACAGAGATGTACAGTTCTTGAGTAAATGTACTTTGATACTTCCTGTGTCACATGCGGAGACGGGCTGTGGGCGTGTTTGTGTTGTTTACTAACAATTCTATAACACATAGGTGTGAGCAAGCTCTCTGATTGGTCAATAGGCGTGTTTGATTCCACGATCAAAGAATGGTCAAATAGAACGTGCCTTTTCACAACAAGTCAGTATCCCTCCGCGTCTGAGAAAAACGATATACCCTTCGAACTGGAACAAGAAAGCAGCGGAGAAGTAACGGGGCAGAAACCCTCCTTTTTACGTTACGAAACAAACTTCCAAACATAATATGGAAACATTTAAGATTAACTTCAACCTCCGGGGGGGTCTTACTGTGGAGGACTGGATTGAGGAGTGCCTAGAAAAAAAAGCACCTAAACGACAACATGCAGAGCTACGTGGAGAGCAGGTAGACCAACTGGAAAAGTACCACAATTCAAAAGCTAACTGCAAACTGGAACAAGAAAGCAGCGGAGAAGTAGTGGTTTCCATAGCGACACACAGCCGTTACATTGTTACATTGTCTCTCGTTGGAAAATTGTTAGCTACAAAATGTCAGATTTTATAGTTATCATCTGGACAACAGAAAAATGTGGAGCAACGCGCTTTTTGCCGGTCCGGGACACGCCAAACGGCCACTGGAGGAAAGCTCTTCCGTGAACACCACAGCACCAACTGCAAAAAAGTCTGGCATGGAGTTCATGAGTTGTTTCAAAAATTGCACGTTTAATGGCAGCATGAACATCCACCTTCATTCTGAAGCCAAAATGTTAAATATGTAAATAAATAAATAAATAGCCTAATTCAAGAATTGTTGTCAATAAATTGTTTTCAATAAATTGGTTAATAATATATTATTTACTATAATTATATCAATAACTGTAAGCGGGGAAGCAGGAGTGTTCGATTGATCGGCTCTCGTTACCAAGGGAACTACTTTATAGGAACTACTTTCTGACGGAGATTAACTCAAGCAGAAAGTGAAGGTTTGGGAGCAAATTAGCCCACATTATGAAATTATTTTACGATATTGTTGATTACAATGATAGTTTGTGTTATAGAATCGCAATCATACACTTGAGGCAGTTCTTTAACGTCATTATTGGTACTCCAGTACAGGCGTACGGACCTCGGCGCAAGCGCCTCGGTCCTGCCGCAGTACTGTCGTACCAATAATGACGTTAAAGAACGGCCTCTCGTGTATGATTGCTTAAGACTATCATGGCGGCGGCGGAGCTCAAGTCTAGTTTCTCCTTCTGGAGATATTCTCACTATTTCACTTTGTCGAGCATAAAGAAAAGAAAGTTTCTGTTAAATGTAAGTTGTGTCCTGGCGGGTCAAAGATCCTATCTACTGCCCAAACCAGTCATTCAAATCTCTTAAAACATCTGCAAAAACAACATGCTGGGACGAAGCTAGTAACTAAGACCGGCACAGACCCAGACTCAGCCGACGCCACTCCACCTCCACCTAAGCAACAGCGGCTGGATTTTAACCAAGGGACTGCTAGCCAGGGAAAAGTCGATAAAGCCATTGCACGGTATGTTGTAGAACACATGCAGGCTATTGCTACAGTGGAGTCACCCGCTTTCAGGGAGCTAGTTAGCATGATACCATGTCCGGGCGGCACACGGCATATGGGACGGAAAACTTTTTCCAACTACCTGGAGAAAGAATATACAAAAATGGAAAGCCAGCTAATATCGATGCAATCCAGATTGCATATAAGGCATGTCAAGTTGATCAACAGATTGTATTATTCTCCAATGCAATAACAGTACTGAAATGAAGGCTATAAGGGCATTAATGGGAGTCATTTTTCCAAGTAACGAAAACCTTACTTTTCAAAGTAACGCATATTTTTTGTTGTTGAAAGTACTCAGTAAAGTAACCGCGTTACTTTTGAAATGAAGTAACTAGTTACTGGTTATCAGTAACTAGTTACTGGTTATCAGTAACTAGTTACTGGTTATCAGTAACTAGCACAACACTGGTTATCAGTAACTAGCACAACACTGGTTACAAAGCAAATCAAGTAAACTTTTCCTTTCAGTGTTAGTCATCACCATGTGTAACCCCTCTGTCTCGGTGTGATTGTTTGTTGTCTTTTCTCAGCCTCTTGGCAGTGCTCCTCTGTCGGCTCCTATAGTCAGAACCCACGGGTCCCCAGAGGCACGCAATTGGCCCCGTTTAGCTGTGCTCTTGTTTGCCGGGATCTTGTGGCTTCCTCGACACTCTCCGCCTATGGCGAGGCCTCGTTCGGTCAGATGTGCTTACTTTGTCCCCGAGCCAATCGCCAATTCATTCCCAAAGCCTCAGAGGTTCAAAAGCCAAGTGCATAATTGCTCCTTAAATCAATCTGCAAATTTCAGTGGTATCCGAGCAGGCAAACAGTTGGCCTGGAATGGTTTATTCACGAGGAACTGCTCTCCATGATATGTGTTTTAACAGTAGAGAAAATTACAATTGAATCAGAGAAGATGCGTTCAATTATGGGATTGTGGTTTGCATACATTTCACATTAAGCTCCAATTCATCCCCTTTTGTTCAACCTTTAACGGGTATCATTGTGTTCTTGTGGTTCGGATGGTGAGACAGGTCTGCGTCCCGGTTCTGCATCTGTGCAACTTCCCCCCCCCCCCTCCATACTTTTAAAGAAATGTTTCCCTCAATCGCTCTCCATTAACTTCAGTCAGCTGTGTGAGCCAGAGAGACATTAGAGGCAGACAGTGCGGTTGCAGCAGTGTCACTTTAAAGAAAATAGACAGGACTCATCTGCACCTTAATAACAGCTCCTCCACACACACACACACACACACACACACACACACACACACACACACACACACACACACACACACACACACACACACACACACACACACACACACACACACACACTTGTGAGTTTTCGGTCTCTTCCTCCTTCCTTCCCTCCCTCCTTCTGTCCTTCTCTCCCTGTCTCCTCCTCCTCTGCTGTATTTGCAGGCAGCTTTAGTGCCAGACACCCTGAGGCAGCGGTAGCGCCAGCGAGTCTTCCCACCTCTGTTTTTGTGGTGGGAGATGACATGTCGAAGCTTTGAAGGGAGGGGGAGGGAACGGGAAGGGGGAGGGAGGGAGCACATCACTCGGCAAGGGAGGCAAAAGCAAGGGACCCAGAGAGAGAGAAAATGTCATGTGGCCTGCAGTCCGCCCAGATATTCTTTCTTTCTCGGGCTGTCTATGTGGGCAGGCAGGAATGGCGACAGGAAGCAACCCCCCCCCCCCTTCCTTCCTCCTCCCTTCATCCCTTCCTCCCTTCATCCACTCCTTCAGCTCTTCACTCACTCAGTCACTCACTCTACATGTCTCCCCCCCTCACTCCCCTTTTCACTTCCCCATCCCACCTTCAGCTCGTACTTCTTCTCTTGGCGCAGTTTTGTGTGTTTTTTTTTTCTTTTTCTCTTCAGTTTGTCTCCCTCCCTCAGTCGCAGGCGTGCCCGTGCATCATAACTCACCCGGTGTTGAAGTGTGTTGAGGTGTGCTGAGGTGTGTTGAGGTAACTGCCAGTGAGAAGCAGACAAAACATGTTTGATTTCAGATCCTCAGGCGTATCTCATCACACAGGGTTGGAAACATGCAGTACTTTCCAAAAATGTAGTTCCATTGTGTTATACTTATACTTAATTCAGGCTTTTGTTATATGTATAATAATTTGAGCACGTACTGTACAAACCAAATAATATAAAAATTTCTCACAAAGCCTCGAGAACTGGCAATAGACCAATAAAATACCTGAGATTGTGGGCAGGGCTATTAAACGTTTGTATGTCCACTGATTAAATGTTTGCAGAGGTGTGGAATAAGGTCACATAACCTGGACTTCTGTCAGACTTGAAAATGAAAATAGTCGACTCAACACCAACGACTCATAATGTCACTTGTTGTCAAGCTCTTTGACCTGAAAATACCTTTACCCAAGAAAAGACGTGCAACAAATGTCCCTTAATTTCCTATAGCATTATCGTAACAGTATTGACACTTAGTCCCTTTAACGATGCAAGTCAATCCAATTAGTTTGAACCAATCCATGAAAGAACCGGAAATGGACCAATGAGATCCCTGAGATTGTCGGCTGGGCTATTAAACGTTTATATTAGGGATGCACGATATTGATTTTTTTAAACCGATACCGATAACTTCCTGCTTCTCAAGACCGATACCGATAACCGATAATAATATAATATATATATATTAAATGTACCTGTAGTTTTTGCACACCTGGTGGTAAAAAAAGACTAGTAGTGAGCAAATGACATGAGCATTACTACTATGAACAAAACAAAGCCAAGAACAGTTTTGACTCTTCAAAGTGACCATATTTACTTTCCCAAATAAACTTCTTGCCTTTTTCAAAAGCCTCGTCGATAGGTAAAAGCCCCGGTGCCTTTGCAGCTGGCTTTGGATTTGCCGCTAGTTTAGCAGCGCAGGCGTCTTCGTACGCTTTTAACACACCATCGTAGCGATGGCGATGTTTCAGGTGACTAATCAGGTTTGAAGTATTATAGCTCGTTGCCTTTTTCCCTCCTCGTGGAACTTCTGCATTTGTTAATACAAATAGCAAGCGAACTATCTAACTCTGAAACTTTGAAATAGTCCCATACTACCGGCGACATGTTTGTTTACTGTCCCGGCTTCACGGCCGCACACCATTTACGTCACAGCCAGGCATGAGTTAGGGAGCGCTGGATTTGTGAAAAACTCCCCTCTTCCTAAACCACTAATACCACAGTACTGGCAAAACGGGAGGAGCCGAGTGAAAAACAAGCGCCCCTCATCCCAATCCACCCACACCGCAGTATTTTTTCCTTTTTTTTTACCCAAAAAATATATTGTATATTATCGGGGCTATTAATACTGGTATCGGGTTTATCGGGATGACGTCATAATTCCTAATATCGGGCCGATAATTATCGTGCACCACTAGTTTATATTTCCACTGACTAAATGTTTGCAGAGGTGTGGATGGAATACACTCACATAACCTGGACTTGAGTCAGACTTGAAAATTAAAATAGGTGCAACTCGACTCAGAGTTCAACACCAAAATACTTTTACCCAAGAAAAAACATGTCACATAGTCACTTTAACGATCCAAGTCGATCCAATTAGTTTGAACCAATCCGACACCATCCAATCACGTTGCAGAGGGAACCATACATTACTAAAGGTAACGTAACTAAGCAAACATTGGAGAAAAAGATACCAAAGCTGATTTTGTTTGCATTCAAAAACGATGCAGTGGTCAACAAAAATCAAATCCCAGTATGCAAATGTAAAAATATGTAACGAGGGTCTGACTTGTTCGGAACTTGACTTTAGACTTGCAAAACAATGCCTTTATACAAGCTGCAAAATGTGTTTTTTTGTGTCCACTGTTCTGTTTCTTGGCTAGTAAGTGATGCAAATCTAGTATTTCTTCCTCTGCTGCTACCTGTATTTGCTGTGTACTTATTTCTGTATCAGTGCAGAGGGATTAGCGCTAAGACAGACAGGATGAGGCCCACACAGAACTGATCAAACATCCTCTCTGATGCGCACCGTTGAACGTATGGACCATAGTTTCAGTTCCGTTTGACTGACAGAGAAAACACTGATTTCTCGCAAGCAAATAAAACGATGAAAGGAAAATAAAAGCCTCCATCGAGACATCAAAAAACAATTCCACTGACTTTGATATGAGCCTTTGGTTATACTTCAACCGTACCTGCTTGTTCTTATGTGGCTGCCATCTCACCTGTGTACTTTCAAAGCGAACATAAGACATATTTAACAGTGAGAGGGGCTTTTTAAGGTGGGTATTTTTCAAAGATAAGACAGAAGATATACGTTCAGTCCCCAAAGACACTTTTTATGTCAGCCAAAATGAGTACGTGGGTTGGATGAGTCTTATTCGTCTATTTTTAGATTAGATTTACTTTATTGATCCCAATTTGATTTGGGAACAGGGCATTGCACATAATGTGAAAATGAACCGAACTACAAACAAAAATATATAAATAGTGACAGTGAAAGATAAAAATCTTAAATGAACAAATATACACTTTGAAGCGTCAATTACTGCAAACTAAATTTAAAAGAAGGATAATATTTAAATAAATGAAAAAGAAATGGTCGAAAAAACACGAACAAGATAATAAAGTGTTAAAAATAATAAGCAGGCTGCCACCTAGCATGGCGCTATCTCGCATTAACCGTTATCTAATTCAGATCAAAAACACAAGATCAGTTGCCGATAACCTGAAAATGAAGCTGTGCACGTGTGTTTTGTTCATGTACGTTAGCATTTGTGTTTGTGTCACCGTATGACATACTATTTGTGTCTGCATGGCTTGTATCACTGCAGGCCAGTTTGATATTTCAAGTCATTACCAGCGTCAGAAAGGGAAGAGATTACAGGGTACTGCAGCAATAACACACACTATTAGCCCGACAAGGTGTTATTATGCCTCTGGTGTCAGGTGAGATGTCAGAGCAGCTAGTCTGTGTCATGCTTACAATCGCTGGATCAGCAGGATCAAGTGAGTAATGCAAACACATTCACTATACGAGGCAACAGTGTCACTTATTTCTCTGCTTTGTATTGTGTTAATCCACGGCTTTGCTGAACACGTTTTTGGTTTAAATCATTCTTAACAAAAAGCACATGGAAGATTATACAGAGTGACATTTTCTAAACATCTGGTTGTGCAACTTGTCATCACATTGCAACATATAATCCTCGTTTTGTTTGGAAACAAACTGTTACACTGCAGTTTTTCTCTTTCACTTTCAGATTTGAAACTTTTTTTCCGGGAACCTTTTTTACAGTGTGTTAAAAGCATTAAGAAAAAGCTCCCGGCCGCAAATGTGGATGAGCACATACATTTCGACTGCCTCTTTTTTTCCTCCGTCTTTCTTGTTGCGTCTACATTTTCCATGCCTGGCCTCCCTACTGCTGAGAGTGCTGTTCCTCGAAGCCGCAGTGTATTTTGAAGCGAGGTCGGGAGAGCGCCAGAGCTCCAAAACCAGGCACAAGTCTCCCACTGTTCCACTGGTCGGCTTGCTCTTGGCACCGGCTCCTGACCAGAGAGGTCTAGCTAGCCACAGCCACTGTGTGTGTATGTGTGTGAACATATATAGCCCTCCCTCTCCTAACTTCTAAGCCTATATAGAAATAGCTTCGGTTGACTCATTTATGGGCTCTCCCACATAGAAACAGTACCTAGGTGTGAGTCAGAGAGCACAGTTTCTGTTGGAGGATTTTCAGTTTTTGTTATAAAACCCCAATCCTTAATATCCTCATATCGTGAGGTTCCCAAAGTACACGGAAACATCTGAAACGTCGACTTTAATTATATGTATCATGTCCACAGATGTCACATAACTGTATTAGGTAAGTTGAATGCAAACATATTTAAGTATGTCAGGTTCAACTTAATATTATTGTTTTCATCACACCTAATACCGTTTTGTGACATCTGTTGACATGATACATTTAATTAAAGTCAACGTTTCAGTTTTTTCAGTTTAGTAACGTCTGCATGAAACTGAAGTAGAGGTTAGATGAAATGAAGTTTTACAAATATGTACACATAAGCAATTCAGGGTAGCTCCTTTAAATTGCTTCCATACCTTGGCTGACAGCGGTGAGGTCATCCCCAATAGAAAACGAGGCAAAGATGGTGTTTTTGACAAGGATTGAATTTCCTACTTTCCCTGCTTCTGCCATTACAGACAATCATAGGAAATGTCTTTACAGGATAGTCTGTCTTCAACCCTAACCTGTTCTGAAAGACCGACAGCATGTGAAGTGATAAAAGGGTGTTGGGGGATGGGTCGGACCACACATCACATCCTCACACTCGATTAACACATATGGATCTGACATTAATCCTGAAGGTTCCTCTGAGCATGTCAATGGAAAGCCATCCATCTGTCTTCGTCCTCAGACAGAATATCCACCCGGGGTCTGGAAGTCTAGGACGCAACACGCAAAACCGCAGCGAATATAAATAAATGGCTGTATTTCTCTCTGTGCTTTTGTCTGGTCAGGACACTCCGTGCAGACTCTGCCAAGATGAGCATCTACATTTGGGTTTGGCTGTTCCCCTCTCCCGACAGCCCGGCCTGGGCCAAACCACAGGAAAAGGAAGCGAAAAGGTCCTCTCTGAAGGGCCTATAAAATATCGTCTCGGGGTAAAATAGGCCAACGTAAATGGCAACATTCAGTCTTTCCACTACTAACAAAGGGCCTTTGAAGATGAACGCTTGGGGTAGTCGCTGTTGTTTTTGCTACCTTTTCTTTGCCCAAACCCTTCGTGTTTTACTGGTTCTCATAGTCCATTTGAGTTTCTAGTAAGTGCTTTGTGTTTCCTGGCAAAGATATAGTGCATGATATGGTGTAATAACCTCTGAGAACAGCACTTTAACTGTTTATTGGCACCGCTAGAGCACAGTTATGGCTTCAGATGACCTCGAAAACCCATCTAATACAAAGTTTATAAGTGCTATCAATGCAGATACAGCATATTCCTAAAAGCTGTAAACTGCAATCTGCTTAGTTTTCCAATTTGTTTGTATTAGTTACCTACTCATTTACAGTTTTAGTGATATATGTCAAGTTGAGCTGGAACTTTCCTGGTTCAAATCCACAAAGCTATAGCTGGAAAATCTTGGGGAAAAATAAACGCCTTTTTTTTTTTAATGCTGCTGAAGTGATTTGAGACTGTCATCCAAAACTCCTCGAATAAATAAGCTCAGTTTCATCAAGTGTATTTAATATTCGGGCTTTGCTGTTCAACATTTATGCTGAGATGGCCTTGCGAACTAGGAAAAAAGAGGGTATAATATCTATCTTCAAAACGTGATTATTATTATATTTGTATCGGGTGGTTGTGTCAGTATTGGCTACGAACTTTCTGATGCTAGACTTCATTAAGTTACTGCAAAGTTATTCTCTGTTTGTTGTATGGGTTTACCAAATGAAATATATCTTTTAATACTTTATCCTGTTAAGGCGCTTTTGTATCCTTGGAGCCAGCTAGCTCTTTAGCCTACCCCTGTTTCCAGTTTGATGCTAAGCTAATCTAAACAGCTTCTGGCTGTAGCATCATATTGAGTGGTATCAATCAATCTTACTCTCAGCAAGAAAGCAGTCTTCAAACTAATTCTATTACTTCTATTCCTGCTGAACCTTGTTAGAACTGCTTTTCAACACCGCACTACCAGCATTGTAAACTTTCAGCACAGGCAGAATCTCCTGAATACAATCCAAACATTTTGAACTGTTGGAAGCCACTTCAGTTTTTAAGTGTCAGTAATTCGAACCCCTTAATTTGGTTCCATAACTGCAAATGGCCGAGTTACAACCTAACCAATGTTCAGTATACCTGCCGTGTAAACCCTTAGCTGTGATGTGTGGTGGTAGTGGTCGGGACCTCTTCCATTTCAATGTTTTTCCATCTCCACTGTGGATTTGTTACCCTCCTGACAAACACACAAACACAGATATATAATACAAACCAATGTCACAAAGACTTAAAGTCAAACGGTAAAGCAAACTAGTGGCCTCCGACACACACATACGAACCAAACACACAAACATGCACCACACATCCTCCCATCTTCCCACCCACTGTCTCAGTGAGTGTGTGACATACATTTTGAGAACTGCATTTATCTCCTTGTAAACATAAAAACAAATGAAGAGTCCCTCACAATACCCACGCACACGTCTCGTAGGTGCATGAATGCATGGCTAAAAGCACTGGTGCATGCGGTGTATGCACGAACGAGGTGTGTGTGAGGTCTCGGTGTGCAAGCGTGATGTGTGTGTGTAGGGCCATCTGGTCACCCCTGCCATGCCATGGTCCCTGTGAAGTGCTGTCAGCGTGACCGTTGTGGTATCCCGTGGCGACTAGAGGCTTGCTGCACAGCACTTCCAGCCCGGGTAGCCGACCTCAGAAAAGGAAATTTGGGTCGCTCAAATGGAGGGGTTGCTCCCGAGCTATTTACAGAGCCCTCTACCGGTCCAGCGCCACCCACGATATTCCATATGAGAACCTGCGTGTGTGTGTGTGGTGCCTGTGGTGTGGTGTGTGTGTGAGTGTTGGGGGTTGAGGGGTTAGTGTGTGTATGTGAATGCGAGCGCTTTAATGAGGAAATGCAGGCTTTTATTTTGTATGGCTGCAGGCATTAATCCGTGTGAGCTGGCATTTAAGTGCATGTTTATTCAGAAAAACTCATTATAGCCTATTAGTGATACTCTTTGATTATCTGCAGCCAATAAAGTAATTAGCATGGCACCTTTACCTGCACTGACTCACGTGTCAAAATACGTCGTACATCATAAGAACACATCACCGAACACAGTAGTCCATAAATCACTGACAGATAATGAATCTAAAGAGTGCATAACAGAGCCGAGATCCTTTCTAACCTTGCCCGTATAAACATCTGGGCGTCATAGTTGCCGATCATGGAAATACGACGAGGATACGGAGAATAGCGGAGCCTCAGATTAATGAGAAACCTGCCTGTAGGAAACTTTGGTTCAAGTGAGATCATGGGCATTTCTCTTTCGATGCCCATCAATTGGGTTTAGTGGTTTTCTCGTTGAGCCCTGTAGACGTGTGGAATAATGCTGAAGCAGGGCTGCGGATTCATTCGCCAATACTTAGAGGATCTGTTTTATATTGACAGTATTTTAGAGATGAACCACATCGCGCCTGCTGAAAGTGAACATGACCTGTGGTGTTGAGTAACTAAGTACATTTACTCAAGTACTGTATTTAAGTTCGATTTTGAGGTACTTTACTTGAATATTTCCATTTTATGTGGCTTTGTACTTCTACTCCACTACAATTCAGAGGTAAATATTGTGTTTTGACACTACATTTATGTACATTTAGTTACTTTACAGATATAAATGAATGATAAACAATATAATCAAGACTTTATTTATACCTGGAGTAAATTCACAAGCTACCAAGCCGTAAATTAAGTAATTAAGTAAATTAAAGTAATTCAAATGAGTTCCACCTTTACCAGCTTGATATACAAATGAATAATTAAAATGCGTGTGGTGCAGTGGGCTAGTGCGTTGGTGTTCGGATCAGGGGGTCACAGGTTCAAACCCCGCTGCAGTCAGCATGTCGTTGTGTCGACACTTCACCCCAAATTGCTCCTGTGGGGATTGCCCACAGTTATGAGTATGTAAGTCGCTTTGGATAAAAGCGTCTAACAAGTAACATGTTATGTAATGTAAAATCAAAACATATGGCATTTATGATTGTGAAATGGGCCAATCTGCATAATGAGTACTTTAAATATATATTCTGATGCCAATGCTTTTGTACTTTTACTTGAATAACATTTTGAATACAGGACTTTTACAATAACAGAGTATTCCTTCACTGTTGTATTTCTACTTTTACTTAAGCATAAGATTTGAGTACTTCTTCCACCTCTGAACATCACCTAACCTATTAAGAATCAGACCATATGAAGAAGCTTATAGCCGTATCACAAGCTGTGGTTTTATGTACAGAAGCTCAAAGGAGTACCTCGCCTACGTGCTCTTGATGTATCTGAGAGAAGGTAAGCAAGTAAACAACCTCTTAAACGCCTACAGGCCGAGAACGCTCCACCGCCACCCAAGGGGAGACCTCCTGCATTTCTCAAAGTCTCCCTACGTTGTGAATATTAGGTTAAGGTTATTTTAGGCCGACCCGCTCCAGAAGCAAATTACAGTGCAAGAAAGGGGGTGAAAAACCAAGTGGGTTGTCCACCATGTAATTTTCCTGTTTCTCTTTCAAAGCATGAGGTATTCCTCGAGGAAGCCCTGTTAAATTTACAAGCCATGACCCCACATCAGCGGGTAGAAGGCTCCTCTGACAAGAAGTATTGTATGTAGCTTTATGGCTTTATTTCTAGCACTTCATAAAGCTGCATGGCTGCATTCGATATCGTCTGACTGTTTGTTTGGAGCAGATAATCATAAGTTCTTTGAGTTTGGCTCGGCATTCAAAAGAAGCCAACGCGATAAATCTTTCACCTCCGGCTCTTCTGTCAATGCTCTGTCAAGTGTTTATGCTTATGCACAGCAAACTTGGTTGGTATAAGATTCCTGCATAAGACCCTCTGGCTGATCCAAAGGAACCTCACCCTGAATAATGGTATTTCCTGCCTGAACAAGAGAGCAGCCTTCAGAAGAATGAGAATGATCACTGCTTTACCCCTCGAGTGTACCTCCAGACGTCTCAGCCATAATTATGCCAATCTGAGAGACTCGCAGGTACCCTGGCATTACTTCTAATGCTCACACACACATACTTACTACTTATTTATCATAAGTTACTCTCTTCTTGTTTTCTCATGCCTCAAGTTCGTAAACTCTTCAGAAAACCATTTAGCTTTGAGACTTTGATCTTTGCCAAGACTGCCTTACTGGCTATAATTATGCGCTACACATCCCATGCTAAATTGCAACCAGGGAATTCATGACACTTGAAAGCAAGAGTGGCGACACATAATGTTGTTAAAACACATATATACATAATCCAACCCTCCATAGGAGCATCCTCATCGACGTGCTGCACTACGAGGTTGTATATCCTTCCTTTTCGAGTTTCCAAGAGGCCCCTGCAGTGGTGTGCGGGGGGGGGATGTGCTCTGCAGTGCGGCTTGCTGGTTAATTATGGGTCGCTAGCTGCAGCTCGGCTGGCCTGGGCGGGTGTTGGAGCCAGTGGGTCTGGCACAGGGAGGTCTGGCCACAGACCCCGGCGGTGACGGCATTAAGTCTGGGACGAGTCAGAACACCAGCCCGGGGTTTGGAGCATTCCTCGCATTCCCTCCTCCCATGGCTGCCTGCCCGGGTGTGTGAGAGGCAGAGCGCAAGGGAAGGAAATGTGTGGAAGATGCAATATATGTGCATGTTCATAAAGGCATGTACAGATGTTTTACATCCGGCTGAACGGAGGGTGCATCCTCGCTCCAAAACAAGGCAGCTTCGACCTTTCAGGAGCCGTGATATCTGAGCTGAGAGTGAGGAGCACAGCTAAGTCCTTGGTGATATTGCTGTCAGTGAATTGACAGATTTCTTTGGCACATTTGTATAAGCAGCTCTTGAATGATTTTTGACATGCAGAACCCGTCTAATGTCTAGGAGACTTGTTTAAAACAGAGAGGGGCTCAGTTTCATGTGTTTTCCGAGTTAAGAGACAGCTCTGTCCAGAACGCTGAAGCCACAAATTGTGTCTAAAATATATTTGATTTACTACCCTTATACAGTATACAAGAGTAGGAACGCTTTGAAACCTGAACTTTGCTCAATGAACGGACAGAGAAGCACCATTATATCTTGAAACTCTCCTTCGTATAGTTTCTTAATAACCCCTTTTTCCCCCCAAATGTTCCTCTCATGGAGGTTTTACTTTAATATCACCTAACAGATTGGCAGCAGGACGACACATTGTGGATATAAGAGACGGAAGAAAAATGTAGTCATATAAAAGTAAACGTAAAAAAACCATTCAGCTTGTACACTTTTAATTAAAACACATGGTATTTGAAACCTACAGTAGCTGCTTAACCTTGTTATTTCCGACAAATGCTAATCAAATGTCTACTTATATTCAAAAGGAAATAAGTTTCTCAATAATTTTGAAAAGTTTTGTCAAACTTATGTGGAAATCCCTGCTTAGCTATACTTTTCATTTGATTTTCTGCATGATCAGCTGACATGTTGAGCAATACTGGTGAACTCAATTGACTGCCATTGTATCAATTGTCTCTATTTTCCTTGTAATTACCATAAACATCCACATGGCTCCTTCAAGGAAACGTCTTGAAATAACTCCTTAATACATTTTTAAGTTAAGTTTGTAGTTAATTGTGGGAATGACCCACTTCTTGCAGATCTCTATTGGACAAAACCATTATTATATTCATAATGCTGTTACATAATTCACAGTTAAGTGATGAGGTGTAGCCCTGCCTGGTCAGAGGCGACTAAAGCATTTATAAAGCACTTTGTGTTTAGAGGAAGCGAGACCTGCTGTAGACACAGACAGGTGAGTGGGCTGCAGAGACGACGAGGAAGTCTCCACACTCTGAAAACACAGATCAAAGCTGCTGCACGTCAACAGGCTGCTGTGTGTACATAGCTCAGGCTCTTCTTCACAGATCCCTGTATCTCTGTCTCTTCCGTCGCGTCAAAGGACTCTTTTTTTTTACCCAGCCACGTCGGCCCACCTGTGTGTGTTGTAATAAAGGTGTCAGATGTACAGTGTCAACATACTGACATGTAGTTACCCATGGCAGTTGAGGAAGTTTCACAACTAAGGGCCTTATTTTTAGCTCTCTTGATGTTCAGTTGTAAAGGAAGGAACCTCCTCAAATGTCTTCTTCATGTATCTTAGTCAGATCACCGCAGCTTCACCCAAAGGTAAAGAGTTAGTTTGCTCAAAAATAGCTCCAAAGTCGGGGAGAGGGCCACCAAAAAAGCCCTATTTCTTTCCCCACACAACCTTTATTTTGACAAGACTGGGAGAATAGGGTATTTATATATGGGGCTGTGTGCTGTGGTTTCTCCACAATTACAGAGTGGCAGTGCTTAGACTGGGAGGCGTGCTGGAGGTTTATGGAGGGGGACATGAGGGGACCAGCCCTCCTCAGTGTCTCACTATCCGACGTATAGACTCCAAAGGCGCACATTTAAAAAGGACGCAAAGTCAAGCACATAAAATAAACAAATACACTGCCCAGTCATCAGCGAAATTGTGACATTATTTCATGCTTTTTAAAAGTATGAACAGCATCTTTCCAGTTAGAGCCAATCCTCCGCTGCCCAAAACCTTTACATTCCAATGAGGTTCAATTTCAGTGTTTAGAAGGTGGTCAGTAATGTTTTGAGAGGTTCTGGCGTGGGCCGGAGCCTCTCTTTGTAGATCCACTGTATTATGGTTGCGATATAAACAAGGGATCTTCTACCAAACGTCTTGCGCAACCGCTGCGAGCCACGTAGAGGAGGACAGTGGGAGTTTGTGTTTGTTTCGTGGATGCTGTGTTGAATCTGGCGTCGGCCTCTGCAGGGGTGAGTAGAGAGGAGAGGAGGGGGGAGGAGGGTTTGCGGTTTCTGCTGGGGAGCCTGGAAGTCAGTCAGGGCGGTGGCTGAACCACCTTCCCTCCACAAGCCGACATCCACCCCGCTCCCCAAGAGCACATATGAACGCACATTTTCATAGAAGCACATATCAACCTTATAGGATTCCTCTCATCACTTTCATCAAGTACCGTACTTAAGTACAACTTTAAGGGACTTGAACTTTGCTTGAGTATTTCATTTCATTTGTGCTACTTGTACTTCTACACCACTACCATTTATTGTGTACCTTTTTAGTTACTTTGCAGATTTTGATGAATGATGTGAAATATAAACAACCCTTAAATCAGACTTTAGTTCCACCTGGAGTAAATTCACAAGCTACCCTGCAGTATACAAAGTCATTAAAAGTAGCTGCACCTTTACCAACACATTAAGGCATCAATAATTATAATCAAAACGTATCATATATATTATTCTGAAATGGGCCAATCAGCAGAACGAGTACTTTTAGTACATTAACTACATTTTGATGCTGACATCTTTTACTTGACTAACATTTTACTTGTTTTACTTTTACTTGAGTACTCCTACACTCTGTTAGTTCTACTGTTACTTAAGTACAATATCTAAGTACTTCTCCCACCTCTGCCTCTTTTATATACTCCAGCTTCTCTGTACAGTAAACTGAGGAAGACATCCTGCCAGGCGAACAACAGGAAAGACAAGACTGCCTTGTTTGCCGAAGAGCACGTGATGCAACAGCTAAAGACCGGAGAGAGTAGAATTTAATGAAACACCTCCAGTCTTCAAACTCTCTTGATGACTTTTATTTTCACGTTTCCTCACTACTGAACTCTATTGTTTCAGACTTGCTCCAGCCTGTCTGTATGTCAAGGCTGACTTTGAAACGTAATACATCACCACCGGGGGTGTGAATGTTCTCAACAACAGGCTTGTTGTGTCTCTCCGCTACAATGACAGATACCTGCAAATGGAAAACAAACGAGCAGAGCTGGAGCTGATAGACGTACCTACAGTATCCTCAATTTACTGACATACATTTCATAGCTTGGCACAGCGGGCACTACATGTGTCAGCTTCAAGATGATAGCACTTTCATCCCTTTTCTTTTTATAATAATAATAATGCCAACCTGGTCTTCCCGATCTCCTTGTTCTTGTTTCCAAGGGTTGCTCTTGTTTCTGCCTACGCCTGGATTTAGTCACCATGGTGGCAAAACAAATCCTTGCATCAAATGTATTACATCAATCACAATACCTCCATTTTCCTCCCACATTAAAGGATATCATGGTTTGTGAGTGGAGACAACGGTGGATTAAAGGTGTATGGAAGGCATTGTGGGTTTGTTTGCATTTGTGGTTGGTAGTCTTAGGGCCTATTGTGATGTAAACAGTGCGGTTTCACAGCATAACGGAGAATAAATGGGAGAATTTAGTGATGTCACAGGTACGGTGAAAAGTTAATATGCCTGTGAATGACTAACAGTAATATGAGTCGACTGTAATCGTACCCACACGTCTGCCTAACTGTTTTCAAGGAATATTATTGTTGGATCAGTGTCGCATTGTTGTCGTTATCCAAACAGCCATTACAATAGCTTATTCACAATACAATACATAGACCCTCCAGAAAAACGCGGGCAAAAATCCTTGATTATGCGTGCAAACATGCGGGGGTTTTATGTGATTTTATGCAGTGAAATTGCGGGAAGTTGCGAAATATGCGTAAAGATTATTTTTTTTATATTGGGCTGTCTTATTTATTCTCTCTCACACACAACCTGCCACTAACGTTAAACCCCTTTACTATTCAATTAAACACATTCAATGTGTATTTATTGTAAAAGCAATTGGGCTATTTTAATCACACTCTCTCTCTCACACACACACACACACACACACACACACACACACACACACACACACACACACACACACACACACACACACACACACACACACACACACACACACACACTTACTTCTCCACCTCATTCTGTTTTCATTTACTCGTTCGTTATCTGACCAGCTTCAATCTTGTAGGCTTCTCACCTCGTTTCTTGTAGCCCTCGAAAGGGTTTTGGAGGTTGATGCCTCGGTGAACGTGAGTTGTTTGGCTTTCTTGTCCGCAGCAGCAGAAAGCATTTTCGAATGTTTGAATGAATCAAAGTGGGTCGTCACCGTATATGTTCTCTTATGCTCCAACACAGTTGCACGGGGTGCAGAATAGTTCCCCCCCACTTTCGGGCAATACATCGGGGTACTGCTTTGCCCGGTCTTTAGCAGAAATGTTCGTCGGTAAATGAGATGGATTAGATTTTTTCATCTTGGTGTTTTCTCTATCGTGTGATCTCCACACGTTCACTCTACGGTGTTGTTTACCTTCTGTGATGCGCGAGCTGATCATCATCATCATCACTACTTCACGTCAAGACGAGTTAACTCCCCCCCCCCCCCCCCCCCCCCCCCCCCAACTTTGTGTGGAAAAATGCGGGGATTGTGCGGCCTTTTGATAAATATGCGGCCTTTTAAAAATCTGCGCCATTTAGCTGATTATGCGGTAAATTCTGCGATCGCAGAATCGCGTTTTTCTGGAGGGTCTAAATACCAGAGGTGGGGACTCGAGTCACATGACTTGACTCGAGTCGCATATTTTTTGACTTGAGACTTGCTTGAATAACATTGATAAAAGACTTGACTTGACTTTGACTTGGTATTCATGACTTGAGACTTGACTTAAGTTTGAGACGGATGACTTGAAAGGACTTGAATTTTTAAAATTAAATATTTGCGTTTGTTTTTGTATTGAGATATTACGTTTATTTTTTTCGAAACGTAATCGGGTGATTATAGCCCCGTGCGCGCAAACCTGGCAACCCACTAGACGGCAGTTAACATGGCGGCGGCTAGCGTTACTCCGAAAATTGTGAAGTTTGGATTCAAAGATTATGTTGTAGATGACGCCAAAAAGAAGAGGACAGCGGTATGCAGGGTCTGCAGCACAAAGTGCAGTGACACGACCACCACCACATCTAACTTCATTCGTCACTATAAAAAGACCCACAGAGAAAGGTACGTGCATGTGTTGTGTTAGCTTAGCTAGGAAGCTAACGTTAAGTTTAAGCTACGTTAGCCTTGAGACTTGGTTTCAAATCGATTAAGCATTGCATAGAGAAGACAAAACGCCAACGGTAAATTAACATTAGAACCCTGATTAATAGGGTGATACTGACGGGCTGTCAGGAGAGGGAGAGAGAGAGCGGAAAAGAGATGCCTCGTTTATTTCCCCTGTGTTATCAGAAGTGACTGTAAACTTTTGAATAATGTAGTTCATCTACTTTTAGTAGTTTGTCTAAATGTTTTAATTATGTTGTTTTTGTTTGTATAAGCGCATCATTCCTTGATTTATTGTAAAATGAATCTGAACTTTTTGATCTGTTATGATGATAAACTGAAGCAATTTCTAAATTAACCCAATTAAGTGAGTTTGAAATCGTCCTACTTAGATTTATAAGGACATTATGAAGAGGAAACAATTAAATGATTTGAAAATGATATCTATGTAGGTGCTGACGCTGTTGGCGGTTCTAGTGTTAACATACATTTAAATTAAATATGTGTAATGGCAAATGCCATATATGATTTTCTTACCTGGAATTCTGCCTTTTTGAACAGACTTTTTGATTGAGTCCTAGCTATATTGTCTGCAGTTCTAGGGTTAATATTAATCTAATATGATTGTCATCGGTCTAAATTAGATTTCAAATGAACGTATGTAATGAAGATCATAGTGTGGGTTAAATCAATTTTCTGTCTCTTCTGTTTACTGTCTACAGATATGAAGAGTACATTCAACCAAAATGCCTGGTGATCCTAGCCAGCCTCCGATCTCCCAATTCATCGAATCAAGGACTGTGCCGCTATACAACTGCAACCACCCCCAGCAGAAAGCCATTACAAACTCAATATTGTCAGACCTCATTATAAATTGCAACATGCCATTGTCCATCATTGAACATCAAAGCTTTCATCACTTTTTGTCACTAGTGGACAACAGGTACTCTCCAGTGAGTCGAAGAACAATTACATCAAAGCTTGACGGTCTGGTGGCAGATAGGCAAATTAAGCTAAAAAATGAATTAGAAAAGGCAGATAATGTGTCAGTGACTGTAGACATATGGTCAGACCGTAGGATGAGAGGCTTTCTTGGAGTCACAGCACACTGGATCGACCTCAACAATGACAATCTTCAGATGAGATCCCAGTTGCTTGCGTGCAACCGCTTCAAAGGTTCCCATACAGGGGAAAGCATTTGTGAAGAGTTTGAGCAAATATGTGAACAGTACCAGATCAAGAAAAAAGTTGACCACATCATCTGTGACAATGCTGCTAATATGAAAAAAGCTTTCACTACATGTTTTCCAGGACAGGGAGAAGAAGAAGATGACCTTGATGATTCTGACATATGGAATGACCTGACCGTTGAAGAGAAAGAGAGGGTTGAACATTCTTTGAGCGCAAAAACCCAGACAAGACTTCAATGTTTTGCACACACTCTTCAACTGGTTATAGGAGATGGCCTTAAAGAGACAAAATTAATCAATGCAGCTCTCGCCAAAGCCTCCAGGTTGAGCTCTTTGCTCCATACAAGCACCACCTTCAAGGAGAAATTTGAGAAGGAGTTTGGGCAGCGTGGAATCCCTGCCTCTGTTACCACACGCTGGAATTCTACACTGAGGCAACTGAAATCAGTGCTCAACTGTGACCACCTGAGACTGTCTACAGTTCTTGAAGATGGGGGACACAAAGAGACAGTATTCACAGCTAGAGAGTGGAATCAGATTGGGGAACTAGTGGATGTTCTTCAGCCTTTTGGGGAAGCCACAGACCTCACACAAGGAGAAAAAATTGTGACCATAAGTGCTGTGGTACCCTCTATCCTTTCTCTTAATCACCACCTGGAAAATCAAAAAGAGAAAGTGCGCTACTTGGGTGGTTTGATCCGTGGGCTGCAAGGATCACTCCAAAGAAGATTCAGAGGGATCTTTGTCAATGTGAGGATGGCAGATGAAGAGCGTGATGGTGCAACCTTACCCTTCTCTGACCCTATATTCCTAAAAGCTGCTCTGCTGGATCCCTCATTTGGCACCATGTGGTTGACCCATGATGTTTTGGTCACTGAAAACATCAAGGAGGCTGTGTCTATGATGATAAAAAGTACGTTATATTTTTCGTGGTAATCTAACTTAATATCACACCATAGATGAGATGAGTTATAAAATAAATTGACATAGATTGCCAGGACATAGTTTCATATGATAACCCACTTATGTGTTATGACTGTTGGTATGCAGTATTCAACCCCTGAATCCATTTTGTGACTACCTGTTTTTGCTTGTGTTTGTCAGACTGGATTCTCAAAGAGGTGACCAAGACCACACCAACCACCGATGAGCAGGACCAAATGACAATGGCAGAGCCAGACAGCCAGCCTGGGCTGTTCTCAGCATACCGCAAAAAACAGAAGAAAGACTCAAGTTCCAGTCCCCAAATTCAGCTGAACCACTATTTGGACATTTGTGATGGACAAAGCTGCCTTCAGTTTTGGGCCATGAACAGGCACACCCTCCCCTCTTTGTTCAAGGTGGCGGTTAAAGTTATGGCAGTCCCTGCATCAAGTGCACCTGTTGAACGTGTGTTCAGCCATGGCGGGGTGATAATGCGACCCCATCGCTCACAATTGAGTGACAAAGTGCTAACCAATTAAATTTTTTGCAAATGCAATGCAGCATTGTAAGTGGCTATTCAGCTTGTGTTTCTAGGCAGCAAAATCGTTACCAGCTTGCTGCTTGTGAAATTCCACCTGGTTTGGTTCAGGAATATTCACACTAGCTAGTATTTTTGCCACAAAGTCAAAGAGACATCCATGTTCCATAAACGTCAGGCATGCTTGAAAACCGTACTTGAATAGTTTGAATACGTTTCCATGGCTTGATGTAATGTTTAGTTATGTACAGGGGTGCACATCACTTTTTTGCCCTGGTTCTCAAAGGAGCACCTGGAGATGTTGCTTGGTGCTCATCCTTAAAATGAAATGAACCGTAACTTTTGAGGGGCTCTTTATTTGCCAGACACACGGCACTGAACACACATGCAGAGGTGAACACAGAACACACATGCAAAGGTGAACACAGAACACACATGCAGAGGTGAACACAAGACAACATTAGCACGACCAGTAATCGTACAAGCTGTCATCACTACCCTCCTGACTGTTCTCCTCACTGTCTTCCTCTCTGTCAGACATGGTAGCTGATGATGTAGGCCTACTTCTTTCTCTCTGGTTGAGTCTGCGATTAGCTGCTGGTTTTGGGTCGAAAGTCTCTGTTGTCATCTTAGACATCCATCCATCTTCTCCCGCTTAGACAAGTGGATGTAATTAAATAAGTATGTGAACATAACCAATAACCTACCATAGCCAATAACAAATGAATGTAACTTATTTTATTTGTGTTGTTCATTCATATCTTATTTTTTGTAGCCTATCTCTCCAGTTTTAAAGGATATTTTTGGTTACTGTCCTATAGTATGCATTGGAATTATTTCAAACCTGTTTATCCCAATAATTATAAAGGAGTGCCTTGAAAATATGTGTTTACATAAATTGTGACCAAACTGTTTGAACTTAGACTAAAGTGAACTATCTAAAGTAAACACTCAGAGTCCTTTACCTCACTGAGCTGTAGTATCAGCCTCTCAGTCTGACTGGAGAGGACTCTCCCTCCACATTATTGTAGACACATCTTCTTCTTATATCCGTTAGAGCAGCTAGCACCAGATTCTAATAACAATAGCGGGCGGTGCGCCCTTCTCTCTCTCCCTCGCTCACTCGCACTTTGGCTGTGAGCTGCGGGCGCCAGATAAGCCAACATTACATTATTACATTACATTGCATTTAGCTGACGCTTTTATCCAAAGCGACTTACAATAAGTACATTCGACCAGGAAGACACAACCTTGAAGAAAACAGAATCATATAAGTACATCAACATCCCCCATTTTCATCACTTACAGCGCCCATCGTACAGGGCAAATGAAACGTGTAACCGGGGTGAAAAGGGTGTCACATTTACTTAATTATGAATATTGTTACATCAAGGCCGAAAATTAGGATGAGCCCCAACGGTCAAAAATGTGTTTTCCCCTCCCAGAGCTGCCAGCGCAGCGCCTCCCCAGATCTGGCGCCCTAGGCGAATGTCTATAACGCCAGCGCTACGGGCCGACCCCAAGTATGCAACTCGCAAATATCTTTCTCTCTCTCTCCTCTCTTCTCTCTCTCCCTCAGTCCTCTCCCTCTCTCTCTCAATTTTGGTACGCAAATGCGCCTTTTTTCAAATGACCCGGTGCTCTTTTTTTGGCGCTGGTGCGCATGCGCACCTGCGCACCAGTTATGTGCAGCCCTGGTTATGTAAGTATTTAGTGGCATACTACAATAATAATACTTGAATAGTTTGAATAACCTTTCATGGTTTGATGTAGCTGTAATGACAGTAATGTTTACATTTTTGGATGTATATTTCAATTTATTTTTATACATTAGTTTTTATTTCATACACTATTCCGTTGTGAAAATAAGCTTTAACTTTAATGTTGGAAATAAAACTCAACTTTTCATAACCACTGATTTAAATGCGGAAACTCGGCTTATTCATCAGAATTTGGTATGACTTGACTTGACTTGACTTGCTTGACTCTCACCACAGTGACTTGGGACTTGCTTGATACTTGAAGGTCAAGACTTGAGACTTGCTCATGACTTGCACATGTAGGACTTACTCCCACCTCTGCTAAATACAGTTAAACATTAGTTATAGTATGTCCACTTTCATTTTAAATACAGCCTTGCTATTACAATGACAATACGATTAGATAAAAGTCTGGCATATTCAAATAACAATTTTATTAGCAACATCATTTGTACCAGGTATGTTAATTGAAGCCTTCAGATTGTTAAATTGTTATTCAATGATATTGTAAGGATCATAACTACTGCCTGGTGCATTGATATTAATGTGACATTTTAATGTTGAAAGGGAGGAAAGTACAGGTAATTTATTTGTTGTAGGGAAGGGCTGGGTAATGACAACCATCTGGTGTTATGATCCGTATTATGACTCAGGGGTTATATTTAAATATATTGCAATACTATATTCAAAGTGGTATATTGGAAAACAGTCTTAGTATAAAGAACACAATCACATGCATAACATTTGTTTAACAGAACAGTTGGATCAAAGCTAGTGCCTTGGGGAAATCCTTATATGTATTTCCCTAATGAGAAATATGTACTTTTTATAAACTTTTTTTGTTAGTAACAGAAGTGTATCGAAATGTCCTTTGCTTCTATTGTAGAGAGTTTTAATCCACATGTTTTAGAATATTGAATGCGAGTCAAATCATAATCTGCAAAGTGACAATATCAAATACAATACCTTTTATATTAGTAAAATAAACACTGGTGATTCTCTGTGTAAAACAGTATTTGAGGCAATGTTTGTTTTTTTAGGCTGATCCCTCACATGCAGAGCTATTTTACAGCTCATATCAATATCTTCATCGTAAGCCTCTACCCCCTAGGTTTGTCACCGGACACATAAACAGGGAGGTTTTATTTTCTCCAGTTCTTCCTCTTCTCTCGGCACTCAGAGGCAGATCAAATAGAAACTGCTCCTGTCACCTGTCAGAGGAATGTGCCAGCGCTCACGTCCATCAGCAGCTCCTCTCAAACAGGCATAACTGTGGCTCACTGTAGGCCCCGAAAAGGCCCCTGGGCAGCAGCACCTTACCTGGTGGATCTGCTGGGGACGTGCATGTTCACGTGCATGTGTGTTTGGTGTGCAGATCAACACGCGGGTTTGCATTCATGCATGTTTACTGTCATGGACGCAGCCAGCAGTTCATCACGTGTGCCGACATGTCCTGCCCTGCTCGGCGGCCTATGTGATGTCTGCGGTTTAGACAGGGCGTTCCAGCGTGTTCACCACCAACTGGGGAGAAAGAGGGGGATTTGGCATGTGTCAACAGGCATACCTGTAACCTGGGAGATGTGCCCTGCAGGCACCTAGTGATTTTCTCATGATTGTGATGGCCAGACGCAGACGACAGGGCTTGCAAAAGTAGACTCCTCAGCAGGACTGAGGTGGCTTAGCGTGGCGTCAGACACACACACCACTGCATTCCATTGGGATGCTCTTTAAGCAAAGGGGGGGTGTTACACTAAGTGTGTGTGTGTGCCCGCTTACATCCCTGTTTGTGTGAGTCTATCACAATTACTGTTTGTGTTTGTGGCCACTGAGGGCCAGTGTCATGGCAGCGCTCAGGGAACAGAACACAGGTCCAACCCTGAGAACCTGAGTAGACGTTATGGGACTAACGGAGTCTAAAGGCTTAGGCCGGGCCCGACACAAACACTTACCTACTGTGTCTGCTGTCTCCGTCACTGTGTACTGGAAAACAAGAGCTTTGGTGGAGACAGTGGATATGAGGGGTACCCCTGGGATGATACCTAGGCCCGGGCTTTTTGTTACATATCTCGTGTTTGTTTTCGGTTTTGGTCATGTTGAAACGACACTGCATCACTCACAATATTCCTCTTGTGTTCTCTCCTCTCCCATGTCCTCTTACAGTCTTTTCTCTGAAGTAGTTCCCAACACCAAGCAGCAATAACTGAGGAAAAGTGGGTGAGGGGGCATTCATCTTTTTGACAAAAGAAGGGCCTTGTGATAAAAGAATTTTCTCGCGTGTGAGTATCCGGGGAGTGACAGCTGGCATTGCATGACAAACAAAGCAAGTGATTGCCATGAGGCAGAAGATGAAAGGCTTTCTCAAGACAGATGAAGAGAGTAACTCTTACTGTTGCACTTGTAGTGCCACCACACCTAAAGACTCTCCCGTTTGATCTCGGTTGACACTCATGTCTTTGTCAGGTACGACAACAACAGAGAGGTTGTTAGCACATTTTCTTTGTATTTCAATGTGTGCCTGTGCTGGCATGAGTTATTATTTGTGTACTCTAAGTGAACATGTGTGTTCGTCGGGAATGGGGGAAAATGTATCAATGTTAGCTTCGATCTGCTTTCTTATCTTCATACACTATACAACTATTCGCAACTTCCAAAGGTGTATAAAAATACCTCTTACCTGTAAAAGATGTTTAAGGTTTGCCTGCCTTTGAGTAATTTAAATTACTCATCAGATAATATTACTTTTTCAAATATAAAACTTCTATAATCTTAAATACACTTTACTCTGCTTTAAGCCATATTTTTGCCAGAGCGCCTTTTGCTTTTTACCAAATGAGCAACCCTGCATACTTTAAAATGTAAATTGGATATGTTTTGAATTGATTTTGGATCGATCCGAGAGATACCAAAATATGTACTGCTATATCTGGTCAGTTAGCATTAGGTAACACCCTCACATATTTAAATCTGCTTCATTATAGCGTTCATCATGTATATGGCCCACTATCTGCACTCTCCATGCATATTGGCTCAGGGAAAAGCCTAACTAAGGCAAGCTGATATAATCATTAAGATAAGCTGACTGCAGACCCTGAGGTGAGTCTTCATGGTCGAGTTGTGTAATAGTAATAGCAGGGTTCCTCCACGAACAGGGATTGTGGAGCAGGGGAATCTCTAATTGCTCCAATTATCAAGGGAAACCTGCATTCCTGCAGGTGGTAGAGTGAGCGGCCGGTGTTATGACAGTAACCATGCTATTAGCTGCTCATTAGATTACAACACTACAAATAAGTGGAGCTCAATTTCACCCCGACCTTCGCATGACAAAAAAAAAGGATGTAGCAAAGCATCATTTTTATAGCACTTCTTTAGACATACAGTTGCGAAGTGCTTTACACACACATTTATTCATGAATAAAGTAGACATAGAGTACGATATAAAACACACAACAATGAAAGAACACCCAAAATGAACAAAAACATATGACAGGTATCATGCTCAAGAAAAAGGCTTTCCTGTACAGATATTTTTATTACAGTCACCTAAAACAGTCCAAAAATGGTACTATAATACTTATGGCTAAGACGGCAAGGCTGTGATGACTTTTTGTTTGCATTTTGAGTGTGGAAAAACTTGAGGATTGGAGTTGTCGTGGAGATAAATGAGGATCAAAAAGATCAGATATATAACAAGTCAATGCGTCACATGTAATCAACAGGATCTTGCAGTTTATTCTGACTTTAACGTAATACTATGCAAACAGTTTATGGCAGCCCTGCTGAGGCATGCATAGAAGAGATTTGCATTGAGTTGAATGATGCTACTTGTTACTACCTTTGTCAAACAAGGTTAGAGGCTCCTTAAACGTCCAATAAGGGAGGTGTGGTTTTGAGTGGGGTGATTTATTAGTTCTCCTGTCAACGACACCACTGGCAGAGAACATTGTGTCTCGCTGGATCACGACCAACACAATCAAAAACTCAAATAGATTAACCGTATCCTATTAAAGGTGGGGTAGGTACGTTTCAGAAACCGGCTCGAGATACACTTTTTGTTATATTCCATGGAATGCTCTTAACATCCCGATAGCAAAGAATATCTGAAGTGCTTTGACAAAAAAATCCATAAAAAATGTCATCTGTGGAAGCCGTCTAAACGGATTGGATTGCCGCCCTGCCTGTCAGCCTTCCATCTCGTGCACGCACAAATGTATCTCGTGCCCGCACAAATGAATCTCGTGCCCTCCTTGGGCGTGCCGTCATTGGGCGTGCATTGCAGCAGTACTTCAATGACTCGCCAGCAACAGGCGGCCACTTTCACCAGTCTGCTGACGTTATGTGCGCGTTCATGTGTGTTGGAGGAGGTGCTCTGTAAGGAAGTCTGAAGGAAGGGGCGGATTCTTTTCGGCTGTGTACTTTCAAATGTTAGTGCACTCGAGCCGGTTTCTGAAACTTACCTAACCCCACCTTTAAGTTCAGGTAGCGCTCAAAGCCATGTTCCTTGAACAGTTATGTCTTTGTTGTACCGCCGACTTGTTGCTCAATATGAACTGAAATGTTGTTGTTTTATTTTTTACTTGCAACACGAAAGGAATATGTACTTTGTGTTTTTGATCACATGGATTTATATATTCCCAATTTGCATATTTATTTCTTATAACAACAATCACACCACATGCACCTATAGGTTCAAGAGGTGTCGCAGCACTGGAAGTGTCAAGGCTAATGTCGTGGCTTAGCCTCGGCCATATCATGTCGCACTGTGAGATGTAGCTGATGCATTATTTATCACCTGGCTCCCTTATCACTTAAGGTAGGATTTAAGGCTCTGGTGTAGCTGGCAGCACACATAAGGAAATAGAGACAACGCGTGTCCATACCGCACTCACTGACACTTACTACCGCTGTCCTGTCTTTCCTATGCCTATACACTTGAAATAATTGTTGTAAATTAGCAGTACACGAGTCTACGGGTGATCACCGCACAGTCAAAACCAGATATTAGTCACTGTCCAAGTAGCGGGCTTCAGTGGAGGCCGTGGGGAGACACGCTCTCTTGGGTTGAAGAAGTTACAAAGTAGTGTTAGGCCAGAGGTTTTAGAGGAACTAATGGACGGAGTTGAGTGGTTTCAGAGTCGTCGTGAATTATTAAACACGATCAAGTTTCCCGTGTTCTTCTTGTACACAAACGCTCGGCCACATGGGAGCAGGACTCTGGTGGTTCCTCTTGCACGCTGGAAAGAAAACCAACACCTTTAATCCCTACAAGGTGTAGAAGAGCGGAGGATCACACTGCTGAGACCCGAGTGTGTTTGGGATGTTTTGTTCCCACACGTGCAAAGACATTCGTGTATCGTATACCGGTGGTTCAATGGAGTGGTTATGGCATAGGGATGGTTCATAAGCACCTATCTATTATGCATATATCTGTCTTTATCTATTACATTTTTGAGTTTGTGTTAAGATCTCTATAGCGTACAATGGACCAAGGTCTGTACGGTTACAAAATAGGCTTTGAAAGATCACACATTTTAATATTTATTTTATATTTTGGGCTTCTTCCCTAGGTTATGTATAGTGAATGTGATTTCCTCTCCTAACCTGAAGAGGCTCTTTATGCTTAGTTGAGTGTATTTGAGAGAAGGTACAATGCAAATGTAATAAACACGTGAAAAAAGCAAATGCTATTTTTCATCTGTAGTCCCTGGTAAAGGTGCTTTTTAAAAGACCTCATAAAAACATGACAATTTAAAACATGGCAGTTTTATTGAAAAGAGGAAACCGTTGTGTACTTTAGTGTTGTTGACATTGTAAACAAGCAGCAGGGTACAGGACAGCAGCAGTGAGAGTTGAGCGCTGACAATATGTTAATCATCCTTTGTTATAATTGGTTACTGACAGATACGTGTTTAGTCGTCTGATGTGAATTATAGCGTTCTCTCAAACCTCTGACAGACGAGCCTGACTTGCTGAAGGCATTTTTCCGCTGAGGAATAGTAAAATCCCCTTTTATAGACCCTGTAGTGCCATAAACAGTATTTGTTCTTCAGTTAATATTGCGTACAAGTTGACGACGTTGCATACCAAGCCCGCTTTTGCATGTTTTAGAAGGTCATCCCAACTTAGAATAGAATATCTCTAGAGTGCATTTGTTTCTTGTCTTACTTGTTTTGGAAAATAAACGTGACCTTTTCCGTGCATTTCCATTGAAAAGCTGTGGTTTATTCAAGCTGTGTTTAATTAATGAAACTTTAGCCACTTGGGGCAGCATTACAAAGTTGCAAACACAACATATTATGGCCTTCTTCCGTTAAGATAAACCTTTTATATCAGGATATAGCATGTTGTCTAGTAAGTCAATAAAGAAATAATCTATATCAAATAACGACATGTTGAAACCTGTTTTGTTTACTCCTATGTGAACTAAATACGTAATACATAAATAGATAAGCATGGGCCTAGCCTACGTTATGAACATTTCAAATATAAGTGAAACACATATGTTGTTGATGTATTGAGGCAAAACAAAGTTGTCAGTAAATAGATATCTGCCTATAGCTAACCAATAAGTGATCCAAAGTAAACATAAAACTTAAAAAGAAACTAACAATTTGCATTCGGTAGTTGGTTTTTGCAATTGCGATACGAAGGACATTAAAAAAATATATATTTATAGACATATTTATATTCTTTTGACAATATTGTGAATTGCTCAGGATTCATTAGGATAATAACAGATGACGATGACCTAAAACATTTTTTGGAAACAACACTCTGTTCTTATCTAATTGCCATCTATGTGACTTCTTTTGTTTTCATCTATATGGGGGTTAACACCTTAAGTTTTATGATATAATTGGCGTCATTATGATTTAATTATTGAATGAATTAGCATGGAACACTATTTAATATAATAACGTAGGGTTAGATACTTGGCACTTAGCATTGGTAGGAACACACATGTCACGCAAGGACATTTTGGTAATATCGGAGCCTGTGACCTAAATTCCTATCTGTTCGTTTGGTGATCAAAGAAACGCCTGATGAACTGAAAAGGAAATCAAAGCAGCTTCAATAGATGGAGCATACTCCAAACCACATATGACATTTTGATGAATTCAGAAGTGTCAATGCAGACTTTTCTGACCATGAGAAGCACTTTGCATTTGTTAGCTCATGGTGTAAAGAAGGGGCTGGTTTGGGCATATTGGCTCCAGGGTGCAATGGAAAATCCCATCCTGTCCTATGTGTTTCCCTGGCAGTGAGGTCATGTAGTCTACCTCACCACAGGCCTGAAGCCCGATGACAGACTCATTTTAATTCACCGGATGCGATCACTGGGTGGCAGTGTTGAGCCAGAAAGATGGAGGAGGGAAGAGAGGAAGAATCTGTCTTGCACATACAGTACTGTGTGTCTGGATTAACATGTTAATCATAAACAACATGCAGGATATACACGCTGGGAGGTTCAGTGCAGATTTGGTTATATCCTGATCACCTGTCATTTTCAGGTGTAAAGACAGTCAGTATCCAGGCTCCCCCAAACACCCAGACTTCTCCTCACTGAGTGACCCCATTGTTCCCCTGTTGCTCTGTGAGTGACTGTGAGCATTGTGCGTTGCCTCTGAATGCGAGGGTCCTACCTGTCACCAGCTATAGCCTAGAGGACAAGCCCCTGTCTCTACTTTGTTATCGCAGTGACAGGGGGACAAGGAGAGATTTCCAAGAGAACCTTGTTTGGGCGATCACATGATGATGAAGTGACCTGGTCTGGATTCACAAGTGTCGATGGCGACTGTCAGCGCTTGTTTGATGGGTGGCTGTCCCTCAAATGGGTCGGTGAATTGATTGTTAGAAATGAAAGACACTATAAACCCTTCCTGTGTGTCTACTTTTTGGGGATTATTCTGTTTTAATTTGATTTGGATGGATCATAAAATCATATGCAGTGGGACGGGCAAATTACTTTGAAGTGTGGAGTTACTGTAAACAAATTACATGGTAATTTCAGTATAAAAGAATCCATTAAATTACAATAAATGAGTGAAGGACTTTGCTTTTGTTATGCAATCTAACATTTTCAATCTAAAAACGGAAATCAAAACTACATTATACATAAATCATCATAAACAAAATAAATATGAGAAAAGTTACCATTAACAAACCTGGCAGCCTCTGGGTTAATTGACTATAATCCATTTTTAAAAGTTAATAGTACAGGTTATTTTGAAAACACTTTTACACATTTTAGGATTTTACTGACTTTGATTTTAAGACATATTTTAAAGGCATTATCAAAAATGAATAAAATAGTCCATGACAAAGTCTCTATAATCTAATGCATCTTTGAAAAAAGTGATCCGGGCTGTTTTCAGTATTTTATTTCTTGTAATCTTATTGTCATCCTGATTACATGCAATCCATTCCTTCCCCACCAGGATTGTGAGAGTGTAGTGTTTTCCTTTATGTTCACAATATTATGTTCCACATGTCCACGTCTTCGCCTCCTTAAGTCCTGACCCTTTGCACACTTTTGTAAACCTCTCTGTCTCCGTCGTTCTGGAGTGGAGACATGCCCAGCGCTCCTTAATGGCCCTTTGTTCAACCTGCAGGCCCACAGGTCAGGGGTCAACTGCACCTGAGGCCGATTCCCACAAACAAAAGCTCTGTGTTTACTGGCACCAGGCCACCACTTCCCTGTCTCCTGCAGGGGGGGGGGGGGCACACATAGGTCAACAAGATGGGGTGGTAACGGCAAGATGATGTGAAAAAACTGGGTGTTTTAACTGTATTTGTGTCCAAATGTCAATGCATTTGTGCAACATTTAAAATCATGACATAGTAAAAGGATTTATAGCTGTGTGTTAGTACTTTATAATTATAGTAGGTCAGTTCTCCTGGATTTAATGTTTATGGGATGAAGAAGAACACGAACAAATCTGGAGCTTGAGATGTTTCCACGTTAAAAAAATCACAGCCTGAGCTCACAGGAAGTTTGTTATTTCTTGCATGAAAATAAAAGTCTACTTTTTCATCGGATATAAACAAAAAGGAAGCGGACTGTGTGGGCTCAACCAGGGTGGTATGTTGCAGTAGAGAAAACAAAGCCATGTCCAAAACCTCACCATAACCTCAACCACCCAAACCAAATCTAATCCAACTTCAACCCAATACATCTAAATCAAAACTTAAAAATGTGGTGTGGCATCTCAATTCTCTTAACAACAATGTTTTCACCATTTTTTACACCGAGTAAATATGCTACACTAAGCATAAATAAGTCTGCGAAACGATCGCACAACAATCTAATTAACATCTGCAATTGATAGACGAAGAACATGTTTGACGGGATTGGTTAGTATCAATACTTCGCACTGCGTCCAACACAAATATCATGCACTGCTCTCTAACTCCGAGCATGGAAATGAAACGGGAAGGACGGCCATTCGCAGCTCGTCTGGCACCGAGTCAAGGACGGCAGATGGGAATCTTTAAGCTGCCACACATCCGCCCTCAGACGGACCAGAAGGCGGCCCACTGACCAGATTGGACCCTGAGACTGAATAGAAGAAACAGTTGGGAGCTGCGAGAGGACTGGGTGGTGTTTGGGATGGGGGGGGGGGGGGGGGGGAGGGGTTGTTGAAGTTTCTACCTGTCAGGACATGAGCAGAGCAGGTGAACCCCCGTCCCCCAAGGACCTGCTCCCCTTTGCTCTCTCACACACACACACACACACACACACACACACACACACACACACCACACACACACACACCACACACACACACACACACACACACACACACACACACACACACAGGGCCAACCCCCTCCACCTGTCACTCGGATTGGGAACCAGCAGGGTGCCGCCCTCAATCCATCCCACCCTCTTTCACCGACTCCATCTCCGTTACACCCCCTTTTTCCATCCCATCCTGTCAAATTAGCTCGAGGCTACTGGTACTGTACCTCCTTCTGTGCCCCCCCCCCTCCTTTTAACTTCTCTGCATTAAGCTGGCGTCTGTTTTTAAGGTGCATTCAGTTAAGTTGTGTAAATGTTATTTATTTTTGATCACTTAGTCAGGAGAACAGCTGCTTATTTTGACACTTTTGTATCAGTTGATATTCATTTTAAGGTTTGAAAAAGGTAAACTAAATGCTGTTGTAATTTAAGAACATCAGGCTAATGACATTTTCTGCATTTGTGCTACAAAATGTGCATCCTCAGTATGTTTTGCATCCTGCTTTTTCAGCGACAGTGGTTTGTAGCAAATAGGAAAACTGCTCAGTTAGGGTCAGCAGCAACATCTGCTACTTTTAAGACAAATTAAAGAAGCAAAAACAACATAAAATTAGAACCGAAAAACAACACCACAGTTCTGCCCACACTCTTTGACTAACCAGGGATCTCTCAGGACCTGTGGCACATAAACACCACAACTGCTAAGCTCCAAACTGAAATATGGCTTTCATTTATTATTGAATACTTTATGCCATAATAGCCAAAGCTAAAACTGTTGTACATCTTGGAAATTAAGCTCTGCCAACAAGTGATATGTGTTTTTCATAGACTGTATATGTTTAAGGAAAAACGTTGTAGTGGAGGGATGATGTTTGCGTTGTTTTGCCAGTTCACACTCGGGTAACAGTGTATCTGTTAGCCGACAAGTATTGGGCTTTTATTGGCTGATTGTTTCTGAGATGCATTTCCACCCATGTGTCCCGCCTCTTTATCTCCCCACTGTTTACCTGCATGCAACCAGCGCCTGATCAAATGTGTTTGTTCAATAATTATCACTCTCTAAACACAAACCAGAACCCTTCAGACTCCAAAATCTTCTAAATCTCTTCCATCATCATTCAATGCATCAGTGCAATCGTAAAATAGCCTTTAACTTCTCTCAAATTGTAATTACTTTCTTTAATAAATAACAATCTCTTTGAATGTTTACTTTGCTGCCAGGCGGATTACTGGTGTTTGCACAGAAGCCGATCAAACTTGAGTCACAGATGGGACTGTTCTTGTTCAATCCTGAGCGTTTTGATTTGGAAATAAAGCCGATACCTTCTTTGAATTCATAGTAATTATCGACAGTGCATTCAACCACAGTGTGAACAGCACATATTGAGTATTAGAAAGTCATGCTGGTTTACATTTCCACCCAAGCTTTGTAAATGTAAGTAAAGCGGCGTCCCCCTTTTTCACGTCTTCCTGGTGACTTCCAGTTTACTCTCTCACTGGAGTTGACTGTGGTTATACTGGGAAGCCTTGGTGTGAATTTGTTTAAAACCTGCCAGTGTGCAGCAGTTATAGGAAATGGCAAACATGCTTGGTTGAGTTTCACTAAATAAATAGTGGTTAAGATAATAAATAATATTTGGTCTATATATGACAACCATGGATGAGTCACCCCGCTCGGCACGGTCTGACTCACCTCGATTGCACGGCGCCGCGGACAGCTACTAAAACCTGTTGTGATGAGTAGTCTGCCAACTGCACGCAAACGCCCTCTGTAAACACTCAGGTTGTTTTACTTACAAATTGTGTACAAATTACAACATACAACATAATGGATGTATTTAAAATGGGACACCTAGCTATCGGAAGCTTTCAAATAAGGGCCCAGACACCCAAATCTAGAATTGGAGGAAGTTTGTGCGTTATACTGAAACATTTGCACCTAGCATATCTAACCATAAATGGTCCCAAAACATACATTTCATTAAACCAGGAAAGATATAACAACATATATAACTAAGAGTCCCCAGAGTCCCCCATGTTGAAGCTTACCTTGCAAATGTAGTTTACAGAATTTGAACTTATTTGTTTTTTATCAAACATTTTTATAAGAATATCGTTGTGTTTTATTTGGTGTAGTGGCTCAAAAGCATAAAGGGAACTGCATGTTAACATAATGCCTGTGCAGCTACCTGAGGGGCTGGCTGTTTTACACGGCCTTTTAAAGGTTTCTGTGGGATTAAAAAGAGGTTAGACACACACACACACACACACACACTGCTATTTCCCTTAGGCAGGAGAGGAACCTTTCCACTCTGTGCTCACGCTGCACCCTAGTCACGCGAACCCCGTCAGAGAATCCTGCATCCACACACACGCACACACGCAGTCACAGGTAAACAACCAGACGAAACCCAAAGAAAAGTGAGTCAGAGGAGCCGTTCAGGATGGCTGATTCTCCTATTGTGTCAGGCTTTACGTTTGTGGTTTATGTGGTTATTTATGCAGCCTTTGTGGCCCTGATTATGTTGCATTTGTGAGGATATCTGTTATTGTAAGGCTCATATAACCTGTGAAAACATTGTGGCATGAATGGGGAAGTCTGTATTTGCAATGCAGAATTAAATATTGGCACGATAGCCAGTGGACACGGATGCTGGATAACAACCGCATAGTAACAACAACCCTTCACTACTGGCATTCTGCTTTGTTTATGTTAATGGAGTGTATGATAACGCTGCCTACTTTTAGTGAGAGTGTCAGAGATATAAAGCAGGAGCCTATTGACGCAGGATGCATGCTTCAGAACAGGCTGCAGGGCTTTGCTGAATGACTGAAAGGAGAGACCTTTAAAACAAAAGCTCCTGAAACACACACATACTCACAATCCAAAATGAATAGGAGCGAAATCTCTGCAAATCCTTCCCCTGCCCATCTCTTCATCTCGTGATGACGTTTTTCTTCTTCTGCATAGCCGTTTATGACACACGTAATCTAGCAACTTTAATTCAAGCCGATCACTGGCAGACAAAAGCTCTCAGGCTTTGTCTCTCATCGTCACATCCACCCACGAACCAAGCCAAACTGCCACAGCGGGCGGAGGGTGCTGTTCAACCTGTCGTGTGTGTGTGTGTGTGTGCACGCGCTAAAGCCAGACATGGAGTAAGGGTTTGGGTGGAGGTCAGGCACGGTCTTATTTTAAGTCCAAATGTCCTTGGTTTCCAGATCTTAATTTTGCTTGCCAGGTGTGGGGTTTAGACCCTCTGAATTCCAGAGCGGTGTAAATGCTCTCAGATGCTCGAGGGGTTAAAATGTGCGGGGGTTAGGTGTGCTGCATGGGGTCCTGCAACCTGGGGTGGTGTGCAAAAAGCAAAATAACCCAGACAACTGGTGTGTACGTGACACAACTTCTGAGTCTCCTCGTGTGATCAGTGGCACAAGGGATGGAGACTTTTGTAGCAACGGCATGGATTTTTAGTTATAATGGCCCCAAAATGTCACCGCCACTCAAACCGCACGATGTGGTAGAAGCACATTAGACCCTCATAAGTCTTGAAAATGGCTTTATGGTAACTTTTTGTGCCCGCTGTTCCTGGAAGGCCCACTCAAACTGTCCGACGCTATTCCATGTCAGAAAACAATTGGGCAGTAACACATTTCTTCTCAGTAGTCAGAGCATTCATTTGAAATGAGACAAAGCAAGATTTATCTGTTCAGAAAATCCAGTATGGCTGCAGACTGCAATGCAAAGCTGCCTAGTTCATATACAGTGTGCAGGAAGTGATTAACAGTAAAAGATCAAAGGCGGTGGACAGGATAAACATTCTTCCCCGGGACCCTACTCCTCCGGGGTATACAGCACCACTTCCTCTTTGTACAGACTGACTGCTGCCTCCACTGCCGCAGCACAGCGCACACATTGTCACCACATGAGGCACTGACCCACAATACTGTGTGTGTGTGTGTGACAGGAAGAGAGCGAGAGATAGAGAGATAAAGAAGGAGACAAGGGGGGAGGCGATGTGTCCATGTGTTTTGGGGGGAGCGTGTAGGACTCGAGAGCCGAGGCAACATGCAAGCTGCACTTAGGGTTTGAAAATGATTTTGTTGTTCAGATCAGTTTGTTGGGCTCAGTTTATGCTAATTTCCCCACATGATGCTCTCACTGGCGCACAGCTGTTTTGCTAAAGGACTGCCATTGGGAGTCGATTACGACCCGAGCAGCTGCAGAGGAGAGGAGAGGCAGGAAGGGATGGAAACCCTCTCTGATGTCAGCACGCCGGATAACTAATGCAAATTTGAACCAAACCTGTTGCTATGCAGAGCGATGCTGGTGTGTGTGTGTGTGTGTGTGTGTGTGTGTGTGTGTGTGTGTGTGTGTGTGTGTGTGTGTGTGTGTGTGTGTGTGTGTGTGTGTGTGTGTGTGTGTGTGTGTGTGTGTGTGTGTGTGTGTGTGTGTGTGTGTGTGTGTGTGTGTGTGTGTGTGTGTGTGTGTGTGTGTGTGTGTGTGTGTGTGTGTGTGTGTGTGTGTGTGTGTGTGTGTGTGTGAAAAGAAACTGTAAAGTTGAACCCTTGTATCATACCTTTTCGGCTATTTTAAAACATACAATACCTTTGGCTAGGCCAGGGTGTGTTTCTGTTCTTTCTTTTTTTAGCCTTGGCTCATAAGTAGTTTCACTTTTAGTATTTCCCAGCAGATTGAGACCATTTTTCCGTTTGCAAATGCATTTCATATTCTTGCGAACTGAAAGAATCTTTACCTATTATTAACGGGTTTTACTACTACTTTGAAAAAAGGGAATTCTCTATAACATTGAGTATAGATATTAAACAACTGACATTAAATTGTAAAAAAAATCTTGGTAAAAAAATGGGACTATAATAAAAATAATATTATATTTCCTTTTTTTATGTGACACTGCAGAAAGAGTTAAAGGCATTAGAATCGATGTTGTTGCTATCTGTTGACATGTCCCAGACTATCAAAAAGAGGGTTTAACAAGGGTTAAATATAACATCAGTTTACATATTAGACACCTTGTACAAAATTGGCATTGAACCATTGCATAACAGTGACCTTGACCCGAATACCTGCATACATTCTCCTAATAATAATAACCTTATAATAAAGAAAATCCATGCTTTTGTTATTCTGTCAGGAGTTGATAAACACACAACATCATATGACAGCTTCTCTTATGAATCCAGTTTTAACCTTTTGATGTTAAATCTGTGTTTACATCACTATGAAGGCATTCCTTGTTGAATGGGGGTCTATCGTTGCCCCCCCCCGCCAACCTGAGGTGAAACATAACCTCCTCTCGGGCTCACTGGATGGCAGATCACAGGCCCTTGAGATCAAAAAGAGACAATTATCCTCAATTGAAGGCTGACAGGAAGAACAAACGCTTCATAAGTGGTGCAGGGGTCTTTCTTCTTCTGTGGGTGGGGGGATTAATCCACTGACAGGGGGCCGAAGGAATGACCAGGTCAGCCTCGTAGCCAGGTGAAGGACCCCACAACCCGAATCTGAATTACAGGACGATGGCTGAGTGATCATAGGGTCTGCATGTGGAAAACCCTCTTTCATGAGGTCCAGTTTGCTCTTCTACAGTGTGGCCCAGAACTACAAATACAGCGTTTGACCTTCTTGTTGCTTTGAAGCCTGAGTCTCAGGGACAATGTCTTTGTGTTGGGTTGGATGATGGCTCCAGCAGCCTTTGCTGTGGTATAAGCCACGAACGCGGAGTCCAAATGTGGGTTTAAAAATAGTGAGGCCTCTGGATGTGTGGCTTGCTCTCGCTGTTTCTCTTGGCAGATTGAGGTTAAAACATATTGGCCGTAATCCACTTCATATGCGAAGCTACATGACATGACTATCTTGTTGCAGCCTGCCAGTTATTCTCATAGTCAATCACATCTGACTGAACACATTGATGAGGGAGCGATATTGACACAGGGATATCAATTGTTAAGCTGCTGTCCCTGATGCAACAAACAAAAGATTTTCCTCTACAACGTTGCCAGATCTTAGCTTTTTACCCACATATTGGTTACAAATGAGCCTCATTTGGAGCGATAGAGAAATGCACATATGGCTTTTAGTGCGAGACCCGCGTTTGGCCTCTCTGTCTGCCATTAAAAAACATTTAATCTGATAGAATCATTTGTCTTTGCGTCTGAGGCTGTGCAAGTCCAAGGGCAGCTTCCCTTCATCTAATTGGTCGAGAGGATCGTTGACATCACAAAGGGTCAGAGGTCAGTCTGGGATAACCTTGCAGGTTCTTTGGTGCCAAGTTGTGTTTGAGAGTTGCCAGGTGTGAAAAGCTTCCCTTGTTGTTCTTGTGCTGATGAACATCTGTGCCGGACGGAGAGCCAGTGCAGGGAGACGGATTCATTCTGAGGCCGGGGGCGTAGTTTAGAGGAACTCATGGGCTGGGGAATGGGAATTCAACATTTCTGTGCTAGCACGCATCAAAGGTTTGTTTCATACTGTTTTTAAACATTCCTGACAATCGTCCTTCATAGAGAACAACTGAAATGTGTAAAGACACCTTTAAGAAGCAATTTGTTGAGCGTTTGACTCGATCGAGCGATTGTTTGGGTTGCACCAACTAAACATGAATCCATTGCTCAGTTTGTGAGGCAGCTTTTGGCTATCAACGGTGAAATTGCATTGTGGGTAATGTAGTTTAAGAAGAATACTTTGATAAAAAAAGACAGTAGCTCACGTTGTGCTACATCGATTCTAATATTGACCTTTTTTTGCACATGTCTTTTGTATATATTCTTTCGTAATGTGAAAATCTGCTGCTATACCTATCCTTGATAACAAAGCTTTTACAAGGCCACCAAGGTCCACGTGACTTTGCAGGAATTAATAATAATCCTTATATTTATTATAGCGCTTTATCAAAGACTCTCCAAGCGCTTTACAAATACACATTACACAGATCATACATGTAATGGTCATCTACTGTGGACAATACCCACAGGAGCAAATTCGGGTGAAGTGTCTTGCCCAAGGACACAACGGCCTGACGCAGTGGGGCGGGAGCGGGTGGTCAAACGCACAGACCACTGCGCCACCCGTCCCTGTGTGAATTGTGACACCATTTCCAAAGGCGTTGATTATTGAAAGGTGAATTTAATAGCAGATTTTAAATACAAAACACATTGCAATCTATCCAGGTTAATAGAGAGCAACCTTTGTGATATTAACATCTCTGACTTTGACTACTGTACCTTTTTAAACCATTAATTTGCTTCAGTACACCCCTCAGCAGCTTGGTGTGAATATTCAGTATTTGTGAAAACTAGTTTGTGTGATGTTTTAATTCAGGGATGCATGAAGTTCCACTTTGTAAACATTTCCGTTATAATTAGGCTAAGTTTGAACCAACAAAGACCTGCTGCAACTGTTGCATCCTGGGTCTAAAGACACTGGAAGCATTTAGCCTCCTCTCGATATAAATAGACAGAATTTACTCACATCTAGTTTACTCTACAATGGCCTACCTCTGCGCCTGACCCCTAACATAAACACAACATGCTCCTTTCCCCCGTGGCCCAGAGGGGTGCAGGTGGTCCACATGGACATCTCTGTACGGGCTCTGACCCGGGGTCAAAGGTCAGACCCCTCAAATGATGCCCTTCCTTGCCGCCCATAATTGCCCTGTTTATTTTTAGTCCACACTGGGCCGTGTTGGGCTATTAAAAGAAATACGAACATGAGGCCGTGTGCTAATTACTGAAGGGCCAGCAGACCCTCACTTTCCCTCAATTGCTACCATATGCCAGCCCACTCAGAGAGGAGAGCTCATCTGTCACCTTCACTGTCTCTCTGAGGCTCGGCTGTTTCTGTAGCACTGCAGGATGGCACTCTGCTGCAAGTGTGTGTTATTAGAGGTAGAGAAATGTGCTTTGTGGATAAATGTTGATTAAAGAGTTATGTCCACCTAGATATTTCGGTAATACTGGCATGTAAATCACCCTTTTGTCTGTTATTTAAATGAGTTTGGTTTCAATCACTGCCTTTTAGTTCATGTGTCGACAAAAAAATCTAATTTTTGTGATTATTTTGACTGATATTGCAAATGCAATACAGTTTGCAATATGAGAGGTCATTACTCTTTTAAAGCTTATTTACATTTTCATTGAAAATTATATATAATTGATATATTTAAAAAAAAAAAAATTGTAACATATCCGTTTAAATATTTCTCTGAATTTTTCTTACGTGAAATCGATTTTAAAATATTTTTATTTTTGCCCCACTATACACCAATACCTTGTATGTGTAAACCTACCTGGCAATACACCTGTTTCTGATTCGGACCAATGATCTGAACCAAGTCTGTAGATGACAGTTTGTAGGCCGGGACTTCTCGACAGCACCACAATAACACATTCAGATATTTTCACATATTTTGCATTTACCAAATACTGCGCTTTTCTGCTATGTGGATATTGCACTTGTTGCTTCCTCAGGACACACAACAATCAAAAGAGAATTACCACAGAGCCATTGCTGGCAAGTATCAGTGAATCTGGTTCGTGCAGTTAAGGAAGCACTAAGTAATTGAGTCGATTTAAACCTATTTGTGGTCAAAGCGAGGTTGAAATAAAGCAGCAGAGGTGACCATGTTGCTGGAGTTGTGAAGTTTACAAAGGTCTGATTGCTGTTGAATTAGCAGATGGGTCTGGACAAAGAGAGCACCAGCTTCTGTTTAGTCTTAGAGCTGCTGCAGACATTGGATATGACCATTAGAGATCTGTTATTGAAGTGAAATCAGATCCATTCCTTATTGAATACAACCTTAATCTCTGATTGAAAACCAGGCCTGTTAATGTGAGATTTTGGATGTTAATTTGATGACATTCTTTTTAATTTCCCCAGCATTCATGTGTTGATAAAGGGCCTTTTTAACTTTCTAGAAATCCCAACAAACCAGCCCTTTCATTTCAAAATGTTCTGATTCGCAGCTACTCGTTTTCCCGCCGCTCTCTCGTCCCTCAATGCCAGCTTATGTTGCCGGCAACACGTGTGTCAGCGGTGAAGCCGGCGCTGTCATGGAGGTGTCTGGGTAATGTCAGAGAGCGCAGGCCCACCCGTCTCGCGCTGCCCTGATGGATTGGGTTTCCGCCGCACCTAGATGCACACAAACCTGCAACTTCCTGCAGAAATGAATCACTGCGTTTGGGGGAAATAGATATTCGCAGGAGAGCAATGCATTATACTACTTAGACCTGTTAGGCACGCTATGATGCGATGCTGCGTTTCCTGAGCAAATAAATTACCCTCTGAAATGTCAAAGACAGACCTGGGCATGGTCATTCTCCAAAAGAGAAGGCTTAACACGAGGAAGACTTGGATCTGGCAAGAATAAGAAACATTGATTATGACTGTTAATTATTTTCACTGTGGAGATTATATTGGGAGTTATTATAGTGTATTTATTTGTTTTTTAAATGTTTTTAGGCTCTTGGACTTGATGCCAAGCTGATATCTAAATCTTTGGTTGTGGTATTGTAGCATATTGGATCTGAATACTTAGATTTCACTGATATTTGATTCATCATTCATTACAGTAGTGAGTATGGGAATTGAGTTTGTGCTGGACGACAGGTCAACGTGAAAGCTTGTACTGCTTGTTCATTTTTATATATTTAAATGACCCTGTTGAAGTGTGGGGCAACACGTGTATGAATAACTTAAAACCTTTTATTATTTCACAGAAAAAGGCTCTGAGAATAATTCACAATGCACATCAACAAGAACACACAAATACACCGTTTATTGATTCAGGGCAGTTAATAGTTCAAGATGTAATTAAATTAAAGACTCTTAGTTGTGTACAAAGCAAAAAACAGATGATTAACAGAAAATACAAAAATGGTTTGTCCAAAATGTCGAGGAAATGCTACATAAGACTTTTCATTTTAGGCATCAAGGCAAGGCAAGTTTATTTATATAGCACTTTTCAACACAAGGCAATTCAAAGTGCTTTACAAAAAATGAAATACATTAAGAAAATGGCATTTAAAATCAGTCATTAAAAAGAAAAGCTAATAAAATAAACATTAAAAGAAAAAATACATGGATAAAAGTTACATCAGTTTGCACAAACTACTTTAAAACGGATGTGTATTTCTGTCGTTTGGGATAAACCGTAGAATTATTTTTTAAAAATCGTTAAAAGAGATGCATGAACATCTTCAGTTTGTGAAGACATTTATTAAAAAAAAGAATAATAAGACCGGATCAAGATGTCATTTTGAGTAAGGGGCAAAATAATAAGTAAATAAGAGATTTCTTCACCCTGCTCCATTCCAACATTGCCTAAAAACTACTATAAGTGTATGTGTTGTTTGAATTATGTACAATGTTAATAAACGAATGACTGAACATGCGAAAATGTGCAGTAAATTAACCTATTATTTTACACATCAAAATGGTTTGAGTTACCTCAAGTTGTAACTAAAACGTTTTTATGCACAAATGATTATGATCATTTCCCCATACTGTATGTGTTGAGTGATCCCAATTACCAACATGCTACAATGGTTTACAGCTTGTGACACTGCCAATAGCTTCATCGTGCAAAACAGGAAGAGCTCCAGAATATGTGTGGTTGCATATTCAAGCATTTAGTTTACAAGCGTTGTTTATGATGACCTGTTTCCTGACAGTTCACAATGGCTGCTTGAGGCAATGATTACCTTTGTAACACCTCTTAATCCGCACAATAAAACCTGCCTCCATGTTCCTTAAAGTCATTTGTACATGTAAATACTAGTTGAGCATGTAGAATTTGTGTGTCACAAAGACCTACATTCGTGCCGAGCTGATGGCTATATTAGTACACAAGTCAAATGTGAACGAAACCAAAGAGCAAAGATGTGATAACCCTGAGACCTGTGATTGTTTTGTGGCAGCATCTGGTAACACTTTGTAATAATGGCCGCTAACCCGGGGTTATCAGGGCCGCTCGATGTGGATCACCGTGTTATCGCTGGAATCTTACATGTTATGCTTTTTTGAGCGCCTTAATTGTGGAAAACTCTGGGTTTGTGTTTCTGGTTTGCTCTGCGGAGGCAGCTGTTGCAGAGATGTTAATATCTGGAGTGCGTCAGGAGCTTTTCTCCGCCACTATCGCTGTTGTTTGTCTTCCCCCCCCCCTCTGTATAACAGGCGGTGACTTTTCATAGTTGAGGTAATCCTTAAATGTGCCGTGCAGATGTAGATTTCATTTCACCAACATATTTTGTCCTGGCATGCGTCCCTGTTTTGGCCATTCATTTATTCATTTCAACAATATGTTTTTGGTTCATAGACACGCAGCACTGTGTTGCAAGCTTTTGTCCAAACAGACAATAGTCTTGGCTACAGCATTCAGTATCATTTAATATATTCATAAAAGGGATTCTCAGAAAAAGAAGTAATGAAACAGTATACAGCCTGTTAGAGTTACGAAGTCCCTTTTTCTGTTGATGCACTTGAGTACAATTTTGAGATACTTGTACTTTACAAGAGTATTTCTGTTTTCTGACGGTTGTTTTAGATGTTTTACTTCCACTTCACAAGATTTCAAAGCCAGATATTGTACTTTTTACTCCCCTTAATTTACTTGAAAGCTCTACTTGCAAGTTATTTTAAGTGTTGCATTGAATAGTTTAATAAACATTATTCTCACAAGGGGCGTTCTGTAGAATTATTAAGTTTACATTTTGACACTTTAAATATATTTGATGCTAATATTCTTCAAGTCACATTTTGATGCAGGACTTTTTCTTGCAATACTAATTTTACTTAAATAAAAGTTATGAGTTCCTCCTCCAGTGCATGCTAGCAATCATGAGTCTATACCTTAGGACATGCTAATTCAACCAGGCTTACATGCTTATTTTTTACCAGTATTACTTTCACCATATTCACATGATCCAGCAGACAGACTGTAGAGGCTGTGGTTCTGCTGGGAGGCTTCCTGTGTGACTAGTGGGAGTTCCTGGGCCACTGTTGCCAGCTACCACAGTCCAGCAGAGACCCCCTGCTGAGCGGCCCAGCGTGATGAACTCACCTGGTGGCGCTCCCTGTGGCTCTGTTCTCTCGGGAGCCCCGCAGACGGCTGGAACGTCGGTTTCGGGCAACGCTCCAACAACAACACGGAAGCCAAGTTAGAAAAAGCGGAGCTTGTAAAATCACCAATCACACTTTTATGTTTGCTAACAGTCTGCTACCACTGAGGAGGAGCCCCTTTAATGAGGCTTCGCTCAGTTATTCATAATGGACGGCTCAGTAATAGAAAACTGCTGTGCATTGGTTTCACATTTTTGAATAATAGCCAAACCAGTGAGGCATACAAACCTACAAGGTTGTTGCAATACCGCATGAAATTCAAGACCTGTGTTCCCCACCCAGCGCCTGGTCCTCCTCCAGAAAACTGGGAGCGTCTCCAAGTGGAATCAACAGCTAGCTTCGTGGAACACCCCCAGTTCCTCTACCATCTCCTAATCTTCCTGAGAAACCAAGGTGGGACTTTTGGGTGAAAAGGTCACTGTAACCCCAGCATTCCTGGCTTGGCAGGGGGGCACGGGCTGGGTTGAAACGGAGGGTAAGAAGGGGCATTGTGTGTCCAGGGGAGGGAACTTAGTCGGGTTTGGCCCTTCGGCTTTTGTTGATGTTTTTGTTGTCATTGTTGAGCAGACTTAATACAGCATTCTTCCTGGCTCTGCAGTGAGTGCGTACGGGAGAAAGGCAACTCTAGGGGGAAAGACGACAAACGGACAGGTTTTTTTTTTTTAATCTTGCAGGAAACAATAGAAGGTGACCCCCCTTTGGGGCCTTGAGCTGAAAACTGCATTACAATGACACTAAATAGGCAGGGAAACGTAAGCATCCTGCTGTAGGTCACCTGAGAGAAGAAACAAGTATTGCATTCTGAAAATCTGCGAAGATTGTACGTCTCATTTTTATTGGGATAGACAGCTCAGTGTCACACTTCCCGTAATGAATGTCCCTGTTTTTTTTTAATGCACACTTCCTATAGTTTAAAAGGTTTATCTGCTCATCTTAAAGACTTTGTATGTCAAAAAGCTTTAACATCAAACAGAAATGTATTGGTCTGCCTGAGGTGACCTAGCTAATGGGGTCAAGCTTTGGTCAACTGACGTTTCACCGACTTGGTCTTTCTGTCTTCCAGCTCTTTTTTTTTTACGCAGTCTCAGATCGTCTCAGGCAGTTTTCCCATGGTTCCAGCCCCGCCTCACTCCTCCTACGTTGCTCTTAAAACAGATTACAGGTAAATGGGTGGTTTTACCCCGGAGCGTTCTGTCACTGAAATATGGATGTGTTTGAAGTGCTGGGCCCCGACGCAGCCAACGAAGAGGTTACATGTTTAGGTATGAGCAGGATCAGTCATTCTGCTGCCGTTATCACTACCAGTTCGTCATGTCTGCTAAAGCTCGGCTAAATTCCTCAGCCCAAGATTACTGTCCTCGGGTCATTGCTTGCTTCTCAGTTTCTCTCACTGCCTTTTCTCCAAAAGCTCCCTACGCAGTGTGGCCAGAAATATGCTGGCGAGGAACTATGGGTTTTAGATGCTTGGCTTTGGCTCGTTTTGAGGTTATGAATTTGGTAAACAGTGCACTTACTCAGCCGCCCGCCCACCACAAGGCATATTTGTCTACACATGCAGATTTTTAAGAAGTAGCCATGTTTGTTATCTGTAGTTCCACACTGAGACTTTTCTTTCCGCCTCATTCGAACAGGAGAACTGCCAAAGCTGCACCCATCAGATAACCGTTTTATTTTTTTTCGGGTCAGGCACATCAGAGGAACGTTTTTTGCCCGGAGCATTTCTATTGCAGTTGCCAGACAGAGGTTTTTTTCAAGATGGGCCCAGGGGAGCAGATTATGACTAATGAGGTCCGAGTTAACGTGACCAAGAGGAGGCAGCTGGCGAGAAACAGGCCCCGGTTTAAACCTTTATCGTGAGATCTTTCTCCGTAGGCCAGACTGAGGGACAAACCCACAGGAAGTACATTGCTGACCGACCCCGGTCACGTCTGCCACAAATGAGCCACAGCGACTTATAAGGAGATCTTGGGGAAGATGATGGTTAACACTGACTGGCTTATTTAAAAAGACGTTTTCAATTAAATCACATTTTAAATCGATGTTTTTCTCTGTTTGCCTTCAACTGTACGACTACGTGATTATGACAGATGGTGTTATGGTTTCATTTACCTCAGTTTACACACAGTATGAGCAGAACACCTGTTCAAGTCCCCCGCGTCCCCAAGTTTGTTTTGGTGCATGTTTTTACAAGAATGTACGTTATTCACAAGGGACAGTTATTAAGTGGGGATGCTTCATATACAAAAACAGTCACTTTTATTAATTATTTAACCATTTTTATTCCATTTTGTTTTTAATTATAAATGTCCTTTAATGTTATGTATACAAAGTTGATTGCCAATCAAGTCAATCAAGTGCGAGTTCTGGTCCCATGTGAGCCGTTTTGTTTTCCCCTCCTGCTGCTTTATTGAAACCCCTGTCATCAAAGCTGACAAACAGAAATAAGTGTAATTGTGTTGTGGTTTTGTGGCCCCAAGAATCAATTATTATAACTCCCCAGCAATGCTTTCCGTTGTGGATTTAAACACACGCTCCCCATTGGCACGTCATCAGGGCCAATTGAGACCTGGGGAGGTTGACATTGGTTTGAAATGCGATGTGGTGCCGCACTGACCCTATTGAATGTTTTATCAGTGAATTAGATAATTTAAAGGCATTATCAATTCTGAGATTTTAGGGGAAACCAATCTAAAAAAGGGTCTTCAACACCTAAAGTTTTGAATCTTTAGAATAGAATATATCTTGTCATCATACAAAGTACAACGACATAGACACAATAAATAAATAAGAGTGGTCAAATCAGGGGTAGTAGCGATGACAGTGCAACGAGATAAAATTCATTGTCAATGTGCATATTTACACTTATATATATTAGTAAAATAACCATGAATATTTCTAAAATAGTAGTGGTTGCAGTCTTTGAGGGGTGGAGTTGTGTGTTCTTCTTACACAATTCATAAACAACTCAAGAACAGTTGCCTCCCTGTGGCCCAGGACCGATATCCACGGTGCCAAGGTGAGCAGCAGGTGTGGGAATAATCTGAGACCCGCCCAATTAGCTTGTGGCCCCCTTTCACACTCCGCCCTAAACTGCCATCCATTGTGTCCCGGTGAATGAAGAGGAGCAGAGGAACAGGCCAATTATGACATTACGGCTGGATGGCTGAGCAGGGGTCCCAGCTGGTGATACTCAGGAGGCTGGAGCGGGCAACCAGAGAGTTCCCACAGGAAAGCAATCCAGCACACCATGTTGACCGACAGTATACTTCAGAGGATGCCGTTACCCACTGTTGGGAAGGGGGGTGTAATATTTTGATCAAACAGTGATTAGATGATTTGATTCCAAGATGTCTGGTATTACAATTTCACTTTCTGCCCATTCAGACCCATACATTGAAGATCTAAATATACCATTGTAAGGTCATACCATTGGGTTCATACTGTATGAAATAACCATTGTACTGTGTTTGGAGGCTGGATTTTTAATAGAATATTTATCCTACCTTTAGAACTTTTTGGCAAGAAAGTAGCCGAAGTGTGGACTAGAGGCACATGACTTAAGACTTGACTTGATGAACCAAAAAATACTTGAATTTCCACTTCCCCCAAGACCAAAGTTTTGAAGGTATGTTGTTTAAAAAGTCACTTTGTCCCCCCTTAATTTTTCTATCTTAATTTATTCCGTGCACATTGACACTAACTTCCACAAATACCTTTTGTATGAACCAACCTGATGGTGTTAAATCAAATTGCAGGAGAGAACCGTTTAGAACTTGCATTAAGTAACCAGTTGGAAATAATAACAATTGTTTGCGTACAATGGTTATCAAAAGAAAAGTGCTGCATGCAAAACGTACCGGTGTTAATTTGTCAAGACCACACTATGACTTGCCAACAGTGGCGAGCCGTGACTTTTATACCTAGGCCCTCTGACCCCCCTTCCCTCGAAACAAAAGAAGATCACGTCACAGCGTATACTTCTGCGGAATATCAAAACAGCGGCCCGGGGTGCAAAACACATCAATGACAGCGACCCTCGACCACACAAAACAACACCATTTATATAAACACCTATCATGACAGGGCACCCACAGCCAAGTAACAATTACAAATGAATTAAGTCGGCACGGCGGCCCACATTGAAAATGACTTAGGCCTACCTTTGATGATCAAATCACTTAAACACAAAGTCCATCCTCCTGTCCTTTTGGATGAAGCACTTCATGGCGGGGTCATGCAGCTGATCCTTTGCCACTCCAGTTTATCATTGTAACTCAATCTTGAAAATGACTCGGTTAATAATTTCGCAACGATGTCATCACTATCACTGAAGTGAGCAATCATGAACGAACTTATGCTAATTATAAATCTATCGATCATAAATCTATCCATCATAAATCTATCGATTAGATTTATGATTCGAAAATAATAAAAGTAGGGTAGACATGTGGATATTATCCGGCTGAACAAAACATGCATTTATCTAACAGGTTCGTTTTCCACAGACCTTATTTCGAGCTATTTTCCAAAATCCTATGGAGAAATCCCATTGCTTTCTGTCGAGGGAATCCGAGCGAAGCTTACTTCCGGGTTTTAGGACGCGTCACTGCACCACTTGCATAGACCTCACAGCGGGCGGAACTTGTCATAAAGTCCGCGAAAATAATGCCCGCCCATTTAGAGGGAAGATGTGATTGGTCAATTGTACTGTCATTTGACATTACTCTCTCATTGAGTTACTATAGCTGGCCCTCTGTGAATGTAGAGAGGGACCAACAAGCCCTCCGGTCTTCACATAACTCGCAGAGACGGCATTTAACCCTTCACATTCTAACAGAAACTGAACAGGCAGATTCGAAGGATTTATTTCTTTGGAAATATTATTTTAAATACAATTAAATCAAGTTATTTTGGTAAAACTAATGAAAAATGTAACAACAAAAAAATATAATTTTTTTTTTTTTAAAATATGTTTTCAAATATTATTTTTTTGAATATCTTAGGCCCTCACAGAGGGCATAGAGGGCCCTGACGGCTCGCCACTGCTTGCCAAAAACTCGTCACTGGAAGTTTAGGACTTGTGAATTGACTAAGTTGTCAACGTCTGAAAAATCAAACTCTGGCATGTAATAGCACTGTAGAAAATACTACCTTAGAGTAGCAGGCAAGTTATTTCTCCTGACATGTGAGCCAATCAGAGCTTGTGTTGTAAAAGTGTAAATGTAGCTGATATGTTTGACTTCTGTCAAGTGAAGGAAGTGAGGGACAAATATAAACACATGTTTCAGGGTGGATTGACCTGCCTGGCTGTGTGCAGTCTCTGGTAGCACTTGAAAATAAACACCGTAATATGACTTTGACAGATTTCTGTTATAATTCATCCAAACTTTTCATTTGAATGGAGCATTAAATGCCAAGTGCAGCTCAAGTTGATGGCGATCATTAGTTGTATAAAGCAAAGTATTGGACAATGGAGAACTGAACCTCATGATGGCGCCAGATAAAAAAAACAATGGCAATTTAAAATTATTAGCAACAATTCTGAAGTCAGTGTATGCATGTACCAAATTCTATTAACTCAACTATTTGGTTGAGATATTTCCCCCCAAACCACAATACAAAGCTTTTGGCGATACTAGAGGAAAAAGATCCCCAAAGTTAGTGATTCATCTTCTAAGGAACATTCATGTATGTAATTCATACAATGTGTTGATATCTCAGTTTGAATCAAAGAGGAACGGCAATACATTCTGCCTGTTTTAAGTAACCATGCTCAGAGATCAGTAGTGTTTTTTTGTCTCTTTGAGGAAATCACTAATTCTCAATAATTCCCTTCAAGTTGTATTGATATAATATTATCATATATTAGGATAGTGCCTTGCAACATTGATTTATTCTGATATGAGGCTAGATATCGTGTGGTTTTGAGTATTGTTCTATAGCAATATGGTCTTTTAATGGTTTTAAAAGAAGCATTATGTCATTTTCTCAACCTTCCAGACTGCTCTCCTATTTGCCTTTTCCCACTTATTCTATCCACCTTACTGCTGATTACTTATCAACAATGTCATTGGTGAATGTTTTTTTCAAGGGCACCAATGGTCAAGCCTGTAATTTCCCCACAAAATCGATATTGATGTACTTTGTTAAAAACATTGTTAAATGTGATCTTCTCCATATCACCTAGCAGTAGTTTCAGATTTAATGTACACTGTTAAAATGTACTATATTTCAATTTCAGCTATACCATCTGCTTCTCCACCATCCAGGCAGCATTCCTGTTTAGTTCCCCTCCGTCCAGGTGTTTGTGTCTCTCGCGTCATTGCCTCATCCTCTCAACCCGGCCACTCGGACATCAAAGTGGAGGTATGCTGCTCCCTCTCCACACGAGGAGCATGTCATGGGAGAATGACCTGCGAGAGGCTGGACGGGCCCTCAGGACGACCTGGAGCCACCTGAGAGGAGCGGTCCGTGCATTCCTCTCCGCACTGTGGATGCTGAGCGGCTCGGACAATAACATGAGCGAGAACCTGTCTGACTGTTTGACGTCTGAGTTTTAGCCAGGGGTGTCACACAAGCAGCTGGTGGCATGTCATGTGACCAAAATAGTGTTCCTGAGACATAAAATATGAATTGACTAGTAAAATGTTAGGGTTATAGGATTTGAGATACCTGTGTGATTGTTACCAACATATGATTGAAGAGTGATATCAATGTTATTTTCAAAATGTCAGCAAGAGTGCAATCTTTTCCAAAATATTTTCTAAAAATGTTTGTAACTTCCTTAGTGACAATGCTCTGGCTGTCATGGTGTACTCAACCATCGCTACTGAAATGTTAGTTCCCTACAACAAAAGTACATTCTTAATTATCTTTTGCAGAAGTTGTAGATTGAAACACAACAACACCATAAGGCAACAGTAGTACATTATGTTTTGGGAACACAACTACTTGGCTAGGATCAGTTTAGATGAAGATCAAGAGTTAGGGTTAGGTTAAAACAAGTACATTTTTATACAACATAAGTTACATATTTGGTACATAGTGAGCATGTTGCAAAAGTTAAAACAATGTTTTTGTAAATCATCGGGTGCATATTAGTTTCTCTCAGAACATAACTGATGCCATTTGAGTATGTCATTTATAGTAGACATGGCTGTGTGTACTGTTTGCATTTTAGAAACAATGTGGCTACAGTGACATCTTGGTGTTTTATTGTTTTTGAATCAAGCCAGCAACTATAGCTGTTGCTCTTTGATTAATCGTGTATATATGCAGTCTTCTGTTGCTGCTTCTAGAAACATCACATCACTCCTTGTGGGTGTTTATCATTAAATAGACGGACCCAATTATTGGTGTTTTGATCTGCAAATGTTTCAATCAATCGGGTAGAAGGTTTGGCAAAATTGAATCAAAGATACCGCTCTCAAGATAATGCCTTAAACACAACACAAATTGACCTGTGAATGCTAAATCATTAGTTAAGAAAATGTTGGTCAGGACAGTCACTGGAGGACCTTTTTTAAGGGTCAGTGTGTCTGCCCTCTGCTCTGTCCAGTTGCATACCTGAACCCACGCTGTAAGTAATAAAGCCCTTTGATCTGATGTCCCACCCAGAGGCTTCTCCCTCCTAGCAGACAATACTCTAATTCATTACTGGATCTTCCTCTTCAAAGCTCAGCCACTCTGCGCCGGGAAACTCTAAACTTAGGCCCCAGACAGGCTCTTTTTTAAACACCCACTCCCCCTCTGGGCACTGAGGTGGTGGCTGGATGAGTCCACATAAGTCACGGTGGCCTGCACATATCCCCTCCTTAGCCCCGCAGCACCACACCTATCCCCCTCAGGTGACAGGTGGATTATTGGGCATTGGTATTTGTGCATTCTCCTGCCCAGATACAAGCACGCCCGTTGACCGTGGGAAAACTTCACTTGCAAATTTCCAATTGTTACCGTGAAGTTATTTGCTTGTGGTTGTCAACTGTCAGACTTTGTGCTGAGGCCACATTGGATGAGGAACTTTTATGAGATAACTCCCAGATAAAAATAAATGTATCTCCATAGCATCCCTTGTGCTCTTATCACGTGTATTCAAAGCATCACTTTACACAGGGATGTGTTTGTTGTTGCAGTGTAATCCCTTGTTATGACCTCACATGGGCTGAATGGCTGGTTGGGCACTCAGGAGACCATTGAACCACTTGACTTACACAGAAGTAGTTTGACTTGTTCAGGATAAACGAGCTGTTTATACAAAATACAATTAATCTTTCCCATGATTTTTGTTTTGGTATTTTCATAGAGAATCAGGATGTGAGTGTTTATGATGAAGCCTTTTTAAGAGGGTAAGGCCTTCACAGACAAACACAGCTTGGCTAAACATGTTTTAACAATTTTAGTTGTATTCAAAATACAGTTGTTCTGTTCGAAATTATGTTTCCATACAAAGAAATAGAAACGTTTAATGATGTCTTAAAGGGATAGTGGAAATGGAACCTCAAATAGTTTCGTTTTAACTTATATACAAGCATAATTACGTACCAAAACAATCACACCTGATTAAAAATATATAATAATTGCCTTACGCATGTTAGAAGCACTTTATTGCAGCTTCCCCGAAGTTTTTTAGAAACGAAATGTTCGACTCAGCCAAACCGGAAGTGACGAAAACTTAGGAAGACGATACGATAACAAACCATGGCGTCTATGCAGAATGAACGTGGAAGGGCAAATATACCAGACAAAGAAGAAGGATTGTACGAGGTATCCAGTGATGATAGCGAGTCAGAAACATCCTCTCGGCTTTCCTACGAAAATGTCGTTTTAGGAACTGAATCTGAATCCGGTTCAGTAAGCGACGATGGTGACAATATTGAGCCAGACGATGGACCATTACGTCCTTATTTGTTCGAGCCCGAGCCCGAGGTGATGGTTCACGGCATGGGCAATGGCGAGGATGACCAGGACCAGATGATGCACCCCTACGCACAAATAATCTTGACTGGTAGGTCCATAAGCTTAAAGCGAGCTACCCGCTGCAGTGGAAACGCGCCATTATATATTGCAAAAGTTGGCATGCATGTACTGTAGGCCTATGGCTATGCCCGAGGATGACTGCATGTAGGGTACATTTCATAACATACCAGGGTCAGGTTCACATAAATTATCTTGTCACATTTATTATTGTATATGTAACAGCCTTATGGGCATTAATTACATGAATAAATTGAAATGAATTGTATACTAGCATGATATACAGCTAGAGCCAATCGGTCTTTTGACGTAGTAGGGTCCTAATCCTAGGCTAGCCAGGCTGCCTGTCAAGTGTAGGCTGTACTCACAGTACTGTTAGTCTATCATGTCTATATGATGACTGTAGTGTACACATTCAACACTGTGTACCGGATAAATGGCGTTGTACAAAATGGTACAGGCTAATGATACATTAAATCAACAAGAAAACATAATAAAATACTCACTTCTTATGTATTCCACTTTCAATTTGAGCTAGAGACCGAGGAATCTCGAAACAATCGTCAGTAAAATGACGGGAGCACACGACTGCCGAATTACTCGTCAGCTTCGGCTCCGTGAAGTTTGCCCGTGTTATCTGAACAAATTTCACCCACTGACGACGAATGGCTGGGTTTCTTGGAAACGCATGCGTCGATACGCCATTCTCTGCATTTGCTGTCGCACTACAGCCATACAAAACACATCGATTCACCATAATAAAGGTCGGCTATTCACATGCAAATGCTATTGAATGTCCGCCATTGTTTGTGCCCGTCTTCCTATGCTCTCGTCATCACCCGAAGATTCCCGACGATTCCCGAAGTATTTCGTTTCATTGAGAGGGCGCAGTAAAATTGAAAATAAAATGAAACTAGGCGCATGAAATTAAAAAATTTGTTTATTATGCTTATTTTTAATAAAAATACATAAGTTAAACCCAAAATTCGCGGATTTCCACTATCCCTTTAAGGGAAGCCTATGTTCTCCAATTATTTTTACAATCAAAGTATGCGGTAGTCCACCTATGGAGAAGGTCAAGGTAAGTGGATTGGAAAAAAACAGTTCTTTTTTTATTAACATCCATATATTCAATAACATCAAAAACATCCTTACATTAAGTCAAATAATGATGAACGAAGTATTTGTGTTGCCCCCCTTGCCTTGCTCAAACACATTAGAGGCTTCTCAATACTCAAATTTCCCCTCCTCGACTCCCCTCCTCGAGACTTAGGCTGCTTCTCAGGTCGATTAAAATCCTTGCTTCCCTCACTTGCGTCGTTTCCCTGCGTTTAGTCCCTCCCACCAGGGAAGCATGGAGGGATGCAAGGAAACCACGAGAAGCAGGGAAATGAGTTTTAAGAGCAATGGGACGTCCTTTCCTTCGAAGCGTCACGTGAAGCGACGTCAGTTTGTGATGACGCTGCACAGCTGATCGTCTGACAGCAGCTATGTCCCCGTTATTTCCCACAAACACCCCCGCCTCTGTTAGTACACATTTACTGACACAAACATGTGTATCATCTGTTGTAGACCCCAATAAATAAAATAAAAATAAGAACTAATTCTCAAAGATAAACGCCATTCTTAAAATTTATAAACGAACAATAGTTTGATTAATATTGATTAGAGTAAACAATAGAAATAAAATAATTGAGAGAAGAAAAAGAGATGTTATCTATCAAAACCCAGTTAGATTAACATTCATTGGATTGCACACTTTGTTTGTTTGTTTGGATATGTAGTAAATTAACATTTTAATAGCACTTAATGACTGACTGAATGGAAATGACAATAAATGAAAATGTAAAACGAAAAAAGCGATCATGAAAATGTTTCCAAAAAATGAATTAAATGATTTTTGACCACTTTGTTGTTCCGATATATCACATATTTGTAACTAAATGATACATGAATTGAAACAAAACACGGTATAAACTGAGGAGTGACTCCCGTGAGGTTCATGTATTTTCTTCACTCTGCTCTCATGTCAAGAAGCATCAGATCAGTGCATGCACTGCCTCGTCCAATCAGTGAGCTACACACAGTAAGGGGGCGGGGTGAGTATCTGAGGATTTCATCGGAGGATGGTCTGGTGGTTCCTCGGTTATCGCTCCTCCATGATCGCTCCTCGATCCTCGGTCCTCCGGCAGAAATAAGAGCCATGGGACGGTACTCAAGATGGCGCAGGCAAATCAACTTCCGGTGAAACCGAGGACCGAGGAGCGAGGAAATGAAAATAGTCGACCTGAGAAGCAGCCATAGACCCGCCCACAGGAGATGCAAGCGGAGGACCGAGGAGGGGAACCGAGGAGAGAGGAGGGGAAGCAGCATACGTTTAAAGAAATGAGAACTCCTCTCTGAGCGGTCATTTTAAAGAGCCGTCCGTTCATTATTACGTGGCAACAGCTGCATCAGCTGTCGAGTGTTTTGTCATAGCACTGTATCTCTGTTAGATCAGCTGAACATTGTTCCCCCACATATTTACTTTGAATTCATTGAGAGTGCGGTATAATGAGACAATAACAGGCTACAGATGCGGACACACGCACACAAATATATTTATATAAATATATACAATTTAAAGTATGAGAGCACTCTCATAATAACGTAACACAATCAGAGACTGGATATATCCCCCCCCTCTCTCTGGTCGCTGAAATGGGGAATTGAAATTACGGGCCAAAAGTTGTATTTACAAGTAGGCCTATTAAAAGTAGCCTAAGCAGAGGACACCAAACCAACTGAGACCCGTCTGTCCGCCGCATTTACGCACTGTACAACACACACCTACACACTGTACCACACGGCCGAGGCTATACAGGACGGTCCTGTACACAACGCCAAATGGCTATATACAGGACCGTCCTGTACACAGCTATCTGAAATGGCTATATACAGGACCGTCCTGTATATAGCCATTTCAGAGAGCTGTTTACAGGACGGTCCTGTATAGCCATTTCGGAGCTTGTATACAGGACGGTCCTGTATATAGCCATTTCAGAGACCTTATATACAGGACCGTCCTGTATATAGCCATTTCAGAGGGTTGTGTACAGGACGGTCCTGTATATAGTCATTTGGCGTTGTGTACAGGACGGTCCTGTATATAGCCATTTGGCGTTGTGTACAGGACGGTCCTGTATATAGCCACTCCCGTACCACACACACCTACAGCTCCTAAAGCATAGGCCGTTGTGTATTTTATTATATGAAGCAATGGTCTTAGAAAAATATCGACTCTTTGTTTGTATATATCTACTAAACTAAAGCAAATAAAGAGAGTAGGCCTGTAACTGTTATACTGAGTGATATATATTATACACACTGCTCTGCTTTCTGCATGGACCTTACAGCTGTTCTCTCTGGAAACATCGCGACGCGATGAAAGCAGTTTCTAAAATAATATCCAGGGGATGCATGCATAGCTGTCATTGGCTGAGATAAGTCCGGCCGTGCGTCACGCCTCCACCGTTCCCGGAAATGCATCCGTGGAGGAGCCGTGGAGGAACCATCAGTGTATCCTCGGTTAGAGCTCCTCCAGAGAGCCTCCTCGACGCTCGATCCTCGGTGTGCATTTAGAGAAATTAGATGTCCTTCAAAATGGCGCGCTGAAATTCATTTCCGGGTCACTACCGGAGGACCGAGGAGTCGAGGAGGGGACATTTGAGTATTGAGAAGCCTCTATTGTACTTGAGGCTAAGGGGCGGGACCAGAGTTCCGGTTAGAATATTTTTTCGCCGCTCAACATGTCCGTTAAAGTTTAAATCTTCCGGACAAAATGAGAAAAGTGCCGGTCAAAGGTCTTCTTTGTTATTTATTGTGCTTTAAAACAAATTGATATGATTCGATATTAAACAAACTAATTATAGTAGATTAACTAGGCCTACATTATTCAAAAGTGTACAGTAATTTACAATAACACGGGAATAATAAACGGAGCGCTCTCCCTCTCCTGGCAGCCCGTCAGTATCATGCAGCTCGCGGATCAGTAATGAGTGACCCGACAGTAAAACTAAACATATCTATAACTAGTTACGGTAGTTTGAGAGGTCATTAAAATAGCTAGGCCTACGTGTGCTATTCTAACCTGGTGTGTGCTTTGTTCCGCTCACCGCTGCATGTGATCATCCAGAGCTGCGTGTCGACTCGTCAGCAGCAGCTGATCTCTCTCTCCCGTCAGATTAGACTTCACTCGCGTTTATGTCCATATCGATCAGATCCAGCTAGTTCTAGCTAATGATATGACTACCTGCTTATTAAAAGACACCTAAACAATAAGCGTCGCTATGCAACCGGGTGAGGCCGCAAAGTATAGCGCAGCATTATGCATTTGTTTACATGCCCACCGGAACCCCGAGGCATTACCAACAGATCAACGCACAATCAACCCATACAGGACATCTCTTTCTCCACATTACGTGTTAGACATTAGAATTGACTATTCTTGTCTGTCACATTATGTGACAGACAAAGAGTATGTGACTCACATACTCTTTGTCTGTCACATAAATGGCGCAAGTTGCGCAACTGATGTAATATTGCGCCAAACGGAAATTATTTTCAACAGACACTTTGACCGGAGAGATTTAGATTTGCCGGTCTTCAACATATTTTACCGGTCGTAGTCCGGTAATTACCGGCTAACGGGAACTCTGGGCGGGACATCTCTCTAAGCGGTTAACCAATCAGAGCAGACAGGGCTCTGGTTGCAGACAAACATATAAATATGAAGCCTGAAAATGAGCAGAATAGGACCCCTTTAACTATGTATATAAAACTGCTACTGCAATCTGGGAACTCCCTCAAAAAGAAATGGAGAAGGCAGTTTGTGTGTTACAGGAATGTAATTCTATAGGAGAAAGCGTTGATGTAGTAAGTACCACAAACCATTGTGGAAGTCACCAATGATATGCTCTTACATAACTTGATATACTGAAGAGCATTTATCCCCTTGGGTGGTATGAAGATGAAGACCTGCACATCACAAGATCTCATTTTTCTTCCTCTCTCTCTGTCTCTTTCTCTCTTTGGCCCCGTTTACCCACGACTTGCCAAGTCTGATGTCAGCCCGCTGCATCAGGGTCCCCTAGTGAGTGTACAGTTTCTGTTTTGACACCCGTTCCTAATTACACATGTAAATGATTGATCACCTGCACTTGGCAGTGGCAGGGGAGATGGAAGTCCTTGTTACATGATGGCTCTGCGATTATGTCCAAGTTCAGGACGGTTTCTGCTGCCGGGAACATTGGAAACAGATACCTGCTATGGCCCGAAGAGCCTGGATATTAAGTTCTGAGCGCCCGCCATTTGGACCAAATACTCTTCCTATTAGCGATGCTTGAGGAGCCAGTTGCCCAGGTGCGGCTACATATCTATGGCTCTTTGTTTGGCCTAATCCCACACAACTTAAACCAAGGCTCACTGCCCACACCTTTAAACCGACTGTGTGACACCTGAGGTGCCTGGCCGCTGAAAGCAGAACTCGGCTACTTTTGTGAGATGTGATTTGGCTAATTGATTTTGGAGTGGCCAGTCTAGAGTGCCTGAGGAAAGAAAAGCACCGGGATGGACTGTGATGGAAGGGGTGCCTCTTCTATGCTTGAAACGAACCTGCTTCTACTAGACCGCTCTCCTTTCAGGTGCAAAACGATGCTGAATACAATATACAGACATCAAATTGCTAAGAAAATAAACAGTGACCTGAAGCCAGAAACCGTGTAATGCTTTCACAGATGGGGTGAGAACTTTCCTTCCCCTGTTCTGCCCGGCAACAGCTGTCGGTTCGTCTGTGCTTTGACTCGGGTATGGAGCCAATCTGAGGGCCACGAGGGTTTTAACCCCAATCTTCTCTCCCTGTCTCACAGCCTGGCACACATGGGCTGTGCAGCTGCAGTCTCCATTGATCTGCTGCTGCCTGGATGGTTGGCTGGAGGGAGATAGATTGGAGGGGAAATGGCTTAATTGTCCTCACTCTCACTTCTGGAATGCAAATAGCCCTCCACCGTGAGGAGAGCCCAACTTCGAGAAACCAAGGTCTTGTTCATTGTCGGGAAGAGTAAAACAAAAACAAAAAATCACCTGTTTTCAACCATTTTGTGGAGAGGTTTTTAGATTACCTGTTTTTTTTTTCACTACTAAAGAAAAGCCCATACTATTCACCAGCCAGAGGTCAAACAGATAGGCAGGTGAGGGGTCGTGATTCATGACGACAAGGCAGGAGATGAAAGGGTTAAAACGCTGAGGCGTATGTATCCTGTCTGACTTTGATCTCTGCCTCAGGTAGCTCTTTCATTGCAACCAATCTTGGCCAGGAGCGGATGGGAGGCTGCTCCCTCAGACCTGCTCAGACTGAGACCGGCTCCTCGTCTGACAGAGAGCTGGCATGTCAGACATCCAGGCAGAGAGCTGGAAGAAGTACTCAGATCTTGTACTTAGGTCAAAGTAGAAGTAACAGAGTGGAGGAATACTCTTTTTCAAGTCCTGCATTCATGTGTTAAATGTTACTACAAAAGTATTAGAAACAAGATATACTTAAAGTAACAAAAGTACAAGTACCTTTTTATGCAGATTGTCCGATCCCAGAATGATGTATTATTTTTTGAGTATAAATATTAATGTGTTTATCAAAGCTGGTAAAGGTGCAGCAAATGTATTTACTGCAGGTCAGCTTGTTAATGCTATTCCAGATGTAACTAAAGTCCTTTTTAAGTTGTTTATATATCATATCATATCTGCAAAGTAACTACATAAATGTAGTGGAGTAGAAGTACACTGTTTATCTCCTGAATTGTAGTAGATTAGAAGTACAAAGTAGCAAAAAATGGAAATACTCAAGTGCAAGTACCTCAAAATTGTACTTAAGTAATTGAGTAAATTAGTTACTTTAGACCACTGCAAAGAAGCCACACAACAAATCCTCAAAACCTTTTTCCAGCCGGTTGAATTTTATCGATTCAGTTTACCTTTTCTTTTTTGAATGATCCAAAGAAACCGGCGATTTAGGGCAAGAATGTAACAGAGAGGGAGACAAAGAAGGTGCGTTTTAGTGAGGTTCAAAGATGGAATGAGCAAGTCTCCAAAGCTTTGATGTTTCTTGGCAGGCTTCAGACAGCAACTGACAATCTGATGATCCGGGTGCACACAGCCCTCTTTTTTTCTTTGAATTCCCATCACAGTCTGGCCCCAGTCGTCTAGCCCTCCAGTGACAAACGCTTTAATATGACAAGGTTAAACACCTGAAGCACTGCGGGCAAAATGGTCACGACGAAGCCGGGCTCAGGGGAGCACACTTTGAACGCCCCGCGGCTCAGGAGTTTACTACGACCGCTCACTTATTCATGCTTGTTTTACATAACAGCTCTTCACTTTGTTCCTAAACTTAGCCTATTTTTGGGGAGGGACATGTTGGTGTAGTTAAAGCTGCTATAATCAATATTTATTTGTTAGAAATGCATCACTAAACTAACTACCATGTGAAAGGTGTTGCTTGTTGTGAAAAACGTGAAGGTAATTATGCACTGAATCTTCAGCTTTACAGAGCTTTACTGATGCTTCAATCAATCAATGTTTATTTATACAGCCCAATATCACAAATGTTACATTTGTCTCAGTGGACTTCACAGTTTTTACAGAATATCAGTATGACAATATGACACCCTCTGTCCTTAGACCCTCACATCGTACAAGGAAACACTTCCGGAGAAACCCCACAGTTTAAAGGGAAATGGGAGAAACCTCAGGGAGAGCAACAGAGGAGGGATCCCTCTCCCAGGACGGACAGACGTGCAATAGATGCCGTGTGTAAATCTAAGACATAATACATTTACAGCGTAGGTAGACCGAATGTTAGGAAATGCATGTGTCTGTAGTAAGAAGATGAATCTACGAGGATGTCAACAATCTTGTGGGAGCCATCAGGGAAGTAGTGTGATGAGTCAGGCAGGACCACAGTGACAGGTTCAGCCACGACTCGAAGTCCAGGACTCAAATCCAGAACTCAGGATAGAGGATCCAGGACACAGGATCCAGGACTCAGGATCCAGGACTCAGGTCTAAGGATCCAGGACTCAGGACTAAGGATCCAGGACTCAGGATCCAGGACTAAGGATCCAGGACACAGGATCCAGGACTCAGGATCCAGGACTCAGGTCTAAGGATCCAGGACTCAGGACTAAGGATCCAGGACTCAGGATCCAGGACTAAGGATCCAGGACTCAGGATAGAGGATCCAGGACACAGGATCCAGGACTCAGGACTAAGGATCCAGGACTCAGGATCCAGGACTCAGGACTAAGGATCCAGGACTCAGGATCCAGGACACAGGACCGCAGCAACAGGATCAGCCACGACTCAGGATCCCGGCATAGATAGACACCAACATTTTGGGGGAAGCTGGGTTATTCGGACAGAAGGAAGAAGTAAGGTGTCCCCCGACAGTCTAAGCCTATAGCAGCAAAACTAACGTGTCTACGTACATGTACTCCCTTAGGATAGGTTGAGGGAAAAGGGTAAGAAGTAAGGAACAGAGGTGGAGAGGCACAACGTGTCTAGGCTTTTGTCTTTGTTTTGGTTTTCGGGCCAACACCTACCTTTTTGATTCTGCCGGCACTGTTTTTAGACACGTACAGGAGCTGATTTCAGTGTAAAAGCTCTAAAAACACACTGTGCTACCTGCCCAGCATCCAACAGCATGCAAAGAGACAAAGTAATTGACTATTTGGTGAACATTGTGCAGAATTAAGCTAGATTTTTTTTCTAGGAGTTGATGGAGACCAAAAAGGGAGATAAAACATATGGATATTGGAGGTGCATTCAAATAAAGCTTATGTTGCTCCCTAACTGCTGGATATGTTAATAGCCAACTGTGTTTTTGCTTACTTTGCATATCAATTCAAAAGGGGATTAACAAATGGTGTAACTATTGCCTTATATTATTTCCTATAACTTATTATAAATACATTTAATTCTCAAGAGCAGCTTTCTTAAATTTGTTATATATTTTTGTTCAACTTACCTGAAACAAGTTTGTCAGAAAGTGGTGTTATTAGTTAAGCGCCTTAGATTTTAGGGTTACACTTGTATTAAATTTGTTTTGTTAGTATCAATTTTCCACTTCAGTTGAGTCATTAAACTTGTTACTATATACTTATCTCCTTAAAACATCAAGCCATCTCCAATTCTTCTTTTACTAACTGTTGCATTGAATTACTGAGGAATCCTCCCATGCTGCGTTTTATCTAAATACAAAACCAAATGATACCTTCAACAGAAACATATCTTTATATCAGTTTGCCAGGTTTTCCTCTGAGAAACGCTGTCATCCGATAGGCAGACTGAGTGCTGCAGGGCCATTGTGTCCTGTCGAGGTCACAATGGAACTTAACACTTGACAGAGCCAGGGCTTGTTGTCAGGGCTGAACTTGATCCCGTCAAGTTGTTCCCATTGAAGAGCTATAAAGAAAGGGCTTTGACCTCACGGCTGTGCCAGCTCTATATCTGGCCAAATATTATTTCAAAGCATATTCACTCATAAAAGGAGAGCTGCTGTAGGTGTGTGCTGGAAACTTGTTTTGACACGTAGGTCACAACGTTCCTTAAATTCTCACAGATCTCTTTTTTGATGTCGGATTTAACAGTGGAAGATGGTGTGTTTACTGTCACTAAACTGCCTGGATGACCCATCCTGCAGCCCGGACAGAAGTCCCATGATCCTCCAAGGCACGTCAAGCCCTCCATCAACTTCTGGTATTTCAAACTGACGCTTGCCTCGCACACTGTTGCCCTGCAGACCACAAAAGGGGCTTTGCGTTACCCAGAGGGGCTGGTAACTTCAGATGGATAATCCCTGGACCTGGTAAACCGGTCTTCCACAGGCAAACCTAAACCTCCTTAGTTTGGAGCTCTGTGTGTGTGTGTGTGTTTTTCCCCTGGGCCAATCATTGTCCGGTATGTTCAGTATGTCAGCTCATCTGCTATTAAGAGAGAGAAAAGGACAGCAAAACTCTATCAAAGTGCGTCCTTCAATTATTTTATTTCCAGCTTGTTGAACCTAAAGGCCTTTCTACTTCCTTTGTAGACATTGTGAATTATTTTATATTGTTTCTCGAGGAGATTTATGGCCTGAAACATCATTTTCTTCACAAATGGCCTGAGTAGATGCCCTTAAAAATCCTGCAGGAATGTTACGTCAAAAGCCTCCAGATGCCACTCCCCCAGCTGTTTTGACCCCAGATGATCTCATGTGCCAACCCAACCTGCAGGTTTCTCTCACGGAGACGACTGTCTCTCGGCCACTCCTCCAGCCGCCGTTGCCACCCTCTTGTCGCCCCGCTGATCCGTGCCAGCTTACAGCTTTTGTTTATTTTAACCGACTTTTCCCTCTGGCACCGGGGGCAAAGATTTACAGTGGAAAAATATAGTATATTTTCCCCCCATGTTGAGCTGGGGAGCCTGGAATGTGTGTTTGGGCAAGATTTTTGTGAGGAGTGTGAAAAAACAACAGAGCTGTAAACACCAAGGGTATAGACCCAGACTGGCTTCTTTGTTCCAGATGTGGAGCAGGCAGGGGAACAACTCAACTCAAACACAACGCACCCCCATACTATCCATCGGGGCATAGTACATTTACTCTGTACTTAGGTACTGTTTGTGCATATTTTACCTAAGTATTTCCATGTATTGCTTCTTTATACTTCCACTCCATTACCTTTTAGAGGCCAATATTTCATTTTTTACACTTTTACTTTTCACATATAAGAATACATGAATGTTTTGATGTAATACAGTATGAACCCTGGTGTTCCTAAGTATCCAAAATTGCCCCCACATTGACAAACTCATTGTAAAAAGTATCTTACATGTATTTATTTGTGATAAAAAAACTGGAAAATTAAATATATATCATGATACTTTAAAAAGAGCCCTAACCAGTACTTTTACTTTTGATACTTTAGGTACATTTTACTTAAAATTATCTTAGAAGATAAAGAGGAAGACATACGTTAACAATCCAAGGGAAATTCAATTATCTATCTTTTAATACACACATGACATGTATGTATTAGTGTTAAAAAACAATTAAATATGATATTTTTTGATAACATATACTGAGATTTAAGAGCAGTATACTTCCACTATTAATATTTGAAGGCCATTTGGCTGATAAAGCTTCTGTACTTTTACTTAATATTTTTGAATTCAGGACTTTTGCTTGGAGTATTTTAAGATTGCAGTTTTTTCACTTTTTTAAAGTACTTTCTTAGAGTACTTCTCCACTAATACTGTCCATCACTGGGCTCTCAATGCACGTATGTGGACATGTTACTGCGTGATTCTGCAGCTGTGTGTGTGTGTGTGTGTGTGTGTGTGTGTGTGTGTGTGTGTGTGTGTGTGGTGTGTGTGTGTGTGTGTGTGTGTGTGTGTGTGTGTGTGTGTGTGTGTGTGTGTGTGTGTGGTGTGTGTGTGTGTGTGTGTGTGTGTGTGTGGTGTGTGTGTGTGTGTGTGTGTAGTGTGTGTGTGTGTGTGTCGTGTGTGTGTGTGTGTGTGTGTGTGTGTGTGTGTGTGTGTGTGTGTGTGAGCGAGCTCCCCACTGGTACCAAATGCGCCTTTAAGCCGCAACCAGACAGCTGAGGAAGGTTAGAAAAGGAAAGAAAAAAAATCAACAATATTTTAGACATATGCGCGGTCCCTCTCCAAATGAATCCGTTTAAATCAGGTGCTCGGGTTGCAGCACAGGGGCTTATAGACGCGTATTACGGTAAAGGATTCCAGACGATGTTCAACCAATCAATTAAAAGTTTAAGTCTAACAGTGCGCGCGATGCTGCTGTCATCCCGCCGGCTGGAAACCATTATGCCACAGTGATGAATCCGAGCCACACAGCAAAAACCACAGTGTACATTGTAGAGTACATTTAACACCAGTCTCGGAGTGTATATAGGTCCAAGAGTTTGGTGTTCTCTGAACACTGTCAAAAATAGTAAAATATAAACTCCAAATAAAGAGTTAGATTTGAACACTTTGGGAGTCAAAATATACGCTGCAGTTGACCAGACACACTCCGCCATTTCCCACGCACCGGGTTTCACTTTTAGTCTCAGGGGTTAATTGTTTGTGTACTTTGGACTCATTGATTTTGTTTTGTAGTCCTATTTTTGTTTTGTTGTGCGTTAAGGGCTCGGTCTAATTTTATCGTCTTTTTAATTGTGCCAAAAAAGTGACAACTGCATGTATTTATTAGATGTTTTGTTTGTGCAATCATGATTTAATTTAATTTACAAATAATAAAATGCGGTTTGAAGATTCCCGAAAAGGTGCACGTGCATGCAGAGGGCCCCATTTGTATTGCACAGTTTAATTAAAACAAACTAACTAAATCAACCAAAAATAATATAGTTATTTACTAAGCATGACATGTTCTTTATTACTTTATTTGGAGACCTACAGTTGCACAAACAAATGCTGGATGTAATTAATTATTAATTATGATTATGATTGTTTTAATGACATATTAAGCTTTCCCTTTAGTTCCAACATTGTTGGAAATGAATAATGGAAATGCAACATAGATAGATAGATAGATAGATATAGATACTTTATTGATCCCAAATTGGGAAACACAGGCATTCAAATCGTTCAATCTTTAAAGGTGAAAGAAAGTATAAACATAATACAATTAAATGAACTAAAAGAACAATAAAAACAACATGTTTTTATGAATGATCTTATTTCTATTTGTCAATTTGTAATTCTAGGTTAAAAAAAATATCAATGTTGAATAAACATTTGAAAGTAATTGAACAGTCCAAGATAATTGGAAATATTAACGTTTTTTAATTTCCAGGTAAAAAATGGCAAAATGTATATCCATCAAATACATTAATTCATTTTAATACAAAATATATATATATACTTTTGCAAAATCCAAAAATGAAATCCTTATTGTGTTACAATTTCAAAATAAAGGAGTTATATTCCACTTATTGCTATCTTAAAATTGAAAACTCAACGCATTATATTTGGCATTTGCTAAATATTTTTAAATAGAATCCAAAAAGACAAGACTCAGCTAATGGGGATGTTATAACTTAAACCAGACATAAACTCCTCCCACTGCTGTCAGGCCACATCAACAGCAGGTAATTATTGTTTTTCTTTTAACACAATAAATCAGTCAATCGAATGTATTGCAGCCATATAAACAGATCTCAGAAGGAGAGATTACATTACATGAATTAGTAAATTACACGACATGAAAGAACGCAATCAACAGGTGTGTTCCTTTAGCTGAGCCCTGTGTACAAACTTGATCTGTGTGTGCCAAGAGCTTCAAGCATGAGTGACGTTGATCATGTAACACCGGTGAACTCTCGGGGCCCTCGTGGACACACACACACACACACACACACACACACACAGCAACATGGCTGCACTTGTGGAATGAGACGCTGGCCGTGCAGTGCAGATATTAGTGTTTCTGTGTGATGGCGCCTGGAGGACAGATTAGGACGTTCATCCTCTGCTCGGCTCCGGCTCCTCCTCCACTGTCTTCTTTTTCCTGAGGCACAAAACAGTCAAAGGAAAAAAAAAAACCGTATTGTTTGCTTTGTGTGATGCAGAATGATTGGGAGACAGTTTGCAGTGGGAGGTGTTGCAATGACGGAAAAGGCAAAAGCTTGGATGAGAATGGGATGTTTTGAAAGAAAAGCAAAAATAGGAAAGTAGACATATCCAAAAGTCATAATACATGACTTGATTTTCATCTTGTGCAGAAGTGGGTTATTTAGTTTTCATGTCACCAGAAGGATTGGAAAACAGTTTCCCAAGGAAAAATAAGGCAAAAGCTTGAATCAGAATGGGATGTTTTGCTAGAAAAGCACAAGAAAGCAATAAAGTACATATCCAAAAAGTCCCAATACATGACTGAAAATATATCTGGTTTAGATTTTTTGCAGAAGTGAGTTATTTTAGTTTTCATGTCACCAGAAGGATTGGAAAACAGTGTGCAGTGGAAGGTGTTGCAATGACAGATACGGCAAAAGCTTGAATCAGAATGGGATGTTTTGATAGAAAAGCAAGGAGAAGGAAAAGGGGACATATCCAAAACATGACTGAAACTATATCTGGTTTTCATTTTATGCCGAACTGGGTTATTTTTTTTCCATGTTTCTCACAGCTTGGCCACAGATTGATGCGTTTCTGGTGGGATAATTGTGTGAAAACCACACATCATGGTGGTACAATGCAGAAATACGACATGGGTCTTCATTCCTATCTATTATGTGGCGAGCTGAGCTGTGATGATGAATCCCGGCCTCCTGCAGGGGTCGAGGCCCGTCAGTACGAGAGCACGGGCCTCAGCTACACAGGGTTACTTGTAAAACATGATGTGCCATGTGGGGAAGATCACAGCAGTTGCCTGGGAATGTGCTCTGTGTTTGGACACAAAGAATGCTGTCACCCTGCATCAGACCTGCTTGATGGACAAACTCGACGGGGTTGCGTGTGTGAGAGGCAGAACACACCCCTTTGTCAGACACACCTCTGTGGAGTGTGTGCAGCAGTAGACGCCACTGAGTCTGCAGCTGCATTCAGGAGTATGACTGTTTTAAACATCATCCCTGCGTGTGTGTGTTAGGACAGCGAGGACTCATCCCTGCCCTATGACTGCAGGGCTCGCCTTTGTTCTTCCGCCGCAATACAGACATAATTACAAGCCTTTAAAGAGCCTCCCCACTTTGCTTTCTCCCTGTCCCACCTCTCGTGCCCACACCTTTGGCCCTGCTCGGTTTCGACACATATTCGCGTCCAGGATTCAAATCCTCTGCATTAAGCTGCTGGAGCGCCTCACAAGGAGCCGTGCACAAATGCCCATAGGCCTCCGAGTCTTCAAAGCTTTAGTGTTTATCTTCATTTGGCCCCCTGATCCCATTCATCTGTCAAAAAGTGTGACTCTCCTGTGAACTGTACGCCCACAAAGGTTGTTTTCCCACTCATAACACAGGCTCTAAATGCAACCCTGCTCCTATGGCTGTCAGTCACTGTTTTCCAAATGCTGCTCCCATAATCCCAATGCTGCTTCTAATAGCCCAGCGCGATATATTTTCCCAGTGATGATCTACAGCTGCGAGGACTTATGTGTGAATCTCACGGCCACAATATGAAACTGCAACCTTTCTTCCTTGTAACCAACAAGGAATATGTGGCTTTGTGCGCCAATTTTATCAACAAAACAAGGACAAATTTGAACTTAATTTGAGTTATTAGCACCAGTTATTATTGGTAGGTTATTGTGTTAAAGGTTGTTTTCCCACTCATGACTGAAAAAGCTGACTTTAATTAAATAAATCATGTCAACAGAGTCCAGATAACTGCATTAGGTTAGTTGAAAGCATAATATTAAGTTTAAATATCAGGTTCAACTTAATACTATTGCTTTCAACTAACCTAACCATTTAATTAAAGTCAGTTTTTTCAGTTTAGGCTCTGAAAGCAACAGAAGCGACACTGTGCGACCAAAACTCACTGAACTAGCAGCCAGGAAAGAGCAACAAACAACTTAGTAAGATACATAAAGAAAAAGTACATCTGTTTAAAGGTGGCGCTGGACTTTTTCGCTGGATCTTAACATTTCCGTCAAAATCCATTATTGCCCGTCGGTCTGTAACGGGGGGGGGGGGGGGGATTCGGGCTCGTGAACTGTAGCGCCGTGTTATGCATGCCCACTGCACCTCGCGGGAGCGCGCACAGCGTAAAGCAAAAACTCACAGAAGAATATTCGGTTAACACGGCCACTGGTTTACAGTACTGTTTCACATGGGTGTTGATTTTGCTCTCAAAGTGCACCAGATTGATGCATTTAACTTCAACATTTAAACACAATTCACATTCGGCATTTACATAATAATTTAGTCTAGCAATTCAAATAATAGGTTCTAGCCCAAATTATATTGCACTTGGAGTTGGCATGCTACTGCAGATTAACCTAACCATGTCTGTTATTCACAGGTGTCCTGGGAACAAACACATTGACATTGCTGGCAGCAGGGCAACCTCTTCTTACAGGTGGTAAGTATATAATCAGCATATTTTTCTTTTTATCAAGTTTGAAGTTTTAGCACATTGTAATCTTAAGAACTGCTTGACTTTGCTTGATTTACATCAGTAAATTACTAAAACATAGGTGCATATAGGCTATGTTATGGTGGTTGCCATAACATATAATAATACAAGTATTTTTTTCTTTGATTTTCAGATTACAACAGTACATGTGGAACTGCAAAGATTGTGGTACGTCAGTGTCTTCTAGGTTCCTGTTGTTGAAGCATTTGTTGTAACTAATGTAACTCACTCTCTCTCTTACTCACTCACTCACTTTGTGCAGGTGGAGTAAGAAAGAGCTCATACAGTCTAAGGATGTATTTTTTTATTTTAGTATGTACTGTGATGAGCCTGACAATTGGCTTGTAGGGTAATTTGCTCTCTGTTAGGAATGTTTTTGAGTTTTGAGTTATGTCTAATGTTTTCAGACATTTGCTATTTTAAGGAAAATGTCTGAAACCCTTTGAAGTACATTTTTGACCATTTGTGAGGTTCTGTTTTATAATGTGTATAATGTGTTTTAATCAGTCAATGTTAGAGAGACAATGTTAACTTCTCATTTTATTCTAATAAAGGTTTTTATTAGCACAATTGTGTTTCTGTGACTTAATGGTTCTGTTAGACTAAATGTAGTGTTATCAGCATATTATAATTATGTGACCAAATTCCATGCAATTGGATTAAATAGAGCCAACATGGTAAACACATATTAGTTAAGCTAAAGTAACATATGTCAACCTCAAGTATTACTTTTACATTGGATGAATGAGATAAACATGTGTTGGATTAACAACAAAGAATCATGTATTATGTACATATTTCATTTAAATTAGAGTATATCATGTAATTGCGTGGAATTTTGTCACGTAATTAAATCATGTTGGTTTAACAAATCATTTTTTTGAGTGCCTGCTGCTTTAGCTATCAGTCTCTGTTTGCCAAATACTGCTACCATAATCCCAATGCTGCTTCTAATAGCCCAGTTTGATATAATTTCCAAGTGATTACCTACAGCTGTGAGGATTTATGTGTGAATCTCACGGCCACAATATGAAACTGCAACCTTTCTTCCTTGTGACCAACATTTTTACTATAATATGTGGCTTTGTGTGCCAATTTTTATCAACAAAACAAGTCGAAAATGGAACTTAATTTGAGTTATTAGCACCAGTTATTATTAGTATTAGGGTATTGTGTTAAAGGTTGTTTCCCCACTCATGACATACACTGAAAAAAATTACTTTAATTAAATATATCATCTCAACAGAGTTCTGATAACGGTATTAGTTGAAAGCAATACTATTACGTTTAAATATCAGGTTCAACTTAATATTATTACTTTCAACTAACCTAACCATTTAATTAAAGTCAGTTTTTTCAGTTTAGGCTCTAAAGTTAACACCTGCTGCTTTAGCACTTTAGCCACTGTTTGCAAAATACTGCTCCCATAATCCCAACACCGATAATGCTGCTCCTAATAGCCACCGTACGATATAATTTCCCAGTGATGATCTCCAGCTGTGAGGCTTTATGTGTAAATCTCGCGGCCACAACATGAAACTGGCCTCTCCGCAACCTTTCTTCTTAGTGACCGACATTTTTACTATGATAATAATATGTGGCTTTGTTCTGGCTGGCTTGCTTTGGCTGAGGCCTGTGGGGAGTCGGGAAGCAGCCCAGCCCCCAGAAGGCCTTCTTTTGGGATTCCCAGTAGTTGCAGGCAGGGTAGGACATGACCAAAATGAGGGGGTTGGACAGCAGCAAAGCACCACCATCAACCCACCAAACACTTTCACTGCAGCTCATATGATTCAGCTGAGAGAAATCTGTATCGAACTGCAACACATGGTCACTGTCCTCACTGGAAATATAGCCTTGCAGGCAGGAAATCCACTCTTTTTCTCCTCCCACTGTGTTGTGGATTTACTCTGCTTGAGAGTGAGTCAACACGGGGTGAGAAATGGAGACAGGGCTGCTCTTTGAGCCTCTGGTCACTATTTTCTCCCCCGCAGAATATACACATGCACCTTGTGTTTGCTGACTCTGCAGTCTGTACCACTCCGTCTTCTCTTATGTTTGCTTTTTTAAATATATATAAAGCCTGACATTTAGTAAGAAATAGTGACATGTTGGATTAGTATTTTATATTGAATTTAAAGCATTCAGAGTTTGTCATTCTTCTGTCTTCTTCAAGTTCAAATCTTCATCCTAATTCGTTTTAAGAGTAGTAAAATAAACAATTAAGCTTTTTTTCCAGCCACGTTTTGTGTTATTAATTCTTTTGTGTATATTTGTATTGAAGACACACAGACAAGACATTTTGGTACATCAAATGGGAACCTAAAGAATAAAAACAACCAGTGATCATCTCAACTTGCCTTTTGCTTTTCAACCTTTTCCATGTTGGTTCTTGAAAGTGTACAAATCCAACTTTTTGTGTAATTTATATCCTGATGCACTGATTTTTAATGATGGTTACTGTGCATCAGTTACCCCCTAATCTGTCTGATTTATGTTGAGACTGGGATTGAGGAGGGTAGAATAAACTGTCCTCAGTGAAACAAGCCTGAGTTTGACAAAGCATGCTTATGTAATGATGTGGCCATATGGGCCTTTGATTTTATTTTATTTTTTTATGCAGGCGATGTCCATAAATCTTGCTAAAAAAAAAAGGAGATGATTTCTCAGTGATCGCGAGACTTTAGAGTCACCGTGACTTTATAACTTTATAAGAGGCCACGTGAATCTTTCATTAACCTCAATTAAATTATATTAATATTTAATTACAATGTCGAAAATCATAAAATCACCTGTTTGTAGTTTTCGTTTGAATCAATTCCTAGTTTCCAAAAACGTTATGAATGATTACAACACAAAACTATTATTGAAATAACGGAAATATAAATGATATTTTTGAAGAGTATTAAGGGGAGTGTCAATTTTATAAACGAAACAAGAAAAAAAGGAATGTTATTTGAGTTATTAACACAAGTTATTATTATTATTAGACGATTTTGTTAAACTGTTATCCAGATTAGATGCATATAATGTCACTCCTAATCCCCTTTTATATTATATTTCTAATATAGTATTGGGCAAATCTGTGTCCTGATTATCGAACAGTTTGTCACATGCAAAAACTAAAAACGTGTCAAGTAAGAAATTAAATGAAAAATCAAATAAGCCTTAAGACCCCTAATGTATTACATATTTTATAGATCAGGTATGTTTTTAAAGGAAATACAGATAATATGAAATCTGACATTTTACGCATTTCAACTAAATGGAATAATCAACTTGATGGCATTCTAGAAAACCCAAATACAATTTCTACATATAGCCAAATATTTTCATAATGTATAAGGAGGAGGGCCCCATGTTAATGAGGTTAATGGCGGAGCTCCAGTGACAGCCGGCTGCTGAGCACCAATCAGAGGCTGAGCAGAGTGTGTGAGGCTCCGCAGGCAGGAGGTGTTTGAAAGCCATGTCAGCTCCTCCAATGATGTAAAGAAGGATCGCTTTCGCTTTTATTCGATTATTCTTGCCTCTTAAAACACTTGTGAACATGCACTCTGTAACTTATTACAGCGGGAAACCTGTTTTCACCAGAAGAGCGTTGGACTTAAGTGTGGATTTGTTCAGAGTTTGACCGAGAGAACTCATGAGAACGTCTTCAGAGCGACGGCTTTATGGACTCGCGTATTAGCTAATGATGTCTATGGGTTTCATGCCTCCTGACAGTCTGAATGCCTCAGACCCCTCCAAATCGGCCTTCCTAGAATTTGGCCACGGACATCTGGGACACCAGCAGCACTCCCCGGGACTCTCTCATATTTACCCCGTTCACGGCGTGCATGCTGCTGGACATTCCCAGCACGAAAGTCCTTTCCCTGGCAGCGCATCCTATGGCCGATCTTTGGGATACGCCTACCCCGGCGCTGGGAACTCTCATCCCCCGTCCGCGTACATGTCCTACCAGCACAACAACCACAGCAACAGCAGCAGCCTGGCCCACGGCAGGTTGGAGCACACAGGTATGTGGGAAAGTCAAATGGAAGTCAAATCAAGTGTTCGGTTCTAAACTGTATCATTAATGGCTATAACACTTTTGGCCCCATGCGTAATTACGCACAGGGCGATAATCCCTCTAATATTTTCCCAGTACGAAATATCACTTGAATGTTAAGTAGGCCTAGGTATATCAACAAGAGTTATTCCCCCTGGCATATTGAATATGGTGTATTAAAAGTTAAATTAAGGCATGGACGTCACCACCGTGTCCAAACAAGGCCTAGCAGCCAACCCACCGCCTCTCAGGGATGCTCCCTCTTCTTTTTATATGATGAAGGCACATGCTGCCATTAATTTGTATTGACGATCATTTGTGTTGGGTAATTTCAATGATAACCCCATGTACATACCTCAAGAACCTTTACCCTCATTGTTAGCGAAACATTCCAGAAAACCATTCCAGAAAACAGCAGGCCTTTCATCTCTGTGTGATTTAATAAAACTAGACGTTTAAAGCATTGTGAAGCTTTAATATGATAGTTAGTTCAAAGTCATGTTTCAGGGATTTAAGGCCCTGGAATGATGTGTTTATAGCATGCAGTGCGGAGCCTGTCAGGCATTATAATTCCTATTTGTAGTAAATCTGTCAAATTAAAACCATGCTAATGTTGTTCCAGATGTTGTTGTCTGTCTTATTTTACTCTCAAGTGTTACATATTTTAGTTTTGACCTAGAGATCAATATTAAAACCTTCCATTATTCCACTATCCCTTCAGCAGAGCGGGAGAAGTCCACGGTGATTGAAGGCAGGGACATCCGTCTGAACGGAAAGGGGAAGAAGATCCGGAAGCCCCGCACCATCTACTCCAGTCTGCAGCTGCAGGCCCTGCACCAGCGCTTCCAGCAGACCCAGTACCTGGCCCTGCCGGAGCGCGCGGACCTGGCGGCCAAAATGGGACTCACCCAGACTCAGGTGGGCCTTGAACTCGCCATGGGCTCCTGAATGCATCAGGGGAAAATATAATTATATTCGTCCCACCGCGGGGAAATTAACATTGCTCCTGCAGAGAGGACAATGCAGATAAAATACGGAATCAAAAGGTGTTTGCTAACATAATAAATAAAAAGGCAAGCTCACGTTAAAACGTTAAACTATATAATTAAAAGTAAGACACATTAAAGGTACGAAAAATAGCAGGATAGTAGTAAGTGAACGTATCTAAAGAGATAGCAGCCAATAACATTAATACATTGTAAAAAAGTAAATATTGTACAGTTTTATTTTACAAAGTTGTTACAGTCTTAAGTATTGCAGTAGAGTGTGGGGTCAAAGATATGCACAATATAATCCTATACTTATTATTTAATAAAAAATACGTTTGTTAAATAATCTCACTATATTATTCTGCCAGAAATACAAGGCACTCCGATATTTAAAATGTAATGGCTATCTTAAATGGCAAGTGTTTATATGTAGAGTTAATCTAATCTAATTTAAATCCAACTTTAAATCCAATATGACTGAGAGAAAGTGGATGTTGAAACACTCGGAAAGGAAACCTCTTATTGCTGCATTATTTAAGGATCAAGGAGCTTGAGCAGATCAAATGAGGAACTAAATTGTTGTGATTTGTAACTCGATCCTTTAATGCAGGTCTTATTTACTGTGCTTAATTTCGTGGCTGTATTCCCTTTGTCAACCCTGGTCCTTGAAATGCTCTCTGAGAATGAATCAAGGCACATGTTACACAATTATTATAAGAAAAAGGTCTGAAGAAATCGGTGTGTCACCTTTTAAAATATTTTACAAATAATGCACTTCCTTATAAGCTTTATTATCATTTATTTACCGCTTTTTAATTGAAATTACACTTGTAATACGTCTTTACTCGCATTGTGTAAATAACACGTTTGGAAATGCTGAACATTTAAAAGAAAAAAGGCATCATGGGAATAATTTGACGAGCATGAGTAAGCATATGTTAGAGACACGTGTCGTTGTCCTCTTATTCTAAACTTGGACATAAAAAGGTCTTTTGATGCCTTTTGGCTTTTGTTTAAACTTTCAAAATAAGAGATAAACAAACTGTTTAACTCATTCATCTTAACTGCCTCGTCCATATTTTTCTTAATCTCTCTAACTCAACAATGATCTCACATGCTTTTGTTCCTCTGATCTTTATAGAGTGTTTTATTTGGCCCTTTTAACGCACTTTATGAATATTCCCACCATTGTTCTCGCGTAAAAATAGCCATCTTATTTTGGAATCAGCAGAAATATTTAGCGACCTACCACAGCACCCTTTAAGGCTGTGTTTTAATTTCAAAATGCCGTTTAGTCTCGGCTTGTTGCTGTCACACTCGTGCTCCATTGGAGTCATAAAGCAGCGAACAATAAGAGGGCTCAGTTTTAATGGCACTTAAACATGACGCTGAATGGCGAACAATGCAGCGGGAGCAGGCCTGGGATTTGCGGGAACACAACACAAAGAAGAGGAGAGTTATGAGGCTTTTATTGTTCCCGATATTCACTTGAGGCACAAAGGGGTTTAATAGACCGGTAAATATGCTAATAAAAGGCCACGTGCGGTATTTTTCCTCTACATTATTTCTGATTGTTAAGATAAAGATAAGATATACTTTTATTGTGAAATTCATTTGTCTCAGCAGCATATAGACAAGCAATGTGAATTAAAAACATACATCAAATACAAAATAAATAAGCAAATATATGTATAAACACTGTAAGTCATGATAGACAGATCAGTAGGCCTATATCAACAGTGAAAATATGCCATATCTATTGAATATACAATATTAATATACAGATTTAAAGGTGGGGTAGGTAAGTTTGAGAAACCGGCTCGAGATACACTTTTTGTTATATTCCATGGAATGCTCTTAACATCCCGACAGCAATATCTTAAGTGCTTTGACAAAAAACCCATTAAAAAATGTCATCTGTGGAAGCCGTAGTACTGTAAAAAGCACGACCAGTTATTTTAGCCGGCCCGGCTAAAATAACTGGATGGCCTACCTGCCTGTCAGCCTTCCATCTGGGCACAAACTTATCCTCGTGCCCTCATGGTCATGTGCGCGTTCGTGTGTGTTGGAGGAGGGGCTCTGTAAGGAAGTGGCAGATTTTCTCCGGTTGTGTATTTTCAAATTCTAGCGATCTCGAGCCGGTTTCTCAAACTTACCTACCCCACCTTTAAGTCACTGTACTTTGATAGGCCAGCCCACAACTAACACAATCTAAACAATGTAAGTTATTTAGCAGCAGTTTTACCGCAGTGACAATTATGCGCATTTTCTTTTTGGGTGAAAATGTGGTTTCAGAATAAGCCCTCCCAATATTCACTTGAGGCCCACAAGCGTTTAATTGAGTGGTAAATACGCGAATAAAAGGCCATTTGCGGTATAATCTTGTTTTTATGAGTGCTGATTCTTCACCGCAGTGACAATTATGCGCATTTTCTCTCTTTTTAGGTGAAAATATGGTTTCAGAATAAGCGATCCAAGTATAAAAAGATCATGAAGCATGGCAGTGGGTCAGAGGGGGAGCATCTCCACAGCACGAGCTCCATCTCCCCGTGCTCCCCCGGCCTCCCCCAGCTCTGGGAGGTCTCCATGGCGAACAAAGGGGCCCAAATGCACCCGAACAACTACATGAACACTTTTGGTCACTGGTATCCAAACCACCACCCCCACCAGGATGCGATGCCCCGGCCTCAGATGATGTGAGTGGATTGTTATTGGTGTGGCGCGTGGAATGAACTTCCTGGTTCTATATTGAGGCCTCCCCCCCCCCCCTCCTCTCAGAACTGGATTGTGTTTAAATGTGTGTTTTTAATAGATCTTGTTTATATTCTGTGTATTTCGTGTGCGTTTTGGAATTAAATTCAACACAGCAAAATTCGACCAGGTTTCAAATATATATATTTTTTAGGTTTGTTATAATATCGCTGCAACTTCTGCTGCAGAACTCTCTGAAATGTGGACTAAGTGTGCAGTTTAAAATGGGAATCTGGATAAAGACTTTCAAAAAAATATATTGTGTGGATGGGTCTACTTTTTTGGCTTTCATCTGTGTGGTCCAACATGTGCCCGAGAGGGGTCTGCAGACAATATTTCTAAAGACGAATATAGATGTGATTTTATCGATCAAACAGTGAAAAATAAATATAAATGTGTGGCATCAAGACTTGGAATAAACGCGTATACATACAGCGAGACTGGCTTGCTGTAATGAGCAGAGTTTTCAAAACCACCCACAGCTTGGCTCGTGCTATAATTCATAGCTGTGACATCAGCTGTCTTTCGTCCATTAACACTCCTGACGCGATGGACGAACACTTAAAATACTGCTTGGGTTTCGTAACGTTTTGTCAAAACACCTGCTGATTGATTCCTTCAAGGAATAACTAAAAATATGGTTTGGTTAGATCCTCCCCAGTGTCAATATTTTTGGTCATGTTTTATTATAATTGCATGACATTTGAAAGGCTTTCATTGGCGAAAATATAGTTCCCATCGTGGTGAACCAAAGGGGATGTGGGGTGCCACCTTTACGCACAGTGGTTCGCTGTTTAGCTTTTACACACGGACAAATGACCACACGTGGTTTCCAACTGTTGTTTCTGCATGTTTATGTCTTTGCAACAACAAAACAGTTTGATATTTCAACACATTTTAAATATATAATCTATAATTTATATCTTAAACAAACATGTTTAACATCTAAAGTTCGTATATTTTAAAACAAATGTCCGTATCACCTTGGATAAGAACACACGAGAAAATACGTGCAAACCAGTATTTCAACGATCTTTTCCTCCACTCTCGTCTGGAGTGATCTCAATCAGAAAACGCGCTGTTGTCATTATTAAATGACAAATGGTGAAAGCTATTCCTCCAATAAACGGCGCCTGATTTACAGTCGTTTGCGCTGATTTGCCCATTATCGCACTTGCACTGCACACGGAGAGTTATCTGTTTATATCTCTGCAAACACTGCATGAATCCTGTCTGGTGCCACTGATTGAATGAGGAGCAGAGTTGTGATTAATGAAGTCGGATAGTGGATAAAGAAACATCCAGTGACTTATTTTTGTCTTCACCATTCATCACTCTGCTCTGTTAGCTGTCTGGCAGACATTAATCTGATGTCACCCACACAGGGATTACAACAATAACCAACCAAGCATGCACGCTGTTGTTAAGGGAGATATCCTTTCCTTATATTACTTATAAAACTGTGAATCTGTTAGAATACAGAATATTTGTATTACAGGTGAAGCTCTGTGTGATGTCATTTAAAGGGTCATGACGTCCAATCTGTAACAGTGTTTCTTACATTTTTAACCTCCATCAATTATCTCGTAGTAATCAAATGATTTATTTATTCTCATGCCTTGTACCCAGCCCTTGCGGTTAGGGTAAACAAGAGGTAAACAAGGACAACTCCATATAGCAAAAATGTACTTTTTATATAGTCATCCAGCAAAAACGAATCAACATAAATGAAGATAGTTTTAATGTAAAGTATTGTCTTGTCCTCATAGAAAGGACAGTGAAACTTACAGAGAATATAGCTTTAAGATAAAAACACACTGTTTGTACAGCAAATCCAATCTCTAAATACACCTTCAAAGCAACATGCCAGACAAAGCATCAGTCACACACACACACACACACACACACACACACACACACACACACACACACACACACACACACACACACACACACACAACACACACACACACACACACACACACACACACACACACACACACACACACACACACACACACACAGTCCTGTCTTACCTTAGAGAGGTGCAGCCTTGTTCAGCAGCTCCAACACCAGCTGTGTGTTTCTCTGAAGAACAAAAGCCAAGGAGCTGGTTTTCTCGGCAAGCATTGTGTTACATTAACATCTCCTTCTTTATATACACATACACCCTCGTGCCCTTTTCCCCCATTCCTGATCATTATGTGCCTTGTTAAACAAGCGGGCCGGGGGAAGAAGAGGCAAGTGACGGGGCATCAGGGGAAATTATAGGCAATTTCACATCTCCAGATTAGAATAATGGCTTGTGGAGTTGGACAGACAGAGTAAGACCTTTCAAACGGAGGCCAATTATCACGCAGGCGGATTGAAGGGAAAGTGAAAAGGCTCCTGGTTTAATAGACAAGGCTGTGGGATGGGTGAAGGGTAATGATGAAGGCGAGTGTGATTGTATCAATGCTGCGGTTGGCGGGGTGATCAGATGCGAGGTGTCTGATTTTAATTCCAGGATAGCAATAAGAGGGAAAATAGCTGGTAATTAAATCCCAGTTGCTTTGAATCGGCCAATGGCAGAGCAGGTCTCAGGGGTGATTATTGTTATTAACTCGAGTGATCTGACATCTTGGGTAATTGTGAGCAGCTCCCCTGTTAGAGAGGGTGAATGCATGATTTGGTTTCATCTGAAGGAAGGCTTGACTTAGTTTGAGGCATGATGGGGGGGGGGGGTGCAGTTTGGCAAGCAGAAAGGCATGCACACAAACAATTGGAGGAAAGCTCTTTTTATTTACTATCTCAGAATGGATGTCATGCTTTCAGTTGGGTTTGTTTGTGTGTTTTTCAACAAAATACTGACCTGATTTTGATGTTGTTGGAAAGGTGTAGCATGATGCAAGGAAGAACCCACTGAAGTTTGAAGTGGATCTGAATCATGGTTTGGATACACAGATCATTTTTCACTCATGGAAGTCTTGGTTGAGGTCTTGGCTTCAGAGCGCCCTTCTGTTTGTTTATTATCTCAGCCATGGAGGAACTGTTTTCAGTTGGGTTTGCTTGCCTGTTTGTCAAGAGGATTTCAGACAAAACACTGGCCTGTAGCATGATCCCAGGTGAAACCCATACAAAGTTGGAGTATATCTGAGTCATAGTTTTGATACGTGGATCATGTATCACTCATGGAACTCTTGGTCAAGGTCTGTGCTTCCTGAGCGCCCTTCTGTTTGTTTAATAGTTTAAAAAGTCAGATTTATTTTGTGAAACTCATGTCTGGAGGCAACATTTTTAGCTTAGGTTAAGGTGACTGAACCCTAACTTTATCAGGATGTGATGAGTATCAGCACAGTGCGGGCCCTGGCCTCAGGTCAGCAAAGGTTCACGAGTCCACAGCTGTCAAGGATGCCATTCTCCCGTCATTTCATCCCAGTTTACATGGAAATGGAGAGAGTGAGTGATCCTAATGCAGCCGAGGCACGGCCCGGGCTCGGACTAAGTGTTGGACAGCTGCTGCGAGTCTTTGTGTGGACGCATTTCAGCCCCCGACCTCCATCTCAACCCATATCGCTGCACCCCCAGAGACAAGTGCCGACACTCTGTTGACCGTTGCAGGGGAGAAGGACGAAGGGCCCGGGCCCCGGCTCTATTTAGGGAGCTGTGATGTTGTGCCACGCAGGATCGCATTCAAGTTCAACAGTTCAGCACCACCTCGATGGCTACTTACACTTGTTAATGTTCAGAGATGACATATATGGACACGCCTGACAAGCCCACACACACAAGTGCAGCCTGTAGCGAACACACGTTTGTCTTCGGCACAAATGTTTCCCCTGACAACCTCGGCTCAGGGGCCACACACGCTGAGGGGCCCCGGAGGGGAGGTCACATGTACTCTTGATGAGATTTCATTGATATTAAAAGGCAATAGTACTCATGGTGCCTTTGTCAAATCAGCACAGTGCACTGAGATGGTGAGTGATGCTGTAGACAACTGGTGTTGAGTTCAGGGGAACAAAGTAAAGCAGGGACATTAGGGAATGGGAATTCTTTTCTGGTAAATGTTGAAAAAATGTGTGTGAGGTTTGGTAGAAAATGTGTACAGTGCTTTTTACAATAAATATGTCACAGATGTCAAAGGGACGAAGATATGCAATTAAATAAGAATATAAAATGATGAAGTTTAGTCTTCGTCCAAATGAATTCATCTTAAAATAAATTATGTATAAATAAAATATTAGTTTATATCAATTAATATGGATTGTAGAGTGTTATAACTCCCAATAACTGAGCATCCTTAAAACATGTTTTGGCTTGGTATTTTATTTCGTTTTTCAGTCATATGTGCTCATATGAAATAATTATAAAAATAAAACGGCACAAGGCAGGCTCAAGATTACAAAATATTTAATTATTTATACATTTAAATATATATATTAATCATATATGATTTATTTCATCATGTAAGTCTACAAAAAATATGCAAATTCATTTAATTTCGACAAATATATCCCGAACTTTATTGGACAAAGATTTGATAATCATTCGAGTAATAGGACCTTTTCCATAATGTTTATTCCTTAAAAAGTCAACCCAAAAATATCCTATTTGGGGAAAATAAAACGCAAGTCACACTCTAAACGTTGATGGCTTTATATGTGGATCTTAATCCACATTTTAATTGCTCTTATTGCAGTGACACAGTAACACCTCAGTCACGAGCACATACCTTTGTAGTTACTAAAAGCAGTAGAAAAGGTCGGCCTATAAACCGTGGGCACATTTTCTCTCGGTGCGTAATGGCGCCTTGGTGGTCCATGTGGATAAGATCGCCATTAGCGGTTTTCTCCATCATGCTGTTAGTGCAGCATATTTAATAATGCAGGCTTTGTGCGGTTATTGTCTACTGTCATTACGGTTGTGAAAACACGGAAAGGGAGGTTGTGATTTGTTTTAAAGAGACTGTGACTGTCTCATTATTAACGTGTAGTTGTCCTGTTTATCCAACACCTCTCACTTCATGAATATCAGTGTATTCCCAAGGTGTCTCGTGTAATCATTAGGCTTGTTTATCACCCTGGAAGCACCTTTTGGTTTAACCCTCTTCTTTTCAATGTTATTGTTTTTTAAACCACTGTTAAATATTTGTAAACCCAAAAATTACCGTCATGACATAAACGAACCCCTGGCCCTGACCCCAATTGTATTTAAAAAAGAAACCTCTTTAACCGCAGATCACTTTTTATGACTCTGCTTTGCCAAATCCACACAACATGAGACCTTACTGTCTGAGCGTTGCAAGCACTCCGCAAAATGAAAAGAGGGTCTGTTGTGGTTTGTCGATATTTGGCAGCGTTCTCATCAATCGCGTGCTGGTGTGAGGAGCGTGAGCGAAGGACCCCTTCGTGCACGGTCTTCCTACCCTCCCGAGCGAAGAAAATAAAAGGCAAAGGTTGTTAGACGAGATGAAAGAAAGAGAAGCTAGACGCGATGAGCGAGACGGAGAGGAGAGAGAGATAGGCCAGAGAAGAGAGAGAGAGAAGAGTAGAGCTCAGCGACCGTCGAGAGACGCGGAGAGACGAGATGGAGCGCTCCGAGAGAGAGATAGACCCTATCCCTACCCGTTCTCTGAGCTTGCTCGCTCTATCTAGCTCTAGCTCTCAGCTATCTATCTCTTCTCCCTCTCTTCGTGTCGGGGTGACTCCTGCAGCAGAATAGTAATAAAACAGAGTGACTCCAACATGTCTGCTGGTGTGTCGCCTCCTACTGCAGCGCTTTGCACGCAGCTCTCATGCTGCAACAATTGCAGCATACAATATATGTATACAACATATAACAAAAATAATAATCGCTTTTTTTTCATGCAAGTGTTTGGTTTTTAGCATTAATTCTGTAAAACAACTTAAATTAATTATCGTTAAATCAGGATAAATCTTAATTATAGGCATTTATACAACATCTTTAAACACTGCCACTATAATCTCCTGCCTATAATATGGAACAAACATGTTATTTGTTCATCTGCATTATAATTAAATAGTTATTATACACGTTGTAAAAGTTTGTAAGTGTTTTGATAATAAGCAACATTCTGAATAAACGCTTATTTTATTGCAAGCATCTTTTAAACTAAGTAATTCAAAGTTATAGATATACATATTCTTAAATATTTAAAATATATAAAAAGGAGAAATTACTTCACATTTTCTTGGCTGTCTGTTTAGAATAACTCGACATTTGATTATCTGTCCTGAATCTTTAAATCATCTGTTTATAAAGGGGCTCGACACACACCGTGCAATTAACAACTTTATTCAATTGACAAGAAGGCAACACGTGGACTAATTACATGAGCATGAGAATGGAGGCACCACAGTGCAACAAATATCGTCATAGTGGTTTCTGCATATAAACACATATTTACAACCTTCGACGTTTTGTACAAATCCATATAAATATGACCTGAGTTCTCTTTGGACGCGCTCTTTACAAACACACATGACTTGAACGCAGCATGGATCACCTGCACGGTTTTGTCAATATTCGCTTTGTGGTTAGGCTAATTATTTAAAAAAAATGCATATTCATTTATAAAAGGAGTGAAAGAAAATACAACAGAAGCGATAAATAATTTAATAATAAAAAAAACCACGCCAGATGTCCGTTAAATATGCTGCCACAAGTGATCAGAAATCCCTTATGTGCTTTGTGAATGTAAACCCAGTTCTGAAACATTTTTGATCATCCAAAAACAGTTTCTCTTCAGGCCTGCTCCCGGTCCAGTTCGCTCTGCAGAGTCTTTAGGAGAGAGTGTGAGGAGATAAATGTGCTCCTGAGTCTTTGTTAGTAAACGGCCCCCACGCTTTGCTGCGGGACGGGGTGGTGCACGGTGCCCGGATGTTGTAGGTGGGATCCCTGCTGGTACCAGTGGTTGTTATAATCCTCCAGGTATGGTGGAGACGAGCTGTGCGTCGGCGGCTGGACCTGAGGTCTGCTGATCGGGGTGCTCTGGGGGGTGCTGTTGTCCCACACTGCGGGGGACTGAGGGGAGTTACAAGCCATTGAGTCGCTGGCGTCGGGACTGTGGTCCAGGGGAACCTCGCCGTTCTTGTACAGCTTCTTGAACTTGGATCTCCTGTTCTGGAACCAGATCTTGACCTGGGAAAGTAAGAGGGGGAACATTAATTATAATGCAACTGAACATTTAAATAAAAAATGGGTTTAAAATGCAGGTGTACGGGTAAAATAGACCAATAATTTGGTCAGAAGTTCGATCCCCAGCCCCTTCAGTTAACATGTCAAAATGTCATTGGGTAAAATAACTAACCCCGATTTACTACCAGGCATTTAGTATACGGTATTGAAGTGTACAATGTTGTGTATAAGTATAATCATAGGTTTTTAAAAATATATGGTAGCCTACCAGCATTTAAATAATAGTTTTGCATAGAAAATTCAGCTATTTGATTATTTGTATCCATAAAGTATTAAGCTCTGTATTCTGTGCGTAATTGCGCAGCGATGGATAATTAGAGAACAAATTGGCCATATTTGGGAAGCCCTAACTCGCATGAATAACGAGTATTGATGAATTAGAAAATATCAGGTGTTTCTGCTTACCTGAGTCTGAGTGAGGCCGAGCTGCGCCGCCAGCTCCGCGCGCTCGGGCAGCGCGAGGGTACTGCGCCTTCTGGAAGCGCCTCTGCAGAGCCGCGAGCTGGTAGCTGGAGTAGATCGTCCTCGGCTTGCGGATCTTTTTCGGTTTTCCATTCACCATGCGGACCTCGGGCTCTGGCTCTTCTTTTACTAGAAATTACAGAAGAATATGTTGATTAAATAAACCATCAAAACAGACATAAAGTGTAAAACTCTAAGCATAATAAAGTAAAAGCAAAACCATAACGGCAAAAATGTTTACAAGATATTTTTTGAAATATTGTGTCAAAATGATATATGTATGGCAACTTATAAGTGCCACAGGACAAACATCCAAACTTAAATCAGACAAGATAATTGTATTATGATCAATTTCAATTTGTCAAGCCACTTGTAATACAACTGAAGGAGTGAATATAATTAGCTTTATTCAAACCATCATTGTTTTATTGCAGTGATGTTATTGGGTGGCTTATTCACAGGCACATATTAACATAAGCTTGACTAAACAAATGTTAGTTTTGTACCTGCAAAAGATAATAAATTAAGGATATGTGGCAAGTGAACATGTCATGGGCCTTGAGATGTAGAATTGATGGGGACATGAAAGGCAAAGAAAAATGTTGACTTGAGGCAGAACTGCATTTTTAATATCTCTACTTTACTAGACATATTTTTCACAACTAAAGGGACATTTTTAATTGACAATAGATTTTCAACACTGAATTATTTATTTTTCCAGTGTTGTTTCAGAGGCATTAAGGGCTCTTTAAGGCTTTCTCAGACCAACAAGTGACTGAACAGATGACAGCACGCACTTTGGAGGCAGACACCATCTCATTAAAACAGATAAAGCATGTCTCAATATTTACCTGAGCAGGGTGGTGATGCCTGCAGGTGATCTCTGTTGTAATGTCCGAACTGTCTGTAGCTGTTTGTGTAGGGGTATTCAGATTTGGTCGCGTACGCTCCAGCAGCTCCCATTCCGTTCAGGTTAAACTGATGGTGATAAGAGTTCATTTGCTGTCCGTACGCTTGGCTCTGATAGTATTCGTGGTGGCTGGGCGCCGTCTGTCCGCTGTAGTAGCCCATGTCCGTCACCGAAGACTCGGGGAGAGTAGGAGAGTCCTTGGAGCTCGGGTGGCAGCTCATAGATCCGGGTAGATCGGTCAAAATACTCGCAATCTTCTTCTCATACGTCTGTCCGGCGCTCATGTTGAAAGCAGCCCCTCCAGCCCCTTTCAAACGAAAGTCCACTCGGGGATTTTTGTGTGTGCGTAAAGCAACAAAAAAAACGCAATAAAGAATTGGCTTTAGAGAGCTAATAGTCCAGTGAAACCCTCCCTGCTGAAGTAACTTAGTTGTGGCATCGCTCCTCTGCTGTGACACAGAGTTATAGAGAGCTGAGCTTGAAGCTGCCTTCCTATTGGCTCCACTACACCCCCCCACCCCCCTTTCTCTTCTCTTGTGCTCCAGGCGAAGTCGTGGTAAAACCAAGCCTTCAGCCAAGAGCGCCCATGCACGCATACCTCTGTTTTTTTTTCCTCTCTACATTTGCATTTACCTGTTCACTAGTTGAACATGTTAGGCCTTCAGGGAATGTCTGTGAGAAACGCAACATGTCCATTAGTTCTCACAATCATGCTACAGGCTGGCAACACATTAGCCTCTCTAAAGCTTTAATCCCGCAGCCAGACCGTCTCCTTAATGTTTTATGCAATGTTTTCTTAACAGTGCCTAGAGATCACACTTTATTCAGCCCATTGAAAATCTGCCAGCCAGACTCCCACAAACTCGTATTGTCATTCAAAGGAGTTGGCGGACAGTTAACTGTACGTGAAAGAGATGGGAGAGATAGGTAAAGGAGTCGCTCATCTCACGGAGCCCTCGGGTGAATTCCTCCGCACTGTCCGTGTTGTGTGTGAAAATGCAAATTCAGAAATACACTGTTAGAACATGACACTGCACCTCTGAAAAGCACGTGATATTGAAGGTGAAATCGTTGCACTATTGAGTTTCATGTTGTTGATGATTTCTTAGGATTTTTTTAGCTTGGGAAAAAAAGGTTAAGCTTGTAATCAAAACAGTGTTTCACTTTTTTTTCCTGCAGTACATTTGCTATCAACTGAAAACACGGTGCACAGCGCCCCCTGCTGTATGCTTTCACAAATATAACTTTAGTTCTGTCTGCAAAATCAGAAATCCTTTATTTGTCTCACAGCAGGGAAATGTACGAGGCAAATAAAAGGAAAACATATATTTAAAAAATTGGGTTGACTAACATTAGAGGCATAACCCGTTTAAATATAAAAACAAGTACACATCCATGTTAAAACATTAGCAACATTATAAAAGTAGGTGAACATATAAAGGTATTAAAACAAGAGTCAGTAACAGACAACAATAACATCTAGAGAAATTATGTGTGTATTGCACATAACAGATAAATACAGCTTCACACAAATTGATCTACAATCTGTGTGTTGCTGGCTACTGCCTCCCCTCAATATTACGTTTTTAAATTACATTTATGAGAGTAATGATAATTAACTTAAATAGCACACTTTAAAATATATCGTCATAAATCATGCCTCTCTCCTGTAGCCCCTCATGTCTGATGAACTGCTGCCCTCTTTGGGTACGTTTCTGTAGTGCTGGCATGAAGAGATAAACTAAGGAACAGTTCTCCCAAACCAAATGGAAGAATGAATAACAAATGAGCCACTTGTCTTTAAAGGAACTATAGCCACCAGATGATTGGAAAACCTATTATACCAACATCTGTATTTATAGAACCAATAAAAGGAAAAGAAAAATGTGTTTCTAAGGTTTTAACATATTACCTACATTAATATACATATTTGTTAATTACATTTCATTGGAGATGTTTTGTACTGTACTGTACAAGTTTTGTAAACTGTACTGGTGTCTGCATCTCTTGTATTGCAGTATTATAAGCTTCCCCACATCTGTTGAGTCACGTGATATCTGAAGATGGTGTAGTTCCCTCTGTGGCCTTTAAAGGCCGCCAATTTACAAAATTGTAAATGTATCAACACATAACCTGGACTTTAGGTGAGTTAGCCCTTTTCTGACCTTTCTGTTTTATCAGATGAAAAACACATTTCATTTTAAAGTTTGAAAGGCTAATCCATAAAGACCAAGAGAACTTCTAGCATTTAAATGCTTTTTGAGCCATTTGTTGTGGAGTTGGCACTTGTAGATTCCTGCAGGAATAGTCTTACAATCAACCACATATTATTACATTACGGGTCAAGTAAACCATTTATTAAATGTTACATGTTATTCCAACCAGCTTTTTAACATGTTCATCCATAAAAGTGTTTTTTTCTAAAACTATTTTTGCCAAATGCCTGAAGCCCTAACAACATATTTAAGCATGTCTGACAGAGACTGTGCATGTCTCAAGTCGTTCTTTTTTTTTGCAGACACTGCAAAACAGCAATGGAAGAATGGTGAAGTGAGTTGATAAATAAATGAGCTAAAACAACACACACTCGAAATGTAAACTTGTTTATTCACGTAATTGTAAACTGTTGTGAACGATTGGAGTACTTCATCCACTTCTGTAAACATGTGTATTAGAACACAAACATGTAATATATCAAAGTACTTGTACATGTTAAAACTAAATCTAGAAAGTCACAAAATAAAGTAACTAAAGTCCAGTCCTAATGAGTAGGGTGCTTTTTTATTGAGAAATGGTCATGATGTTGTAGTATCATAAAACCTCCACTAGATGGCGCATATGTCTTAGATTTCATGTGGTGGTGTCACTATTAAAAGACAGAAGCACACACACCCTGCCAATATAGAACTAAATGTTTGATTCTGTTTAAAACATTTGTTAGAAAAGTAACTACATGTGAAGTTATATAACTTTTAAGTAAGTCATTAAAATACTAACCCTACTTTAACAGGTCAACTGTAACCTATTACATTTAAAAAGTAAACTCCCCATCACTATAGTTTTTAATATTAGATGTAATAGTCTCCCCTTATAGACTTCTCCTCTTTTGTCGACAGATCAACTCTAAAATAGGCTAAATATAAGACTAGGAATTATAGTTGCAGTTTTTGCCGTCAAGTTAAACCCCTTAAAAGCATGAAATTACAGAGACTATTTCCCTACTCTGCTAACTTGCTGTTTGTATATGATCCGCAGATATCTTCCCAGACACCAGACAGTGAAATAATCTTCAATTGCAACCTGTTAGCATTAACCTGTAAACTCAGTGTTTTATAGTCTAGTGTAGTTGCTCCTTTGCAAGGTATAAATATGTGTGCACAAATCATTTGTATTCGTCAGAGAGTAATGACAATCTATCCTGCACAGTCAGATGAGCTTTACAGATCTCAGTGAGCCAACCAATCAAATGCTCACAACACGGTAACATGAGACAGCTTCAGGGTTTTGTACTTTTCAAATCAGCAGAAGTAGAACAGCTGGCTCGGGTCCAACACAGGACAAAAGACTCCGACCTTGCCCAGAGAAACCCAGGCAATTACCGGCTAACCAGGGTTTGGTCTGATCGCTGTTGAGGGAAAAAATCTACCTTTTGTACTGTACATTACAAATGAAGCATTTTCCCCCTCCGAGAAGTAATTGTATTCCCATTTATTAACTTCTCAAATCTCCCTGAGAGTCATCAGTGTGATTAAGGGAGCCTCTTTAGTCCCAAAAGAGCAACAGTAATGGTAGTGACCCTCAGACAGTCTAGCCGTTTTCTCCGGACCTTGATAGGATGAACGTGGTTGTAGTTATCAAAAGGTTTTCATTTCAAGTACAAGACGTACCTCTCTCTGTAGTTGTCCTTGCAGCTCTTCTTTTGTTTTCACAATTTTGAGATGCCGACTTCAGCATTCCAGTTTGTATTGGTTTCCCCTCAGACTGTACGCAGTGTTATGAAGGCCTCGAGACAAATGTTGAATGCTTTGTTTTCTGAGGTATGGAAACCATGAAGGAGGTCAGAGCAAAAATATCTGGCGATCCATTGTCTAACTCTGGTCTATATAGTTGTTAATCTCCTGCGATTTCAGAACAGGTTAATTAAAGGGTTTGGAAATAAATCATGATTCCCTAAACAGCAGATTGGAGCTGAATATAATTACATTTTTAGCTGGAAGAAGGTCATGTCAAAAAACGATCACATATTTGTATGTATCTTGGGGGATGGAATAGGAGGGGGAGACACATACTCTTAGAGAAGCAGTTGTTGAGTTTAGAGCAAGTCCCGAAAAGGTCTGTAAAGTCCAGTAAGAAAGAGGGCGATTACCATATGCTAGTGACACATCCATAGGACATATTAAGGTCACGACATATAATAAAAACATTAAAGCAAATCCAATAACTTAAATAATGAGGATTTAATTTAGTTTCATTGTTGGAATGACCTTTAATTTCCTTTAGATCTGTCTTGCAGTATTGTTTTGACCACTTGGTGGCGGTGATTCGATACACAGCGGTGTATAAATAGGGCCAAAGCCGGTGACAAGAAAGGATGGGAACAGATAAAGAGAGCAGACCGTTTTTACCAGACCCTGCAGACAGAGCTAGAGCTAGCGACAGTAGAGCTACAAGCGAGCAACTCACTCGAAAATTGGAAACCTGTGTATTAATCGCAACTGCAAAAGAGGCAACTGGGACACATGCATTGCTATTATAATGATAATGGGTTAATAATGGATGAAATACAAATGATGTTCTGTATAGTGTCTGCAGGGTAGCGGTGCACTTCAGCTTCTTTTGGCCAAATATAGTATTACAACAACAAACAATGACAAAAAAATGACCTTCGCAAATGAAGAAGTTATAGGATCAGACTTAGAAAAGTTTGATTTCCTCACTCACCTCTCAGGGCTTCCGTACTGAAAGCATAAGAGATATATATGCAAGTTGTATCGACATGGTGTAGAAATGTCGATGTCTGGGCTTTAAAAAATATGCACAATGCCATGCCCTTGCAAGACCCACAGAGGGAAACCATATACAGCCACTACTTATTAACACCGTAAGGACTTCTGTAGAAACAATGTGTGCTTTTAAACCCCTACCACTCAATCCCAATCAGTGAAGTATTGTGCACAAAGTTCAACAATCATACACACCTACACTGCAGAGGATGTTTATACTTTAATTATGAGTGGGATAGTACAAAAACAAAGTCTGCTCGTTGCTTCCTACACCCCCGCAAACTATCAACGCAATTTCATTTCCCTTTGAAAACGTCAAGGCGGCAGCGTGGAGCTCCTTGAGATAATGAAGCGCCGGTGGCTAGTTTGTGCTGATCGGATTGAGCGGTCGGGTCAGGGCACTCATGAGTGGGAGAACTGGAAGTATATTAACTGCTGACTCTCTCCTTTCTTCCTCAGTCCTGATTAGAGATAATAAAAGAAAGGGTCATGAGTCAAGGACGTTGAACCATCTGCGTATAAATGTCCAGACGGAGAAAATCACCTGATGCTTAATAACTCCTCTTTATGGGTAAACTCTTGTCAGTTTTTCCTCCAAATGTTTGCAGATATCTATTATATACAAGTCCTGCAGAATGCATTATCCTAACACTGACTTAACATGTACAATATAATAGCACAGTCAAACCCATCAGAAAACTACAGTAATTGGTTTCCAGTGAAACAGCTTAGCGCTCCCATCCCTCGAACTAAAAATACTCCACTCGATCTGGGATTTCTCTGAAACAAATGATCGTTACAGCCTCCCAGCGGTGATGTAACTTGGCTCGGCTACATTTAACCTCGCTGTGTGTGTGTGTGTGGTGTGTGTGTGTGTGTGTGTGTGTGTGTGTGTGTGTGTGTGTGTGTGTGTGTGTGTGTGTGTGTGTGTGTGTGTGTGTGTGTTTGTGTGTGTGTGTGTGTGTGTGTGTGTGTTGTTCCCTAAAAGAGCCCAGGTAAGGCCTTCGTAATGTGTTCCCAAGGGTCCCCAGCTGCCAAAGGAGGCAAAAAGCTAATAGAAGACACATGTGTCCAGATGTTAAAGGTCATGCCCTTTCCTCGAACATACACACACATGCACAAACACAAATCCAAAACACCTTCTGAAGCTAAATGCCTCCCTGCAGGGCTGCTTCCACCCACTCTGGCTCTCCTGTGAGCTGAACGCAGCACTGGCCATCCGCTGCTTTAATGGAGCAGTAATGACTCTTGTGTCTCTGCAGTCACGCTCAGTTAGCGCACTTCCTTAACTAGCAACCTGTTACTGTATCATTGTGCATTTGTGTCATGACAACATGATCATGATGTCCTATGTATTGTGCAAACTTAGTGCAGGGTCAAATGTTCCCCAGCTCAACACTGAGACCTTTTAAAGATATTATGTTCACATCAAAGTGTCCCAATTTGTGGAAATCACCCACCTAATTCATCGCCTATAGCATACATTTGTTATAGCACTTGAAACCTGTGTCCTAACATTTTAAGCAAACATTTAAAAAGCTTTATTGACTTTACACGTATGAACGCAGCGGCTAAATGGCATTTGAAACATACATTTGTTATGCAGTACAAATATTTAATTTGGTAAATATATATAAAAAAATACCCTATAGGAATTACCCCCATGCACACTAACGAGCAGAGAAGTTTAGCTACAAGTGATGTATAAATAGTTGAAATCACTGTAAATGTTAATTGTTAACTGTTAAAATGCTAAAAATTATGGATGACAGTTGAAAAAGTTAGCTCAAAGTGAAAAAGCTAAGCGTATGCTAATGGTAAATCAATTGATATAGTTAAATCATCAAATCACATCAGAAATGGATATTTTTAAACTGTGTCCTAATTGAAGTTATTGTACGACCTCCCACTGTGGCCACATACTCTAACAAGTGTTCAGTCTGTATGTTTGAAAGCAGGATGTAAACAAACCCCCACCTGCAGGGAGACAACAGGCCTTTTCCCCGCTCCGCATTCCATGTCAATCAGCTTTTGCAACAGTGCACCGCACTAATTGAGAGGTCCGGTCCAACACGGCCGTGAGCAGAGCCAGACACAGCGAGGGGAACAATGGCCGCCTAACAGCCCATAACTGGGAGTGTCTGATCTTTTACAAAGACAACAGCTGATGCATCCCTTGTTAAAAGTTCCCATATGTCCCTTTGAATAAATCGGAGTTGTAAGACATATTTTCCTCCCTTGATCTGACTCTATTTCAGCTGCCATCCCATGCTCCTCACTCGGATCTACTTTTTCCCCTCAGCTGGCACAAACACCAGCCGCTGTGCACACAGGCATCCGCACAAGTGTCCCGTCCTGGCAACCCCTGCCTCATCCACAAGAATGCATCTATTCTCCGGCTCCACTTGGCCCAGAGTGGATGAGTGAGAGCAGCCTGTAGAAACAGCTGTGCAGGGTAGTGATCAAAAGGAGGGGGACTTCTTTGATTACGGCCTCTTTGTTCGGCCTCCACTCAAACTTACGTATTCACTGAGGCCGCTCTCTGAGTGGGCTGCCGGCCAGGGGAATGCTCCAGGCAATACTACGCTTATTGGAGTGAGAATATATTTGTATCTGTTTCAATGTTAAAGCCAGCTGCTGCAGGAACATTCCCAAACATCTTTTCCCAATGGCAATACAATATTTGCAAATGTCTCACAAGACTCTAAGTCCCTGTTGTCCCACGGTTTATCTTGACCCTTCACCCTTTTGTGACAATCTCTTTTTCGCTGGTGCTTATCTAGTGAATATGTAGCCTTGGTTACAGCTACTCTCTCCTTGAGTCTTCTGGGATTGGATGCCCTCTCCCATGATTCTCACAGGAAGCTCCACCCTGATCCAAGCATGTTTGTTTTGGCTCAGACTGAAACGCATTGAGGACTAGATTAAACTGCTGCCTTCTATCTGCTGATTATCTCCACTAAATCTGCAGGCAGGATGACACCAGTTTTCATCTCCCAGTGTTTCTAGCAAAGTTTAAGCTCCACTTTGCTTTCTTTGAAGGCTACAGCAATTTAGCCTCATTAAAATGTTGTCAGGAGGGTCATAGTTGAGAGAAGTGTTTGATACACTTTATCAAAGAGTAGGATTAAGTGTACACTATAGAAAGCTGACTGTAAAAAGCCTGTTCAAGATCGCTGTATGAAGAGGTTTTTTTGGTTGTATTTATTTTACCGTGCCACTTTTTCATACTTCATGTAAAAGATAAATTGCCACCGGAGGCACACATCTGAATGAGAAAGCAGCCCCTTTGTGTATGCGGTTTCTTGTAAACAAAATACCTTTTACTGGAAATATTTTGTAACTTGGAAAATCACAGAAAAGTCTTGTGTAAGACATCCACCTAGTTATTTGGTGGGCTTGTTAACACAGCGTAGAAAGCCGTCATTTATCTAGGCATGCCTGAGCACGGCAGATTTTGGGAGTTCCCGTTCTGCCCCCTTTTCCTACTCAGCTTACACAGAAAAAACTCCACCATGCTTTCTCATCTGCACCTCTTAAACGTCATAAAGCCCTTAAATCAAATGTGGCAAAGTGAGTCAGTCAGGTTGTTAAGTCAGGTTGAAACAAAGTGCGTCTTCAGCCACTCTCATACATCTGACCATGAGTAAGTTTCCTTTTAAATATTTGGCCCCGGGATGTGGAGGCCCCTCCCTCCAACCTCCTCTGCCTTGTCTTCTGTACAGTTGTTGGTTCTGGATCTGTTGTCCTCGGGGAAGTGATGATGACATGAAGTGTAGTCCAGGAAACAAGGTAATGCCCCAGCCACTGCCCGGCCCTGAGCAGTCATTTCCAGCCAGGATTACTTGTACCCAAAGGGGTACTGCTGCAGATCCTTTGAGGAGAACGTGGACAGATTGTGGAGTAGCTTACTGTTTCAATAAAAAAAAACTCATATTGAGTCAGCTATGAGAACAACAGTTCACCAGATGTTGAGATTTCATGAAGAGTATAGGAAAGCCAACAGAAATGTACACAGTTAGCTAAATGAATAAGTGGTTATACTTACTGCCTGAAACGCCTCCATTGGACTCCTTTGTTTACTTATGTAACATAGTGACATCACTTTGTAACACTTGTGCTTCTATTGGCTTGTACGAATGCATTGTACTTGAGAGGCTAAAGGGCGGGACATTTCTAAGTGGTTGACCAGTCACAACAGAGCCGGCCAGCTAACCAATCAGAGCCGACTGGGCTCTGATTTCAGACAGAGGGTGAAAAGAGGCGCTGCAGCACAGGCAGTATGAGAAAAATAAAGACCTTTTTGAACATTAAAGCATGGAGACATGTCCCAGTAGAGGCAACAAAAAATAGACACAAGATAGATTTACAGTTGAAATAGCTAAAGTTAGCTTAAAGTAATAAAACAGCTAAAATAGTTACGGTAAATTAATGGAGTGATGGGGAAAGGTTAGTTGGAACAGTTAATAGATAAAAATAGTCAAATAGTAAAAATATGAATCTAAGATTAAACATTATGCCAACATTTTACAGTATAGAAAGCCCCATGTATAAAGAGGGTCGTTTGAGTTTTCTTGATAAGGATGTTGAAATTGTTAGCTTAAAGTAATGGATATAGAGGCAAAAAGTTCTCCTTAAATAGCCTAAAAGATAATTGGTGAAAAAGCTACTGAATAGTAATTCAGTTAATACAGTTAGTAGTGGTATATTATTAAAGGGAGATATTGTTCAGTCATTTACAGAAAAACTGTTAATGCCATGAAAGCATAGATTGTGTATGCTTACGAGCATCTTACCTTTGAGCACTTCTCCATCTTTACAGCGGTGGTCTCAGGTGCTGTATTCAAAGGCTGCCACCCACAGTGTCGCAGTGTGAGGGACAGCCCCCCCTCGACCGGCCCCTCTGTGTTTGCCTTACTGCCGAGTCCCTGCCAGCTAATGAATGGACATTTAATGATCTGAGAGGGCCATTCAATTGAGTGGAAAATGTGCAGGTCCGTGGAGTACAGCTCCACTTATCGTAGGAAACAAAGGGCTCGGCTTTGCATTCACACAGCGAGTGGATTCACACGCTGGCTCGAGAGGAGGCTGAACACACACACTGCATGCAAGACACAACAAGGAAGGAAGCTGCTACTTTTCAAAGGCATCAATTCTATCAAAACAGAAGTATTTCTAATGTGATTTATTGTACAGCAAACAGTATTCAAATTGACCGTCTCCTACTTTTCATCAGAAAACACAGGCTTTTTTAAATTTACAATTTAATTACTTTATTAACCTTACAGCAGTTTCACCACAAATCCAAACCATCTGGGAACCTCACAACAAACAAAAGACGTGGATCACAGGTTTGCCTTTTTAAAAAAACAACACACATGTCTTCAATATAAATCCATCCTTTTATGTTCATTTGCAAGTCATGCCGAGTCATAAACAAAATGGCACCATGTGGTTACAGATCCACAGCCGATCAAAAGGCGACAGGAAAAGAAATCCTCGTAGTATTTACAGGAGGTCTAAGGGATGAACAGCGAAGTTTGCATGGGGTCAGTGTCTATATGCTGCGGAGACAGGAAGCAGGCTTTATAAGGAGCATTGTAAATCATAGCAACTCACTTTACCACAGGAGGGAGGACGAGAGATGTGGGAGTGAGCTCGCGTTGTGTTTGCTGGTCAGATTTACTGCAGTTACCCTCCAGATTGTGTCATTATTCAATGGTCTGTCCACCATATTACATTAGGGCCTGGTCCCAGCACCATGCATCAGATTTACTGCCCTATATATTCACCTATTATCCAGGGTGAAGAATAGCAAGGCTGTTAATAAGTGGATTAAGTTAAAGTAGATTGGAATATAATTATCCAGTTTGTCAAATGTGACTTTCAGGGACAATTGTAAGGCGATATTCTCCGTCCTTTCATGCTATTTCGTCTCTGGAGATAAGTGTGCCGTGTTAAAGTGCGTCCACGTGTGTGTTTTTTCTGCTGTCTAACCGTAAAGATAATGGAGCACTTTTCTGAAAGAGGGGATTGTTTAGGTCCCAGAGACAGATAACTCCTCCTTTGGTAAACATAGCAGAGAAGTGATAGTGCGGACTTCACAGGCTTGTTGAGTATCACGTTCTGGGTTAATGTGTCCCATGGGAGAAGGGGTAAATCTGGACTAAGGTGAAATGCTCTCCTGACCTTTTGGAGCACATGCGACAGCCAGTAACTAGTGTGGTCTGAGGGTAAAACACACTCTTGTTATGATTGAGTTCTGTCTAAAGGTCATGCCGGTGTGATTCCCCAGAGAGATAGCTATTTCACTCACCCTCTCCCTGAAAGACCTGTCATTTCTCTGTAAAAGCCGCACTGGATGAATAATAGACGTAAAGTTTAAGGCATTTCTGTGCAGCTTATTCCTTTTCCATCTTTCAGACTGAGAGCTCATGCCTAAGATTATCAGTCTTTTGGGCTCTGAGCCAGATCAAACCCAGCCTCCCCTCAAACATTTCTTTCTTTACCTATGACTCCTCCGCACAGAATTGTTCATTTTGAACAAAAGTGTCTCCAAGGGCAGTGATAGGAATGCTCTGCGCGGTGACTCCCTTTTTAATGATTAAACATGAATCAGAGTGCACCATTGTACAGCAAGTGTTTTTATTTTCACTTTTAATAAATCATCAACTTTATATCTCGCATTCCCACCTTTGTTAATGCAACATATAGCTGAAAGCACCAGAAAGGTTTGGGATTGAACTCCTCAGCTCTAAGTGCATTTCTACCAAGTTGTACACTGCTTGGTTCAAGCCAAACAACTTCGTGAAGGAATAGTCCAACCGTTTGTCTTTTTTGCTCCATGTTGAGTGTTGTATAGAACAGGGGTTCCCAACCTTTTTTCCCAAGAGCCCCCCCAAATGACTCCTGTTGGAAGTTGCGCCCCCCCCCCCCCCACCACACACACACACAAGGGGGGGGGGGGTGATTAAAGTTTAAAAGTCTCAAAAATGCTACAACTACTGTCACAAACTGGATGAATGTGAAGTATTTTGTTAAAGGAGGATGAAAGCGTAATTAAGGAGCACTATTGGAGTGACTTTGATGGTTATTGGACTCAGGATTAATTCATTTGGATTCCCGCTGTATGAAGAAATTAAAGGACGGCGCGGAAGTGGAAACAATTCACAAAGGGATTAAACTGTTTAAAACACATGCTCAAAGTAAGCCGGATTTTGCCGATGTGTTTATGTGGATTCAAAAGTCGTAAATAATCTACAAAATGGAGGAGACCGATCTGATTGGAGCAACTGTGACAAATAATCCAACTGAAAGCGGCATGGACAATGACTATGTTTTAAAAATGCGCTTATCCAGACAAGCCCGGTTTGGACACTTAACGCGCAGAAGAAACATTTCTATTAAAGAAAGAATTATACATTTCTGTCTTTGTATGCCTTTATTAACTTGAATTTGTATTCAAATTAATAGATCAATAATTTTTTATATGTTATTGTAATGTAGAGACAAGGCTTTTAGTGACAATCATGTATTGCGTTACAATTATATGTAAAATAAATTAAAAAAAGTCTAAATATGATATTTGGCCTCAAATCATCTGAGGCCTGGCGCCCCCCCCATGCGATCAATGGCGCCCCCCCCTGCGATCAATGGCGCCCCCCCGGTTGAGAACCACTGGTATAGAAGATGTATTACATATACTTTACTATCTGTATGGTAAACCACTGCCAGCAGCCAGTTGGCCTAGTTTAGCATAAAGAAACAAAGGGTAGCCTGGTTGTCTAGATGGTGGCGATAATTTAGCTGAAAGCAGTCACAACAACAAAAGATAAGAATAAGTAGAACTTAAACCAAAAACCAGATATTTTTCTTCATTTCCTATCTTCTATTTTGCAACATGGACTAAGTCTGAACTGGGTGCACAAAATGATCCAATCCTGTCTGTTCTCCAGTTATGTAGCCACTGCATCATGATGATGTTGGGTTACTTTTCTTAAGCAATGCTTTCAACTGTTAGTGTTTCTGTGCCCGCCAATCCCCATTGGGCCCTAGCACCGCAGCCAAAAAGGACTATCCACATTGAAATGAATGGGAAGACTGGCGTTTTAACTGCAATGGCCAAGGAATAGTCCGGCACATAACGCCTCATAACATATGTTATCATGTTAGTTTGTGAGCTTAACAGGTACTTACAGTTGTGTTTTCTTACCTTAGACAGAGCCAGGTTTCCAGTATTTATGCTAACCAAGCCAACACATACGTCTACATGGGTCTCACACGTCCATCTAACTCTCGGCGAGAAAGCAAATAAGCTTATTCCCAATGTCAAACTATTTCTTTAACAGAAATAAAGACAGACTGGTGGGTTCATTGTTATGGTGGGACAACATGGGTTTGTGTGACAGCTGTTTTGTTTCCATAACACAGCGAATATGCCCCGCTGTCTCCCATCGCTCTGTCTGCCTGAAAGCTAAGCTGAAAAACAGGTGCCAGTGGACAGTGGGAGAGGGTTCGAGCCACGCCTCTCTCCTCAGGCTATACATTCCTACACTTAGCACGAACTGGAGAGCGGAGGAACAGCGAGACCATGTGTCGGTCCCAAACCCCTGCTGCATTTCCTTCCTGCCACACATTCACCAAACATTCAAAGAACACGCACATGTGGATGATGACAAGCAGCCCCCGCACTCAAATGAACAAATGTGAACATAGTCACACATCAGTGAATGAATGAAGATTTAACAGGGACCTAGAGAAGTCATAAAACACAATGTTCACACACAGACATTGTATCAAGAGGTATCATGTAACATCAGACCAGTTGTCCCATAATAGATATAAAGAGGCTGTGGAAATGGCAATTCCCTTCTGTATTTCATCAAGTTGAATTCCAAGATTTGTTTAAAACATGCGTTTGTAACTCATGAAATACAAGAACTTGATACAATGTGGTATTTTGAATAATGATTGAAATAACACATTTTTGTTTTAGCATGAATCAACCTTTCATACTAAAACTGAGTGTTAGATAAGCTGGCGTCAGTTATTGTATGGACATTTGTTAGCAAAGATATGGTGTATACAGTCTTGTATTTATACAATACTCAAAGCCTCTTCTTTCCGTAGAACCAGAGGCTGAGAACTGACTGCTTGGTTTAAGAAACAAAATGACATATTATTAGATTTTGCTCATGTATCATTTATAGTTTCCTCTAAAATTAGATTTTATTTGTGCCAGAGTTACATTTACAGCATAAAAATGTGGATTTCTTTGTGTTTTGTCTCCTAAAGTTCACTTGATGTTCTGCATTTTAGTAGGAGAAGCCAGTTAATTAATGTTAACACTCGTATTAACAGTGGGACAGAAAGCTTACATTGTTATATTATTTGTGTAGCTGTGCACATGTGTGGCAAACATCTGCATAAATGTGTGTTTGTTTCTTTTGTAAATGACTGGTTTAATGGACAGGGGCGAGATGATCATGTTTTATTCCTGTGAAAGGTCATCTGAGCCCAGTTAGAGTCCTGGCTGGACTTTAAACAGAGCGCACTGACGCTACAACATACTGGCTTCATAGCAACTCCCTTCTCCATGGCAACGGCCGTCTCTGTCGTCGCCGTGCAGCGAGGACTCGGGGTGAGAGCGTGCTGTGTTTCATATTCAACCAATGTCCTGCTCGGTATGTTATGTTCGCCCGTAATGTGGATTAATATTCATGGAAATTCAACACGAAGCTGACATTTAGTTATTTTGAGACAATTCTTTGCATTTTTATGTTCAGAAGGCTGTTTCTGTCATTCTCTGTCTGGTCTCTACAGTCTATTCCAACCCTGTTTTTAGAGGGAACCTATGATGCTTTTGGGGGTTTTCCATTTCCTGTCGTGTGTTATAGGTTTTTGTGCATGTAAATGTTCTGAAAGGCTTAAACACACTCTCTTCACACTTTTTTACTTCCATGATATAGTGACATAACTAAGTAACAATTGTGATTCTATTGGCTATTGACTAAGGGTCTGGACATCTCTAAGTTGACCGATCCCAACAGAGCCAGCTAACCAATCAGAGTCTTTTCTGGTTTCAGACAGAGGGTGAAAAGTGGTGATGCAGCACAGGCAGTGTGAGAACAATAAAGAGCTTTTTGAACATTAAAGCATGGAGGCATGTCCCAGTAGAGGACGAAAATACAAATATGAACCTGACAATGAGCACAATAAGGCCCCTTTAAGGACTTTACACAAAGCCTATTGAGTAGATACAGAGATAAGACTAATGGGACCATTATGGAGCATACTGATGCATTTGCTGTTCTGTACAGTCCATTTCTGTTATCACACATTCACATCAGGAGCTCCACATAGCATCCCACTCCCCTGCCCATCCCATCAGCCCTCAGCGCCGATTCAGAGCCATTCGGGATATACGTCAAAACCACAAAGCAGCAGTAAAGTTGAGCGGGAAGATGTTATAAGTATGTAAGCTTAACCTCCTCAATTAGGTGGACATTATGAAGCAGAAAGAAAAACATAGGAAGAGGAATAAGTAGGGAATTCCTTTTTTTCTGGGAGGGTTTGGAAAGGGGGGAAAGACAGGAAACTAGCAGATAAATTGCAAATTACATTCCATGTGTGCTGTGTGGGTTCAGACTGTCGAGCAGAGGACTCTGGGGGCAGCAGCAACTGCATTGGGTTCTTTGTCCTCACCGTTCACAGAGGCCGGTGTAGGCTTACATCTGGGTCTGGGGAATACAAATGTCAAAGCAGGACGTTTTTTCCCTCTACTGTAACACAGAAGGGACTGAACGTGAGCTGTTGTGCGAGAAAGGTATCAGCTTTTAGTAGATTTTGAGTTTTAAATTGTGGAAAGTCTACTGCCAATAGGGACTAACAATTGGCTGCAGACCTTAAACAACAGTGTGTTTGTTTCCTGCCTGTATCAGTATCAGCTGTCACTTTTCACATGTCAAAAAGGTCCCAGAGGGGTGAAATATCAGGTGCTCTCCAGTCCCAAAGGAATGTATCACATAGAGTAAAACAACCAGAGGTCAGATTTCTTGTATGTTGTTGTTTGCTTTAAATTCCTCTCTGCTAATATCTCAGGATGTTTGCGGGGTGTCGAGTCAGAGTGGTGAAGCTGTGTCTGGACCGCATGGATCTGCTCTGCGTCAGTGTGTTCCAGATGGATGACCTGATAAGGCAACCACAGGATGTTGACACTGTATACACCGGCATGTTGTGCGCTCACCTTTGGGATGAGAAAGGTGTGTTACCTGCTAGATAAAATGCAGAAAAACTCCACAAAGTTTAAGCCTGGATTAACTCTAAAATCATGTTTAACTGTAAAGGCCAGGGATTCTAAAGTCACAGACGCTGATGTGACCACCATAGATTTTGATATTACAATCTGTAGAATACACCTGTATGTGTGTTTCCTCTTTTGCTATCTACATACTTCTTGTTTCCTGGTATCAAAGAAGAAGTTGCATGCGTCTTAGAAGTGACGCTATATTTCAGGGGTTAGTTTTAGGGTGACACTGAAGCGCTGAAGGGTTTTAATGACTTGCATACGTATGTGTTCCCTTTATAAGATAAGATACTTTATTGATCCCAATTTGGGAAATAGTTTTTGTTGCAGTAGCAGACTGTTGATATTGAATCTTTGATCATTGAACATATACAGTATACTTCTTGTTTTCTGTTAGCCAAAGGGAAGTTGCATGTGGTTTAGAAGTGACATTATATTGTCAGGGTTAGGGTGACACTTAATTGGAAATTCCAATATAAATGCATATGTGAAAGAAGATATGTCTACCTTTCTCTTTGCATCGATGATATTCAATCTTTGATCATTGAACTTATCTATCGATCCAGATTTATGTAGTGTTACACACCAAATACATTCATGTGAACACCTAAACAGAATGTAGTTTAGAGTAAGGTTGTACACTTAATTACATCTTTTATCGAAATTGCAATATTCAAATGGCAAAAAGCTTATTTGTTAAAGGCTAAATATGTGTTCAAATTCAATTCAAAATGTTAGAAATAATGAGAATTAACATAAAAAAATGAGCAACCCCTCCAATATCATGAGGGATATTCAGTAATATAATTGCAATTCGTTTTTTAAACCAATTTGTGCAGCCCACACCTCTTAACTCAGTCAGTGTTTCTTGTTGCACACGGGACGTTTTTTGCACTGGAATGTGTGCAGTGAACTTCATTCCCCGTGGAGCATTATTTCACCCGGTAACGGGGGAGAGATTACCTCTGGGTGAGAGAAACTCATGCAGCGAGAGGAGCTGCAGAGTGGGAGCTCGGCTCATCAATTAGAGGAGGTCAGCGGTGCCAGATGTAAGCCTGGAGTCAGCCAATAAAGCAGCCACGATGAAGGATCGCACATTGCTGTGAAGATACAAGCAAACAGGGAGGAGAGGGAGCTACAGCTGGTCTCTCAACACCAGGGGGTTCCTGAGAGAGTCGGACCAAAACAGGGGGGGGGGAGTCATGCTGGAGGAGAGGATGCTTTAAAGAACTCTGGCCTGTTCTGTGAACTCTCTAAGGGGATTAACAATTTAATGAATTGCTCATTGGAAGCCATACGTCTGGGCGATAGGCAGTGGATCGAGGCAGGGGGTGGCCGTCACAAGAGGGCTCATGTGAGGCCGTCTATTAGGGAGTTCTGACAGGAGGCCTGACTTTTATAACATAGTCCCTCCTTCACATTATATCCTGCACGAAGCACTCAATGGCTAACAGGATTTATGTGTGTTTTCAAGTTTCAAATCAAGTTTTATTCATATAGCACATTTTTAAAACGATTTTTGGTCGAGCCAAAGTGCTGTACATATAATAATGACCTTACAGTAAGGACACTTTGCAGCAAATATAACAGCACAGTTTGTGCAGAATATCAGTATGAGAATACGACACCCTCTGTCCTTAGACCCTCACATCGTACAAGGAAAAACTTCCGGAGAAACCCCACAGTTTAAAGGGAAACATGGGAGAAACCTCGGGGAGAGCAACAGAGGAGGGATCCCTCTCCCAGGACGGACAGACGTGCAATAGATGCCGTGTGTAAATCGAAGAGATAATACATTTTACAGCGTAGGTAGACCTATGAAAAAGATTGTGCTCTTTTTTGCAGGTGATAAGTTCAAAAGGTCAACTGACTTTATCTTTAGAAACGGGGATGACTTGAATACTTTTTGAGAGCATTTTCTCTTCATGAAAATCTCTTCTGTTCATTTTCAACTATGTCTTTTCTGACTATAGGCTTCAATTGCTCTTTCTTCTTAAAAAGTGCAGTTTTATGAAGTTTGACAGACAATATGTTTATTTGAGAGCATTTTCACTTACTTACAAGAAAATCTCCAATGTGCATTTTGAACTAATCCCCAGTCTTTTCTGGGGGGGGGGGGGCACACACAATAATAAGCACATTGTTGAGTAGAATGTTATTCAATGAAGAAAGTTTAGTTGAATTTGAATGCATGTACCCTAATCGTTTTTGTTTTATAATGAAGGTATTGATGGAGGTATTAATGCAGCGATTGACTGTTTGTAAAAGGCAAGAATTAAACCCTAAATTACATATTGCACAGACATTTTCAATAAGTTGTGAAAAGTCTCCAATGCCTGTTTTGTTTTAAAACGTGCAGTTGTATGAAGTTTACAAGCACAACAGGTGGAAAGCAAAAGATGTGTGTGAAAGAGAAACTGAGACAGGATGCGGGTGGGGAAGATGAGAGACAGATTTCCCCCTGCTAACCACACTGTGTGAATGAAGGGAGTGCACTTGTTTCTTCTCGGAGTGGAGGGCAGAGAGGAAGGAAGGGAGAGCAGGGGAGGGCAGCAGAGAGGCAGAGGGAGGCAGACACCGACACCTCAGCACTCACACAGAGGAGGGGGGGGGGCAGCAGCCGGCTCTCGATGGGCAGGTCTCTGTGTGAAGCAGTCTACCTGTTGGAGCTCATTGCGGGAGACGTGTCGGACTCACGCTGATCGTGGATCTGCGGGGAACCCAGTGCACTTACGCGGCATGAAAAGCGCCACCATGTCCCCCAGACTGTTCCTCTGCGCGGTGTTGGCTGTGTACCAAGGGACAAGAACCTGCAGTGGATTTAACATAGATGAGCGGTTTCCCGTGATCAAAGAGGGGAAAACCAAAGGCAGCTTGTTTGGATTCTCAGTCGCTCTGCACGAACAGCAGGGAGTCCCCAACAAGTACCTGTAAGTAATCAGCTGTGCATGTCTAACAACACTTCTTTCTCCTTTTTAAGGTTATAATACGCAGGCTACGCACCTGCTTTAGACCAGGTGGCGTAAGGAAAAAGAGCCATTTTATTCACTGCCTCAGAGAAGCTCATTGCGCCTACTTACTGCGCAAAAACCCCCGATGAAGGTTTGGAGTATATTGCGGTATAACACCTGTGACCCGACACACTTCTTGTAAAATCATATACTTCCCTTTTTACTAGACAATAAAGTAGTTCCTCTCGAGCAAACCACCTGTTGAAAAGCAGCGATGCATTTTTTTATTTATTTGTATCTGCATAGTGAATTGACGACCTGTGCCAATAATATTATCTTTCTTAAAGTATAAGATTCATATGACTGTTCAGTTTGACTGTGCGGAAGTTTGGCTACTACCTTGTTCAGTACAAAAATGTGTGTGAAACAGGAAATCATAGGCTCTATGTAAGTGTATTTTATTAACACACACATTCTCTATTTGATATGCTTTTCTGGCTGTCAATCTAAAACCTTGAAACATACAATTATTGTAAGGTTCATTCTCCAACTTTGACTCAAATATGATAGAAAATGCATAATTGAATAATATAGAAATGTCATGATTCCTGTGATTTTGCATTGTAGTTTCATGTAAAACTCTAAAACACAAGCCCACAACTCATCTGGGGCTTGCCTTTTCTGTGGAGTTCAAGACAGAATCTGAAGTGTATTTTAAGGTCACATCATGTGGGAAATGAGGCTTTGTAATTGTTTTTAAAAAAAAGCAGTTTCAGAGGGTTCAGGGTTCTTTGGTGTATGCATTTTGGAATGCACAGAAAGCCTTTCCATATCCCGCTCTACTTTCTTTCCACCTATCCTGAGGCTATTACATTCAGCAGAGAAACAAGTTGGTTTGTGTTTCACAATAAAGGTGTTCATTGACCTGTAACACTTATGGATGCTTATCACCAAGACATGAACGCTGCTCACAGTATTGGGGGGGATTTACATGAAAGAACATGCTTTTTGTTTTAGGAATAGCTGATGTTCGAGGAAAAGAATGTGTGTTCCTGTGTGTAGCTTCCCTGATGAAGGCTCCTCAAACTGTATCATTGTTTAGTGTAGGATTTCCCTCTGCTAATTACAGTGCCCCCCCCTTGTCCTTCCGCATCCATGATCACACGACGTGTCCATAACTCGCTGTTATCTGTGTCCTCGTTCTGCTTTGAAGGCTAATGCAGGAAGAAAATAGCGTCTACGACCCACTTCCTGTGTGTTGTCACCAGGGAAGGGAGTCTGAATGTGAGGTTTATCGGCCTGAATCTCTGCAGAAATGTCCCCCAGTTTATAGAATGGATACTAGTGTCTAGCTGATATTTGATCAATGTGCCATCTTGGCCCCCTTTCCCCAGTGGGGTGGTCTCACTATCCACAGACTGCAACCCAAGAAGGGGACCACATGGTTGGTAAAGAGGCTGGAGGCCTTTGGGGACAAGGAGACTGTTAAAAGTCTCATCAGTCCACTGCTAGCTAAGAGGTTAATTCATGCTCAGTTGATTGTAGCTTTTAATTTAGGAATTACAGATTTTTGCCAGGAATAAATACTGAACACATGCCTTTAGATTACGCTTAGCATTAGGATAGTGTTATGTACTTTGGAAAATATGTTTGATGTCTCTTTGTGGTAAATATGAATCTTCTGTCACTCAAAAACTGGAAACAACAGGAACAGCTAGTTAGCTCTTTCCAACGCAAACATCCTCATCAAAAGAAACTACTGCAAGCAACATATCCATACTCCATCCACGACCCATATTTAGATTTGACATAACGAGGTGACCTCTCATTGACATCCATGCAGGAGGCCTCGGTTTTGTATCCCGAAACCAAAATCCCATTTTGACAACACAACTACGTTTGTACGTAAATGCACGTAACTATGTTAGTATGTTAAACTTAGTTATACTGATCTTTTGCTAAACCTAGCCCAGTTTTCTTAATCTCAGAAATAATAAGACAGTTTCCCTTCAGGTAGAACTATGCTAGCTGTTTTGAGCTAAGCTACCCCAGACAGCTGTTGGGCGGTAGCTTAATATTTAGCATTTAGACATGAGACTGGTATCAATCATATTTTCTATTAGTCTCTGCAATAAATTAAATATGTGTAATTCCCAAAATGTTGAAAAAGTACTTACATTTCAGGAAAAGTAAAGCAAAAAATAACACTTAGCTGCTCGATTTGCTTGTCTGGTGTGTTGTGGTGCCTTAAGTTAACAACAGTGCAGTTTATTTCTGAAGTGAGACAGGAAAATATTACAAAGAAATGTGACAACCCCATTCTTGATGTGACTGTAACCTGTGATTCAGATGGAGTGTCAACCTTCCTGCAACTTAAATGTCACTTTCACTTTTGAATTTCTCAAGAAAGATTGTTGAAGTATATTCATTTTTGACCATGTTACTGCGTCTCCTTTTCAAACAGACTATCTGTTATCTGTGGAGCCACCACTGTGAATAAAGACCTCCAGACGTAGTTGTGTACATACTCTGTGATTCTGTAAAGACACAACACAACTTGCTGATAGTGAGTCCCATGTTTGACTTGGGCTGGTTTTACAGTGCTGTCTGTTGTCTGGCTTTATTGTGGCCCTAGATCTGTCTCACCGCACCCCAGCGCTGTTTGTTAGATGTTTCCTCATTATCGCAGCTATAGTGAATATTTGAAAAATGCAGGAACTCTGCGTATAAACCAGTCGTAACTTGTACAAAGTGGCTGTTCTTTGCGCAGGCATGAGTCAAACAGAGTCCCCTACTGGGGTTTTTCTACTCCCACTGCTGCAATAAAGGGAGTGCAATAACGTTTTTCTTAACCTCTTAAGATGGGGGCTATTATCTAATTAGTCTGAATCTAGCAGTGCATTTTGTCTCAGCTGAAGCAATTAAAAAAACATTTTTGAATTTAGGGGGGACCAATCTGTAGGCCAACATTGCTTTTTCCTGGGGAATGGCTCCACCTGAATTATCTCAAAGCTACCTGAGGCCAATTTGTACGGGGCATTCACTTCCCCACTCCCCCCTTCTCTTTGAAACACCCATTAAGGTCTCTGAGAGATTTTCCTGAGAGGGCTGTTTTTGTTCTCCCTGGTAGCAGGGAGGAGGGACCGGGCAGTCAGCTGGCCACCTATTGGCTCTTCCAGTCCCCTGACCCCATGGTATGCTAGGAATGTATTACCCTACTCTGCACAGTCACAACCTGCCAGGTTTTCAGGTTGAGACAAGACAGGAGTAAGTATGCGGACTATTTGGGAACACACACAAAAATCACTCTGTTTCTCCCTCTTCAGACAAAGATCCCTTAATTGTATGGGTGGGAACCTCTGTGAAGAATTTAATTCCTCTGACTGATGAATGTTTAATCAGAGTTGAAGTGCTTTTGCTTTTTCAGCTCATCCCTGTCTGACTGCAGTGGCCCCAGGCTATGAAAGTCAGCCTTTTAATTTGACGGGGCTTTTCCCTGCGAGGTACAGATTAAACTGGGAGTGCTCAAAGACACACAGTATGATTTTTGGTTTGAACATGCACAAAAACATACAAATCACTTCAGCTTTGTTGATAAAACACCTGACTTCTCGATCAAATTTCTGTTTTGCAAAGTTGATTTGATGCAAAAAGTAGTATTAAAAAAGCAAAGAAGCTGCATAAGCATCCTCTATTATAATTGTGTAGGGCTGCACATAAGGATACATTTGTATTATTAATTAACCTGCGCTTATTTTCTAGATTAATCATTCTACAAAATGTAAAAAATGTCTGTCCCAGTTTCTCAAAGTCTTTACATTTCTTGTTTAGTCAGTCCTAAACCCAAACATATAGTTTATAAGTTATTTTTGCATGAAAATGTACTTTTTCTAATCAATTGTTTATCAACATTTTTACCTCAGCTCATGTTCACTTGATTTCCAATGGCAACCTGTTGTGTTTGAGCAAGTACTGTATATCATAGTATGGAGAAACACACTAGGTGTAGTACTCGGAGGGTATCTTTTTGCACAGAGTATCACTTACACTTAAATGACATGCTGTAGCAAAGAGTGTAAATGGTGCAGGGGTGGGTGGGTGGGTGGGAGTGTGTTTTATCTGATCCGGATGGTTACTAATTCCTTTTCTTTATGGCGGTCATTTTTGAGCGGGAACATCATGGGTGTTACAAAGTTGACTAAATCATCCAAAACTCAATGAAAGTGGTGATCAGCAATTTCATATGTTCAAATGTCTACTGTGAAGGATATCATAAAGCCTTAATGCAATAGAATCTAAAACAAAAAAGTCGGTCAGATTTGACCCGAAGACAACAGGAGGGTTAATTAGTAAAAAAACATTTATTGAAGACTTGGTCATATTTTCAGCTTCAGTGATATAGTAGTTTGCTAGAAAAAAGTGAGGAACCCTTCGGGATAAGACCTTTTTAAAAGTTGTTCCATGGCTTATTAAACATCAATAAATCTATAAGTTACCACTTGTTAGGCCAATATGAAGGTTGTCTCATTTTAAAGTTGTACCTTATGATAAAAACCGAGAGAACCTGAAATGTAGAGTGTTGTGTGGAAGTTAAACATGGTTTGAAGTGCTTTCTAATTAGAGCCACTGCTGTACCAGACCTCTCCAAAGTTAAGTGCAAGTGTGTCCATAGTGACCGGCCCTAATCTTGTTGGTATTTATTGGCTGTATCCAATCAGTTGGTAATGGCGTGGGCTGCATTATGTTTAGCAGCAGAATGAATGACGGCTTCTAATAACATGTTGAAATGGATCCCAGCGGGACTTTGGGCCTCCCGCTAATCTTCACAGAGCAGATTCTCTATGGTGGTGCTTTCATTAGAAATACCTGCAGTGAAGACTGTTTCTATCTGAACAGAACTGTAAGAGAACCCCCTGCTCCCCCTCTGCTTGTACAAATGCCCTCAAACAGCATGGAGAAGAGGCTGGCCCTCCACACCCCGGGCTAATGGGGGCTACCTGCAGCTAGAACAACTATATGTTTCAAACCTTTCCCTCTTTGGTGACATGCTCCACCTTTGAAGGGAAGGGATCCTGAAGTATAGGTTTACACTTGGTATGTGTGGAAGTCAGTGAATGGGGTAACTCGATATCTGTCCTTAACAATAAGGCTGCAACTAATGATTATTTTATTATCGATTGATCTCTCATATTTTTTCTCGATTAATCCTTTGGTTCATAAAATGTCCAATCAGTCCCCTCCAGACAAACAGTGATACATTTCCTGCTGCAAATATAACAATTGTGTTTTAAGTATAAAAGTAGCCGAACAGACCGGCCATTACAGCAGTTACAGGACAATTTCTATCATTTAATTATGAGATATAAATAAGTATGTTTTCCAGTAGTGATATTTAATCCTTCATTCCATTTTGCTTGGAAGGACTCTAAGGAAATCCTAAAGGCTCCAAGAAACACAAATAAGAAAAGTTACAATACAGCCATTTTGCGTTTAGAGCTGCAACAAAGGATTATTTGTCTGATTATTATCTAGATTTATTGCTAAATCATTTAAAATGTCACAAAATAGTTTGCCATGCCAGTTTCTTAAGGTGCAAAGTGGTGTCTTTAAATACCCAAACGATATTCAATTTAGTATAATATAAAACAGAGGAGAGCAGGATATCTCCATGTTTAATGAAAACAGCATTTTCTACAATTATTGCATTAAAAAATACTTTTAACGATTAATAATTTATCAACAAATATGGGGATTATTTTTCTGTTTACTAAGGGTTGCAGTCCCACTTAACCATACTACATGTATCAAAACTAGGGCTGTCAAACGATTACAATTTTTAATCAGATTAATCACAGCTTAAAAATGAATTAATCATGATTAATCACCATTCAAACTATGTCCAAAATATGCCATTTATTTATGCATATTGTTGTGGGAATGGAAAGATAAATGAAAGAAGGCGGATATATCCATTTAACATACAGTATCTATGTTTATTATAACATTGTTCTGCGTGTCAAAATGAAAGACAACCCACACACCTATCAATCATCAAACCGTGGGGTCTTAATTCATTACGTGTTGATTTCTATCAACGGGTACTTCAGGAAAGTCGACGGGGGGGTGGGGGCTAGTGGAGTACTTCGTGACCACAGAGTGTGAACGTTGTGATCAGCTGTTTTAGCGCAGTTCTCCAGTGAAGGGGGGGAGTCTCCCTCCGTAGCCGGTTGGCGTAGTTTTGGCACAATTCCGTTGTACAGACCGACGTTAACAGCAGCCCTGTCTGTGCACACGGAGACCGACTCTGTCGTCCGGTGATCTAACCGCCTTCTGGAAAAGCTTCACAAGTACGTCGGTACGCAAATGCGCTTTGTGACACAAGTGACGGTACGCATTTCAGATTACGCACATAACCTGCGTACCAGTTATGTGCACCCCTGTACTACAGCAAAAGTATTCTCCGTCGGGACTTCCTGCAACAACACCACGCCGTTATCAAAGATGTTCTATTGAGAAGACGATCACTACGTGACAAAAGTTTTCAAAACCGTGGCTACTGAAATCAATCTTACTAACTGCTGTCTGTGCAATTTACTCCGCGCGAGTTGGCAGACTTTATTTTGCTTACTTTAACATCATTTTTCATGGTGAGGCTAAGCCATTTCTTGGTATGGGTGTAGCCTACCCCAGCCATACCCTGGCGCTGCCACTGGTGGCACGTATGGGGCGGGCCATTCTGCACATGCGTTAAATGCGTTAAATATTTTAACGCAATTAATTCAAAAAATTAATTACCGCCGTTAACGCGATAATTTTGACAGCACTAATCAAAACACATATTATAAAAGGCCTTCTATAATAAAGTTTATAAGACATTTAAGACATTGTGATTAAACACATGATTAATAAAGGCAATATGTGCTGCCGTGGCGTGTTGTGGATGCTTTTCAAGCCTCAGCAGGTGAGAGCAGATGTTTCATGCACACACCTGCACTGCGCTTCTATAAGATGAGTAATATCTGAGTGAAAACTTGACTCCTTTCAGGCACGCTAACCGTGTTTCTGTGTGCCCCATTACAGCTGTGACGTAGTCCACCTTTAAACCCCCCACTATCCCCTCACCCTTTACATACAGCTGGGGTCAAAATGTTAATGGGAATGTTGTTACTGATCGTCTCTGGTGAGTACTGCTATGGCTACATGATGTGGGGTCACTAAGAAACATGTGTCCAGGCTCAGTCCAGCTGTGTATCCATGTTTGTATGCATGTATTTCTCAGATTTGTGTGTGTTAATCGTGTGTATCATTGTTGTGTTGTCAGTAGGGACTCCAGACTGTGGGTGGGCACAGTTAGCAGACCAACCTACTACAGACATAAACCAAAATAACATTGTGCTTGTCAGACAGGGTTTTACTCGTCGCTAATGAAAAGTGAGTTAGTTTATTACCAGGGGATGACCTGCCATGTTTAATTTGTCACACTGGCTCTAAATGAGTTTGCTCTTGTGTTACTGTTCGACCAATGGCAGATGGTGGTCTTCAAACAGGATGTTTGTCCAGCTGAGATTAGACTCCTGTGTTTGTGTTTGAGGACTACAGATACATTTTATTCAACAGTATTCAATTGTTCTACTGCTCGTTTGATTAATGCATTACACTGTTGTTTCCATATTATTTCCCCTTGTGACTCAATTACCATATATCACATTGAAACCAGGTTTTCACTTCCTCTCTTTCGAATTCAAATGCATATTTTGCTTTTTTGTATAAAACATCCAACCTACAGCTGAGATGTGAGTATCAGAGATTGACAGAGATAGAAAGGGCAGGGCTAACGCTTTGAATTCGGTGACATTGAGCTCAGAGAAGCATGACTAAAAAAACAAACACTTTCAGGCTTTCAGAAAGAAAAAGCAGATGGGGATGAATCAGTATTCTGACTAGGTCACACAGGTGGACGCCTGTTTCGGTGGAGTTACAGTTTAACACAACTGCCGGTGTGCTCATGGTTTACTAGGTGTGCCAACGGTTATTCATCACTGACTTCCTTTTACTCTTTACATGTTTGGTTAATCATTTACAACCATTGACGGCTATACTGAAAGATTGGTCTTAATATTAGACACTGTTAAAACAAGAATAGAAAACCTTTTTATGGTAAAATCTGGTTGTTGGGATTGAATAAATACTGTAGATATATTTTACTTGTACGGTTAAAGGATATATGTTTGGTTTGTAGAGTTTGAATCCATATTTAACTATATAAATACAAGTTTTTACCATAGAAACAAATGCTCTTTTGCCACATACTGTAATTGACAAGAAAATACATTCCCTATTTAACTGTATTTCAAAATGATAGATCATTTTGTGATATTGTTTATAAGCGTTCAGTATTTGGGGTTGTTGTTCGGGACGGGTAGTTCCATGTCAATGTTAACTATGTATTTTATTTATATGTATCATGTAGTCATTCACACATTTCTGGTGTCCAAGCTTGTCTTTCTGAGCATGCTATAGTTTTAAAAAGAATCTGTAAAACTAGTTAAAAAACGTTGTGATTAACACATATCAGAAGCTCATCAGAAGCCAACCTCCTATCCATCCCCACCCGCATCAATCACCGGACCTGGGGGGACAGAGCCTTCTCCGTCGCTGCCCCCTCCCTCTGGAACTCACTCCCACAACCCATCAGAGACTGCACTGACCTCACCACCTTCAAAAAACTCACAAAAACTCACCTCTTCAATCTGGCTTTTAATGTGTGATTGTTTTTGTATGATTTGACTTTAACTTTAACTATATATTTATTTGTTGTTCCTTTATTTTATTTTATCTTCACTATATCTGTAAAGCGTCTTTGAGCACCTGTAAAAGCGCTAACAAATTAAATCTATTATTATTATTATTATTATATGGAGACTTTATCAATATTAGAACATCTCTTTATTAAAATCTTAAATAAAAAATTGAAGAAAAGTGAAAGTCCTGAGACCCACTGGTGTGCTGCCACTTTTCATTTAGCAGCAGGTTGATGTAACACAGATTGTTCAGAGAGGACTCATCTGACTCTCACACACACACACACACACACACACACACACACACACACACACACACACACACACTCAATATGTGCTTCCTGTGAGTAGTCTGATAGCAATGTGCGTGCTCACTAACCGATTGCCCTGTGAGATTGTTTCCTGAAAGTACAAAGAACGGGGTTCATCTTAGTGCTATTGTAACAGAGTGAAACCAATCAAACACACACACACACACACACACACACACACACACACACACACACACACACACACACACACACACACACACACACACACACACACACACACACACACACACACACACACACACACACACACACACACACACACACACACACACACACACACACACACACACACACACACACACACACACACACACACACACACACACACACACACACACACACACACACACACACACTCACACACTCACATGTACCACCCAGTAATTGTGGCTCACACTGTAACACACCATGTCTATCATATCAACCCTCCTCTCGTCTTTCACTGAAGTCATTACATCATAACAAGAGTATAAAGAATATCTCCGCCCCGGTCTGCTCCTGCTTAATTCAATCTGCAAATTGAGTCGCTCCATTCAGTATTATCTCCATTTATTGCTTAGTGGCTCTAAGTGGCAATGTTTTGTGTGGGATCGATATGAGTTGCGTGGAGTGCAGTATCTTTATATCCTGAGAAATACTCAGGGTGCAGTAGGTCAGTGTGTTTGTGTATCTGTTAAATGGTTTTAGGATTAAGGGAGTGGATTAATGGCTTTTTGTGCGCCTGTTCTTTGGTTGTACTTGTTTCGCAATCCGGTGACCTCGCCGTGTGCCACAGTGCAGCACGGGGAGTGTCAAAGCAATTCAGCTGTGCGCTGAGAGTGGGTGTTATTCATGCTTTATCGGACCAGGTCCACCACGCGTTAGGCCCACATAAGTAGACCTGTTTGCTCATATTTTGGTTGTTTGTTTGTTGAACACTTTCATTCTAAAGCAAGTTATATATCGAATTTTTACCAGACCCAAACAGAATTGCAATTTTCAGCAATGTTGCATTTCTTACCATGCCAGTAAAAGCCAATAAACTACAGCTAACATTAACGTCGACTGTCCTCCTTTTAGGCACTTAAAGGTGGGGTAGGTAAGTTTGAGAAACCGGCTCGAGATACACTTTTTGTTATATTCCATGGAATGCTCTTAACATCCCGATAGCAATGAATATCTTAAGTGCTTTGACAAAAAATCCATTAAAAGAAATGTCATCTGTGGAAGCCGTGGCGCTGTAAAAAGCACGACCAATCATCTGAGCCGGCCCGGCTAAAGTAGCTGGATGGCCTACCTGCCTGTCAGCCTTCCATCTGTGCACAAACTTATCTCGTGCCCTCATTGGTCATGTGCGCGTTCGTGTGTGTTGGAGGAGGGGCTCTGTAAGGAAGTGGCAGATTTTTTCCGGCTGTTTATTTTCAAATTCTAGCGCACTCGAGCTGGTTTCTCCAAAATGACCTACCCCACCTTTAATCTGTTGTTTGTGTTGACTTTCCCAACAGCATTTGTTAACCCCACAGCTTGCACAAAGCTTTCCCTTTCAGAATATTTACTTTCTGTACATCCATTTGAAGGGTGCAGGTATATGTTTCATATTTAACATGAGTATCGTGAACATGCACTGAAGTTCTACATGTTACCTGAACTAAATCCTACTAATCATGTTGCAAAAACAACAAACCAACTTTGGTTGTCTTTTGCACGAACAGATTTAGCTAAATCGGCTTGATTAATGGAAGTGTTGACCTCCATATCGGGACTTATATTACTCTGTTCTCCTCACATCTCTGAACCTCCTCAGCTTTGTTAATTCACCAATCCTCCCACTGTATCCCCATGCAACAACACCTTGTTACCAGGGGCAACATCTGCGTGTGTCAGCTTGTTTCCAAAAGGCTTGATTTTAAATTCACCTCAGATGAATTCATCCGTACAGTATTGTACAACAAGTGAAATTGGTGGAACCATTTCTTAAGTAATAATACTCATTTTGACTTCTTACTTAATGTATATGATCTATATATATATCACTAGTTCTTAGAAGAGTTGCATATCTTTTTTTTTCTTTACCACGAGTGCTGCACCCTGTGACAAACTGGTTGCCCTAAGCCTTATCTGGAGGGGTGATCCATCACTTTTGTAAGGCTGACATACTCAAACACACTCGCCACAGCTATAATGCATCTATGTGTCACACACTTTCTCTCACTTACCCATGTTTAAATATTTATACCGCTTGACTTGTAAAGGCAGGGGCCAGCGAGGTGAAAAGCAGCATGCCAGTTTGAGACGTATATCATGCGTTTCATCACACTCGTGTTCAGACTGGACCCATGAAGATGAATATCCTCAGATGAGATGTGTTTTTTTTTCTCTTCAAGCACATTGTCTATTCTTGTTGGATAGAAAATGTCATCCGAAATGGTTTAGTCATCTTTAATTAAGTTTAGTTTCTTGGTTTCAGCGCTGTTGATGTTATTCTGAGTCAGGTGGGGGGTTAGCTTTACACAGGCTTACTTTTAATTAACTACCAGAGAGCTACATGTGTTGCGTTGAGGGTCTTATGGACAGATGTGTGTTTACCGAACTGACAAGGCCTTGTAGTTTTCTCCTCTTCTCTCCTGTGAGACAAAGAGCGATCAACCTTTTGCACCCCCCCCCTTCCATCACTCCCTAGGTTTTTCAACACCTCCTCCCCCAAAGTTTTTTTGCTGCTGTCAGGAGCTGTGGTGGGCAGCATTGATTAAGAGATAAGACGACCTCTGTTTGTTTAACTAAGCACCGTGCACTGATATGAATATCCAGTAGTTCATCTAACTCCCTTTTTCTTGGATTTGTTTTACCTCCATATGTCAAGAATGCAGCTCTCACCTTGGCTGGGTGTGTTCGCCCACAGTAAATGTTTGGTTTAGCCAGCCCATCACTTGTGAGGCAGAGGGGGCGAATTTCAACATGTCCTCAGAGCTGGAATGCATCTGCAGGTTGCGCCTACACCCCCCCCCCCCTCTCTGGGCCTTTGACAGCCTGTTTATGAGGAGGTGATGAGCAGGGAGGGAGGAGGGAGGAGAGCATGCAGGATGTGAGGTGTGTTGTCATGGCCGAGGCTTTGTTACTCAAGTTTTAGAGATTTATACATGTGATTTCAGACAACCTCCTAATCCCCTTGCATTTAGTGACGAATGTGAAGTCATCCAATTAAAAACTAGCTTTTTCAGTTGACATTTGGAAAGATGTATTTGCCTCATACCACCTATAGAAAAGGTTACACTTGTTCAAGTTGTTTTGATTTTAATCAACAAAGGAGCTGGAGGGTGGATACCTTAAACTGACCCTAGCTAGCTGTTTCCAGTTATCATGCTAAGCGTAAGCTAAGCTAACTTAATGTAGTTATTTACTCCACAGATATGAGAATGGTCAATCTGCGTGACACTTTAGCAACCCATACAAATACAAGAGCAAGAGAAAGATATGTTATAGGCTCACTTTGATTATGTTTGATTCCACTTCCTCCTCCCATTGAACGGTATGAGTCTCTTTATGCAAGGAGATTAACTTGGCATAAAGTGACAAATGTAAGGTCATCACATTGAAAACTAGCTTTTTCGTTGACCTTTGAAACACGTTTTTTTCTCATACTAATTATATAAATGAAATGTTAAACTTGTTCACAGTGTTTGTTTTTATTCAACAAAAGGAGCTGTATCTAAGTTACCTTTAAACAGAGCAAAACTAGCCGGTCATTGTGCTAAGCTAAGCTAAGAATTGTCTGGCTGTAGTTTTATTTTAACAGCACAGATATGAGATTGATAACTCTGAGGGACACTTTAGCAGCTCCTAAAAAAACAAATGCTAGACAGATATGTCCACTTTGATTATGTATGAGTCCACTTCCTTCCCATTGGTCGGTAAGAGTCAATTCAGCTGCCATTTTTCATTCCCTGTTCTAATGTAGTTTTCTTCAAAAGTCCAATAGGTGTATTTCCCACTATTCCTTTAAATGAAGCTGTTGCCGTCCTGGAAATAGCACTTCCCAGTGTTAAAGCTGTGTCTTCATGTATGTCAAACCTGCGGTGTCAATCAGCAGAGTTGAATTTCCACAACAAACACAGCTGACCCACGCGGCTCTGAAGAGACAGTGAGACAACAGCCATGTTTATAATCTTAGAAGGTATTTCCCCCGGTTTGCTGAGAAATGCGCTCTGCCAGCCAAGGTTACCCACGCTTCCTTAAAGAATTTGTGATTAGCGCTGTACTCTGTGCCCTCAATTTCTGTGTGCAAAGTTCAGACTTACTGGCCTCTAAGTGTTTTATAACAGTGTTGTCTACCCTCTTGGTTTTCCACTTTGCACTTTCTAAATGTTTTGGATATATTGCTTTGGTTTTCACACAAGAACGGCTGACCTTGTGTGTGTTTTGAGACACTGTGCCGTTAACAGCTGAAAAACATTTAATGTGGCCATGACTCCTGATTCAGACAGGCTTGTCATGTATGCAGAAAACACACTTCTTGCTCATATGTCTGCACACACATACTCTAGATTACAGAAGGGGCCTCCACACTCACAGGGGGCTTTGTGGCCCTGGTTCTCCTCATATCACTCATTGTCTCTCACTACTACAGACCTCTGTGGAATCTCAGATGCTGTCCACATTACTGAATGATTACCTGAACCTCCTCCTCCTCCTCCCTCTCTACTGGAAGCTGCCGGCCTCAGAGGCCATGTTGGTTCTAGCTGGTTGTCATCACTGTGGCAAGATAATTGATTCATCGCTGATAATGCCCATCTGGTAGCAGAAAGAAGGGATAATTGAACTTTCTGATATAAATAATGGCTGGAGGATGTCTGTGTTTCATTTCATGCATCAGTGAGAAATATTTAGTGTAGAGTATTGATGTCACTTTCTTTTAGTGCTGGCCAATTTTCTTGTAATGAGATTTCATTAGAACGGCATAACTCTTTAACTAAGATTATAAAGGTTGGCATCGCCTGCTTATGTGGAATATATATTCTATTTACAATTTAATATTGCTATTGCTGGCTGCTACTTCAATCATTTAGACTGTAACCACACCGAAATACAATACTGTGCAATATATACTTTTCTACAATGCAATATTATTACTGGCTGCTACTTCACTTCTTTTATATCTTAACTTTGATAATGCTGCTACTTATTTTTTACTTCTGACGTGTACTTATTTGATTTATATTTTATTAATGTGTGCGTGCCTCCTTATTTAAAGAAGTCTATTTATTAAAAATGTTGCATTTGATCTGAAATATCCCCATCGCTGTCATTTTTATATTTTCCCCACTGTTAGATTTCTGGTTGTGATCCAAGATAGTAAAATGTGGAAGTACCAGATCTATAAGGGGGTAATTTGATATTAGTTAAGCGGAAACAAACTCACATGACTGATTTCCAAACTTTCTGAGTGGTTTCATGCTCAGGTGACTCATCAGAGAGTAAATAACTATGTCTGAGCTCTTGAGAGGTTCTCATGATTAGATTGCAAGTTTGAATTTAAACCAAGGATAGGGTAATAAAGGGTTTAGTTGCAGATAGAAGCAAGGTTTTTCATGATTGGGATAATGGTGAATATCCTTACAAGTGACGTTAAAACAGATTGCAAGTTTGAATGGGGGCATTTTGTGTATGGGGGTGGCTGTGGTGCACAGTTTCTCTGTTTGTATAGCAAGAAAACCCACCCAATATCCTGTGAGTCATCTGTGACCATCCATGGCTTACCTCAAACAATATTTCACTAAGTATATGTCTTGTTTTTCATGTAAACCCTCGGACATCAGGTAGCTATGCCTCATCCTTCAGGCATGTTTTACCTTTAGGAAACTTATAATCAGGCTGTAACAATGAAGAGCTGACTCATAAGAGACATTTTTGAATGACCTTACAGTAAAGGTCCACTCAATATATGTATTTATTCTTGCTTATCAGTGGGGTTAGCTGCCCTTCAGTTGAAATGACTAACAGCTTGACTCACCTCTTTCCACTGAAACCATCACTGGCAGCAGCATGTCAGCTTTAAACCAAGGATAGGGTAATAAAGGGTTTTGTTGCGGATAGAAGCAAGGTTTTACATGATTGGGATAATGGTGAATATCCTTACAAGTTACTTTAAAAAGCGTTCTAGCTTGCAATCATGGAGGAGAAGTACATAATAGAGCCTTGTTTTGATAACACAGGAATTATAACATGTGAAAAAACCCACTTATGCAATATTGTTATTATTTGTATTCAGGATTTATGATGACATTATATAAGATTGTTTGATTTTTACAAAAAAAGCTCTACAGAAAGACGAGTCCTATCTCTGATGAAATAAAAAACAATGTTTGTTAACTTAAATGAAGGTAAAGTGATTCCAGTATTATCTAGTCCAATTTAATATTTTTAAGTATAGCTTTTTCGATTATTAAGAAATGATCGTCAATCACAATGATTTTGGCCGGGATAATGGTGACATGAAATCTTCATATGGTCCACATTCAGAAAGTTTGAATGAAGACACACTTTGACTCTATTGTTTCCCACATTGTACAGCCGGCCATGTGTCACAAGGACACACACACACACACACACACACAGTAAACAAGATTGTCGGCACCTTCCTCCCACCAAGTGGAGCTAATAAATCCCTCGCTGACAGTAAACAGAGTGTCCCAGCGCAGAGCCATGTAGACGAGTCAATCCCTCGTCTTCAAAGATCTGTGTGTGTTAGAAGGTGCTGATGTAGGGAGGATCGGGTGAGTGGACAAAAACATCAGGTCCATCACCAAGAATCTACTTTGTGTGTGTGTGTGTGTGTGTGTGTGTGTGTGTGTGTGTGTGTGTGTGTGTGTGTGTGTGTTGCCCAGACTCGTCACAGGTCATGCTCTGACTGCTCCACTCCTTCCACTATTAATCTACAAGTCACGTGAACTGGCTCTCGCTTTGTGTGTGTGTGTGTGTGTGTGTGTGTGTGTGTGTGTGTGTGTGTGTGTGTGTGTGTGTGTGTGTGTGTGTGTGTGTGTGTGTGTGTGTGTGTGTGTGTGTGTGTGTGTGTGTGTGTGTGTGTGTGTGTGTGTGTGTGTGTGTGTGTGGACAAGAGCCTAACCTTCTGTAACTAAAAGCCCACTTCTGATTGTTTAACAATGTCTGTTGAATTTATTCTGAAAAAACATGAGAAATTATCAAAGCCCCAGGGAAAAAAAAACTAACTCGGCTGTTTTGTGTCTGCTCCAATGACAAAAATAAATATACTGCGTACACACACTCAACACTGTCTGCCATTATAATTCAATGTTTTCGGGGTCATATGTCCTCATTACACACTTAGGGTATTTTACTGGCACAGGGCTGTATCAGACATCCCTTTGTCTTAAAAAAAAAAAAACATTCAACCAAAACATTGTTGGCTAATATCACAGATTGTATGTCCAATTAGTTGATGTTAACAAATGTGCTGCTCTTGTTAATGTGACCCAAAAATGATTGGATGGATGGATTATTGGACGAATTAATATATCTCTAAATTAAAGCAAGTGCAATTCTATAAGCATCTCCTCATGCCATTTATAATTTTGTCTGTAAAAAAACTATCATTTGTAACCTTGCACCAAAGTAACGTTTGCTATCTAATGGCAAAACACTTTTGTCTCTTTGTGATGTGTAGTAATGATATTCAAATATAACTTGTCATTAAAATTATCCCTTTTTATTTATGCAAATTATTGAGTCCATTTATATATCAAAAACTAGCTTTGAAAATGACAAATCCTCTTAATTTACTCAAGTGTTTTGTTAGTACTTGCAGTGGCACAATGATTGAGAATAGATGTACTTCATCTTAGAACCTGTTCTTATTCCCTGTGTTGAGACTAAAAACAGTATCTGTGAAATCATCCAGATTGTATTGTGTTGTCTAACAATATGGCAAAGCTGTGTTATTATCCAATAATCTTTATAGCTCTTCCTGGCTTTTTTCTCTGTGTCTGTCTCCAGGCTTCTTACAGGAGCTCCAAAAGAGAAATCTAATAATTTAAAAGATGTCAACGAAACAGGTGCCGTCTACTCGTGTCCCATCACAACAGACGCCACAGACTGCTCCAGAATGGACCTGGTCAGCACAAGTAAGCATGAGAGGGGATTCTTTATCTCAACATTTAACTGGGGAGTGCAGTGTTATAACAGAGATCCAGTTAGTGAGGGGGCCTGAGTCATACAGTGAAGGTAGTCGACTGCAGTCTGCACCTTATCAGACTCCAGCATGAGTCTACAGCCATGCATTGTGAGGCTGTACGGGTAATGATAACTGTGTTCGTTATTCTTAAAAAGAAGACTAAATGGAGTCTCTGAGAAGTTTCAAATGGGTACTTTAATTAATAAAAAGGCGCGGTTATGTTACAAGCAGAAGATTGTTCAGTCAGAAAAACAGCTGTGTTCTGGCTCTCGTGAGCGAAGGGAAGAGAGCTAGCTATATCTCCTCTGCTGGCTCCTCCCTGTGTGCCGGTTGGCGCTGCTGGGGGCCGGCCCTCCACGTCTCCAATGTTCGTTGTTGCGCATTACAGAGGATTCAGACATTGTACATTAAATATATAACTAAACACGGCTTTTCTCCTCCTTATCTCTTTCATGACTTTTCATTTAATACATTTTAAACGCTGTAATCAATACTCCAAAAATACAGGAAATACTTCACGGCTGGTTTCATTTCCGGTAGTTCCGGATGTTGTTTCATGCTACCCACGTCTGTAAACAAACGTATTCAAATAAACTGTACCTTCATTTAATATTCAGCAATAATAATATCTCGACGTCTATAGTTGTAGTGTTGAAATCAGTAGGTTTCGGTGTGCAACACTCCGTGTCATATCGCTACCAAAATCACCTCTATAGTAAATGGTATATTAGCCACATGCTAAATGCTAACCGGAGATGAAGGATTTTCAGAATAAAAGCTTAACAACTGGTTGTGCACAAGAACTTCTGGTGTTTCAGTATAAAACAGCATTTAAACTGACGGTATGTTTATGGTACTTTATGCCATCAAAACATTGATTTTAATTTCTAACAGTAATCAGATATTTCCCCCTTTATTTAATAACAACAGAGCTTGTGTAGACCTATAGCATTCACCATTATTTGCTGCACCTCCACCATGAGCTCCAGGCTATGAAACTCTGAAAGCGCATCTTTTCTTAATTGAATGTTATTAACTTATAGACTTACCGCTCCACTACCTGGAGGTGAATAGGCCCGCCGGAGGCTACGAGTAAGAACCATAATAAAGAGATTCCTCATCACTTCTGATGTCGAGCATGGCGTTGCTGCAGTCACAGCACATTTGTGTGGTTAATATTTGTCGGGGCATGATGCAGACTGCAGGTAGCTTCCCTTATTGGGTTGGTTCAGTTGAAGATTTGGCACTTTGACATGGCTTACTTTGGACTGTATATTAGATTAGATGTACGTCATTGATGCAACAAAGGATTGTTTTGTAACAGCAGCAGAACATACATCCTGGTTTGTGAGTAAATATGATACTGGATTAACATTAGAAATCTTTTTAATAATCTGGATGTTTCATGCTTTATTTTCATTGTTTCTTTTCAAACAGTTTTAATCTAATTGCCACTTGTCCCCCGTAAACAGCAGATCCATCAGAGAGGGTGGAGGGCATGTGGCTGGGGGTGACGGTGGCCAGTCAGAGAGACCAGTTGAAGGGACGCGTGCTGGTGAGATGACACCCATTTTTGTTTCTGTTAGTCAGTGTCACAGGTGGTGTCTTTTATATATGGTCATATTTACTGTAGCTCTGAGTGGTAACACGCTAAAATAAAAAAAATCTCTGTATCTCAGTGCCACAGTCTGCATGTTGCAATATTTACTGTGTCATAAAACAACCTGATGACACACACACACACACACGCACACACACACCCATGACAGAATGACACATATAGGTGGAAAAGCCACATATAATTCTAATGAAGGATGTTTGCCTTTGATGATTGATAGAGGAAATTAGCTCATTTTGTAGGAGAAATACAATTGTGTTTACTTTTTCCACTTACATGTCTATTAATATTGGTAAATAAACCATTAACCCTTTTCCAGTTGGACATTTTTTTATTATAGTTTACCTCACAGTCTGCCTTTAATATTTCTATCAAATGCAATATTTTCTCATTTTAAACAAATTCCTAATTTAGTTTTTACAAAATGTGATCCAAGAAAAAATATATATGTATATTAAGAATATTCTATATAAACATTGTGCTGACATTTTATGCATTTCTCTGAAGAAAATAAACATTTGTCATACAGCAACGGCAAAAACACTGCCTTAAACACAGGACACATTACTTGCATTTAAACAGAAATTATTTATTTATTTGTTATCATTTTTTATTTTATTTTTTATGTGCAATACAACTGAACTAAGATGTAGGTTTTTTAATTAGTCTAGCTGTGATTCAGCCTCATTATTAGATACACTATAAGATTTGTTACATTGTAAATCAGAGCAGTCCCTAACATCCCAGAATACTCACTCTTCTCTGGTGTCCAGGCGTGCGGGCATCGCTATGTGAAGATCATCAAAGGCGGAGCAGAGGACCAGTTGAAGATGATAGGAAAGTGCTACGTCCGGAGCAACGACCTGACCTATAACACCAACGATGAATGGCAGACCAACACTTATCAGGTCTGCAACCCCAACAACGATATGGAGGTGGAGGGCTTGTGCAACATGGGCATCTCAGGGGGCTTCACCGAAAATGATGTCTACATCGGATCTCCAGGCAGCTACGAATGGCAAGGTGGGCACTGAAGAGTTAACGTTAAAAAGAGGGTGTTTTGTTACTTATCACTGAAATAATGGGCTGGTTTCACAGACAAGGATTAAAGCCTGTGTGCTAAATTCTTGATGGTAGTCTAGCCCTGGGATTATTCTCTGTCTGTGCAGCCCATTGTGCATGAGGCAGACATAACATTTCTAATTCTGCTTTGTTATAAAGGGAATGTTCATGTAACGACAACGTGGTGGATTCCTGAACCAGACAATTTCTGGGACACCAATACCAAAAACTTTGGTAACATCAAAAGACGACACAGTTATATAGGTAAATAGCTCTCTATTCTCTAAACGTTCTCTCCATGCTTTTAAGGGCCTTTAACCCCTCCCATACTCAGATGACGGTTTGATCTCCAATGCTTGTTTCCGCAGGTTACTCCGTTCTTGAGGAGAAGAAGCTGCTGAGCCAGGGCGAATACACGGTGGTGACAGGGTCTCCCAGGGACGAGTCCAAGGGCTCTGTGATGTTCGGGGTAATGAGAGACAGCGACATCAAGCCGGGCCTCATCATCCTCGGAGAACAAGTGGGCTCGTACTTTGGGAGCAGCATAGCTGTCACCGACCTCAACAATGACAAGTGCGTCTCTGCACACCGCACTGAACATTTCAAATCTACACTTTCTTTAGATTCTTCTTTCTTGTATGGAGTTCAGTCAAGGCTGGGATCAAAATACATGTTTTTCTATTCATGAGGTCCTTGGTTTTAGAACATTTTAAAATTAAAATCAAAACCATGTCCTACATAAAGACTAGATCTAGTATAACATTTTCTTTACATTTAAGACACAATCACCACAGGGAACTAATTGGAAGCCTTTTAGTTTAGATACCTTTCAACCTAATACTATATTTTAATCATGAGCTGCTAATAATCTTAATTCACAGACTAAGAATAAGAAAAGTGTTATGTTTGCACGTGTGAATGGATCTTGTGCTTTTGAGCTGCCTCACGCTCCGGTGCTCTGCTATGATCTGCTTTGTGATGCAGAGAAGGCATGACACTGATGTATGTATGAGCTGAGATGAGAGAATAAAACCTGTCCTCTCAGCCGCGGAGATAAGGTGTTTGTAATGACATCATGGTGAAATCATGTGTCCCCCTCAATGCATAGCGAGATTTCAACAAATATCCGAGATCCAAGGAATATAGTTCTTCTTTCTATGCATTTGCATTTTAAAGGTCCCCTATTATACTGTTTTTCATCAATATATTATAGGTCTCATGTCAAACATGTCTTTGAAGGGTTTGGCTTGAAATACCAATATATAAAACAGATCATTGTAGCATCCCATAATCCCCTCTGTTTCAGCCCTGTTTCCAATGTGCTGATTCTCTGTCTGTTACTTTAGATGAAAAATAAGGAGCCCCTCCCCACGCCCCTCTGAGAGAGATTTGGTTAAAAAGAACTCAATGGTGCTCTAGGAGGAGATTCAGGTGATACGGTATGTGTGTGGGGGGGGGGGGCGATTGTTGGCGATTCGTTATGACATCATAAAGTGGCCAACATCTGATCAGCTCATTTTCAGGTTTTTATATAAATGGATCAGGACACAAAGAGAATCTTTTTTCCTGAAACTTTCAGAATCTCTTTCCACAGAGGGGACACATGTTGATGTGAAGAGACATGAAGAAGTGGATTTTGCATAATAGGTGACCTTTAAAGTATATTCTTTTGACATCTTCTTTGCTTTTTACAGCTGGAATGATCTGATTGTGGGCGCACCGTTTTACTTTGACCGCATGAAGGATCAGGGAGGAGCAGTGTATATCTTCATGAATGAGAATGGATTGTTCCAAAAGAAAGCCAGCTTGGTGCTGAAGGGTCCGGCGGCCTCTGCTTTCGGCTTTGCAGTGGCTGCCATTGGCGACATCAACCAAGACGGATTCCAAGGTATGACCCTGAACGCAACATTTGTTTTTACACTGACAGGATTGTGTAAATTAAAGCGAATACCTAATTCAAAAGTTGAAAACATGGCTAAGTACTTGCACCCAGATTCATTGATAAAAAAAACTACAGAATGATAGAAGTTAAATTCCGTTTTATGATGTGTTTTTATTATTTTGTTCTTGGTTGTGCATTTACAGTTCTCCTTGAAAAGTACAGTAAAAAAGAAAGCAGTCAGTTTCTCATGTACGAATTATTTTGCGCTGTTGCTTTGATATTCTCTCAGCAGGGAAAAGTGATAATGCGTTGTGTTGTACTTTTGACTACTTCAATGAACAACACATTGAATAACACAAGTAGTGCAATGCTTCCACCTAGAGGCCCAATGTATTTGAGCAGACTGCTTTTGCATGTTTTTCCCCCAATATGTCATCTCTTCTTTGTTTCTGTGTGCAGACTTTGCAGTGGGAGCTCCATTCCACGAAACAGGAAAGGTCTACATTTGGATGGGAAGTAAAAAGGGAATCTCAGAGGAGCCCAGTCAGGTAAATGTCAGATTTTGTCATGGATGCACTTCAGATATTACAAAAAAGGCCCAGATTCATTGTGTTGACCTCACGTGTGTCATTGTCGCCCTCTGTAGGTCATTGAGGGTAAGTCAGTGGGGTCTGGACGATTTAACACCTTTGGCTACTCCATCAACGGAGGTATCGACATGGATGGAAACAGCTATCCTGATATTTTAGTTGGCTCTCTGGACGACAAAGTGGCCCTGCTCAGGTAGAAATAAGTTATTATTGTTGAGTGAAAACTTGAAAAAAGCCTTAAACCTGCATGAAAAGACACTTTGGCAGAGCAAAGATATTATATTTCTCTTTCTGTTACTGTAACTTGGGCACTGTTTGATTCTCAATATCATATTTGTATTCAGAGCTCGACCAGTCATCCACCTAACCAAGAATTTCACGGTGGAGCCATATCTTGTGGACCCAAATCAGTGTCCTGGAATTACACCATGGTAGGATTTTTTCTCAGAGCGTATAATTCTGAAACGGGATTATTTGATTTCAATGTATTAATTTGTGCTTTTTTATTTTACAGCATCACAGCGACACTGTGTTTGTCTTTCACTCTAAGCAATGGAAACAAAGACTTCAAGAAAGAAACCAGTAAGCAGTCTTTACTGAAATTACTGATTTTTGGTACAATGACAAATCGTGTAATTTGTCAATGATAAATCAGTGACGTGCTTTGACATTTTGAGATTCTCTTGTTCTAACCTAAAAAACAACAACTCTGTGTAATATAAATAGTAACCAACTCTGGAGAATCGAGCTTGCTTAAGGCTTTTCCTAAACTGCTGTAATAACGGTATAATGTACTGTGTGTGTTTCTTTGTAAAGCGGTGAATTACACAGTGGACGCTGATATAGAGAGGAGGAGAAGCTCTCGTGTTCGCTTTGCAGCCAATAATGATGACAAATACACCGGCACCCTCAGTCTGCCATCTTCCAAAAAGAAGTGTCTGACTCTGAAACTGATCGTAGTGGTAAAGCCTCAATTATCATATGTTATTTACTGCTATGGGGGTTAGGGTTAGCTGTTACCCATGCACATATCTTGACCAATATAAATGCTTGGATGATTCTACAGTCACCTGTGAGGGACAAACTGGACCCGGTGATCTTCTCCCTCAGCTTGGCCCTACAAGAACAAAAACCTAAAACCAGACGTGCCCTGCAGAACCTGGACTCATACCCAATAATCAGCCAGGAGCAGAAACTCACTCAAAGAACTGAGGTACAGAGAAGCCAACAATTGACATAGGTCTAATTGTAAATAACTATAGTAATGGTATGGCATGATATAATATTGTTTGTTGTTTTTCCTGCAGATTCATTTCCAGAAGGAGTGTGGCTCTGACAACAAATGCAGCAGTAACCTGCAGCTGACGGCCCAGTTTGGGGACAAAGATAGAATACCTTTTCCCAGGTAAAATTAAATTCCCAGTGATGAAGCCTTGTTTTTCTTGACAAATGACACTTCTTTTTGTTTAATGGGACATTTGGGGATATGTGTTTATTTACTTTCTTGCCACGACTGACTTAGATTAGAAGATTGAGACCGTTATTATGATTTAGGGTAGGCCTAAAGTTAGCATTAGCAGGCGATTAGCTTAGCTTAATTTCAAGGCAGAACAGAAGGATTTAACATGTTATACATAGTTAATTTATCCATACAAAGGTTTGGACAAAGACAGAATAGCTTCCTTTTACCTTTGTTTACAGTCTTTATGCTAAGCTACACTCCCATCTGCTGGAACTAGCTTCATATTTAGCATTTAGACTTGTATTGAGCTTCCCATCTAACTCTCTGCAAGACAGAATACGTACCCTAAACGGTTCTATTAATGTTTATATGTAGTGTCTTTATTCCTCTTTATACACAGTCTTTGATGTGAAACAATCACAAATGTTTCTCTCAGATCTTTAGCATAACACAGGGTTGCCAACTTTGGGTACCTGGCTGGAGTGAGATTTTAATATCATGGGTTTAATTTCACATATGCGCACTAAATGACTGCTATCGTGTCAGTAGCGGGACCTTAGCATATATATAGGATATACAATATATGCAAATACACAATATTGGACACAGACTATAAAGGGCACAAAGTTCCATTCACTAATGAAAGTCAAATACATGTTTGTTTCCGCTGTTTTATTGTGTGCATAGGCCAATTAATTGACTTATCGTACGATAAATACAAATGAACTCGATAAATTGCCATTTACATGAGGATGTGACTAGCTGTTTGAAAGGATGTACTTGAATTATTATTATATATTATCATTATGTCAGTGGTCTAAAATGGTCATACAACGGTGCCGACAATATTATCGTTTATCGCAATAATTTCCGGGAAAATGTATCCAACACAATTAATTTTAATTAATTATAGAGGCCTATACATGAAACACACACACACACACACACACCACACACACACACACACACACACACACACACACACACACACACACACACACACAAATAAATCTACAGACTTACTCCAAACTGCCAAATATATTAATTAACACACTCTCACGCTCATATACTCGTTGACTGTATTTTTCTAGTAGAACAATAAGCAGCAGACTTTAACTTCTTTATCATTTCTACTGGATCTTAGATCTGCGCATGCGCAATACGGGTCGGGGATTGACCAACCGGCTCCCACTGCTCTGCTGTCTGTTAACGTTGTCAAAGGTCACATGTCATGCTTTTCTGGTTATTACCCGTCCCCTTGTGTTTTATGAAGGTTTTTATGCATGTAAACGGTCTGCAGAGTCAAAACCCTCAAAGTACACCCTGTAGCGAGTAAAACTCTAACACAGAAATTACCTCCCCAAAACGCCTCGTTGGTGAAACGTCATCATCCATTGGATTTTTCCGGGTACGAGATTACGTAAACACGTACCCGGAACGAAATCGACCAATCCGTGGAGCCGTGACGTCCACAGAACCGTTACGTTAAGCCCCCGCTGATTGGTCCAAATTGACCAATCCACGGACTTCCTCACACACACACGCTCTGCTGATTTCTCCTCCCGGGCTGCAGGCTGATAACAGACAGTTGGGATCGCGGCAAAATTCTCTCTGCAGTGCAGACCCATTCTCACAGCGTTTATCAACCTTTTTCTTACTCAATATCAAACCACACTTATTGTTTTTACTTCGGCTGTGAGTTTGTGTGTGCTCAGGGTGAGTTTGGCTGTGTTTCGCTCTGTATCGCTAAACAAGGAAACGACACCTCCACGGAGCTCAGCGAGATTCACAACGTCCCGACCAATCAGAGCACACTGTGCTCACAGGGAGGGTGGGGGCTGGAGCTATTGGAGCTACAACGAGCCGTTAAAGGCAGAGAGTGAAATTCAGTGAATACACATACTTTATAGAGATGCTGTGAGAAACCAATGTGAGTTTGGAAAATTGCACAATATAAATCTATTCTAGTAGACCTCAACAATGGAATTATGATCAGTGGAAATGGCCATGACATGTCTCCTTTAAGAGTGGTGGGGGCGGATCGATAGATTGAGCAGCTGTCAACTCAACATTGTAAATAACCAACCAAAAACGATCGCCGGTTCATCTTGTTTTTGGCGTGAGAATAGTTTGCGCAGCGTGAGAGTGTGAGATTGAGAGTGAAAGCGTGGGTCACACGCCAGATGCGTGAGAGTTGGCAACCCTGCATAACACTGTGGATTAGCTGTCACTGCTACTTGCTAACAGTCACAAGCAGAATGTGGTTAAAAATAGGAATGTATATGTATTAAAAAATACATATAAAAAACAAGTGAAGACATAATTCATGTTGTTTATGTATCTCTGTGTCCAGGGATGGCAAATTCCAGAAACTTCAGTTCAACAGCAATATGAAGACGATAATTCTGATGGTGAATGTGACCAACATTCATACTAAGGTGAAGCCAGGTGAAGACGCCCACCAAGCCATGCTCAACATCTCCATCCCTGACGCAATGAGTTACGCCGGCGTCAGGTCGGAGGTACGTCTACTGGAGGGCAGCAGACGACTTAGAAATGCCAATTTATACGTCATTTAAACATGCCATGTGGTACATTACAATGTTACAGGCCTTTCTTTTTGTATGTTCCCCTATCTTATGCTACTCTTTTGTTCACTTTCTCAATATGTTTATCCAGGATCACGATGTGGAATGCAGTTTGGACGCGACAGTGATGTGTGAGCTGGGGAATCCACTTAAAGGCAATGAAAATGTATGTTTTGAAAATGATTTGATCTTATCAGTGTTGATTCGTTTCCCGTGCTAAGCAGAGTTTGAAGCCTCTCGTTGTGTTTCTTCCATTATCAGGTGACACTTGCCATCATCTTTGAGACCTCAGGATTCAATTTGTACACAAAAGAGATTATGTCTGAGCTGCTTCTGTCCACGTAAGTTTTCAAGAATGATGCACGATTATATTTGCTTAATCCATATTTTAGTATTATCTTTTTTATTTAGTGCCAAATTCAAAGTTTTGAGCTTTTGGCGCAAGAGTCTTTAGCATAGGGACACTACAAATATTGCACTTGCACACAATGTTGTAATAAGGGTTGTTTTGATCTTAGTCTTAGTGAGCAGAATGACCTGACCCCTGTGCCTGTGGCCCTGCTGATCGAACACACCATTCTCCCCTCCTTTTCCATGTGAGTCCCATTACTTAATATGACATACAGTAAAGAGCACAGAAATTCCATGCACCCTGAAGTAGTAATTGTCCCATTACATTTTTTTCCACATCATTTTTTTCTTGTGTTTCATTATTTGTACCTCTCCATTGTCCAGAGCAAACCCACTGGTGCAAACACAATTCAGTGGGACGGTGATGGGCGAGTCAGCCATGGCCAACATGAGTGACGTTGGCAGTCTGGTGGAGTTCACCTTCAATGTGAGTCACCTCCACCACTGAGACCATGTTAGACCTCCAGGACGTTATATTGCATCTATAATATGACTGCTTCCCACATTTCCCTCATCTCCACCCTGTCTTTGAAGCCAAAATGTTCATCCTTCAGAAGTTTAATATTGTGTGGGTTACGTAAGCCGTGGTTTGGGGTGTAAGCATGACCAGGGGTGGATACTATTTAGGGGTTGCAAAGTCACTGTAAAGCTCTGACTGTTATTTCACGCCATTTGTTTGATTTCTGCCACCAGGTGAACATGAATGGACAGCCTCTGGGAGACATGGGGACCCTGGCTGTGGAGTTTGAATGGCCCTTTGAGGTAGCCAACGGCAAGTGGCTCCTGTACCTGACCAAGATTGTGGTAAAAGGGGAATCGGAGGAGGAATGTAACCCTGTTGGAGAAGTGGTCAACCTACTAAATCTAACTGTAAGGATCCTATCTTTTTGATTTTTAAAAGCCACAATATGCTCCTTTTCCCCAAGAACCATATGATTTGTTTATGACCAAAAATATGGACTCTGCAGATGCAGAATGTAAACCGTTATTCAACTAGCAATGAGCCACATGAAAACAACCTTGGTTCATATTAAACCTTCGATACATGTCATGATTTTCTAGTGGCGAACCGTGTCTATCACAACTGGATCTTCTGTAGACACACACACCCCCCGCCGCCGCCGCCGCCCCCCCCTCCCCTCCGCGGCATTATAATGTCCGTCTTTTCACTGAATTGTCGTCTTGAAAAGGGTACTCAGAACAATTCCGCAACAACTTCATCTTCACCTGTTGCACTTGTCATTTCAACATTAAAAACAATAAAACGGCATGAATTGCTTCGTCGCATTCATTCTAGATCCTCTGTCTCGAGCCAGTTAACTAGCGGGCCTTCTAGAATACCCTGGAACCGAGGGGAACTCTGGAAGAACACGCCCATTGGCTACAAATCAATATATGATTGGTTGATCAAACTGTCAATCCAAACGTACGCTCTCATTCAGTGCAACGGCCAGGGCATTCTATCAAGGATGTAGAATACCTTGGTTGAAGGATATTCTACCCAGAGACCCAGAACAACATCTGATTGGTTGCTTTCTTTTCTAACACAAAACCACTGAAATGCGTAGTGCATGGTCCGAGAAGGACAAACAAATCAACGTAACACTGTAATATTACAGATCAACAACACGGATACCATTCTCATTTATTCATTTTATATACATTTTATTTATATAATTAAATCGATGTTTTGTTTGTTTTATCTGAGTGTTCTAGGGCAGTGGTTCTCAACTGGTGGGTCGCGACCCAAAAGTGGGTCGCGGACCCGTTTCGAGTGGGTCGCGGATGTGTGAGTGAAGAAAAAAAATTGGGAAAAAAAATGGAATTATTTTTTTTGTTTTTGGGGGAAAAAATCTAACTTTTATTTTGAAGGCCCGATTTTCTAACGCTGTGCATGCAGTCGGCGTTGGACTGGAAGTACCGGAGACCATAAACGGTTTTGAGAACTTCTGTCACATAGTGAGAATCTTCTCAATAAAATATCTTTGCTGAGGTTTTTTCGAGTCTTCTGGCCAATCAGAATCAAGATTGTTGCCGGAAGTCCCCACGGAGAATAACTTTGCGGTAGAACTCTTCTTTATACATCCATGGGTACAACTTCAGATAGAAATCAACACATAATGAAATATGACCATTGTTCCATCAGAAATCAACACATATGACCATATGACCATTGTTCTGTGACCTGTCAATCATCAGAGGTGGGGTCTGATGATTGACAGGTCACAGAACAATGGGAGCTATCTACCCTTACCCACAATTGAAAGTAAGTCACACAGACTATCTCCTCTTTACTCTTCTCGCGGCAAGATGTCAGAACAAAGTGAAAAACAAACAATGGCATAAAATATTATTAATATGTCGGGTAGTAATAGATTTATTTATTTTCTTCTCAGTGTACCAGAATGCATAGTTTATGTTAGTATTTCTAAAAATCTCCTGGGGGAGAATCCCCCCAGACCCCCCTGCTGGGGTTGGGTTTTCAGCATGCGTGGCTTTTTATATAGTTCAGCTTTGATTCCATCATCTCATTAAACCTTTTTTAAAAGCATACTTTAGTTCTGTGAAGGGATATAAGGGATATATGCACTGTACTTCACTTTTATTAATATTGTATGCTGAAAAGCGTATATATTACAGCACGATTTTTTGTTGAATAGATTTGAGTGCTTCAAAATGTTGGGTCGCGATTTATTGACCAAGTAAAAAGTGGGTCCCGAGGCCTGACCAGTTGAGAACCACTGTTCTAGGGTATTCTCTGAATACCTTGAAGGCCCTGACGGTTCGCCACTGTGATTTTCTCATTTTATCTTTTCTATTTCATCAACAGTACATATAAATAGCAAATTATTAGCTTTAGTAACAAGTGCGCAAGAACCGAAAACAAAACTGTATAAATCCATGCTATCAGCACTTTTAGCTAAATGCTAATGCCAGCTTAGATTACTGGCATAGCCTTTTGATATTTAGTATATCTGCATTGTCCTTTCTAAAATAAAATTTAGCAAGTTAGCATGCTAAACTCATTAGCTATATGGAACAAAACACTAAGGTAAAAATGCTTGAGTTACTCAAGTATACTTTTGTTGATATTACTGCTCAGATATCTTTGGTTATTGTAATAGTTAGAATTGTTATGAGATGGCTGATATTGAGTAAGTCTAAGTGTACTTTAACTTTCTTCCTATTGTGCTAAGAAGTGGCTTGTTACATGAGCTCTAAATGCTCCTGAGTTCAGTGTGAAGTAAAGCAGCTTGCCCTCTATGAATAAATGTCAGTGGTAAAATAGGGGTGTGAAAATGGACTCAGAACCAAACCACGGATGTTCAGAAATACATTTTGTTTAAAAAGAAAACAACGTCTGTGTCGCCACTTAGGCTACAGCCCTCACCGAGCTACAAATAGAAAGTCATAACGCGTTCTGCCTGGATATAGACAGTAGAAATGACAGTGCTATTCTGAGAAGACTTTGGTAATGTCTTTATCAAAACCAGTAATTACCACCACAAGTACTCTGATGTCATGTCTCTGTCTCATCTGCTTCCTTCTTTAATGTTTCCTTCTCCCTCTGTCGTCCTCCAGTTGGCAGGAAGCAGACAAAAGCGTATTAAACGACAGATCGTGGTGGATGATGTTAATGCGGCAAGGCCATATATTATTGAGCCTCAGGCAGCCATCACAATTCTCTCTCCTCGCAAAGAGACCTTCCTGTTGGTAAGAAATGGGTCTGTCTTATATGGAGTATATGTGCCATTCAACATAATAAAGGGCTCCTATGCATCATAGACACATTTTAAAAATCCTTATTAAGATCGTGTACATAGTATACTGTAGCTGTATATGTAGTTACAATAGTGTGCCATAAAACATATCATAGTGTAGCATAAACAAGTGATAGTATAGTGTGCCGTAATGTTTTTGTTTATAGTACAGTATGTAAAAAAATCCTAAAAAAGTGATTGTGAAATGTTGAAACAAAAAAATAATGGTAAAAATGTCATAACATTTTAAAAATAAAAGTTGCAGAAAAGACAGTATAGAATTTTGATGAATTAAGGGATTTAAAAAAATCATATTAATATGTTAATGAAAAAAAGTCATGTATGTTAAAATAGTCATAGTACAGTTAGGCATGTAAAAAAACCTCATAGTACTGTATGTCATCAATTATTCTTATAAGTAATGTTAGTTTTGGTATAGTATGTAGTTACATAAAAGATGTCATTGTTTGTTGCAGGAATGCTCGAAGGGGACGGCACGCTGCGTAACGTTTTCCTGTCCGCTGCGCAACATGACCAACTCAGCCAAGATTTATGTCCAGTCCCGGTTGTGGAACAGCACAATGCTAGAGGTTAGCACTGCAGCTAGTACACACATTATTAATAATTTAATATAATTGTGAAAGACTTCCTTTTTCGTTATATTTACACACTGAGTGTTTGTTGTGTTTCTCACACAGGACTTTTCTAACGCTCTGAGAATTATAGTCAGAGGTCAAGCCACTCTGAAGCTCATTACAGATAAACCAACCATCAGGATGGACAGACAGCCCACCATGGTGCGTAACGTTAATGAAGATGATGCTGATGAGGATGATTTTACTTAAATCGTTCCACCTTTCTTGTAGTTCACAGTAGAAATCCAGCCTCTGGAGGGGGTGGAGGTGCCCTATGAGCTCCCGCTGTGGATCATCATCTCTGCGGCTGTAGCAGGAATTCTACTACTGGGAATAATCATCCTTATACTATGGAAGGTGAGACTACCGATCATTACTGAAGGGATTACACTGTTTAACATGATGTACATGCCCTAAATCTCAACACGTTTTTTTCCCTTTTTGATAGCTGTTGACCCATTCATCTGATTTAAAGCCTCCATATCGTGCCTTTAGTCTAACCTTTCATTTACCCCCCCATGCACCATCTTCTTCCTCCTCCTCTTCCTCCTCCACCCTCAGTGTGGCTTCTTCCAGAGGGCCAGCAGGAGGGAGATGTATGAGGCCAAAGCCCAGAAGGCTGAGATGAAGATCCAGCCCTCTGAGACAGAGAAGCTGACCGAGGACTACTGAGGCCCCCCATGGGTCCCCCAACAGCACACACCAGTGGGGCTTTTGGGTAACGACAACCCTACAAATGGATTTTCTCTGGATACTGTTAATGAAGCTTGGGTTGTGATTCAACTCTCTTACCACTTAACTTTCTCTTTAACCTTTTGTCTGCTTTTTGTATGTACCTAACATCGCTTCTACTTCCCTTTCAGGCTATTAATGCGCTGCCGTTCACTTTAAAACAAGTTTATCTTCCATACTTCATCTGTCTTCCCGTTCTTTCTAAGCGTGGGTTTATCTGTTGCTTAACTTGCTTTTCCTCCGATGAACCCTTCTCCACCTAACATTTTCCAAGCTCTTCTGCTTTCTATATGCTTTTAAATGTTACCTTCCCTCTTTTCTTCTCTCTTTTTCCCTTCAGCTTGGATTCTTCAAGCGAGCCATCTACTACCGGATAATGCCAAAGCACCAAGCGGTGAGAATTCGCAAGGCAGAACGGTATCAGTTCAATCTGGGATTTCAGTTTGAGGAGCCGCAGAAAAAGTATTGGATCACCAACTGGACAGAGATGCAGCATTACTACTACTGAGGCCTTTACTTTGGGCCCTGAAACTCTCCCAGTTATACAGGTTTGACACGGGCCAATCAAAGAACATTTAGCCCGTTCAAGCCACATTCATGGACCAATCGTGGATGTTGCATTCCATTTTAATTTTTTTACTTTTGGTAGATTTCATCAACTTTCTCAGTGCAATATACTGGACAGTTTGTTTCAGACATTGTAATTTGTTAAGTATTTTTTATGAATGCAGCGCTGGAATCGGTGTTGCATTCAAGAGTATATTGTAAATTGATTACGGTGTTTGCATGTATGTTTCCATTGTTCTTCTTTCTGAGTCGTCCAAGCAAAGTGGCTTATCATTCATCATGCTTATTTCCAACATCACCATCAGAGAGTCTATTGATGTTCTCTGTGATAGTGGATATTGTTCCTGCTCTGTCCACAGGCATCACTTTGTGGTCAGCAGTCGTAGGCTATGTGAGGGTTTTAAAAATCAGTCATTAAAGGAGAACTGCACTTAGTATATATTGACCCTTCTGCTACGAATGTCTTTATGTGAATGTCCTCATCAGTGTATTTACAGTCATGTGGAAATGATCCCCAATAAGTGTCCTTATGCCACGTAGAAATAGTATTTCCCTGATAAATTCTGAGAGGTACGGAGAAACAATTGGCACTCCTTTGTGAATTATACATTTTACAGCCCGTGTTTTAATTAAATTCCACGTCAAGATTCATACAAGCACTCCTGCAACAAGTGGAAAAGCAATAGCTTCATGTCTGTATGTAGAGTTAGCCAACATGTGTTGATGAGATGATTGGAGCACACTTGATTATTTATTACACTGTCTTGTGTTATTACAGTAAAGAACCTATCTTTAAAAAATATCACAAACAGGGAGTCATGACACTGGATTCAATAATATGTCTGGAGACTGTAAGCGTGGAAAGCTACATTTTAAATTGTACATAGTGACAGGTGACAGTGAATTGACTATTTGAATGAATGCTCATGTCATTGGCCTTTGTTGTTTAATGTCCCTACGCTTTGTATTTTTGTATGAGACAGTAAGTTGACACTTGGATTGTTTCCAAGCCACTGTGGCCCCCATTGAGGTCAACCTGCAGCACTGAAAACGGACGGGATCCGGAAAACATAGTGAACAGTCTTTGGTGGGACCGAGTGTTGCGTTACCTGAGAGTCACAGGCTGCGGCCGTTACAGAGGCTGCATTCACTCTGAGAGTAAAGACAGACAGCTGAAACCGATGCACGAACTCTACTCTCTGTTGTGGTGTTATTTTTTTACTGTGCAGTTTCAATGTAATTAAATTGTTTTTAACAACCTTTGCAGTTGGATTGCTACCATCATTGTGTTTTCCATTAGATCTTGTTCAAACAAAGAACGCCAAAGAAATATTAAATGTCTCTATTGTAAAAATGCAGAAAATTCCACAAAAGATAAAGAAACAATCAATGACTTCAATGAGAACATCGAAATGTCAAAAATATAGTATGTTGAAAAAAATGCATAGAATAGTATGTAAACAAGTCATAGTATAGGAAAAAGTCGTATATGTCAAAAATGTAGTAATTTGAATGCACATCTCTTTTGTACTCAGCAATTGTAATGTAATAAAATAGTTTTATCAACCTATGCAGTTACATTGCTACTATCATAAACTGTTTTATCTTGAAGCAACACATACTGTACAGTGTACACAGTATACATATTTAATCTTTATTGTAGAAATGCAAAGGATTCAACAAAAAAACAATCAATATTCCACAAATGCAATCAATGACTTTACACACATTCATTTAAATCATTTCTTCTCTAAACATTCAAATATTGCAAATAAATTACAAAAATGTAATGTTCTTTTGCATAGGCAAAAAATAATTTCACTCCAAGTGTATACAACAAATATACAAGACTAGATAAGAAGGCCGACTAAAAAGAAAAAGCAATTTCAATCAAGTGTACTGTACGGTACACAAAAACACTGATGTTCACATTGAGTTGGTACTGTGCTAGCAACAGTTAGCCACCACTGATGATTAGTCCTTTTGCTTTAGCTCCATTGTGGATAAGGACTTTTCAGATCCCTTTTTTGACTTCCTGTACTTGTAGCCCAATAGGATGGTGGCGACCAACAGGACCACGCTGAGCACCATCAGGACCCACTGGCCGGCCACAGCAGAGGCACCGTCCACACTCAGACCCAGGAAGCCCACTTTATTATCCGTAACCTTAACTTCGCCTGCTGGACACACACACAAAGGACAAATACATCTCAATGAAAGGAAGGTTTATAACTAATTCACAAGAAAAGAGTGATAATATGTTATATAAAGAGCCAATGTATAGTATGTCGGAAAATTATGGAAATCAGTAGGCTATATCAGAAATAAATAAATATTGAAAACGTCATAGTATATGATGTAAAAATGATCAAAGTATAGTATGTTGAAAAGGTAATAGTATGGTATTTTAAATTAAAGTCATAGTAGGCTATAGTGTGTCGAAAATGAAATCAAATTATGGAAAAGCATAGGAACTGTTTTTTAGAGTCTATATGACTATGTCGAAAATATTGTGAAAGTCATAATATCGCATTGTATGCAGGCATGTATGTTGAAAATATAAAAAGCTAATGGTATTGTTTGTCAAAAAAGTCATAGTATAGTGTGTTGAAAGAAACATTTAAAAAAAAAAGCTAATGGTAGTTTGTCAAAAAGTCATAGTAGGCCTATAGTGTGTTGAAAGAAACATTTAAAAAAAACTTGTAGTACTGAAATTACACCAGATAATTCTCTTCCTCCCTATAGATGGCGCTCATCAAACATGCCTTAAAGGTAAGAATGGAGAAACCAGCTCGACTGCGCTAGAATTTGAAAGTACACAACCGGAAAAAATCTGCCCCTTCCTTCAGACTTCCTTACAGAGCCCCTCCCCCAACACACACACATGACCAATGAGGGCACGAGATACATTTGTGCACGAGATGGAAGGCTGACAGGCAGGTAGGCCATCCAGTTACTTTAGCCGGGCCGGCTCAGATCATTGGTCGTGCTTTTTACAGCGCCACGGCTTCCACTGATGACATTTTTTTATGTATTTATTGTCAACGCATTTAATGTATTCATTGCTATCGGGATGTTAAGAGCATTCCATGGAATATAACAAAAAGTGTTTCTGAAGTGAATTACCTACCCCACCTTTAATCTGTAGACTCCTGAGGCCATTACATATATTTTGTTTATTCAACATATTTTGATGCTTTGTTTCGATCACACTGTTGTTGAAACTGACATAAAAAACGAGGTTAAAAACTAACATATGTCTCCAAAGTACTGTGCATCACGATGAAAAAAGTCATGTTTATTTACACCCCTTTATACACAGAGTGAGGAAACAATCTTTATTATATTCTTTCCACAACAATTAATTATTCATCTGAATTCAGTATATCTCTCCTTTGATCTGCAGCTGTTTTCTTATTCCCATTATCTTTTCCTTGCGCTCTCTTGTTGGTTAGAATCTCATCAATCTAATCTGCACACATCTTTTCAGCACGACCTCATCAGTAAAACAAGAGGAGCAGAATATTGATTTCACTGCAAGCCACAGACAAGGAGAAAAACAAAACGATTGCCCTGTGTGAAAACATTATGCCTTTTATTTCTGGGAAGGATTTCAAAAATCATTTGGCTTGGTGATTGGAAAACATAATTAACACAGAGCAGTTGCCTACATAATTGTGCTTTTATTCACGTTTCTGTGGAAGTGTCAAAGCATGTGGATGGATGGACGTCTTGGACTTACTTTTTGGTTTCCAGTCGTACTCGGGCCACCCGCGAATATCTTGGTTCTTGTTGTTCTCTGCGTCCAGCCATTTAATGAGCGGTTCGAAATACTCCATGAGAGGCTGGGCACTCATTTTTGGCTGGCCGGTGATCATGCTCATCGCCTCGGGCCAGGGCTTGCTGAAGCCCAACTTCATCACATTACTGCAGGGACAACACAGAGAGGGTCAGAGAGGAAGATCAGTAGCAGGAGTGTGTTCTAGAGATAATTAAAACACTTTGCATGGAGCATGTTTTCACCAGCTGCCTGCACTGACAAATACTTGATGGAACTAAATAAACACAATATTCATTTTAAAGGTCCCCTATTATACTGTTTTTCATCAATATATTATAGTTCTCAGTTATATACAAATCATGTCTCTGAAGTGTTTGGCTCGAAACACCATCATTGCAGCATTACCCATAATCCCCTCTGTTTCTGCCCTGTTTCAAAAAGGGCTAATTCTCTGTCTGTTACTTTAGATGAGAATAAGGAGCCCCTCCCCACGCCCCTCTGAGAGACATTTGGTTACAAAGAACACAATGGTGCTCTAGGAGGAGATTCAGGTGATAAGGTAGGTGTGGGTGGGGGTTCCCTTGGTTGCTGATTGGCTAATGGTTACACAAGCCAACAAATCGTTATAAATATGAATAATACATTTTATTTCTATAGCGCTTTTCTTGAACCCAAAGACGCTTTACATTTGGGAGGGAGGGTAGACAAACAAAACAAGAACAAAGCCAAAAAGAAACAAAGAAACAAAACAAAACAGAAAAGCAGTCAGGAGGAAGTTGGTTGAGAGGGGGTGGGGCTTATGGATACAGAGTTGAAGAGGTGGGTTTTGAGGCGGGACTGGAACAGGGTGAGGGACTCAGACTCATGGAGGTCTTGGGGGAGGGAGTTCCAGAGCTTCGGGGCTGCCACAGAGAAGGCTCTGTTCCCGAAGCTCCGGAGTTTGGCCTTGGGGATGGAAAGCAAACCGGCTGAGGTGGATCTGAGGGACCGGGGTGGTTGGTAGAGGATGAGGAGGTCAGTGAGGTAGGGGGGGGGGGGGAGGTAGGGGGGGGGGGGGGGGGCAGATGGTGGAGGGCTTTGAAAGTGAGGACCAGGAGTTTGTAATGGATGCGGTGTGAAACGGGGAGCCAGTGAAGTTCTTTGAGGACCGGGGTGATGTGATGCTGCTGCTATTAGATCTCTTGCATCATTGGGTATATTTAAACATGCATTGTTATCTCACTTTCAACTGGTCTGTACTTGTTATTAAAGGTGGGGTAGGTAAGTTTGAGAAACCGGCTCGAGATACACTTTTTGTTATATTCCATGGAATGCTCTTAACATCCAGATAGCAATGAATATCTGAAGTGCTTTGACAAAAATCCATAAAAAAACGTCATCTGTGGAAGCCGTAGTACTGTAAAAAGCACGACCAATCATTTTAGCCGGCCCGACTAAAATAACTGGATGGCCTACCTGCCTGATCTGTGTTGGAGGAGGGGCTCTGTAAGGAAGTGGAAGATTTTCTCCGGTTCTCTATTTTCAAATTATATCGATCTCGAGCCGGTTTCTCAAACTTACCTACCCCACCTTTAACTGATATTGATGAAACTGATTTGCTTGACTGTCTCAAATTGTAATGATTGTGTGCATTGCTTGAATTTCACTTAACAGACTGTATGTGGTTTGTCTTGTGTGTCATGTTTTGTATTTTGTCTTTTTGTTTATGTATGTCTGTAAATTGTTGCTATTGTCGGGACCCCCTTGAAAACGAGATGGTGCATCTCAAGGGGTTTATCCCAATGAATAACATTTCTAATAATAAAAATAATAATGCCATGATTTGGTGTGGGTGAGGAGTCTGGCGGCTGCGTTCTGGACACGCTGGAGTCTATTGAGGGATGTAGTGCTGATGCCGTAGAGGAGTGAGTTGCAATAGTCAAGGCGGGAGGAGATGAAGGCGTGAATGAGTCGCTCAGCTGCAGGGCGGGTGAGAGAGGGACGGAGTTTGGCAATATTGCAGAGGTGGAAAAATGAGGTTTTTACAACTTGACGGATGTGGGGCTCGAGGGAGAGGGTGGGGTCAAATATAACGCCAAGGTTGCGTGCCTGGGTGGAGGGGGAAACAGGGGTGCCATCAATGGTGACTGTCAGGTTGGGGGTTTTGCTGAGGGTGGATTTGGAGCCGATGAGGAGGAGTTCAGTTGTATTGCTGTTGAGTTTGAGGAAGTTGTGTTGCATCCAGGATTTTATTGCAGTCACACAGGATTCGATGTGGGTGAGGGGGGGGGGGGGGGGGTTGTTATGACATCATAAAGTGGCCAAAATCTGATCAGCTCATTTCAGACAGGTTTTTATATAAATGGATCAGGCCAAAAAGAGAGCGAATCTTTTTTCCTCAAACTTTCAGAGTCTCTTTACACAGAGGGGACGTCCCACATGTTGATGTAGAAAAGACATGAAGAAGAGGAGACACATGTTGATGTAGAAGAGACATGAAGAAGAGGGGACACATGTTGATGTAGAAGAGACATGAAGAAGAGGGGACACATGTTGATGTAGAAGAGACATGAAGAAGAGGGGACACATGTTGATGTAGAAGAGACATGAAGAAGAGGGGACACATGTTGATGTAGAAGAGACATGAAAAAGTGGATTTTGCACAATAGGTGACCTTTAAGTAATTTCTTGTATTTATGTTCATATTTGAAATCCATTCTCTAATGAGGAAAAATCTGAGATTTGACTTCACTTCTAATGACAGTGAATGCTCCATAGGTTATGTAAAGGTTTTTCTTCTGAAACATTAGTGGTTGCATATCATTCTCTACCCAAGGTGTTTATAGATGGGTTCACTTGTGTCTTGCGTCTTACCCCATAAGCGTCCCAGCTTCTTTAGACTTGTAGATATCGCAGGTATGAAGAGGCCCGGTATGCTTGGCGGCTTCACACAGAGCCTTGTGGAACTGGAACTGGATGACGAAGCTAACGAAGTACCTGATAAAAGATCATTATGTCATTAGTTTTGCTTTAAATTCAAGAAGAAAGAAAACATCAATCACGTCAATTCTGCCTGAGGGTGATTCATTTTCTTTGTAGCCAGTCAAGGATCCTGCGTTTATCTTATCTTTACAAAGTTCACTGGAGCTGTTCCATCTGTTCGTGCTCAGTTATCATGCTTGTTCTGCAGAATCAGGAACATTTACCTCACGTATGGCACGTTAGCGGGGATGTGGAACTTTGCCCCCGGGTCAAAGTCATCCTCAGTACGGGTTACAGGTGGACACAGTCCCTGGTATTTCATTCTGCGAAGCAATAAAGAAAAATCGAGTTGTTATATAAGTAAACCATTTACAAATGTATTAATTTATTATAGTCAATCTGCTCCTCACTGATAACTTTTGTTTAATTAATAATTGATTAGAAATTCTAGATGATGAGTATTGCACTTTGTTTTGTAAGGAACTTCACCTGAGGTTCCACCACTCTTTGTTGTATTCACTCGATGGGATGCGCCCGTCAAATACCTTCCATCTCCACTGATCCATCAGATAACCAAAAGGCAGGAAGGCGATTTTGTCAAGCGCCATGCTCATCAGGAAGTTGATATCACTCTCTACAGGAAGGGACAGAAACACAAGATAATCAGCATCGTTACAACATCACAAGTTTCCACAGAACTGCACGGTACTAATGGTCACTCACCATAGTTGCTCTCTGCTTTGTCCAGGAGGCCGATGCTCTGCAGATGTTTGGGCGTGGACACGGACAGGGCGAGCACGTCGCCGATGGCCTCGTGGAAGCCGGGGTTGGCTCCATCGCGGAAGGACACGGGCTGGTCTTTGTACTGCAGGAAGTACTGGACGTGACCCATCTCATGGTGAACCGTGATCAGGTCGTCCATGGTCACAACAGTGCACTGTTTGATTCTGGAGACACAAACAAGGTCTAATTACAGAAAGAACTACCTATTGATGCGTTTTTTCTTGCAATAACACATAAAAACTGTTTTATTCTGACACCTTTAGCCTACGTTTATTTGATTTTTCCACTCTTGCATGCATGGCCGTATCTACCATTGAGGTCACCGAGGTCCGGACCTCGGTAATATTTCCCGAGCTGTGTTTACAAAACTTGTGAAATAATTGCACTAAACGGGGTTCTTTGTAGTACTTCCATTTACTGACCATGGGGGCGCTGCATAACTACGTAGCCTCGATTAAAGCAAACAGAAGAAAACGACATGTATCAACAAATCACCGCAGCCCGGACTTGTACCGGAGCAGCGGAGGAGTTTATGTTTATGTTTATTAAGGATCCCCATTAGCTTTTGCTCTCGACAAAAGCTACTCTTCCTGGGGTCCGACACTTAAAACAATACAACAATAATACAACAATAATACAGCAACATTTAGGACATAAGTCCTGACATCATTAATAACATTAAAAACATTAAAAATATCACCAATATCATCAACAACATGCGATCAAATTAAATTAGGGTTCACAGCTCACAAGGGTACATGGTCATTAGTAGATGGCCCTTCAATCTCTTCTTGAAAGAGGCTCTGGACTCTATTTCAGTAAGGTAGTTTGGCAATGAGTTCCATTCCAGTATAGCTCTATAAGACACAGAAGAGTTCAGAAGATGTGTCCTGGGTTTCGGTGCCAGTAGATGGCCTGATGTAGCTTGTCTAGTCTTATGGTCATGCTCGTCTCTTGTGTAAACTATTTGATCATAAAAATACAGTGGTTTTTTGCTAAATTGGACATTTAAAAAAAAAGTGATAATACGAGATTGCAGACGTTTCTCAACTGGAAGCCATGATAGGCTTCTATGCATAACTCCAATATGAGTGCGCTTCGAACAGTGTAGAGCTAGTCTGGCAGCCTTGTTTTGAGCTATTTGTAATTTCTGTAAATGTGTTTTTGCTGCTGATGACCATATGACCGGACAGTACTCAAGATGTGACAAAACCAGAGACTGAATGACTTGTTTCAAAGTGGTTGGTGTTACATACTTTGTACATTTTCTCGCCACAGCTATGCTCCTTCCCATTTTAGTTACGATACTGTCAATTTGCTTTATCCACCGTGAACCAGAATCAAGAACAATGCCAAGCAACTTAGTCTCGTTTACCTGTTCCACTGGCTGACCAGCCAGTGTCAGGCTTAATTGAGGATTGCTGCTTAACATGTGTCTGGATCCGAACACCATTGCTTTTGTTTTTGCAATGTTGAGTACCAGTTTGTTATTGTTGACCCAGTCTGCTATGGCTTTAATCTCTATTTTAAGTAGATAGTTTAACTCACTGCATGTTGATGCTGTACTGTACATCGTGGAATCATCAGCATACATTATTACACTGGACTTATTTAATACGTAAGGAAGGTCATTTGTGAATATAGAGTACAACAAAGGCCCAAGCGAACTCCCCTGTGGGGGGAGTGATGAGGTATCTAGAGATCTGAGTCCAGAGGAGGAGTGATGAGGTATCTAGAGATCTGAGTCCAGCGGGCTGCTTGTGTTCCTGTTCATCAGGACGTCATATGAGCAGCAGATCCTGTGTGAATGCTCTACGTTAGTCAGTGGACGTCCGACAACATGCACACTAACTTATATTGCAGCTATAGGCTAAACTTTGGTTTACATTGCGTGAATAAACTAGCTAGAGAGCTAAAGTTAATTACATTCATCCAATGTCAGAAGGATTACCTTTTAACAAACGTTGTAATGCTTTTCTTTTATTTCAATTTGAGTAAAACATCGAAGATATAACATTGTATTGTTTTCTTTTTACACTGACTCAGATATAATGAAAAGACTACGTCAGTCAGTCGAAGCTCAGAGAGAGAGAGAGAGAGAGAGAGAGAGAGAGAGAGAGAGAGAGAGGAGAGAGAGAGAGAGAGAGAGAGAGAGAGAGATAGAGAGAGAGGAGAGATAGAGAGAGAGATAGAGAGAGAGAGCGAGAGAGAGAGATATGAGTTAGAGATATATATAATCGGAGAGAGAGAGAAAAATGTGATGTATCTATAACAATAGTCTTGTGATTATGTCGTAATAACATACAATTGTATAAAACACAATTTGCTTACATCTTTGTTCTCTTTTGAGAATCAAACAAAAACAGATTTAAATAAAAAAAGAATGCAAACAAACAAGTGAAATGAACTAAATAGCTGAATTGCTTTTGATTCACTGGCAGGAGCGACAAGTGAGGAGGAGCAAAAAGTGAACAACGAGGGAGAGATTGAACAAAGAGAAAGCGTAGAGGACAGAGAGAGTAATGAACAGGAAGAACACAGAGAGACTCAAGAAGATGGAAGAGAGGCTGTAGGTTAGCCATCAGGGCCCTCTGTGAGGGCCTAAGATATTCTACAAAATAATATTTAAAAACATTAAAACAAATTATATATTTTTTAATATATTTTTTTAGTTATATTTTTCATTAGTTTTACCAAAATAACTTGATTTAATTGTATTTAAAATAACATTTCCAAAGAAATAAATCCTTCGAATCTGCCTATTCAGTTTATGTTGGAATGTGAAGAGTTAAATGAAAGAAGCCCCTCTCTGCGAGTCTGTGAAGAGAGGAGCTGTTGGACGTCCAGGCGGTCCAGCTATGAATTCACAGAGGGTTGCTATAGTAACTGAACGATAGAGTAATGTCAAATGACAGTACAATTGACCAATCATATCTTCCCGCTAAATGGGTGGGTGTTATTATCGCGGACTTTATGACAAGTTCTGCCCGCTGTGAAACGTTTCTTGTTTCCATAGCAACAACAACTTCCTGTCAACAGCGTTAACTCGCCTTCAAAATAAAAGCATGCCAAATTACACTTAAGACATACAACTGCAATGAAAGTAACAAACACAATGCAATATCCTTTTCAATTTCAAAGAACACAAATAGGGTTATTTACAGGTGTTGTTTTGTGTGGTAGAGGGTCGCTTTCATTGATGCGTTTTGCACCCCGGGCCGTTGTTTTGATATTCCGCTGAAGTATACGTATACGCTGTGACGTAATAACTCGAGGGAAGGGGTGGGGGTCAGAGGGCCTAGGTATAAAAGTCACGGCTCGCCACTGATGTTTTGTGATCATTTTAGCCTCGTCTGCATGTCCAGATCTAATAACAATCAACTGATTCTTATTATGTATTACACTTTCAAAATAATTGATGCTGACATTGTCAGCCCACTGACATGGTTTGAAATCGATATATTATCCAATTTGTGACCCCCCATAGGACTTAAAAAGCACCATAACTAGATCATGAAAATCCCAAAAATCTCGGGGGGTATCCCCCGAACTCCCCTAACATGTTTGGACCTCGGTATTTAGGAAATCCTGGATACGGCCCTGCTTGCATGACAAAGCAGAAACCTCTGGTGCTGAAAGGTGAAGTCAACTCGAGTGCCAATAATTGCAGTTCCTTAAATTGCCACTAGAGGCTTGTTCCAAAAGCACGTGAATCCCCATAGCAATGGCAAAATGGCAAACTTAACAGCAAAATGAACATGTCTAGAACAAAATATAATTTTTGTATCTATAGATTATTTACTCATTGATGACAACCCGTTAAAATTCATGTTATGTTGAGGATGAGACTCAACCCATTAGTAGATTTGTCAGGACTACATCTATTTGTATTATGGACTTTCTACGACCTATAAGCGGGAAATGTAATACTATATTGTCCCTTAATCTATATGACTATACCGAATATAGCTTTTGTGGCAAGAGATTACATAGTATTGAGAGTTTTTGATTAAATAGTAGTATTATACTGTATGTACACTACATGAGGAACTACAGGCAAGGTTATCAGTTTCTTATACTAAAATAAATCGCAAGTTGCTGCTTATTCAACTTCCATATTACATTACATTTTGTGTTTTACATCTACACTTATTTTCTTCTGATGTGTATGAATGTTAGGCAAGACCATCATGATGTCAGAGAGCACTGATGAACTTACCAGTTAAAAACAAGAAAAACTGACCTGAAGTCTTTTTTGTTGTAGAAGTCCCATGCAGAGGCGTGACACACCACCTCGCGTCCGTCAGACGGCTTCTCCAACATGGATTTGTTCCAGAACTCTTCTGGCATTTTGATCAGACCCAGAGAGGTGAAGAAATTGTCTGATTCCTCAAACATTCTCTTGGCGTCCCAGCCCTGAGCGAGAAAAAAAGAACATCAGATGAGATGTGAGTGTGAATGTATATAAGCAGTTTTTCCCGGAAATGAGGTATTTCACATTTGGACGTTTTAGAATATGTGTGACTGCACAAAGTCCAAACAGATGCCCGTTCAAAAAAAGTATAGGAGGTAACGTACCATTGAAAATATGAACACAGAATATATTCATGTTCATGTACACTTTATGTCAGTTATGGATGTCTGCTGTTTATATCCTCCACTATTCAAATCTCATTTATTGTTGGGCAAGCGTGTGTGTGAGTGTGTTTTCTTTGATTGTCCTTATATATTTATGTGTGAAAGAAAGCTGTGATCATTATGGCTCTTGTGTTCATTCACCTGGGCCACCATGGCAGGAGTGGCATCGACCTGACTGGCATCTGGGTAGGGCATGACCAAATCCATGATGCCAGACCACGTCTGCGCCCACATGTTGCCTGAAAGGACAGAAGATGGCATTCGTATATATTTTTCTTCTAATTTATGGGGCAAGTCATTCTCCGACGGTGTTAAACCGAGTGGGCTTTGTGGCTTTGAGTCAGTCCAATCGCTAACTCTGAGGAACTGTCACACACAATCTCACACCTGATGCCTCTGAAAGCAAATTAAATCCTGTCTAAATCCAAATGCATCTACCAGCCAACAACAGATTATCAATGGGGTATGCTTCCACACAAAAGGAGCATTTGGGCTAGAGTGTTAGAATCCTTTAAATTCCAAAGTGACATTTCTGGAAGCAGCCCCCAAACATTGTACTTAATCACAGTGCAGCTTTATGAAAAGGAGTCCCAAAGCGTCCCTGCTTACCCAGCAGATGAGCAGGGATGGGTCCCTTCAGGTTGATGCGCTCAGAGCCATACTTTTTAAACAGAGACCTGCGGACGTAGGCGTGCACGTTCTGATAGAGCGGCTCCAGCTCCTTCCACAGAGCCTCCAGGTCCTCCTCAAAGGTGGGGGTCTCGTACAGGGAGCGCCAGAAAGCCCCATTGTCAGAGTGGCCTACAGACAGCACCAGGGATACAAGCATTCATCAGTGACGTGTATTTAATAAGAGTATAATAATAATAATGTAATACAATACTTTTATGCAAACGTTTTAAGCCAATATCCCTGAAACCGACTATTTAAGGTATTTAGACGTAGCCTCTTTTTTTTTAACAAAACACAGAATGATATCCTTATTGTTCACAAAATGTATTTATGTTTTTCCTTTGTTATTCGGTCATTAAATCTGCCAAACTGTATGGGATAATATAATTTCACTAATATTAAAACGAGAAGAAAAACCATGTAAGTGGCCAGGTTAGTAACCAAATAAAAAACTGGCAAAAAATAATACAGAGCATAAAATGACAAGATTATACCACTTTCATGTCTTTCATTAATTTGCATGAAGATTGTTGAAAAATTCAATTGTCACACTATTCAAAATACCAAGGTGGATGTAGAATTACTCGTTGAGGTCATACCATTGAGTTTGGCAGCTGTGTTGGCCAGTTCCACATATCTCTTGTAATCCTCGCGAAGCACTTTGCCGGCAACATCTCTCCATCCCTTCCAGGCAAACAACAGCTCGTCATAATCCCTGGACTCTGCCATGATCTTCTGGAGATCTGAAGGGAACCATATCATTGTACTCCTTGTATCAAATACCAATATTTGTTCCCTTTATGATTGACATGTTTTTCACACACTCACCTGGATCCAGCGGTTGGCATGTACCATCATCTTTGCAAACCTTAGCCACACTGTACTTGGTCTCCATGTTGGATATAAGAGTGTTGTACTGAAAAGGTAAAGGAACCCACCATTAGATCGATTGTTCTTAAAAACAAACATTGTAATTATCAGGTCAGAGCCTTGGCTTTTAATAAGATATTGAATTGTTTTGCACAGAATTAGGTGGAGCTATAAATAAAAGGTTACTGAACGTACCTCTGGACCTATGAATATGTGCACAGCCCTAACTACAGCACCTTGTGCGCTAAGGTTTAATGGTTTTACTTTGCTGATTGGGATATCAGTTCAGTATCATGGAGCTAATGCGAAGCCCTGATGGGGTAAACCCCCATTACAGTGTAAATAATAAGCAAAGTCTAATGCTAAGGGGCATCACTTTTTAGTGTCGTCCAGAACGCTCTACTTCCCTTTTTCATGTTGTGCTATTGCAGCATGTTTCTAAATTTTATTTTATTTTTTGGTTTTTGAGCAATATTTGGGCGTGTTGTCAAATTGAACAACTGGTGTCTTTCTTTATTCTCTCACAAAATGGCAATTTGCATTTGTTTTACCTGCAAAGCATTAAGTTGTTTTATATTTGATGCAAACATCAGGGATTTAGTGTAAGGGAAGCTTAGTACTTTAAACCTGTGCTGCATGTTAATGGACTGGGACACAGTTCATTTTAACTTCCTCTAAGATCTAACTTTGTGTACTCTTGGTTAGCACCATTACCGCTTTTAGCTACCTAGTGTTTTGTTAGCTAGAACTAATGTATGCCTATCACTGTGAGTAAGCGTAACAGACACATTTCCCTCTATTAGGCGTCCATGTTCATTGTGTTACTGAGTTTTCTGCATCCCTGTTGCATGTACAGTGACAATTGTTTATGGAAAGCACATTTTTGTTCCCAATTCAACTAAACCATGAAACAATTTCTATAGAGCAGTTATATATAATCGTCAAACTAAACCCAGTTCCCTTCACACCTCCTCCAGTTCTGCCTTGGGCAGAGCGGCCCTCTCAATGTCGCTGAGTTTCTCGACGATGCGTTTGACCGAGCCGTCCGTGAAGTCGGTGGTGTCGTACTGACGGGCCTTCTCTCCGTACTGCAGGGTGTGGGCCGACATCTCCAGGCTCTTCTTCAGCTGAAGAGGGATAATGAATGAATACTCTTTATTTGTCTGTTCTTACATATGTAGCAGTGGAAGCAGGCTAATTGCATGGATGAAATGCACAGATGATACATGCATGCATTGGTTAGAGCAGTGCTTCTCAAATCTTTTTCAGTAATGTACCCCCTTTGAAACATTTTCTCAGCCAAGTACCCCCTGACCGACCCCGAAATGTTTTGATAGAAAAAGCCTATATATATATATATATAATTACAATATAGTAATGTTCCATCAGTGTGTGATTTATTAACTCCTTCATGCATGAATTACAACAAACTAAGGATATTTTCATCTTTATGCCATGAGAAAAAAATGTTAAACTGATTTTTAAGTAATATATGTTTAACAAACCAATGAACAAAATTATATATTATGCAAAAAATATAAAATACAATACACAAATATTATAATAAAATCCACTGTGGTGCCTGATGTGCAACTATACCATCCGAAACCCCATGCATATACAAGAAAACAGCATTAAATTAGCAGTCCCTAATGTAGTGACCACAATGCATGAAAGGTTTTTTTTTTAAAAAACGTTGTAACTGAAAAAAAGTGCAATTATAAACAAACCATGTAATAACACTGCAATTACACTATTTAGGAGTTTTAGGTCCGATGCCTCCAGTGCTTTGGAGGATGTTGTGAAGACTTTTCGCATCATCTCTTGCGAGGATCTGTACTCAGCAAGTTTTCTCTTGAAACATTCCGGTGGTTTACCAACAGTGGCGGCGCTAGGGGAAGGCTACTTGGGCTCAAGCCCCGGATGTTTTCTGAAAAGCCCCGGATGTTTCACTTAATGTTTTTTTTTGTGTTAAAACGTCTCGGGAGTAATGTGCAGTACCAAAGTCCACCAGAGAGGCAGCCGCTGCGGGACAGTAGCCTGCGTACTGCGTAGCCTTCCCTGCCCTGAAGAAGAAGTGATCCTTCCTTCCTAGTAATTATGATGAATTGGAAATGGGGGACCCTGATGTAAACAAGACCCTTAACAATTGTATGTTTTGAGCTGAACTGTACCCAATATACAAGCTGTTAATAAACTGTTCAATCAATCAATCAATGCCTGACGAGTTTTAAGCTAATAGCCTATAAAGTTATGGATATTAGAAAGCTCTTTTCATCGAAGCAGGCGCCACAAGCTGCAGCAGCATCAGTATCAGCAGCTGACAACAATGTCATCACCAGCAGTGAAGAAATGGATGATGTTTCAGGTTTGTTAATCTAATGGTGATATCTGCACTCTGGCTGACTGAGTAAGAAGTGAAAAAGAGTGATGTAACGTTAATGTTATAGCTAGTAAACATGGAGTAACCACACTAAGTATACCCTTATATGTTAGTTTGTATACAGAACATGACTAAAAATTATCCTAAGATGTAACGTTAACCCTTCATACCTCAGTCTACTTTTAAGACACTAAAATAACGTATTATAATTTTTATTTTGTTTTCGCGTGTGGAATTATAACGGCTCTCGTTTCAGTACACATAACGGAACCATAGCAACGGAACTGACAGGCAACGGAACTGCAGGCAACCCTCTGAATCAGACTCCGATTGGCTGTGACTGCATCCACTCAGAGTGTCCGATTCAGAAACGTGACTCTTACACTCTTTACGTCACAAACAAAGATGGTGGATGAGAATAGATTTATAAAACGATAAGCAATGCGCCAGAATCATCCTTTAAAACTCTACGCACATTTGTTTCACCGAAATAAGTAAACGACTGTATTTGAGTGAGTTAAGGCATTAGTTTGCTTCATTAAAGGGTGTTAATTAATAAGTGTTCTTCAGTGCCTTTTGTCCGCTTTAAGGTATTATTAAGGTAGGGTTAATGTTGCTCTCAAAGTGCACCAGATTGATGCTTTTACCTTCAATATTTAAAATATATATATTCCCGGGGGAGCATGCCCCCGGACCCCCCTAGAGGAGGCGATGACCCCCCTAAAGGATGTTCGGTCCACCCCCCACTTGTAAAAAAAAATAGCACTTTACCCCTGCACCCCCCTCAACAACTCCTGGGCTAACCCCCGGATCTCCTACAATCCTAAATCCGCCACTGCTTACCAACATGACACAGGTGTTTGGTGCTGAGATGTCTCTGGAGGTGCGCTGGTTTCATCGAGCTGTTGGCTGGTTTCTCCCCACAGAAAAAACACAATGCCTGGGGCGTGTTGCCATTTGTTGACGTGAATCCCATCAAAGCATACGCATCCTGATATTGACAGCATTTTGTTGGCTCAATTTTGGCTCTCTTTTTTTCTCCGTTGTCCACGTTCCCTGCTGTAGTGCTGCTACGTTTAAACCACGATTCCATTTCAATTACTATTTGTTATAATATAATATTGCAACTAGCTTTCCGCTCAGCGTGGTTCCGGTCTAGAGCCTGATTTAGCTCTGGTTCTACCGCAGCGCAGCCGGCTCTCAGTACCGAAACCCGGTTCTTAGATGGCCCCACTCGGCTGCCCGGCAAGAACCAATACGCTTACGTCGGAGGGGGGCGAGATTAACCTGAGCAATAACAATTAATGGCGAGTACGGCATTAAAAGTTGTAACAAGCAGTAGCGCTGAGCAAAGTAACTAGAACACGACCACACACTTGTAAAAACAGAGAAGAACCAGTTAAGCACCAGAAAAGCACAAGAACGGATCTTGAACCCTTGGGGGTTCTAGAAATATTTAATATAACATTTTATTTTCAATTTAATTTATTGTACTATGATTATTTTTGTAATCATGCATGGTATTTTTTGTAATGATTATCTCATAATACCCCATTTGAGAATCACTGGATTAGAGAATGACTAACTCAGTCCATTACTGATTCATTGACACATTTTCGATTAAGCAATACTTCTTTGATGATGCTTTTATTAATTCATGCACAAAATTAACAAAACATGCAATGGGTTTTCACATTTGATTGATGGTAGATGATGCTTGAACAACGCTAAGGTGATTTCAGTGGAGACGGCCTGTCAGAGGGTCTCACCATCTCCTGCTTATTGGCTTCATTGATGTCAGTGTTGTACTTCCAGGAGGCCTCGGTGTAGGCGTTCCACACAACCTCAGCTGTCCTGTTGTGCTCTTCTAGAAAAGCCTTTGCATTCAGCTCATCCGTGTTCTTGTCTGGTCAAAATAATGCACATCAAATCCAAATAGTTTCACTTTTAGCTAAACAATAGCGTGTGGAGAGGGAGTATATGTTTGTACCGCTTCCAGTAGATAATAAAAATGTAATGTTTGTGTGCATGCAAGAGAGTATTGTGTAATAGACTGAGGGATTTTACAGTTTACACTTTTAAACCATCCTGCAGACAACAAGATTCCTAGTTAAATCTTATAGCCAAAAAATACAATTTTCTAACTTTTTTACTTGATTCATCGAGATGAGTACTTATACTTTATTAAACAATATAATGTGAATGTGTTTTATCGTCTGTTGTTTGTTGACCGTTCATTTTGAGCGACGCTCTTACCAATATCTTCAGGGTAGCCCTCTGGGATGGGAGGAACCCAGTTAAAGTCCGGCCATCCCAATGTCTCATTCACATTTTGCTCCTCCAGCCACTTAGTAATGGGGTCAAAGTACTCCATCAGTGCGTTGGCATCCAGCCTGTTGGTACCAATGGCCGCCTGGAGCACCTCAGGCCAGGGTTTGGAAGAGCCAGCCTGGAGAATTGTCCTGGAGAAGGTAGAATACAGCTGTAAAACACCTTCACTGTTTGCTTCAATCCAGTATTCATGATCTGGGTAATAAACAAAGGAGACCCCGACAAGTCACATACTTTAAAACTGCCCCAGCTTCTGTAGAGCGGTAGATGTCACATGTGTGCAAGGGACCCGTGTGGCCAGCTTTAACACACAGTGCTTTGTGAAGCTGGAACTGCAGGATGAAGCTGATAAAATACCTGCAGGGAAAACAATTACTCCGTTATCTCTTTAGTAATATGTATTTACACTACTGCTTTTCAAAATGTTCCAAATATTTAGTTCAAAAAAGACAAATCAAGAGATGTAACTTAAGTAGAGTATTTACTAGAGTGCAAAACTACAAATGTCTTACATTTGAAGGATGCTGTAAGTGTGTGTTTTAGCAACAACTACACAAGATGATGTTTGCCTGTTATACTAAGTGTGTGTTTGGCTACATGTGTCACATTGTTTAAGAAACCAGCTGGGGCTTATTTCCTGAAGCTTCCTGCTATTGTGTGGTTATTGTATCGTGTAAGACTCAAGGGCCAGTAATTGGAGGAATGCATATACAAAATATGTTCATTGGCTTATTGTGTTCTGTATGTAAACTATTACATCGAGAAAAAAAAAGCTACCTGATGTACGGCGTGTTTCCAGGGATGTGGTATTTTGCCCCGGCATCAAAATGCTCCTCTGTGCGTTTGGTGGGTGGGCAGATGCCTTGATATTTCGTCCTTCAAAATGAAATAAGAGATGGATTAAAAACACACTGCATAGGTTACATAAGACATGAGTTCTGGAAAATATATTGAACCTAATGAGGATAGAATTTTTCCTTATTCTTTAGCTTTTATGTATCCATTAATTGACAGCTGGGCATGTGTGCTCTTTTTCCAGCAGCAGCTACTAAAGTGTGAATGCAAGCTAGTGAAACCAGCTCTACTGTTACTACCAACAATCCGGCCTAAATATTGTGCGGCTGGGATTTGCTGAGTCTCAGTCAGTGGAAGTGGATTGGCCAAAGGTTAGCCAGTCTGATAAACTCACTTAACTCTCATATTTTTAACATTTTTTACTAGCCTACAGTATATTCTACAGTGGCGTGAGGGTTCCTGAAATTCAGGTTTGGCTTTTAGTTTTGATGTGCCACCTCAAGATTTTCAGCGGACCCATCAGGCCAGCATATAACACATTTCTGGGAGCTCAAATGTCAAAGTACTATGAACAACTTACTGAATTCATGTTAGAAGCTTTTGTTTTTCCATAATATATGGAATTACAATTCAAAACTATATGTTGGATTTGGTAGATTTTAGTGATGAATCTAGTAAAAATGTATCATCCAATCCATCCAGCTTAATAGAGAGTATTAACTTATTGTTTAACTGTCCGATCTGCAACTGTTTCGTTCCCTCTCACAGTTGTCAAAATGTATTTTATTGGCTGTACATTACCTGCTCAAAACTTAACAGACTAGCTCATAAACATAGAGCATTTAGCAGCTACAGATATCAGATGGATGTACTGTAGAGACTAAAACAGAGCTAATAGAAAGTGAATATTGGATTGTAACTTATGAAGTGGACATGAATGATAATGCTAATAATGTCCCCAAGTGGCCAAAATAGTGAGTTATTACAGGTTTAAGTCATTTTCTAAAACAACAGACCATTGCATAGTTAGCATCAACACCAGTGGGAAACAGTTACTAGCTGTAGCTTCTACTGTATGCCTAAAGACATGAGTTGTTTTCAAAAAAAGTAATTAATCATCACACATCCCGGAAAACAAACTATTGTCTTAATGTGAAGTATCTTGTAAGTATATGAACCTACCTGAGGTGCCACCAGTCAGCGTTGTACCGCTCTGGAGGTGTGTTTCCACTGAACACCCCCCATCTCCACTGGTCGATGAGGTAGCCAAAGGGAAGGAAGGCTATCTTCCCCAGAGCCATCTTCAACAGGTAGTTGGTGTCCGTTTCTGGAGAAACACAGTGCAGAAATACTATTATTTTAAGCATTTGATGATGAATTAGATATTTAAAGATTCTTCTAATTAAATGTTTGCAATTCATCCACATCTCTTCTTTGGGAGGGTATTTCAGTGGCTTGGCTTAGTCTCTACCTGTGTCAGAGGTCGTAGTATTCAGTAGTCCAATGGTGTGCAGATGTTTGGGTGTGGAAACGGAAAGAGACAAAACGTCGCCAATAGCCTCGTGAAACCCGGGGTTGGCTCCGCGACGGTAGCCCACAGGCAGGTCCTTGTACTGCAGGTAATACTGGATGTGTCCCATCTCATGGTGAACAGTAAAGAGCTGCTCCATTGTTACTGTGGTGCACTGCTTGATCCTAAAGACGATGCAATTACATTATATCATCACGTTTTATAAACAAGACGAGCTATGGAGTTGGCAATGAATGAAGTGCAACTATTAACTGAACTCACTAAATCATTTTCATATAAATGAAAGCTTTAGCGCAAGTTCAATAAGGAAGACCTAACACGAGTCACTTACACGTCACTCTATGGCTCCCTTCCCCCCTCATTAAATACGAGGGCGTCACCCCTCAGCAGCCAATCGCTGCACATGCTAAATTCCTTAAATGCCTGCTCTTCCTCCCTGTCAGTTGTCATTGCAGATGATCACACGCAACCCGCCTCCACCCCTCTCGCCTCCTGTCTCCTTCAGGACAAAGCTAAACCTTCCTCCTTCAGACCGGTCTCACCTACTCATCACCACCACCAGTGTCTAGACCCCGGGGATTTCATCGGAGCGGTTCTTTCCCTCCTGAATGATTATCCTGCAAACCGGGGCCTAATCGCCAAACACCATTACATTCTCCTGTTGTATTATCATGGCAATCATTTCATTCATATGACGTGTAAACAATAAATATGTAATTCTTACATCACGTCTCTCCGGTTTGAACTGCATTCGTTGACGTTACCTGAAGTCTTTGCGGTTGTAAAAGTCCCAGGCAGACGCATGGCACACCACCTCTCGACCCTCAGGCTTCACCAGCATGGATTCTTTCCAGAACTCCTTGGGCATCTCGTCTAAATTCAGAGACGTGAAGAACTCCTCGGCCACACCAAACATGTGCGTGGCGTTATAGCCCTGTGGAGGGGACACAATTAATGGTTCAGCTCAATGCAATCTGATCAAACTAGAGTGATATAAACGCAGAGAAAAAGTTGGATTCATGATCTCATTTGAAGATGACTGTCCAACAGAATCCCGGTTGCACACAGTCTTTTTATGTCTATTATTTAGAAGCCAAATCATTCATGGTTATGAGCAGGAGCTGTAAAATCATATTTTTTTTAATTGTAAAAGTTATTTATTTTTGATTCATCTTTTATTTACAAGGAAAATGTACGCAAGAGGGGGTAGGACCAGAAAAGTAGTTTTAAGCTTCTTCTTGCCCCTGTTGAACATGACAGAGACTATTTGAGAATTTATTTTCTTTTTTCTTTTAGTTGTACCTTGAACGTTTCTTTTTGTTATAATTATTATTATTATTATAAGGAAAAATTATTATTGTTGTATGTTTTGTTTCTGACATGTTCAATAAATTGACTAAAATATAAATAAATTAAAATAAAAAGAATGTCTTAATGTGTGCATATGTATAAATGTGTCTGTTGATTGTGTGTATATATAGGATATACATATTTTTATATATATTTGTATTTTTGTATTCGGGATTGTGGGAAACGGCATTTCGATCTCTCTGTCTGTAGGCCTACACACAAACTGAAAGATTGACGATAAAGTTGACTTTGACTTTTCCCCATACTTACTTGTCGCTCCATTTCTTCAGTCACATCCAAGTTGGGCTTGTCAGGAAATGGGATCATCATACCATAAATATTGTTCCAGGTCTGGCCCCACATATTTCCTGAGAGCGAGGAAGAAAACACTCTCAAGCAACAATTCTGACTTGTTATGGGATACTCCGTCAGGGACACTGTAGGATATCGCTCTTTCACAGTAATGTGATAAGCACACAACATGACCTGCAGTGGTGCGTCCGCACCGCGATACTGTATTGTTCCTGGCATGTGTGATTACATCTTTGAGGCTTTTCCAAGCTTTGATTAACTAATCACCATTTACATTAGGGAGTTATTGGAGCGGTGACAACATATGTGTCACTACTCCAACACCCTTTGTGCACAATATAATTACCAAGGTTGTTTTAACTGAGTTTTTAACAAACTACCTAAAAGATTAAATATAAGACTTGATAAAGGAATTTGTAATTGGATTTAGATTACATAAAATGCAATTGAACCGATTCCAAATCGTATTATAGGCCTATTTTATATGATAAATCTGACTTGAAGATACTTTCTTGAATTTCCATTTTGTTGTAATTGCAGGTGTGCATTTGAATAAAAATTCCCAAAGATCTCAGCTTGTGATTTTCCCAGGGAATGTTGCCAGACACCTATTTTATAATACTGCAAATGCAGAACTATCATCATTGAAACATAAAATGATGGCCAAATTACCCAAGGATACAAAAAAAGCCAGTAAACATTTTGGTTAGGGTTGTTATCCTCTGCCTATGGACAAATGAATCCATGGTTACATGCAAGTCATACTCTTCACTTAATATTAAAATACATTTTCCAGGAAAGGGTTGAATAAAAGGCATGGGTAAATTAAAGAGCCTTTTCTGCACTCCCAAAAGAGGAAAATCTACTCCTTCATTAAGCATACTGTCGTTTTGACAGTCTGTATGTCATGTATCACACATTAACGGCTCTTGTTAAAGTGTGCATAGCAACATAAAAAAGTGAATTCCTACCCATCAGGTGGGCAGGGATGGGTCCTTTCAGGTTGATGTACTTTGGACCGTACTGGTTGTAGAGCTGGCGGCGCACAAAGGCATGCAGATTCTTGTAGAGCGGTTCAATCGTCCTGTAGAGTTTCTCTATATCCTGCTCAAAGGTCTCATACAAGCCTTTATACTCGTACCCAGAGCGCCAGTCAGCTCCAGTGTCAGCAAACCCTAAATAGGACACATTGTTATAGTTCTCTCTTTCTCACTCTTTATCTTTCCCTTCCCTTATCAGTCATTAATGACCCTTGACTCTCCTTGGGCTGCTTTCATGTCATTCTAAAGAAATGATGAATTAGTCATTTGTACCGTTATGAGCTTCAATGTTAAAGGTAAAGGGGGAATTCTTACCATCCGCTTTAGAGGCTTTGTTGCTGAGCTCCACAAACTTGGGGTAATGTTCCCTGAGAGGAACACCTGATGCATTGTGCCAGGCCTCCCACACGTACAGCAGCCTCTTGTAGCTCCTGGAGGTTGCCATGATATTTGTGAGTTCTGCGAAATAAAAAAAATATTGCACCGCATTAGTCGTGAAAAAAAGGATGGACTATAATGGGAGGCTGACCTAATCTGGAATGCAGACAAAACGTTTTTCCAAAAACAATGAAGATGTATTGTGTTTTAGTTGACTTCATGCTCTCTCTCAACAGGAAAAGCCCAGAAGAGACGCATATTCAAGAGATTAGCTTTGAGTAATGACAACTCCATGATATTCTGAGCGTCATGTAAAACAACACACATGCCAGAAATAGGACATGAGGATGGAACAAGTTGAAGACCAAAGAAGATGCTTCAAATGGTGGAAAAAGTAATGTTGACAGTCTGGTTGTTATTATAAAGACTAAAAGGATGAACCCTGAATAACCCTGCTCCACCTTAAAATGTGACAAAGACTACGAAACCAGTAATCATTTTCAGACTGTGCCTCGTCTACCTGCACATAATTAACGTTTGTACTTTCATAATTTGATTTTAAGTAGAAATAACTGTTTTTGTCATTTTGTGTGCGCCGGCAAGGATTTCTCACAATGACTTTTGGCAGTTGTTGCTGACAAAACACAGAGCCATTGTTCAGCGTTAAAAGCCGCCGACATGATGTTTCTATAGCTTTTTACTCAACACTTATGAGCCCACATACATAACACTTCCTTTGGAGAATTCTCCGAATGAATTTTGCCCATCCTGTTACTTTTCCAAGGGCAGATAATATCTAAACCACTTGGAACCTGTTTTTTTTTCAAGACTTCCCCTTCCTCCTTGTTGTGTGTTTCATACTTTTCAAAATTGCTCCGATCCTGTTTTCATGAAAAAGACCAAGGCATCTGTATCATATAATTCATGCATTTTAAGTCCCAAACTGAGTCGACATTACCTCTGCCAAGGAGTTTGTGTTCTTGTTTTGTCGGTTGTTTTTTTGTCAGAAGGATTACAGAAAAACTACTCGTCTGATTTTCATGATACTTGGTGGAAGGGTGAAGCATGTGCAAAGAAAGAGCTCATCGTATTTTGAAGTGGATCTGATTCATTTGGCTGCTGCACAAATTATTTTTTACTTTTGTTCCCATTGCGTGGCCTTGGAGGTTCTGCGCTCTCCAGTGGCCTTTCCAGCTCTATATTTACTCACCAGGATCCAGGCTCCAGCTTATGTTCGGTTCTGGATGCACCTTGGCCGTTGAGTAAATCTTGTCCATAGTGCTGAGAATTATGTTATACTGGAGACAAAAAAAAGAGATTAGAAGTCAAAAAAAGGTCAGTTTCACATCAATGTTCCCATTAGAAAACAGCTACACACCTCCTCTCTCTCAGCCAGGGGCAGGTTGGCCACTCCCAGGATCATAATCTTCTCCATCAGTACTTTGTCTTCGTTAGGGATAGTGAGGAGAACCTCAGGAGTGAAGACCTGTTTCGCCTTTAACCCCCATGCTGAGGAGAAGGCCTGCTCTTCCAGGGATGCATTCACCTACAGAAGAAAAAAAAAAGTAGTAACCATATATTCGTTACTTAAAAAACAACAATCTAAAAGTGAAAGGCCTGCCAGGAAGGGCAAAAGAGTATGTAGCATAAGACAATTAGCATCTTCATGTCTTAAAGGTCCCCGATTATACAGTTCTTCATCAATATATTATAGGTCTCAGATATATACAGAACATGTCTCTGAAGTGTTTGGCTCCAAACACCAAACAGATCATTGCAGCATTACCCATAATCCCCTCTGTTTCAGCCCTGTTTCAAAAGTGCTGATTCTCTGTCTGTTACTTTAGATGAAAATAAGGAGCCCCTCCCCACGCCCCTCTGAGAGAGATTTGGTTAAAAAGAACACAATGGTGCTCTAGGAGGAGATTCAGGTGATACGGTGGGGGGGTTACCTTGGTTGGTGATTGGCTAATGGTTACACAAGCCACAAAATCGTTATGACATCATAAAGTGGCCAAAATCGGATCGGCTCATTTTCAGACGTTTTAATAGAAATGGATCAGGACAAAAAGAGAGAGAATCTTTTTCCCTGAAACTTTCAGAGTCTCTTTACACAGAGGGGACACATGTTGATGTAGAAGAGACATGAACAAGTGGATTTTACATATTAGGTGACCTTTAAAACGAGTATTCAGAAATGTTTTCCCTTTGTAGTCAGTTTTTTTATTGATGTGACAGGAGTAGAACATGGGCAGAATTGAGAGTGCATTGGGACACAGTGGACACCTTTGAGTGGTGTGGAAAGAACCACCTGAGCTCAGTATTGCCAAGATAAAGACAAGGAAATTATGGTTGGCATGCAATTTGGTGAAGACATAAATGGTCTTTTACCGCTTTCTCCCCAAATTATAGTCTAGACTCTTAGATCCTCACTGCTATTGTAGCAAACCAGCCTGCATATCCACCAGTTTTGAGCTGAATCATCGTGATGAAGAATGTGCCATTTACAGAGGGCTGTTCATTGCACTGATTACCTGCAAGCTCTTATTATAATATTTAACAATATTAGTTGTTATCCAAAAGACAATCATAAACCAACTGTTATTGTTAAGATGTATCATAAAATTATGTGAAGACTATCCTCTCATCTAATACCTTCTGTTTGGTTTTCTTAGAAATGACCAACAGACGCTTGCGTGCCTTTTTCTCCCTTGTTATAACTGCTTTAACTGCAACACGTCTCCATCTGTACCTTGATGTGTTTCTTGACATCTTCCCTCTTGGATCAATAAAGTGTTATCTTATCTGTCTATTGAGGGCAAGGACAGAACAGCGAAACAATCATAGCTCAAGGATAATATTTGAGAAATGACTTGATGTTCATGTATGGCCTCGTTGGATGTCAGGAGCTTTTCTTTACGGCACTCTTAAAGGTCATGGACGGAGGTGTTTCTATGTGTAATGACAGTGCTGGGACAATAGATGGATTCAAGGCTGCTGTGCATGGATTTGTCACATTGATTTGCTCCAATTTAAAATGAACTACTGCTGTATTGTGACAGCACTTTCTTTCTGTCCTTTGCCATTTGATTGCCTCTTTTTTTTTTACTGTGTTTAAACCCTGTTAAAGTTGAGAAATCACACTGCATATTGGGCTGGCTCAGTTACACTTGGTAAACATGTTCATACTGTTGAGGTTACCACATCCTGATGAAACTGGTCAAACAGTGGCTTCATTCCAGCGATGTTTTCGTGGAAGTGTTTCTTATCTGTGTCTTTCTCACAGCCCTCACTAAAACAACATGCTGCAGAGGGAACACTGGAGACAGTGAGCTGAAGCATTAACTCCGACCTTTGTGCTCTCAATCTACGTCTTTTTCTCAATGGTTTTTTCCAGCCTGCCTACACCCATCCATCCTCCCAGATAATCATTCTCAAACAAAGAAGCACAATACAGATACCGACATGCCGATTCTCTTTTCTTCAAGGTCTTGTTGTTAGACAAGCTGCAAGGAATATTGTCATTTGTAAAGAGGTTACATTGCCTTTTAAATTATTATACGTTTATACTAATTTACCCTTTGAACACATAAACTGGACTTAAAAAGCAACACCAAGGGTTTATATCCACAATAAAAAGCACATGCTCATTGATTTAGCTTTTAAAAGCTAAGTGAGTATCTCGTTAAATATAGAGGTAGAAATTGTTGAATTAGTAGAAGAAGAAAAAAAACGTTCCCAAAGGATTTGTACTGTTATATATAAGGTAGTTCTCCAACTTCTCATTCGAATCACACAGAAAAGCTAGCAGTGAAGCGAGCCTCAGGTCTGATTGTGACACTTGAAGGCAGCTAATGGTATTTCATTCTGGGGTTCAAAGGACATGAGCCATTGATATCCACTCATCAGTTTATATTTAGCTTGATTCCACATGTCTAACATGAGCCAAATCACCCTCACCTCGAAGCCTGGGAGGCAGATTTGCATGCATGCTTTGTGTGCTAAGGGCCCAGTGTACATTTTGCAACTTAATATGCCACCTTATTACAATAGTCACAGTGTTAAGCAATATATTTAGAGTGCAGTTGGAACATTATTTTCTGTCAGGGTGAATCGCCCCGCTCTCCCTGGCTGCCAGTTTAGATGCAGCTCAGGGCTCTGATCCACTTTGATCCCATCTTTGATCTGCCCATGCTCGTACATTACATCTAAAATCCCACTCATCTTCCACCTTACTACATTCTGGAGAGCAGAACAAATTCTGCAGTGTGACCCTGTTGACTCTGGTGAGGTGGGGGCTCCACATTCACACCTATTCAATGTGTGAGGAGACCAAAGCCTGGACAGTGTACTGAAATCCTGTTGTGACAGCTGTCCAAGCAGACGTATACAGAGGCTTTGGCCAATTTGCTTTTGCAAGTTTTTATGACAGAATAAGCTTGTTTTGTTCGCACATAGCCATGAATATGGATGTATTGACTCTTGTGCCTGAAGGCAAATAAACAGTCTTTCACACTGTGCAGTTTTATTGCAGTCTGCTGCCTGGCTGTTCACTTCTCCTGCTTTATTGCCAGTATCCTCTCCCCCTCGTCTACAATGTTTATGCAAATGTTTCACAGGTGTATACTGAGATGAAAACCATAAAGTGTTTCAAATGTTTCATATCTTGTCTCCACACATTTCTGTTCAGATAAGGCTGCCAATGTGGACAATTTGGATAATAAAGACCATTGGTGTGTGTAAAACTGCATCCTGTGAATCCATCTGAAGACATTTTATCAAGTAAAAAATATCATAAAACACACAGTTAAACTAATGAAAAGCCAACCAAATGCCATGCAAGGCCCCCTAGAAATGTTTTCGAAACTTGGAGACGCTCGCACCGCAGGCATCCAGATTTGTTTTGTATTTCAGAAAAACACAAGCTGAGTTGGCTACGTTGGGAGGAAACTGAGCATGTCAATTTGGAGAGAAATGAATAAGGGGTGATCTCCAAATCAAGCAGGGCTCAGCTCCACAGAAACCTTTGACCACGCATTAATTTACACTGACGTGGTGCCAACGCTGGCGAGAACTGATTTCAATGGGCCAATTTCATATTTCATAGCAGCATGAGAGAAAGGTTGCCCTCCAAGCTCTGAGGCTCCAGGAGCTGACTCACCTGAAGCTCTGAGTTGTGGTCTGTGATGTTGGTGTTGTAGTTCCAGCTGGCGGAGGAGCTCATGAAGAACACCTCCTCGGCGGTGCTGTTGTAATCGTTGAGGAATTTCAGGGCATCGCCCAAGGTGTTCTGATACACCCCTGGCAGCCAGCTCTCTGGCAGAGCCTCACAGAGTCCACACACTGGCAGCAGCAGCAGCACTGACCACAGCAACCTGTCCATGCCAGTGGCCATGGTGAGCCTCCACCCAAGACCAAAATGGAGAAAAACTTTAAAAGAGTTGGAAGGAGCTAAAAATACACTTTCTCCCAAGAAGTGAGAGTACACCTTCCCCCAGGAGCTGCTGTCTCATCCGCTCCCTCGCCTGGCTGCTGGTGAAATGCACAGAAGCCAATGAGAGCTTCTTTTTAAGTGTCAGTTTAACCCTGCCCACACTGCCTTCCCTCTTTCCACTTGCCCACTTACTTACTACTATCTTTCCTCCGTCCCTCCTCCTCCTGCTTTCCGTTCAGCAGACGGAATTCAGATGGATGCCGGTATCTTTGATCAAATCGAAGTTTGCATAACTGTACTAGATGTGAGATGATATGACACACCAGTGCAGCCTGCCTGTGGAGTGGCGGATCCTCACTAACTAGCACTGAGCGTCTGGGAGGGATTCCTACACTTTGCTCTCTGTTCCCTCCTTCAACTTAGTGACAACCGAGGGAGGGGGGTTATAAAAGGCAGGGGAAATAAAAGAGAGAGGATTGGGGAATGAAACAAGAGGGGGATGAACGGGTTAAAGGCTGAGATTTGGAAAGGCTGTAAGAGATTAGCACAAAGAATGACAGAGGAACAAAATGGTGAAAGGGGCTCACCTTGAGTTGTGTCTTTATGCAGCACATCTTCTTTGTCCCTGATCAGAGGAAATAAAAACATACAGCACATCATTACAAATGGAAACATGTTTTATGTGATACGGATTCCCACACAAAATCCTGCAACAACCCCAATAAGAGACAGCTGATGGGTCTTTTTTAAGAACAAGGAGGTTCACAGCTGTCAGGCAGTGGAGGGATCTCAAGCTGTCTCCATTCTTCTCTATAGTCAAATCTTTATTGTATAAATAGTCCCACTATACTGTAGCATTTAAAAAGCCATATTCCACAGGCTGTCGCACAGCAACAGTCAGTGCAAGTAATACATTTCATATCAGTCAATGGCAGAATTACACTCTATTTCGTCATCATTTAAGTTGCGCTGACGGCTTTTTTCTTATCATACATAGTGTTACTGTTACCATTTAAATAATGAATTATATTTATTACTTTTATTTGAAATCAAATGCACCTGTTTTAGATAATATATTTATTTTGATGTGTTGATTTACAGGTTGGTTGTTATTTGTATTGTTAATGTATTTTATTATATTAACTATCTATTTATCAAATTAAAATGTTATGTTATGAACACTATACAATGTCTCTATTTTTGTAGATACCAGAATACATGACACAATGAATCTTTGTGATATATTTATGTTCTCTAGTTTAAATAATCATACCAGTATTTAAACAATGTATGCTGGTCACCTGGAATCCTGGTAAGCTTCCAGCATGGTATATTTAATACTGTTATTAAACATAAACTGGTGATAGATGGATGCTGTTTTTTTTAGCTGGCCAGGATGGCTGGTTCAGCTGGTTCAGCTGGTGCACCAGCTGAACCAGCTGAACCAGCCATCCTGGCCGGCCCCTGGTCAACTTAGCTGGTCAGGCTGGTTGACCAGCCTGACCAGCTAAGTTGAACCAGCTCAACTGGCACATACAAGTGCAGGGCAAGAGCAATAAGTGGGTGACAATTATCCCTTGAACTGCATAAATGCAGCCTAATAAACAGCTGATTTCTAATAACCAATAACAAATAGTAGGCTGTTTGTGTGTTTACTGTTTTACGATGTCCCATGTGTTTAAGACATCTGAGGAGTGTCCTCCCTCTTTAGGTGAGAATTATCCCTTGAACGGCATAAATGCAGCCTAATAAACAGCTGATTTCTAATAACTAATAGTACTGTATTTTTTGTTCTGATGCCCCCCCCGTTGACATTTCATGTGGCCGGACTGGGTCAGTTTTCAAGGCTGAATTCTAGTCCCAGTCTGCCCCTGTTGCTAGCTGCTACTGCAGATCCAGGAGTGGTTCTAGGAGGGGCAGGGGGGCCAGTGCCCCCCTAACACTGACTTTGGACCACCCTGTGGCCCCCCTGAAAAAAGTTTATGATTAAACGATTTTTTTGGCTGACGGAATAGGCGTAACTAACGCTATTTGTCTTTCTAGTCGGACCAATTGATTAGAGCGTAAAAACTGTGACTATAAGTATCTGAAATAAATATGTGTACTGAAACAAATACCAATAACTGTATTGCATTGTTTTTTTATGCGCAATTACTTCATACTGTCTTTGTCTTTTTCGTCCCGCATTTATTGTGCCCCCCTCAGAAAATAACTGGCCCCAGCCTGGCCCCCCCAGTCACATTGGTCTAGAACCGCCACTGTGCAGATGTACAGACATCGTTGCGAGCTTGTGCAAAATATGCACACCCTAAAACAGAGCCTTTAAATACAGGAAGTGGCTAATTAGTAAATGTAAGACACATAATTAGAGGGAGTGGGCGATTGAGACCTTACATTTAGAGATATTTTTCCTATCTTTAGATTCGATTAGTTTTTTGGTGCTTTTGTTTTGGTTAGTATATAAAACGAGTATTCTGGGATTATTTGTCTTGCTTTGTTTTAAAGAAGTCGTTATATATATTCCCCTTTGTGTTCCAGTTAATTGGTCAGATTTAGTCTTCTTTTGTGAGGTTAATCTGTTCAGTTTTAGAGTTAGCAGAGCCTCAGCATTTAAAAAGCCATATTCCACAGGCTGTCGCACAGCAACAGTCAGTGCAAGTAGTACAGTTGATATCAGTCAATGGCAGAATTACACTCTATTTCTTGCTATAACTAACAAGTAAACAAAGAATACTCAGAGTTGCTCTTAATCTCCAATTGAGCTGTTACACAATCTCATCTGCCTAGGGGAGCTGTTCGGACAAGCGAAATTGGCCAATACAGAATTATTTTAAATGAATCATAAATGTAATGTCCATGGTGGATCACTTAGAACATTACACAGTGTTTTATAAAACAGGAAAAGGTGTATTTGAACCATTTGAAATTGATTATGAAATCACATCCCTTTTTGCATTTACCTTTATTAATTACCTCTTTAGTTATTTTACTGTTGGGAGATACCAGAATACATGACACAATGAATCTCTGTAATATATTTATGTTCTCTAGTTTAAATAATCATACTAGTATTTAAACAATGTATGCTGGTCACCTGGAATCCTGGTAAGCTTCCAGCATGGTATATTTAATACTATTATTAAACATAAACTGGTGATAGATGGATGCTGTTTTTTTTAGCTGGCCAGGATGGCTGGTTCAGCTGGTTCAGCTGGTTCAGCTGGTGCACCAGCTAAACCAGCCATCCTGGCCAGCTAAAGTGTCCAAAACCCCTCTAAACCAGCTAGGCTGGATGACCAGCCTGACCAGCTATGTTGGTCGAGGCTGTTTTTTTCAGCAGGGTAGACGCCGCAGCAGACAGGGAGAATGAAAAAACATGGATACAAATCAAAGAAAACGAAAAGAAAAAGGTGGGGCTGAGAAGTCAAGAGAAAAAAGGTGAAGTCACTCGCAGGTGAAGCATATAAATGTTGCAAATTGACAGACCTTTTTGGCAGCAGCGCTGCTACAAGCACTATCATCAGCAGCTTAGAACAAGTGCAAGATGATGAAGAGAATGATGAGGGCGCGAGTTCAGATATACAGCCAGCCTCCTGCATTCATGATGAGGGACAGAGAGTTGAGCTGCTGGAAGAACCAGCTCAACTGGCACATACAAGTGCAGGGCAAGAGCAAGAAGTGGGTGACAATTATCCCTTGAACTGCATAAATGCAGCCTAATAAACAGCTGATTTCTAATAACCAATAACAAATAGTAGGCTGTTTGTGTGTTTACTGTTTTACGATGTCCCATGTGTTTAAGACATCTGAGGAGTGTCCTCCCTCTTTAGGTGAGAATTATCCCTTGAACGGCATAAATGCAGCCTAATAAACAGCTGATTTCTAATAACTAATAGTACTGTATTTTTTGTTCTGATGCCCCCCCGTTGACATTTCATGTGGCCGGACTGGGTCAGTTTTCAAGGCTGAATTCTAGTCCCAGTCTGCCCCTGTTGCTAGCTGCTACTGCAGATCCAGGAGTGGTTCTAGGAGGGGCAGGGGGGCCAGTGCCCCCCTAACACTGACTTTGGACCACCCTGTGGCCCCCCTGAAAAAAGTTTATGATTAAACGATTTTTTTGGCTGACGGAATAGGCGTAACTAACGCTATTTGTCTTTCTAGTCGGACCAATTGATTAGAGCGTAAAAACTGTGACTATAAGTATCTGAAATAAATATGTGTACTGAAACAAATACCAATAACTGTATTGCATTGTTTTTTTATGCGCAATTACTTCCTACTGTCTTTGTCTTTTTCGTCCCGCATTTATTGTGCCCCCCTCAGAAAATAACTGGCCCCAGCCTGGCCCCCCCAGTCACATTGGTCTAGAACCGCCACTGTGCAGATGTACAGACATCGTTGCGAGCTTGTGCAAAATATGCAAACCCTAAAACAGAGCCCTTAAATACAGGAAGTGGCTAATTAGTAAATGTAAGACACATAATTAGAGGGAGTGGGCGATTGAGACCTTACATTTAGAGATATTTTTCCTATCTTTAGATTCGATTAGTTTTTTGGTGCTTTTGTTTTGGTTAGTATATAAAACGAGTATTCTGGGATTATTTGTCTTGCTTTGTTTTAAAGAAGTCGTTATATATATTCCCCTTTGTGTTCCAGTTAATTGGTCAGATTTAGTCTTCTTTTGTGAGGTTAATCTGTTCAGTTTTAGAGTTAGCAGAGCCTCAGCATTTAAAAAGCCATATTCCACAGGCTGTCGCACAGCAACAGTCAGTGCAAGTAGTACAGTTGATATCAGTCAATGGCAGAATTACACTCTATTTCTTGCTATAACTAACAAGTAAACAAAGAATACTCAGAGTTGCTCTTAATCTCCAATTGAGCTGTTACACAATCTCATCTGCCTAGGGGAGCTGTTCGGACAAGCGAAATTGGCCAATACAGAATTATTTTAAATGAATCATAAATGTAATGTCCATGGTGGATCACTTAGAACATTACACAGTGTTTTATAAAACAGGAAAAGGTGTATTTGAACCATTTGAAATTGATTATGAAATCACATCCCTTTTTGCATTTACCTTTATTAATTACCTCTTTAGTTATTTTACTGTTGGGAGATACCAGAATACATGACACAATGAATCTCTGTAATATATTTATGTTCTCTAGTTTAAATAATCATACTAGTATTTAAACAATGTATGCTGGTCACCTGGAATCCTGGTAAGCTTCCAGCATGGTATATTTAATACTATTATTAAACATAAACTGGTGATAGATGGATGCTGTTTTTTTTAGCTGGCCAGGATGGCTGGTTCAGCTGGTTCAGCTGGTTCAGCTGGTTCAGCTGGTGCACCAGCTAAACCAGCCATCCTGGCCAGCTAAAGTGTCCAAAACCCCTCTAAACCAGCTAGGCTGGATGACCAGCCTGACCAGCTATGTTGGTCGAGGCTGTTTTTTTCAGCAGGGTAGACGCCACAGCAGACAGGGAGAATGAAAAAACATGGATACAAATCAAAGAAAATGAAAAGAAAAAGGTGGGGCTGAGAAGTCAAGAGAAAAAAGGTGAAGTCACTCACAGGTGAAGCATATAAATGTTGCAAATTGACAGACCTTTTTGGCAGCAGCGCTGCTACAAGCACTATCATCAGCAGCTTAGAACAAGTGCAAGATGATGAAGAGAATGATGAGGGCGCGAGTTCAGATATACAGCCAGCCTCCTGCGTTCATGATGAGGGACAGAGAGTTGAGCTGGTGGAAGAACCCGTTGACATTTCATGTGGCCGGACTGGGTCAGTTTCCAGGACTGAATTCTAGTCCCAGTCTGCCCCTGTTGCTAGCTGCTGCTGCAGATGTACAGACATCCTTGCAAGCTTGTGCAAAATATGCACACCCTAAAACAGAGCCCTTAAATACAGGAAGTGGCTAATTAGTAAATGTAAGACACATAATTAGAGGGAGTGGGCGATTGAGACCTTACATTTACAGATATTTTTCCTATCTTTAGATTCAATTAGTTTTTTGGTGCTTTTGTTTTGGTTAGTATATAAAACGAGTATTCTGGGATTATTTGTCTTGCTTTGTTTTAAAGAAGTCGTTATATATATTCCCCTTTGTGTTCCAGTTAATTGGTCAGATATAGTCTTCTTTTGTGAGGTTAATCTGTTCAGTTTTAGAGTTAGCAGAGCCTCAGCATTTAAAAAGCCATATTCCACAGGCTGTCGCACAGCAACAGTCAGTGCAAGTAGTACAGTTGATATCAGTCAATGGCAGAATTACACTCTATTTCTTGCTATAACTAACAAGTAAACAAAGAATACTCAGAGTTGCTCTTAATCTCCAATTGAGCTGTTACACAATCTCATCTGCCTAGGGGAGCTGTTCGGACAAGCGAAATTGGCCAATACAGAATTATTTTAAATGAATCATAAATGTAATGTCCATGGTGGATCACTTAGAACATTACACAGTGTTTTATAAAACAGGAAAAGGTGTATTTGAACCATTTGAAATTGATTATGAAATCACATCCCTTTTTGCATTTACCTTTATTAATTACCTCTTTAGTTATGTTACTGTTGGGAGATACCAGAATACATGACACAATGAATCTCTGTAATATATTTATGTTCTCTAGTTTAAATAATCATACTAGTATTTAAACAATGTATGCTGGTCACCTGCTTTGTTTTAAAGAAGTCGTTATATATATTCCCCTTTGTGTTCCAGTTAATTGGTCAGATTTAGTCTTCTTTTGTGAGGTTAATCTGTTCAGTTTTAGAGTTAGCAGAGCCTCTGTAATTGGCCTTCCACATCTTTGCTAATTTTGTTATATTTACATTTTTAAAAAGCCTATTGGTTACTCCTCATACTGCCAGCTCGGACGAAATAAAAAAACATCTATATTGATTCTGACTTGTCTACATACAACTCACAGGTTTATCATTACTTTGAGAAAAAAGGTTATTAATTTTCCCCTTTTAGAAGTGTAGTTATGGTCATTTGTTCTGGAAATGTCACTTTCGAGCCTGTGACCTGAAAAACAGGCTTGGGGCTTAACAGGTTAAAGACCCCTCCACTTTACACACAGTGATCTGGTCCATTGTTCATGGAAAAATGACGGCAGCTTTAAATTACAAAGTGACACTTTTATTGTTTGATTGGCTTCCTGTCACATTTCCACTGCAGTCCCCTTTATGCTTTATGATGCCATGTTAATGCCTGTTAAAGTCCATCAGCTGCCTCTGTTGCTAACAGTTATTCATTCACCTGATCCCATAACTGGAATTGGTTACACTTTGAACAGAAATTTAAAATACCGAAAACATGTGTGCTCTTTTCTTGGCAATGTTTTGAATGGGTACGTAAAATGTTACTCAAATTATACCATATTGTATATGTCTGATTACACCATAGAGAGATTAAATACATTATACAAAGTCAAATGATAACTCAAACCGTGTCATAACATTAAATCTGAGTTTTGTCATAGATTATTTCATGTTAGAAGACCACCTGTATTTAATATTTTACTTGTGTTACAGCCAAAAACAAACTATATGTTCCCTTTTCCCGCTTGCTGTTGATATTAAAACCTCAAATATTAACTGTTTTGACATTGACGGTTAGCTAAGAACATTTCTGAAAGACTTTAAGCACTGTTAAAAAACATGGGAGTCAGTAAAAGTTGCATAATCTGACAAGAAGAAAGAATCAGTGACTGAATGAGGCCAGAAACAAGATATTGTAAATTGCTTATCGAGAGAATCATAAAACTGAATGACTTCTTCAGCTAAAAGACTTCTTCTTAAGAGTTTGGTTTACTTTTTTCTCGAGATTGTACGAAGTGTTTATGGATTGTATTTTTAGATTTGTTAATAATAAACACATGGGATTATTTTTGACCGTTTAATTCATAGTTTAAACTCATATCTGCCAGGGTCATGTAAGGTATCTGATTTATAGCGATCATCACATCAGAGTGGCTTTTACCTTGACATTCACATTGCTACAATAAATTAATATTATGGTATTAAAATAATATTTAATGGTGGAATACATGCTGATAAGGATTAACAGATAAGGATGTTATTTAAAATATGCTGACATTTTTACTTTTGAACTAAATAAACTGATCACTTGGTGTAACTTAAAGGTGGGGTAGGTCATTTTGGAGAAACCAACTCGAGTGCGCTAGAATTTGAAAATACACAACCGGAAAAAATCTGCCACTTCCTTACAGAGCCCCTCCTCCAACACACACGAACGCGCACATGACCAATGAGGGGACGAGATAAGTTTGTGCACAGATGGAAGGCTGACAGGCAGGTAGGCCATCCAGCTACTTTAGCCGGGCCGGCTCAGATGATTGGTCGTGCTTTTTACAGCGCTACGGCTTCCACAGATTAATTTCTTTATGGATTTTTTGTCAAAGCACTTCAGATATTCATTGCTATCGGGATGTTAAGAGCATTCCATGGAATATAACAAAAAGTGTATCTCGAGCCGGTTTCTCAAACTTACTTACCCCACCTTTAAGGTTGTTATGATTCCTTGCAACACACTGAAGATTTAAAGTAAGTGAATCAACACTTAACATGTCGACTGTGATGTCTTTATGTAAAACACTGATTGAAAGTGAATTGTTTGCAGGTCAAGGCAGAGAGAGAGCGATTATCAACTCACAATGAGACAGCGATTGCATGTTCATGAGTAGTTCAGGGTCATGAGTTCAGCCTGGGATTAAAATAACACCGCACTGTCCTGCAGACGACCCTCTGAGCTCAGATCTGCATCGCTCGGGATAAGAGGAGTCATCATAGATATCTGTCTGACAGTGATAGTGAAGTACATTTACTCATATACTTACATGAAATGTTAAGATACTTGTAGTTATTTTTTATTTGATGCTACTTTATACTCCACTCAATTTTAGAAGTCAATAGCGTAATTTTTACTCCTCTAAGATTATTGTATATGTTTACTAGATTCAGATTATTATTTAATGCAAAATATGAATGAATTTATCAAAAAACATTGACTATTAGATACAGGTTAAAGAAAGTAATGAAAAAAGCTCCACATTAACCAGCTGGGATGACTCAATCCAGTAATTGAATATATAGACAATGAAATAGGCCATATGGATAACGGGTACTTTTGGTACACTAATTACATTTGCATGCCAATAATTTTGTACTTTTACTTAATCAATACTTTGAATGCAGGTTTTTTTTAGTTGTGACAGAGTATGTTTTACAATTTTTGATTGCTACATTTACTCAAGTAAAGTATCTTAATGCGTCAATGCGGAAATAAAAACATCTGCTAAGAAAATAAATACATATCACAGGGTTTTTTTTTATCAGTGGTGGAATGAAATAAAAATGTATTTGCTCAAATACTTAAGTACAGTCTTGAGGTACTTGAATATTAAAAGTACTTCTTACTTCTATTAACTTTCACTTTTTACTCCACTTGATTTATCTGACAGCTAGTAACATTACAGATTCAGGTTATTAGCTGATAATATAACAACTAATAATTAAGCATTGACACATTTAACAGCTGAGATGAATACATTCATGCTTGAATAATATATTTTTTTAAAGTCCAGTTAGTTACTATGAATGATTCTGCAATAACAACTACTTTTTTTGGTGCTTAAAGATGTTGATGCAAATACTTTGTAGTAACATTTTGAATGTAGGACTTTTACTTCACAGTTGAGTATGGCTTCTTTTACTTACAGTAACTGAAAGACCTGAGTACTGCTTCCACCTCTCTGGTTTTCTATTGTATAACAAAGCCAGTGGCTTAAAAAAAAAGTTTGTGTAAAGGGAAGCAGCAGGTGCCTGGAAACTAATTGGAATGGAGCTAACAATGAGTATTAACCACTGTGTGTGTGTGTGTGTGTGTGTGTGTGTGTGTGTGTGTGTGTGTGTGTGTGTGTGTGTGTGTGTGTGTGTGTGTGTGTGTGTGTGTGTGTGTGTGTGTGTGTCCTGAGAATGTAGTTTTCCTGAAGTCTCTGGCACTATAATTGAATTTGGCTTTCCTTTGATGGAACTCTGTGAAGTGTGGAGAGGCTTTGATAGATCCCGAACATCCAATCTCCACAGACAGGCATATGTTGCACACTATTGGACATATATGCTGTAGTGCTGTGTGTGTGTGTGTGTGTGTGTGTGTGTGTGTGTGTGTGTGTGTGTGTGTGTGTGTGTGTGTGTGTGTGTGTGTGTGTGTGTGTGTGTGTGTGTGTGTGTGTGTGTGTATACTGTGGGGTGTAACTCACTAACTTGCAATTTCCTAACCTACATACAGTTCAGATGAATCTGTATTCAAATTGCATGATGCATTTGTCCTGTTATGCAAAATTTGATAGGCCTCAGCTGTGGAGAGTATGTGCTGCAGGGAGGTGGATGCACCTCGCACAACACACCCAGGAACGAACGCTAGCTCCAGTCCTTTTCCTGTTAGGGAAACTGGACTCGATGCCCTGACAGGCTGGAGTTTGTGCAACCTGCACACAAGCTCACCATGATAAAAAAAAATGGTGAAATGCAATGTAAAATTACCAAAAAAATACCAGGTCACTAAATCACAACCGCTCAAACCAACTACAAACTACTACCGCGGATTGGGCAGAGAAGGAGTCCGAGAAAGTTGCTCCCCCATGTGACGTAATATGACGCGTTTGACATATGACGTTACAAAAAGTAGTTTTTAGTAGCAGAGCTCAAAACGGCTCTTTTCCCTCTGAATTCCTGCCCTTATGTCTCGTAAAACATATCAAATCCTGCATTAACTTTTTTAATTGTAATTTTCAGGCAAGGTTAAGCATAAATCTATTTTTTTTTAAAAACCTGCAAGTTGCTCTTTAATATATCAAACGTTATTATATGGCTTCACAGTGTGTACTGTACAGCATATGACACCATCTGTCTTTACACTCTTGCAGCTGACAGAGAAGACCTTGGGAACAGATGAAGGATCCCTCCCCCGGTACAAACAGATGTGAAAGAGATGTCATGTGTATCGATTAAATGATAAGGAAAAACAGATGTATCCAGGAGGATGTGAAAAATCTTTCAGGTGTTGCCAAAAATAAAAAAGTAGGCCTCGTCAGGCATGACCATATTAAACATTTGAAAGCCCCTGCACACCACTGTCAGTGTGCACAGGTGTGTTTTCACTTGTCATGTGTGTGACATTCACAATGCTTCTGTTCTGTTCCAGCATCCCCGGCAGTAAATCAATACAAGGACCCTAAAACCAAAGCAGCTAATTGGAATCCAGCCATCATTCATTTTATCATGTACACCTGTGAAAAAGAATATATCTTTCACACGTCAACTAGATGATAGATGATACCTTTTTAGAGGGTAGAGTTATGTTTGTCAACTGGCAATCCAGGCATGAGTATAAATAAGAGCATAAAACAGCAGTGAGCTATTCATGCTTTCTTTACTGATGCGCAGTGGATTTAGATTTCAATACAGCTAATCTGCTACCAAAAGATGAATCTCTTCAGACGGTCCAGGATAAACATAAATAATTAGTTTACTCATGAAGACTTTACACAAATGTGACCTCTTTAATACTGTGATTGGTGGATTGAAAAGTGCATCATCAGTGTTAGTGTGGAAAAAATGAATGAACGAGGTAATTGAGGGTTACAAAACCTTAGCATTTGAGGCAGTGGATGAAGATGACATAATGTCTGAGGTCAGGGAGAGGGCAGGAAGTTAAGTATAGGGTGTTCTTGCTCTGCTGCAGTAGGTGTTTCTACAGCGCATCACACATCCAGGCGATTTCTGTTGTCTGGGTGTGTAGTGTAGCTTTTTTCCAGCTGCGTTAAATCATGCAACATTAAAAAAAACAAGCGACAGCAGCTATTTGTCAAAGCCAGCGACTGAGCACGTTTTTCCCTGCACAAAACTACGCACCGATACAGAATATGTGTCAAGATTCACAGAATGTATGGTTAATCCCAGTAGTTTGGCTAAAGCAAGTGTTATCCTTTTTGTGATTGGTTAATCTCAATTTGCAACCAATCTTGTTTTCTTCACACATTAACAAATGACATGATATCCTAATTATGTGTAGATATTAAGTTAGGATATGACCTACAACGTTCCATCATCTCTTATCAGACGACAACGATCCTGATGAGTCTATAATACAAGGTACACACTGATAACAGCACATGCGTCTGCAGACTATCTTTAACACTATCAATTAGGGCTGTGCAATTCATCGTATTTTAATCGCGATTACGATTATGGCTTGCGACGATTATGAAAACAGCATAATTGACAAAATACGATTATTTAGCTGGGTGCGCTTTCGCCCCTCCCTAAAAGCCCACTCGGCCACGTGGGAGTGACATGTGTTGTGAGTGTTCAGCGCGAGCGAAGATGTCAGAACAAGAGCAGCAACTCGTTAAAAAGAAGGGTACAACTATTTCCACTATTTGCAAGTACTTTGCCATTACATTTCACATCGCTAAAGATATGTGCCCAGTTAGCACTGTTGGCAACCAGGGATTTAAGCAACTTGTCAACACGTTGGACAAGCGTTACGCGATGCTGTCTCGGTATTATTTCAGCAGGTCTGCGCTGCCTGCACTATATGACAAATGCCGTGGGGAAGTTGAGAGAGATGTGGCTTCAGCTGACTACTTTGCTACCACAACAGACCTATGGTCTAGCCCAGGGGTGCCCAACCAGTCGATCGCGAGATGTGTCTAAAAATAGAACAACAATATTCTGTTTTATCGTTAATGTCCTGTAACATAATCTTCCTGTGCCAGAATAATGCACTTGAACGCATCAAAGCTTTGTGATTGGCCGGCGTCCCCCATGTGTCGGGGCGTGGCTGAGGGTCTTCAGTACAGGTGGCAATATTGTCACCTGCCTGCGCTCATCTCTGAAACCAGACCATGTAAACAGGCTGTTGTTTCTTGCAAAAAACCTTTAAGAGATGACATGAGCAGCCCTACCAGCATTTGCCATGGTGGCCAAAACATTTTTATTTGGTCTTAAATTGTAGTTCAACATTTATTTCCTGTTACTTCTGGACCATGACGGTTGGCCAGCCTTCAACGTTTAACTGAGTGGAATATGTTGAATATGTTTTACCAAAATGTTGGCTATATGTTAAGGAGTTTTCAGTAGGTTGTGACAGTGCACTGCAACATGTTTGATTTCATTTATTTTGGTCTAATTTATTTGTATTTATCATATTAATAATATATGTTTAGTATGGTTTTGGAAGTGCGCTCCAACATATTTGTTGATCTTGTTTATTGGTAAAATATTATTTGTTTTAAAGTTCAATAAATGGTCAATGAATAATCGTCAAAAATAATCGTGATATCAATTATTGACCCAAATAATCGTGATTATGATTTGTGCCATAATCGCACAGCCCTACTATCAATCATATCAAACATTTGGATTATACTTTCAAAGGAGGACGAAGATAGCTATCAGATCCTTTAAAGAACATTAGCTAATGATTTTCAGGGTGTTTAACTTCATGCGATTAGTGGGATCCGCTTTCTTTGATGGAGCTAGATGAGTTAAGGGATTACAAAATCATATAGGGGAAATGTCGATTACAAATTTCATGGCAATCCTTCAAATGGTTGTTGAGATAGAATTATAACCGCAAATCAACATCCAGCTGGTGCAAAAAGTTCAATCCATTAATTCGATGTTTATGATATCTAGCTAGATGAGTTCGTGTTAGATAAAACGTCAGACGATCATGAAAGTCATGAGGAAACTTTCTCTTGGCATCCTGAACATCTGGATCAAAATTAATGGCAATCAATCGAATTGTTGTCAAGAAATTGCAAGAAAAACAAATAAATCAACCTCATGGCGCCACTAAATGAAAGCCAGAGGATCAAAACACTAGGAACAATCCTCTTATAACAAATGTATGACACTTTATAGCAGGCATTTAATAGTAGTGGAGATATTTCAGACATATCAACTGACAACAAGAACACAATTGAGTTGGGGGTGTTTTTAAGTGGTCTAAGCTGTATCATCCATGCACTGCAAACAGCTTGTTCCTGTCATCCCTTTACTGACGTAAAATGTGCATAAAAGGCCCTAAAATAGGAACCAGAGCTGAGGTCAGAGTAGCAGTCTGTGCAGCATAATTTAAACAGTAAAGTATCCCTTTGACAGACATCTTCTTTGGTCACCTGATAGTCAAGTATGAATACTGGCATGGATCCAAATAAAATGTTATCGTGGTGTGTCACATGGCTCATTGAGGGGAAAGTGTCTTGATGAACTGGCACATGGCGGAACATGTGTTCTTATCATCTGCATTGTTTTGGAGCAGACCGTGAGCCATGTTAGCATGAATACTGTCACTACAAAGAGACGTAAAACAGCTGAAAAGAGACATTCAAAATAAGTACAAAATACACAAAGAAAGACTTAAAATGACCACACAAATACTAAATTAAAGTGGACCTATCATGCTATATTTGAATAATATAGTGTAGGACCATACGGCATAAGGCATATTTATGCTTTTTATTTTTCAAAATACAAAACAGATCATGCATTTTAGCCATTCCTCATTTCGCTCAATTTAACACTGTCTTTTCATGGGCTGATTCTGTGAGAATAGCACCATCTACAGGCCTGGCATATGTACTACAGCGTCTCCAGCGCTTTCGAACGGCAATGTCCGTGGCTGTCTCCTCCTAATTGGTGGAGTTGGCCCAACTCCACACTTCTGTGACGTCATAGAAGTGTTCAAATCTGGATCAGTCTGTATCAGATCCGTTGCAGCCCCTTTTTAAGAGATTTGGGTATAGAGGAAAATAGAGAGGGTTGTGTTTTCTGACACTTTGTGAGTTCCCTGGAACACCGGGGACACATATTCATGTATACAAGACGTACAAAAGTGCATTTTGCATGATAGGTCACCTTTAACTATAAAGAAACTACAAAGAGACACAAAACAACTAGAAGGACATTCATTATGATTATAATTAGACACAAAAAAGAAATACAATGAATTGAAATGACCATAAAATACACAAAGACACTTAAAGGAATGGTATGCTCATGACACTCATTTTTAAATAATTATCATCCGATAAAACAGACCAGTCTCTGCCAGTCTTCTTTTATTTTTTTAATCCGATGACATTATCAGTGATTTTAAACTGATTAATTACCGAAATAACATCAACACTGTGGGCGGCGCCATTTTACCGGACGTGACGTAAACCATGCGTTTGGTTTCGAGGACACGTTGATGTTCATGTTATTTACTGTAGTTACTCTCTTCAAATATGCCTCATTGTATCGCGAAACATTGCCACAATTCTGATAGGAACAATCCACGGAATGCTCGGTTCCATCTGTTGCCAAAAGGTAAGCGTAGGAAGTACGTTCGGAGGCAGTGGCTAGCGAAATGTGGCCGGCCCGAACCGAAAGATCCACAGGCGCATGTATGCAGCGAACATTTCAAGTTTCCGGACGACTACTCTGAGAGTATGATAAAACATAACATGGGATTTATTGAACAACCATTACTTAATGGAGATGCAGTACCATCGGTCTTTCTGGTGTCATCACCGACCAGGACACCAGTTCGGCCAGTTGAGAAATCGCCCTCTGCAAGTGTGAAGCGACGGAGGACCAGAAGTAGTGCTCGGAGTAAGAATAAGGTATGTTATAGCGCATTTCCATTGCAGCGGGTAGCCCCGTTTAAACGTCCTTTATCGTCCAGGCCAGGCCAGTTTTTGGTGGCCTTTCCATATAGCGTAGTACCGGCTAGCGGGTACTTTTCCCCAGTTTTTCCGGCCCCATAAAATCGTGGTTCTAGGTACACCATTCATGTACAGGTCTTCCTACTCGCCTCCCGAAATCAATTGCACGAGTAAAGGGATCGTCTCCAGCAAGATCACCGTGCTGTTCATCCTCATTGTCACTGTCCCTGGCTTCCTGACGGTTCTGACTACTTGGCTCGAACCTGTATGGCTGAATTCCCCCATCCAATCTCTTCATATTGCTCAAAACTTCTTCCTCGGCTGACGAGTCCGAACTCAAATACTCCGCCATGTTTTCGTGTGTTTACAAAGTGAACGCATGGATGACGTCACGACCATCACGTGACTACTGAAAATGGCAAAAATGGCAGCGGCCTGACAGAATATACAGGTTTTGATAAAAAAGAGCTATAAAATCATTATTTACCGGGGAATATCGCTGATTTCTTCAGGGTATGGTTTAAACATAATGTTTCACTAAATACTGAAGTTTTGATTAATTATCTAATGAGTGGAGCATTCCTTTAAGGTGGCCAGTACGAGGCAGCAAGCAAACTCCAAAGAGACGAAAAACAACCACGAAGAAACACCAAACAACCATAAAACACCTACAGCTACACCTACAGGCTCAAGAGACACAAAATAACCACATATATATTAAAAACAGCAAGATTTTAAAAACGAATACTTCTGTACATCTTGCTCCTATGTAGTAGAGGTGGTGTGGCCCACTGTCCCATAGTCCTCTGCTGCATGTAAACAAACAGGAACCTCTTTATAAACTAGACTCTGGCCACAGGGAGCTTTTTCACAAACACAATGAAGGATGTTTTGGAATTCAAGTTGTTTGTACAGGATGTCCAAAACAATGCTGTGTCTCAGAGCTTTGTGTAATCATGAAACGACATTAGCGTGAAACATCATCCGGAGCAGATGAGGCTGAGATATTAATCTGATGCTGAAGTTTATACAACTGAGCTTCTCAGTTCATATACTGTCTCTGACATTATTTATCTTTTATAATCATCATACAACAGGCATTCACATAAGCACCTTTCTCTGTACTGCAGTGCCCTCTAGTGGAGTTTAAAGATAACACAGGTGGCTCAGCTGTGATACGCACCTGGCATCAAATAAACTGTATTATGATTTCTTTTTTTTGAGGAACAAGTATAACTACAACATACATTATGTGTCCCTTAGAGACCAGTGGTGGAAATAAACTAAGTAGGCTACATTTACTCAAGTATTGTAGTATAGTTGTAGTTTTTTGCCATATTTTTACATTTCCATTTAAAGCTTTTATTTTTTTTACATTCACAGTTACTTGTTAATTTGTACATATATAATCACATGATATGCTGATGTGATAAAATGCAGTACTGTATTACTTATCTACTTAGTATTAAATGTATCTAAATTATAATAAATAATGTAAGTTTTGGGGACACATAATTTACGTTGTAGTTATACTTGTTCCTCTAAAAAAAATACATCATAATACAGTATATTTGATACCAGAGGCCTGTACTACGAAGCAGGATTTTCGCTTAGCCGGCTAACTTCAGGGAAAACTCCGGCTTTCCGGTGCTACGACGCTGATTCTCTTTTTAGCGGGCTAGATCTCCATGGTAACATGTGCTGTGCGGCTAACCTGGGGGGGTATACTACGAATCTAGTTCAACCTATCCTGGATATGTTTTGAGTTATCCGGTTGACTTAATCCAAAACAAAGCCGCTCTCGCTAAACTGTCCTACAACGCTGGCTATCAACTCGTTCGCTCAAGCCAGCCGTGTCCTATCTAGTTAGGTGCGCGTTCACATAAAAGGGGTGGTATCTGGAGCATTCGACTAATCACAAACATGGAGAAGCGTACTGACAGCGCAGCGTCATACTCCCTGAATGAAAAGTCAACTATAATATTAGACATATGAAGAAGTTAAACTTTAAACATCCATGACTTAAACACTTTATCCAGGATAAAAGCCACATAGCTGCACCTGCAAGGTGAATACAGCTGGTAAAAGAAAAAGTGTTTGAATGCGTACATTAACAGGTTTATGATATCACTGCCCCGTCCAAGACACGAGTGGATCTGACTTTAATTACATTTGACTCGAGTGTTTCGTCAACTTAATGTGTTGCTTAAAATAATACTTATGCATACAGTATGTGACACTGGGAGTGTTGCACGGCCAGATACGGCTCAGCTGACTCAGATAAGGAAATATATGATACATTATGATGTGATATGAATGATAATGGGACACATCGACGTCTGCACTCAGTGCCGCTGACTGTAGGCTACGTAATGTTACTTTGATCCGGTTACTTATGTTGTGGCAGATATTTAATTAAGCTTTCTTAACATAGCTTAATAGTTATAATAGTCAGATTGCTCTGAAGATGGGAGGTGATGTTCTATTCATTTTCACGTTCACACAGTCGGTGATTTTGGCCGGCCGTCTTTCCTGCAACGGCAGTTTAAACTGTATTTCCTCCGCACACTGAGCTCTGATTGGTCAGCAGGCGTGGTGCTTTCGCTGAGTTGATCTCTTATCCTGGAACCTATCCTGCTTCGGAGCACAGACTAGGTTCCAGGATAAGTCACCATGGAGATCTAGCCCGCTAAAAAGTGAACCAGCTTCGTAGTACCGGAAATCCCAGAAGTTATCTTGCTAAACGAAAATCCTGCTTCGTAGTATACCCCCCTGCTCCGGAGCAGGTTAGGTTGCAGGCTGATCAACTCAGTGAAAGCACCGCCTGCTGACCAATCAGAGCTCAGTGTGCGGAGTTTAAAGCGATCAAGTCATATTACAGGAGAAAGGAAATACAGAAAAGCTGCCGTTGCAGGAAAGACGGCTGGCAAAAATCACCGACTGTGTGAACGTGAAAATGAATAGAATATCACCTCCCATCTTCAGAGCAATCTGACTAACATTAGCGTTAAGAAAGCTTACTTAAATATCTGCCACAACATAAGTACACTGAGTGCAGACGTCGATGTGTCCCATTATCATTCATATCACATCATATCACATCATGTAGGCCTATCTCCTTATCTGAGTCAGCTTCTTGAGCCGTATCTGGCCGTGCAATACTTACAGTGTCACATACTGTATGCAGAAGTAGGCTATTATTTTAAGCAACACATGAAGTTGACGAAACACTCGAGACAAATGTAATTAAAGTCAGATCGTGTTTTAGACGGGGCAGTGATATCATAAACCTGTACGCATTCAAACACTTTTTCTTTTGGCAGCTGTATTCACCTTGCAGGTGAATACAGCTGGTAAGCTATACAGCTATGTGGCTTTTATCCTGGATAAAGTGTTTAAGTCATGGATGTTTAAAGTTTAACTTCTTCATATTTGACTAGTATTAAAGTTCACTTTTCATTCAGGAAGTATGACGCTGCGCTGTCAGTGTGCTTCTCCATGTTTGTGATTGGTCGAATGCTCCAAATACCACCCCTTTCATGTGAACGCGCACCTAACTAGATAGGACACGGCTGGCTTGAGCGATCCACTTGATAACCAGCGTCGTAGTACAGTTTAGCGACAGCGCGTATGTTTTGGATTAGGCCAAATCAACCGGCTAACTCAAACATATCCAGGTTAGGAAAATCCAGCTTCGTAGTACAGGCCTCCGGTGTGTATCACAGCTGCAACCACCTGTATTATCCATAAACTCCACATTGAACAACTACAACATTATAATGCTCTTAAATGAATAAAAACTGGATATTATAATAACCATAATAATGTAATACCTTGAAAGAGTACTTTAACTTAGGATACTTTAAGTAGGCCTACATTAAGCTGGTAATACTTCTGTACTTTATATTATTCTGAAATGGGTCAGAGTGCAGAATGATTACTTTGACTTTTTATACTTTCAGTATAGTTTGATGGTAATACTTTCGTACTTAGTTTTACTTAAGTAAGATTTGGAATGCAGGACTTTTACTTGTAACAGAGTAGTCTTCCTACACTCTTGGTATTATGAGTAGGGAGACCAGGGACAGTTGTAACACGGGTCGGTTTTAACACCTTCAATATCTCCAATCACAAACAAGCTAGAGTGATGAAACTCACTCTGCACATGCGCAGTTAGATGGTAAGATCGCTGAGAACAAAAGGAGCCATGTTTGAATTTCTCGCGTAAGATATCAGCAAAAGCAGTGGCGTGCACAGACATGTATAGGGGCAGGTGCTCAAGAGAAAAAAAAAGGGCAACTTCTGAGTCGTCGTGGCGGTCGCGCCGAAATTGTGCGCAAAAATGTGCCGGATAATGGCGGATTTTGTTAGTTTTTTTTCGGTTTTTGGTTACTTTATTTCGGTTTTAGGGTTAGGTTAGGGTTATGTTATTTAATTCTTATTTTTGCCTGATTTTACTGATTTATTATCAAAAAATTAATTATTTTAACATTTATTTTTATTATTCTAAATGACTTAGGGGGGTCCAATCTGAAGCTAGGGGGGACGAAATCCCCCCCCCCCATCCACCAGGGGGGATTGACGCCCCTGGTGGACCCGCCGGCTGCCTTTAGCTAACATCCTCTGTTATTCCTAATTTTAAAGCCGATATTCCGTGGGGTCGGATCCTTGTCACCTTTATCATACCTGATGAGTTTGCATCCCTGACTACAGTTGCTTTAGCGAGTAGAAGCTAGTAAGCCTACGATTTTTTTAATATAGGCATCTGGATCAGACAGCATGGTTATTGAAATAAATATATATGCAATTACGACATACAAGATGTGCCTTTAATAAATCTCACACTGCAGTCAGAACAACTAAAGCAGCAGGTAATAATAACAGAAACGCCAAAGAGTTACATCTAATAGAAATATATAAATGCATTTATTTTAATTATGTAGCAGTCAGTTTATAATTTTGGCAGCACTGTTGAGCATTTTGAAAATGTATTTTCATGCCTCTTAGTATTTTTATAATACTTTTCTACTTTCACTTGAGGAACATTTTGAATGCAGGACTTTTACTGTAACAGAGTATTCCTACACTCTGGTACTTCTACTTTTACTCAAGTACAAGATCTGAGTAGGCCTACTTCTACTTTTATTAAGTACAAGATCTGAGTACTTCTACTAAAGTACAAGATCTGAGTACTTCTACTTTTACTCTAGTAGCCTACAATCTCTATACTTATACCACCTCTGTTTATAGCCTATGAAAAAAACTATTAGAAAACGAAGGCTAAAGCTAACGTTAGCAGATAGTGACAATGATATTGCGACAGAAAAACTTTTCAGTTCACATCACGCTCTGCTGCTCTGCTCTGAACACCTGAACGGCCCGTTCTAACAGCTGTTCACCAGCGGCTCAGCCCCTAATCCCACCAGGAGCGTCTGCGCTGCGTTGCGCTGCGGCGTTTTTAGCGATCGCGGCCACTCTAGTCAATGGGTGCTATTCTACCAGACACGCTGCGCCGCGGCTCGAGGCGTCCCAGAAGCTCCTCGCCGCAAGGAATTTCTAAAATATAGGATGAATCCTATTTTTGGCGGCGCAGGCAGGAAGTGGAATGTTCATCCAACAACTGCGAGGCTGCACACACGACGCTCCGCTTCCGCAACGTTTTGAAACGCGCCTGGTGGGTTAGGACGCAGGAGGAGGTCGCAGCGCGGCGCAGACGCTTCCAGTGGGATCAGGGGTCAGTCTGTGCCACAGTGACTCCGCACAGTTAACGAACACACCGTAGATAATGTAGCTGACCCTCATCCCGGAGCAGCAGAGTTCAGCCGGCCCGACAGGCAAGAAGACTCGAGCACACAGCTCGCGCTTCATATATTAAAAAAGAACACCATGCGCGTCATGATGGCACATAACAGCTCGCGACCGCAGATTATTTCGGCGATTAGATAAAATGTAAATTATATTTGACGCAACTTTAGTTACATTTCCATGACTTTTCCAAAACTTTGGGAAAAATATTGTTTTCCATAACTTTTCCAGGGCCTGGAATTTGCATTTTGAATTTCCATGACTTTTCCAGGTTTTCAATGACCGTACGAACCCTGTATAGTTTAGTTTGGCATCTGATTTAGGGGATTAAACAATACACCCGTTGTATTTGTTACCTGGTGGTTACGTACTTGGTCGTCACTAGGGCACTTTTAATCGTGTTGCTGCGTGCTGCTGCACCACACACCCGCCGTGGCCTGTCTGAGAGCAGGGAAGGGAGGGGCTGCAGCCAGAGCACGTACGGGAGTGCCGCGGGGCACGTGTGGGGATGTCTGACAAAATTACAACGCGCATTTGGGGCATTGTTGTATATATTAGAAGCTTTTAATCCAGAATTGATCGATGTTACCATGAGCCACATACAGTACACTGTAAAAAAAAACGAACTTTCAAAAGGGCACATTGCTGTCAAGAGGGCAAAACGGGCAGGTGCTCAAGCACCTAGAGCAGGGGTACTCAAATACAAATCTTAAAGGTCCAAAATAAATGTTTCAATAAGACAAAGGTCCGTTTATTACGGTCATTCAAACTTTTAAACAATTGCAACAAGATTCTTAACACGAGGTTGCAAAAACAAAAATAATCTGTATGCAGCAGTTTTCATTGTTATTGTGTCTGTGCTTGATCCCTCAGAGTCGCAGTGTCAGAGCTGCACAGTTATGAATAAAGGCAACTGCACCCTCTTTCATTCAGCATTCCCATTATTGCTTTATAGATGTCTTGCCCCCTTGTGTGTCCACTGAGGTTCGTCAGGCCCAACACATCTTCAACAAACTCCCCCTTTGCCTCATCATGAAAACTCACAAACACCAGCAACTGAGCATTGTCAGTGGTGTCAGTGGACTCACCCACAGCTAAGGAAATGCACTGTGCATTTTTTATTCCATCACAAAGCTGATGAATCAAATCACCAGCCAGTATTTATGTTCTTCTGGTTGCTGTGGAATCTGAGAGGGGATTTGCTTGATTTGACCTGTTATTTCCTCTTTTTGTTTGCCTTCAACATGGTCTCCATCACTTCAGTCATGCATTCTTTTATACTGCAGTTATTATCCAGTGGAGAGTCCTTACCTACTGGCCTAGTTCAATCAAAGTGGTTACTTTTTTTTGGCTGGGCAGTGTAGTTTTAAACACCGTCTTATTTGACTTTCTCAGGACTTAAAACAGTTTTTTGGGGGCAGACCCCCTCAAAGAAAAAAATATATTTACACACGTAAGGTCATCATCTTAATAGTTGTGTATGCTCATCCGTGAGCAGAGCATCAAGTTGACATGTCTATTACAGCTGAATGCGGCGATTACCATGTTGTTCAGCAAAACGCCTCACAAACGTATTAAGATCAACAGCTTTAGTGCGTTTTGATTCAATGCTGAGTACAGCCAAACTGACAGTCTCTTCTCTGTCAGTGTAGACCGCAAATACCTCATTGCTTCAGTGCTTGGGTCCGAATGCTTCTCGTTTTGCGCCGTCCAGTTCAAAATGAAATCGCCGCCAATCATATGTCCACGCTCGCGCCAGGACCGGGGGAGGGGTTACATGACGTGCATCTTGTGCTGCATTCACTTGCACTCGGACATTAGAGACTTTCTCTCATAAATGTCCGATGAGCCACAACTTTTCTTTCAAAACAAATCTGCCAACTGGGGTGGCAGCTGGGGTGGCAAGGCCTATTTTTAGGGTGTCAGTTGCCACCCCCGTAGGTGAAACAAGGCTACTAGCTACAGTACAGATGGAACTAGATGAGCTGTTAACTCTCGCTCTGAATTTTTTTTTTTTAATTCTCGCTCTGACTTAGACAGGTTGAAAGAGACACACACATGTTTCCCACCCGCATTCCGCGAAGACCCGCCCTACTGTGCCTCTGATTCGCAGATTGTTTGGGGGGGAAAAACGCTGACTGGATGCTGAATGTGATTGGACCAAAGCGTTGACACACACAGGTGGAACACAGTGGAACAGTCAGACATGCAGAGCGCTGTTTGCAGTGGACATAGCGGAGAATTTTGACTCGTTGCGAATGCGTTGTGGCGATGTCTCACATATAATACAGAGAGATCATACATATGAAAAGTATAATTTGCTCGGAGTCCGGAGACAGTGGTGGTTCGGTCCGGATCCGGACCGGAGTCCGTAGTTTGAGGATGCCTGACCTAGAGTCTATGTGTGCACGTCTCTGAGCAAAAGTGTGTTTCTGAGGTAAAATATTAACAAAAATGATATGATGTATTTTTTTGGATACTGTCTCGAGTTCAAATGTCTAGGAATCCAAACTAGTATTATTAGAATCACTGTTTTGTAAGCTACAAATATAACTAGCTAAATATGGGTCAAGCTAGCAACCAGGCAGGTTCACAGGGGGTGGAAGCAAGACTGGTGGTCCTGGGACGGTTGTAACGGGACGGTTGTAACATGGCACATTTACAATGATGGCTCATTTGCTTGAATGATCAATTGTTCATTCAAGCATACAGTTGTATTGTTGGTTGGTGTGCATTGTCCCTGTAAAAATAAACAGAATACAATACTGTACAGTAGGCCTAAAGTGTGTGTGTGTGTGTGTGTGTGTGTGTGTGTGTGTGTGTGTGTGTGTGTGTGTGTGTGTGTGTGTGTGTGTGTGTGTGTGTGTGTGTGTGTGTGTGTGTGTGTGTGTGTGTGTGTGTGTTTACAGTATGCCAAATGTCAGAAAGAGGAAGACAGACAGGGGAGTGCCACTTGCTCTGCTGCAGAGGGCCTCAAATGAAGTTGAGAAGGACAAATCATTCAGGGAAGTGGCAAAGTCCCTGGATATATGCCATGTCACCCTGTACCGGTTCCATAAGAGGAGGCTGAGGTTGGAGAGTCAGGGATCACAAACACCCCCAAGAGTAGGCTACTGGACGCCAAAGAAGGTGTTCTCAACAGAGCAGGAGATGCTTTTGAGAGACTACCTGATGGAGGCAGCTGATTTATATTATGGTCTCAGCTCAAAGGAGGCAGGTCTACATAATTAAGGTAGAAGCACCTCTCAGAGAACAGTTTAATATCCTTCACAGAGGATGATGCTGTGTGTGTTATCTGTTATCCTGTTCATTGGAGGATGTGTGAAACCCCATTCAAATCTTGTTGCCTTAGAATTTGACAGCTTTCCCTATTTGTTGTCATGTAGTGTGAAAAAGGTAACCGTTATTAACATGTTACAACCGTGCCTGGCATGTGTTACAACTGTCCCTGTACACAAGGACAGTTGTAACAGTTGAGTTTAAAAAAGAAAAAACATTTTCCAACCTGTACTTATTTCATAAAAACATCTTAAATACATTGTTTCAGTAGCTGACATATTGATAATGTATAATATAGCAAAATGGCTATCCTATTGTAAATGGTTTTTTACTTATTGGGGAAAAACCCCAAAAGTGTTGCAACTGTCCCTGGTCTCCCCCTACTTCTTTTTTTAGAAGCATGTTTATCGATCAGTTTGTTCTAAATATCATGTAGAAAGGAAATAATTTACCAAATTAAATACAATTACTTTCAAGTAGCTTAATCAACACAACACATTATCATCATGAACATTCAGTCAACTATTAAAAATAAAGGATTAATGATCAATCTGTCCCGTGTGTGTTTGTAACAAAAGAAAATAAGGCTAACCTTTACTATGCGTGAGTAAACCGTTCCTTATGTAGATACTGTTATCCGTGTGTTGTTGACCCAAAGGGATAGCTTGCTTATCATGTATTATCATACAACAGGCTAATCAACAGGCCTTGACATAAGACTGCACTGCCCTCTAGTGGATGTTATAAATACAACACAGGTGGCTCAGCTCTGATACGCACCTGGATTTAAATATATATTGTAATATATTATTGTATAGTTAACAGGTACAACGATTAAAACGGTACATGATGTGTCCTTAGAAACAGATGTGTGTTGTTCATGAGTTTGGGTGGATGTGTACCTGGAGCAGAGCCCTGCCCTGGGATCAGCTTCTGTGGAAATGTTTCCCCTGCGGTGATTCCGCCTTCCCGAGCACCGACCTCCTCCCTGACACACTTCCACATCTTCCTGCAGCAGCGGGGAGTTGTTTTTAAAGGGTTTGTTAGCAGCGACGATGGGAGAAATGACGGAGCAAAAGAGGCTTTCTGAAGTTATTACCCAGATATTTCAAGAAGCGCCGACTGCCAGGAGGAATCTGGTTGATAACCACAGTAACCTCCACCGCGTCGCAGATTACTGCGAGAGCAACTTCCTCCAGGTGAGTGGGCCCAATGGTCAGTGAACAACAACAGGTAAAGTCACAACTGGTGCCAGGTTTAGGACTTGTGTTTTACAGAGGTATTCAGATCGATTACTTGAGTCAAAGTAGAAAAACGTACTTGGAAAAATACTCTGTTACACGTAAAAGTACTGTAGTAAAAGTACAGAAGTATTGGCATTTAAAAATAATTCATGTGTAAAAAGGGATATTACTCTTAAAGCTTAATGTCCAATTTAAGAATCATATATTAAAATACTGGTAAAAGTGAAGCACTTTAAATAGTGCTATTGGATATTTTAATCTCTGATGTATTTCAATTTGGTTTATGAGTTTATTAATATTTTGTATTAGCTAATCATCTGGATCTGCAAAGTAACTAGTAACTTAAGTCTTAAGCTGTCAAGTAAAAGAGATGGAGTAAAAACTACATTATTGGCTTCCAAAGTGTATTGGACTATGAATACCATACAATGCAAACACTCAGGTAGAGTATACTGCAAAATTGTATTAGAGTATTGCTTGATAAATGTACTTCATTACATTTCACCACTGTAAAACCATAAATACAACCGTCCAGGCAGAGGACACATCGAAGGCGGTTGAGGAAGCGATGGGTCTGGCTGCTCAGGCTCTTGCCAGCGTGGCGTACCAGATCAACAGTGTGGGCAGCACCCTGCTCCGGTTGCTGGACTCCCAGGACCTGCAGATCAAAGACCTGGAGTCCTCCGTCAACCTGCTGTCCCTGGTGAGGACCACATCTACCTGAAACACTGCTCATCTGACCTCTGCTTTCCCATAGAGTCATGTGACCTTTGCATATTGTCGTTACAATGCAGGGAAAACCTCAATACAGTTCCTAAAAATATATATTTACTACAATTATTGATACCATTATACCAAAATAGTTTTGGCAGTATTGTAAGTATTGCAACTGTTTTGTATTGAGAAACTATATTTATAAAAACAATGATGTTTCTGAAAACACTACTTTCCATAGCTGGCAAAACATTTTTTAAAGTATAGTCTATAAAAGGTGCAGCATTCTGCTTCTTATTTGGTGAAATAACAGAATGAAACAAGTAAATACAAGTGGTATTCATACTGGTTTGTATCCTCATTTTCATAATTTAATGAACTGCTTTTGCTGAACAATGGAGTGCTTGACCTTCGGCCTCTACATTAAACCTTAAATACAAATCTCTACAGTGTTAATGTTGGTTGTATACTTGGAAAAGCAAAAAGTGTGCAAGTTGCTGTATTGCTCCACTTGCAGGTCATCGCTCACATCTGAAGTCAGTCTGGTCAATATGCTATCTAGGAACAAGTGTTCTGAGAGCGTTTGTGTCTCTCTTCTCCAGGCTGCAGCCATCCACTTTGAGTCGGTAGCCAGGAGAGAGATTGGTGCTTTCACTACTCCTAAAGACAGAACCCGAGCCAAGCTCATCGCCCCCCCGACAGCAGGCAAGGACCCGGAGAGAAGTTACTCCAGAGTCCCAATATCGTTCTCCATCTTGGACTCCACTGGACACTACTTTGAGGTATATCGGATGTAAAATTGGAAGAGAAAGAAAATAAATTGACTGAGTTCAAAACCTTTCATTGTGTAGAGATGCCTTTGTTTTCTAACCTTTATCCGTCTTCTCCCCACAGTACCCCCTGCAGCCTAAGAAAGCCGACTCCACAGAGAGCATACAGAGCACTGCAGACTACACTGTGTGAGTATAACCATTTTTTACCTTTTTAAAGCAACTTTGTTAAAAATATGAACACTCCCATACTGATTATTATAAAAGAGGCATAACATAAGCTGCACAATTCAAGATCATGTCGGAAAGGTTAGTGAAATATGGACGAAAGAAACAGTTTTGTAAAATACACTCCTGTGCATTTCTGAGGAGATAACTACCACTCTCCTGCCTGAATTTTAAAAGGAACATTCACAACCTTTTGTTATGTTATCAAATCAGTGTTGATTATTCATGTTATCAATATAGGCAATACATTGCTAAGTATGTGCTATATTGACAAAGAAAACTGAGTTCTCCTGTTAATGGAACTGACTGGCAGGGCCTACATGTACCAGGATGCATTGCCCGCAAACTACTCAAGGCCCACTATATCCTCTTGCACAGCTAATGCAGAACTAGCTTCAGCCATTTCTGCTTTTTAAACCCTATAAAATGAGTCCTCGTCCACTAACCCCAATTCATTTTCACTGTCTGCAATGCGATGGAGTTTTGCTTTTGAGTGGAATTTAGAGCACAATAACCCCCTGACTACGGAGTTAGAGACAAGAAATCCAAGCTAAAAAAGTGTAGTTCTTATACTTGCATCCAACTGATCCAACATCTAGAGAAACATATTATGGTGAGATCCCCCCAGCCACCAAGGGCGTATAGTTGGGAGACCAATGGCACCTTTCCTACTCCCTACCTCCTACTCCCCTACTTACTGTACAGCACCCTTGTTTAAACCACATCCATCTGCAATCTGTTTGGATCTCAACTACACATCTCTAAAGTTTTGTGACTGCATCTTGTTTGGTATTTGATGCTATCCACACACACACACACACACACACACACACACACACACACACACACACACACACACACACACACACACACACACACACACACACACACACACACACACACACACACACACACACACACACACACACACACACACACACACACACACACACACACACACACACACACACACACACACAAGTCGTGGCTAGTAAAAACAGCTACCATCATATCTAAAGCTCTCTTATTAATACATCTAATATTTTCTGTATCTGTACAAGAAAAATGTTGAACTATTCTTTTAAAAAAACGTTTTATTCTGTTTTTTAATGCAGGTCCAGTTACGGCATCGCTGTCCCCCCTCCATCAGTCCCCAACCGGCCAAACGTCTCCAACCCCACCGACAACAGCCTGCCTCCGCCTCCTCCTGCCAATCTGGACCCCAGTATGACTGCTCCTCCTCCTCCTCCTCCACCACCACCTCCTTCCTCAATGGACACAGGCCTCCCCCCTCCTCCGCCAAACTTGACCTCACCCACATGTCTCCCCCCACCTCCCCCTCCACCGCCAATCTCTCCGTCGAACAACGCCTACCCGCCACCGCCTCCTCCTCCTGTATCGGGAGGTTCTCCTCTTCCTCCTCCTCCACCTCCTCCTCCACCTCCTCCTGTATTGGGAGGTTCCCCTCTTCCTCCTCCACCACCACCCTCTCAGACTGGCACCTCTGGGTTTGTGCCACCTCCACCTCCTCCTCCTCCTCCTCTCCTACGCTAATAGACATTATCGGATGTTTTTATTCTTCAAGGAGTAACTTCTTGTGTAACTCTCAGGCATGCTGGGGTGTGTACAAACATGAGAAATTCTTTCAGGCATTATTGTGGGATCAGAAATAAGCTTAAATAAAACATTTCAAGAGGTTCTTTTATACTTTTTGGGGGTTTTCCCTTTCCTGTTATATGTTATTTAGGTTTGTGTGCATGTATATGGTCTGTAAAGGCTAAAATCGCAAAGTTCCCTCCATTGAACTCCTTTATTTACTTCTGTAACATAGTGACATCACTACGCAACATTCACACTCCTATTGGCTAGCACTCCAACACATTGTACGTGAAAGGCCAAGGGGCGGGACGTCTCTAAGCTGGTTGACCAATCACAACAGAGGCGGCCAGCTAACCAATCAGAGAAGACTGGGCTCTGGTTTCAGACAGAGGGTGAAAGAGGTGCTGCAGCACAGGCAGTATGAGAAAAATAAAGACCTTTTTGAACATTAAAGCATGGAGACATGTCACAGTAGAGACATACAGGGCCTCTTTAGGGTGTGTGTAGTGGTGTAACCTTGAGCTGGCTCAGCGTGAGCCTCAAATTATTATTGTTCTGGGACAGAGAATCCTCCTTCAAAGTGAAACATTCTGCTGCAGTGCAGATTCCTCTGACATGTTTAAACAAAACCTTGACTGCATTCCTAGGACACAAGCTGAAACAGGGGATTTTGTCTTTTCCCCATAATGTCATCACGCCTTCATTATTACTTCATTGTGTTTATCACATTGTTTCCTAATGATTAAGAGTCACTTTTAACAGAGAGCGCCCTTTGGCCCCTCAGTGTCATTGGAGTAGGAACAGTGTCAAAGATGATAAGTTCTTTACGTCACTGGCTGGTGAGTTCTGCTACTTTAAACAGGTCAAGGAGGCTATAAAATGTCTGTTGCAAGTCATCGCGCTACTTAACCTGCACTGCAAGGCGTGTACTTGAAGGTAAGCTTTATTTACTGAATGGAACATATTAATTTAGTCAGACAGCTCAACCAAATTGGATAAATCTTTTTCTGTGCTTTTTTTATTGACTCAGCAAGGCCTGAAACTGGAGAAACGGGCTCATTGTAGAAGGTCCTGTTTTATATATTCATCAGAAATGAAAAGGAAATGTTAGCCACTATCTTTTACTGCTGCTTTCTTTTGCTTTAATACATTCAAATTCAATCTTTTATGTAGCAACATGCCATTAGAGCAACACATGCTGTGCAGTTTTATCTTTGAACTATAGTGTTATATTGACTAAGTGTGGGAGTCAGATCAAAACCTACAGTGTTACTGCGGTGTATATACGTTTCAGGATTGTGAAACTTTCACAGTAATTATATCTACCTTAAAGACATTCTGTTTATGTCGGTGTGTTATTTAGGGATACAACGCAATAAAGAGCTACCTTTGAACTGTCTGACGGTATTACAAAACTGAACATTATATAACATGACAAACGGTTAGATATTTACTATCTTCAGGTTTAAGATCTGTACTTTGAATAACCTTCAAAAAAAGGCCTTTTTGTGCATTTTTTCTCAGGTGTGATTTAGAAAAAAAGAAAACTGCCATGGTCCTTTATTACCCTGTGATTGAGTAAGTATTTCAAACATTAATTTGACCTTCTCTACACCTCATTGTATGCCTGCTGCATGTATACTTTAGCCGTCTTTTATTTCAGGATCCCTTTGATGTGCGCTGGTATCCTACTGTGGGCTTTTTGTTACCATTTCGTAAGGAAGCGCAGAGAAGCAGAAAGATTGTCCACGATGCCGGCTAACTCTCCCTCTGTGTACGTGATCCCCATATATGAAGAGGAGCAGGTGGGAGAGGAAGACGAGGAAATGATGGACGTATATGAAGCTTATTTTCAACCTCCTTACAGAGAGCCTCCCATGTACTGCTCAAGAAATGTCAGCCCTCCTCCATACAGGGTAGGTTTTGATATAGGGTTTTTTCTGCTAATTATCTTTAAAAATGTTCTCAAAGATTTTATCCTCAGCAAAGAAAGTGCAATATTTATGTAATTGAATAACTCTTTCTCCTTTCCAGTTCGAACCACCATCCTATCCAGACCCCCCTCCATCATACTCAGATCTTCAACCTTACTCAGAGCGACCCTGATCCTCCACCTCATCCTTCATACACTTCAAACATCCTCTACTCTAAACAAACTGTACCTTTTTTTTTTACATAACATTCCTATGGAATCAAATAAGGGTCACTTAGAGTTTGACAGAGTGAAATGATGTGCAGAAACTATTTCCAAACGTGGTTGTAAATAAGATTTTGCAAGACCTGTCTGTTTGGAAAATTGTAAAGAAAATGAATGAATGAAGAATTTCAGCCCTGAAGTACCTTTTATTTATGTGCTTTGAGCCATAATTTAAAAGCCTGGGTTTAAACTCACAGTAATTCTTAACATGTCTCTTATTACATAACAAAAAGCACAACAGAATTTCACAATATCTTTTTTACCCTTATTTGAGCCCATACAGGTAACTGCTAACGTTAGTGCTTGTACGTGGTTATAAGTTTCATTTGGGACATAAGTGTATATGATTAATCTACCTGTAAGCAATCCACTGTGTGGAAAAGGAGAGACTGGGTTTGACTGTTTTAAATACTAAAGTGTCATACTCAACCTTGTTTAAACACTGCCATATGTACAATATGCATACCTAAAAGAGATTCAGTATTTAAGTTAAGGCACTTGTTTACATGCTTGAATATTACCAACTGTTTAACATACAGTATGTTATTTACAAAATAAAGTAATTTATATTTGTGAATACAATTAATTGAAGTCTTATCATGCTTGAAATATACCCCCCCACCCAACATTTTAAAAGTAGATCTGTAAATTAGTAAATACTAAATAAGATCAGTTTTAGTTCAGAAAGCCATGTTTATTTGGAGGGATACAATTGAAATGTTTTGGTTATTTTTGACAAAGTTTGTATACTGCAAGTAGAACAAGAGTGGTCTTATTATTGATCCCTGAGGAACGCCATAGTTGTTGCTGTGCTGCAGCAAATAGAGAGTGAATGATTTTGTTTAACATGCAGGATGTGTAAGACACAGAGCACACCTCTAAGTCCTGTGTCTTTAAAAAACAAACAATAATGCTGTAAAAGCTCATCGGGTCATGCACTTCCCTAAGTGACACACATTATCCTTTGATACAGTCCTGAGGGCAGGACACTTTCTGTTTGTTTTGGATCTTAAAAAAGGTAAGGACTCATCCCATTCTAATAAAATAATCCATTTATCTTTTAATTATGTGTCATCAAGGTAACGTACAGTATGTTAGAATTAGTTGAATATAGTCATTTTCTCTAACAGTTGTAACGAGCAGCAGATTTATATGATGAAGGTTCACCGTCGGTTGTTAAACTCAGACAATAAAGTTGAACAGTATCCCGGTCATTCAGATAGTTTTGATTCAAGCTTGTTTATTTGTACAACGCTGAGGAGTTTTGAAAGCGTTTAAAAGTGCGTTATTGTTAGTGAAATACTGCAGGGTCATAGGTCACAAGTCAACCATGTGATTGGTCAGTTAGTCTCGTACTAGTGGGCTTGAGTATGTGAAGGCTGACACATCATAATATCCTGTGAGCCTACACCCACTTGTTGATTTGTGTGTGTCACGTCTAAAGACTTCATTTCCGGTCAGAGAAGACAGCTTGTTTTATTCTTTTACTGAAATAAATCTGATACTGTAGAGGTTTTCCAAGCTTGTCCACATCTCCAGAACATATCATAGAACATTTAACACGTTTGAACAGCTGGACTCAGATCTTATTCTTAAGTATAGTGAGCAAAATTACAGCGTTAAAATAAGTAAGAGCCCCTACAATCAAGTAAGAGCGCTTATTCTGCACAGCTGACCATTCTCAGAAAATAAATGATTGAATTATTATAGAATGAATGCATCAAAATTGCACTATTTTTTTTATGCCAGTAGCTTGTGGATTTTATTGGCTCAATGTTATAATGATACGTCACATTTGTTGATTATGTTTTGTTCAACTTAAGATAGCAAGTAAATACAATGGAGTATATTATCTTCATTATCTTATTTATCCTCATGATGTAATTTATCCTAATTAAATTAATCATCTTCATTATCTTATTTACCCTCATAACGTAATCTTCATTATCTTATTTACCCTCATGATGTAATGTAATCTTCATTATCTTATTTACCCTCATGATGTAACGTAATCTTCATTATCTTATTTACCCTCATGACGTAATCTTCATTATCTTATTTACCCTCATGATGTAACGTCATCTTCATTATCTTATTTACCCTCATAACGTAATCTTCATTATCTTATTTACCCTCATAACGTAATCTTCATTATCTTATTTACCCTCATGATGTAACGTCATCTTCATTATCTTATTTACCCTCATGATGTAATGTAATCTTCATTATCTTATTTACCCTCATGACGTAATCTTCATTATCTTATTTACCCTCATGATGTAACGTAATCTTCATTATCTTATTTACCCTCATGATGTAACGTAATCTTCATTATCTTATTTACCCTCATAACGTAATCTTCATTATCTTATTTACCCTCATGATGTAATGTAATCTTCATTATCTTATTTACCCTCATGATGTAACGTAATCTTCATTATCTTATTTACCCTCATTATCCTCATTATCTTCTTTATCTTCATCAGGAAGTACACTATTTTCAATATGTATTGGATTAAAAGTCAAAATAACAGGAAATGGAAATACTCAAAAAAAAGTACATAAAGTACTTGAATGACTGTAATTAGTAACCGTCTACTTGCATTCATATTCAGTCTACATTATTCTAATTTCAATTAGTTGTCACACTGTCAATGGTTGACCATGTTACATATCATTATTTAGTTTTTTCCTTAGAGCAATGTCAGCAGGTTGACATAACACCAGCCATGGCTCCAGTAGGGAATATCCTCCAATATTTGTAAGTAATCAAATAAAGGCAAACATGAAATCGTCCAGATGATATACCTCTGAGGTCTCTGAATGATGGAAATGTGCTCCTAGATTCCCAGGCTTGGTGGTGTCCATCGCTGTGGTTCTCCTCTGCTTCTATATGCAGGCAAAAAAGAAAAGAGCAGCGTATGACGTCACCGTACCGACGCCACATGATGACAACCGGCTCTCTACGATTTCTTTGTCTGAGGATCAGGCAGAAGAAGAAACACAATATGACAGATTCCCTCCTCGGTACAGCACTGTGGATCTCCCCCCACCATACTCACTGGTGCGTAAACCCGTCATTAAAGTCACTGCAAAGATTTAAACTACTGTCATTAATATAACCAACATATTGGACAACTTTAACAAAATCACCGGCTGTATTTGGACACAGAAGAGTCATAGAAAAGTCATATAATAAACATTTAAAGGAATAGTTTGACAGTCTTGAGTGTATGTGTCTTCATATCTTACCGTCAGCAAGAAAGCCAATAAGCATGTCACAAAATGACTATTAGCTTTTCACCAAAAAATGTTTCATTTTGTTTAAGATTAGTAATCTAGAGCTTCCCACTCATTTTAATAATTAAAAACATGAAATATAAAACTGATTTAAATTTAATTCTGTTACTACAATAACAGGGTGTGCTTTACTGTGTGTGCAGTTTGACTCATAGACATGTGTGGATGACATTAACAATTGTAATTCAATTTAAATCTCTTAAAATAATCAACAATTAAGTTAAAAGTTTCATTTTTTTCTGGAAATATGCTTATTTGTTTTCTTCAGTCTATCCATCTTCACATCTAACTCTCAGCAAGAAATACAAGGTGTAAAAACAGACCATTTTAAGTAGAATGTTGTTCCAATGAGATTGTGCTTCATTTTATGCAGTTTGACTCTGGATGCTGAAGAGTCACAGAATCATGATGGTTGATACATTTAAATTATATCTCTTAAAATCCAACCCATTTGTTGGCAAGCATCTCCATCTTTACATCTATCAGATATTTGATTATTTAAGTTTAGTCATCTAGATCTTCAGATTCATTTTTATAATTTTCTAAAAACAATTGTAATATCAAGTATAAAACTCTGACAATTTTAAAATGATATTGTAGGAACAGATCATTAAAATAATAAAATGTCACTTTATGTTTTTGCAGTTTGATCCCAAGATTACCAGCATTTGGTCCGATGACTCTCCACCTGCATATGAGATGTATCCGATAACGCCGTCTCCTCATCACTGGATGACACCCGCGGGACACCTGCATCCATAACAACCATCAGCCCCCGCAGCCACACAGGAAACACCAGGCCTCCAAAAGCTTTACATTTTAACTTACCAAACACTGACTTATCTTATGTTGTTTCTGTGTATGCTGAAAAATACTATGTCACTTATTTAATGCTTTGAGCTTTGCATTGATATTAACTGTAGACAGTGAAGCAATCCTCTCAACATCTCCATTTTAATACACTTTGATATGAACATCAAACTAGTGTAGCTGTCCCACTGCATCTACACACCAGCAGAACCATGAAAGCACCGAGGGGCTCTCTATGTTATACTATATACTCTTTATTACAATACAGTACTTACAAGTTTGAGGGGAAATAAAATAGATATTCAATGCATTGCCAGTATTATTCTTCTCCATTCTCTAAGAAGGAACATGTACAGTGAGTGTTTCCTTGGCTTTTGAACAACGTTAAGGCAAAAGTAAGTATGTAAATATTTGACTGTATGTAAATCAGAAATAACAGAAACAAAACGTCCATTAATTGTCCAACCTGTATTGTTAGGTAACATATTTGCCTTCATTATACAATCAGTGCATACTGTAGGCTACTTTTACATTTTTTGTTGTTCTTAGTGCTACAAATAAAACTCCAACAGAATCAATTTGCTGGGTCGTCTCTCTGTCGAATAAACCTGACGCTTTACCAGCATAGGACAACAAATGTATAATGTAATCAACATTCAAAGATAAAAGGATTGCAATCTTAACACAACGTGTGTTTATGTATACATCAGTGTCTGTGTGTAAATGTATTGCACATATATGTTATAGTTTGAATCTATTGCTGTTCATTTTTCAAATTAGTGGAGACAAACGATATAAAGCACATTTCTGAACACATACAATCATACAGTATCATCAAATGGTCTATAATAAATATGACATTTGGTATGTTTCCGTCACCAATCTGTCCTACCAACCCAATGTAAACAGTACACTACATAAAGTAGGAAAGGCTAGAAAGTTTTATATCCTTCAACGAAAAAACCCTTCGGTAGATTAATCTGCAAAACATATTCTTTACTCTAACTCTATTTCCACGTTTATGATAACAGACACACACACACGCTCACTCACACTATTGCACTAAACCTCCTAATCAACTCTAAATCCTTCTCGACAAATATCAGTAAAATGATTTCAAATAAAAGTATAACTTGACATTAGCCTCAACGGAGGAACACTAACTTTTGTACAAAAACGCTCTACTGGTCGTTTGCACTGAACGATGACGCTTGGACCCCCGCCACCAATCGACTGCATGGAGACGGCCCCTCTGGAGCTACCTCACCGTCCTCTGACCTTTGACCTGTGGCTTGATGGTGACCTCTTGGTTCAGAAGACCCAGTTGACAGGCACCCACTGCTGCTCCGTGTACAGTTTCTCCAGCGCAGACCGCAGGCTCCTGAACGCAGCCTCCAGGCCGTCGTTCACGATGCAGAGGTCAAAGTAATGTCCGTACGCCCGCTTGATGCGCTCGCTCTCGTCCACTGTCCTCTTCAACTCAGAGTCCTGTAGGAGAAACACAGTGAGACGATTAGGTGACAATACAAAACAAAGAGCAGGCTATTACTTGGACGGAGTTCACTTTAAAATTGGGTGCACATAAATCCAACTAGTTTACGTCATTTAAATGTTAGTAATGCAGCTTTTTGGTTTGCTTTGCAGAGTAAATCAACCACATTAGGTATTCCCATTACCAATAAAGTGAGATTTCATATGATGAATTTCAGTCTATTTCAGGCTTTAAAAAACCCCTGACTTTTAGAGCCCCTTTTTTCCCTTTTATTGGATATGTGTAACTAAATAAGTAACTGATTAATATGGAAAAACGTATGGAAAATATCCGTAAATATACTTATTTATCAATAAGTTAAGGCAATAGTCCCACCTTAAAAAACTAATAAAACTGTTCCAAACTGTGATTCATCACAACCATATTGTGCATGGTAGAAGATGAATGAAACGTGAAACCCTGAAAATGGTTTTCAGGGCCAAAACACAAACTCACCGTTAACTGTTTCGTCACCACTCCTGACTCAATTGCTGATTTATTCATAGCTTTGAGAACCTCAAAATCCGGAGCTTCAATAAAGACAACATAGGGCAGGAACTCTGCCGTCCGCAGGACTTTAAGAGCCTTCGAAGAAAAGAAAAAACGGATGTGAGACATCTTACAATCCCTGCATGACTGCACAGCAAGCCAAGGGAAAAGCTGTGACACACAATTATAAAGCTGAGAGAGAATGTGATTAAAATGCAACTGCAGCATCCTGATCCAACACATTTATCAAGCTAATGTATGCAAATAAGATTAGCCGAGTGTTTTCCAGTGCATGAAGCCAATCATTAAGAGATCTTTCTGATAAATATGAATAAGGTGCTCAGCCTGAAAATACTACAGAAGCAACGAGCCGAACAAAATTGTCTCGAATATAGAATTTAAACTGAAGCCATTTACATTCAAACATGACAAACACTTGATAGAAAGCAGAGCAGGATTCTGCTACCTGTGGGTTGACGTCCAGGATGCAGATCTTTCCTGTGTCTATCACCTCGTGTATGGAGTTGATCTTCGTGCCGTACAGATTCCCGTCGTACTCGCCGTGCTCCAGGAAACGACCACTTTTGATGTCGGCCTCCATCTCACTGCGGGTCATGAAGGAGTACATCTGGCCATCCCTCTCATCCACCTTTGGTTTTCTGCAGGTGACTGAAGGATGAGAAAAAGAGTTACTATTTCTACTATATTCTATTTTATTTACTTGCACTATTTTATCTGTTTTATTGTGTTGCACTGTTGGTGGAGCCTGTGACCTAAGATTTTCATTGTCATAACTACACTGTAGCTAATGTACACATGACAATAAAAACCTTGAATCCTTAAGTCAGAAAGTGATCATAAGCATTGTGCAAAAATAGACATAAAAAAAATATGAGGAAAATAAATAAAATGTGTTTAAAAAACCATTCCATCTTAATACGTTAAGATAACAGAAACCAAGATGACAAAAACAGAAAGTAACTTGAGTTAAAAAATTACATAAAATGACAATATTCACACAACAACAACATCAAATAAAACATTGCAAGGTAATAAACGACCCATTATTTTAATCACGTGGTTCAGTGTGCTGCACTCACAGGGGATGGTGGTGCCGTACCGCTGGGGGTCTGACACCAGCAGCTTGTTTTTCAAACTGCGACGTCCGACCCCCTGTGCACCAATCAGAACCAGAGTCTTCCTCCTGAAGGGCGGGACCTTGGCTACCTCTTCATATATCCGCAGCTCGTGTCGATCGAATTCTAGTCAGAAAACAGTAATTATGGGGACGAATATCATAAAAAAATAGACCGGGATGTTGTTATTGTGAGGTACGATACCTGCATTTTTGGTAGTCAAATACATCATCTTTTTTTTCTTCTTTCCACCCATTCCAGCACAAAGAGGACCTGAGACACACAGAAACAGACAAAACTCAATAAAACCTCACATTTTTGTCTCAGCCAACGACTTTAACAAAGTCCAAATGATTAACGATCAAGTCAGAAAGCACCAAAGGGTAATACATCCAAAGTGTATTTCAGTTAACAGCCCACTAGAGGGCGCTGTGCACTAATATTGATCGACCTGTCTGCTGCCAGAGGACACCTGTGACCAGGCTCCACAGAGCATCGGTTCAATATGAAAAATGATTAAGCCCATGGGGAGGCATGTCTTATGAATAGAGACATAAATAGAAGCAAACATGAGCTCAGGTAATAATTCTCATGTCAGAATTCAACCCATCAAGCCTCGAGTGCTACATTATGAAGTATTCTTCTTCTGGATCAACAATTTCAGACCTCACCCTGCAAGAAAACAAAAAAAATGTATTCAAATCATGCCCCCAGTAGGTATGATGTGTGGAAAGCGGACAGATGTGTCCTTCCCGCGCTCCAAGGGCAGCACAGTTTGCTGTCATCTTCCTGAAGGCCGAGCTGCTGACTGTGACTCACCACCTGTTTTGTTGAGATCAGATAGATCTTAAGGACCAGAGGCTCTTTTCACTGCACATCTCTCAAGAGAAGAGATGATTATTGATCAGGTTTGTATTTACGGGGGTCTTATCAGCTCTCCTAAATCAGCGTGCTTTCTCTGGAGGAGCTGTTTGTGAATGTAGGACCCTGCAGCTTAATAACAAGCAGATTGGAATCAGGCCTCCTTAATCACGCCGGAGCTCATTACCAGCTCGCCGGAGCTCATTACCAGCTCTCCAGTGCTCACTGACGGAGAAACAGACTAGGTTTGCTGGATGAGCAGCCGGCGCCAGATGAAATGTGTGTATGATGTGGAGAGGAACAGATGCCGTCTTTGTTGCCGGTGCGTTAGTGCGGCGAGGAGTCTGTGTCGAATCTACATAATGAGAGGAGCTCCTCTGCTCTGCTGTGAGCCGTGAGAGGTGTACCTGTGGTAGTGAGCTCCAGATCTCTCTTCACAAACGCTTTCCTTTTCTCCTCCAGCAGCTGGCTTGGGATGAGACCTGCACTGCCTCCTTCTATGTGGCAGGCCTGCGAGAGCACACAGAACAAGCAAAAGAATAAAACCCTTTAGTCTTAGCTGAGGTAATAAATGCACAGAAAAATGCTGAATATCCTTGGCTTTACTCACCTGCCACCAGTTCAGGTCCTCCTGGTTGAAAATCTGCAGAATGTTTCCGCTGTTGAAGCCGAGCCCCGCTTCCCTGCAGGGAATCAGGTTATCATGGGATGGGTCGTAGTCAAAGTGACACTTTACAAAGGCCTGAATGGATAAAGACAGGGAAAGGAGGGAAGGTGTCAGAAAGATTCCCCATAATGGATGTCAAAACAGATTGAAAAATACACATTTAGGCTGGGGATGTATTCCCCCGCTGCCTCGGTGTGTACAAGCAGAACATGATATGCAGTAGGCACATTGGGCGTGTAAAGTGTCCATCACTTTGAAACAGCCTCGATCAGTTTGAGCCCACTTCATCTCTCGGCTCACTTTCACAACACCTCAAGGATTCACGATTAAGCTCATAAAGCAAAACCCTGTATCGCCCCCACTGACCGCACCTTGAGTCTGACTGACACATAGAAATAATAAGAGAGCCAAAATCTGTAGCCATGGCAACCATCCCATCCCCCCCCACCATTGCACTTGATGCCTTTCCTCGTACTGAACTGATGCATGAACATAGAAACAAGGCTGCAAGCTCTTACTGTAATGTGTGTGTGGCTTATTGTATTGTTGCATGGGGATGAGTTTCACACACACACACACACACACACACACACACACACACACACACACACACACACACACACACACACACACACACACACACACACACACACACACACACACACACACACACACACACACACACACACACACACACACACACACACACACACACACACACACACACACACACCACACACACACACACACACACACACACACACACACACACACACACACACACACACACACAGGCCAAAGGGAGCTGTCAGTTGAGTTTAGTCACCATGCGATGGCAGGGCTCGAGGCGTGACACACAGAACTTTTGCAAACAACTCGAATCATTGCAGCTCTTGGCACAGTTCGACGTTCTCCTACAGCACTTTACCGTGTGAGCAAACCCAATTTATTCTTTATCATCTCTGACGGACGGCCACAATTAGGGGCTCAAGTGGGCACTTTGATATCAGGAGCTGAGACCATAGAAAAAAAGGCAATACCCAAACACTTACACTCTGGTTTTACAAAGTGAAGGTCTTCAGAAGACAGCAGGAATGTGTTCTTACAGAAAAGTCTGCACCTTTAGAAATGTTCCAAAGAGCCATGCCTCAAAACACACTCTTTTCAGTGGATGACCCTAAGAAATGTGAGGGCATTTTCTAACATAAAAGCATGTGTGGCTGCTCCTCAAGAGTTTCTACTGGTCTTACCAGAACAGAAGAACAACTACTGTATAGCTGCTGTCATCTGTAAAGCTGCCAATTCCAGTTTTGGCATAGTTTGCATGTTTTCATTTCATAATGAATATTACACAGTTCCTAGAGGCTGAGGTAATTCTCTGATATTGAACTCTAATTTGAAGCCAAAAGAATCATGTAACAAGAATATACAGCCATAGCCTCTATAAGTACTTTAAGCTAAATGCTAATGCTATTATCGCATCCTGTTTACAGGGACAGAGCTCAAATGTGCTAATTAGCCATATGTATAAACATGTATACAGCCATAGCCTCTGTGAGTGGTTTAAGGTAAATGCTAAAGCAGTGTGGGCAGAATATCCAGTGACAATGATAACATTAGCTAATTAGCCATGTGTATACAAAGGTGTATACTATACAGTCATCTGTGTGACAGGCTTTGAGCTAAATGCTAATGCAAGTAAGACAGATTGTCTCCAGTGATGCTTACAATTCCTAACTAGTAATGAATACAAAGCACAGCAGAGGCTAATGGAAATATCATTAGATCCAGGTAGTTGTCATAAACCAAAGCATTGGGCTGTTAGCCTAAAAATGTAGTTAATCTGCCAAAAAAAAATTACAATTCTTCCTGTGGATCACTTGAATGTGTTTAGAAAGTGTAATGGCAATCCAATCAATATTTTTCGAGAGATTTTCACTCAAAAACACAAATGCCACCCTACAGTAGCTAGCTAAAAGTCAGGTGATCACTTCAGTCAGAGGTCCTCATCTGGGCATTGTGGATGTCTGTACACATTCTCATTGAAACACATCTAATAGTTGATGAGATAATCTGTCTGGACCAAGTGGTGGACTGACCGAATGCCCAGTGGCTCATCTCATCCAATGGAAAATAAACTTGTATCCTTTTTATTGAGTTCCAGTGATTCTTTGCACCCAACAGCAATAATGTGCTTCAAATTCATGCATGTCTGTGCGGATAATAATCCTCCTCTCCACATCATTTTCTAGTAAATAATGTTCTAGTATATTTTGGTGTAGTGTAAGGAATTCATTTGGCACAGCTTCTTCAAGCTCTTGTGTTCCTCTTCCCTACCGCTGAGACAAATCAGTCACGGAGATTGAGCCCAATTTTCTTTTAGCTGTATGTACTGCATCCTAAAATGTTCCATCCTTCCATCCTATTGGCATCACCAGGATACATAACCCTTTTCTTTACCTCACTCTAAACTGGGTCATATTTTCAGTGTCTCCTCCAGCTCTTAGAAAAGCTAAGCGAGCAAACATAACCCAAGGAGAGTCACAAACACATCGTGATTTTTTTCAGCAGTCTTAAAACTATGTCTTGTAAAAAGTATTTCATTTCAAACAATCTAAAATACAATTTGAACTTTACAACCATGGACATGATGAAAAGTACAAGGACTCCAGCGTCACGAGCTGTCTGTGGGATCACTCTTTTTCCTTTCTCATCTGGAAGGCTTAACTTTTTCATTCATAATATATGAGCATAAAATTGCTCTACATTTGAATAAGTGACAAAACTCTAGAGCAGATTTCAAAGCAAAATACCCAATGTCACCTACAAGGTCCCGCTATAGAATTAGATATATGATTCTTGGCACAGCATGCAAGGTTACAGGCTGCAGGGAGAGAGCCAGGGGGGACGGAGAGCGGCACTCACTTGACTGATGGAAGTGACAGTATCCTTTCAAACTAATCAGAACATTTTGTACATCATGTACTCAAGGATCGCTGATCAAAGCAAGGGTGTTTTACTTTGAAAGAGCTTGAGATTTAATGTGGAAGACATTTTAAAACACAGCTATAGTTGTGGTAACTGTTCTTAACAATCACAAAATGGATACAAACAACATGCATCCTGTCATAAACTGATTTTTCATATTTAGGGAACTATATGTCTTATAACCCGTCGACAAGGAGGTTTTCTATTCAGCTTTTCTGTCTGTCACCAGGATTATGGTTACACAAATTGCCTAATTTAATCAACCTCAGAAGAACTCATAAGATTTTGGAGGGATCAAAATCATGTTGCCGATACACCATGTTAACTTTCAGCAACATTACAAGACAGGGAATGTGTGCAACATGTGTCCTATGGTGTCGGAATAAAAAATGTGATTCCGACTCGCACAATTCATGTGAAAGCCCACTTTCAAACAGTTAACAATATTGTTTTATGTCTCCAAGCAATACAATACAACACATCTTCTTAAACGTCAATTGTTTCCAAATTAAAACTTAAAGCTCATAAACACAATACATTTTAAAGAAAGACTTCCTAACTCTGGAAAAAGCACCAGGTCTGGGCTCCCTAAGTGCCATTCTAGTTGAATTATTCTACACTGCACTCTGACTTGTATTCTTGTATTTTATACATGTCTTATTCTATTATAGCTTGTTTAATTTTTCTATCATTCTCCTGGCTTTTTAAAGACCGCTTTGAATGTACTTAAATATCATTTTATAAAGCGTTTCAGCTGCACTTTATCTTAATGCTTTTAAGGTTTTTTCATATTTTGTAAAGCACTTGGAATTGCCTTGCCTTTTACATTTCTTGATGTGATGTCCTCTGTGAAGCACAAGTACTTCTTATACACTGCAAAAGTTTTTCTTCCAATTATGTGTATTTATGGGACCCACACCACCCGGGTAACGAGCACTTCGTACGGCTGCGCTGAGGCAGGCGCTTCCGTACCATGTCTTCCCGGACAAACAGACTCAAGTTCAGTTCCTCCCCCCCCCCCCCCAGGGCCATATGTGCACTAAACGCTGCTAATATTTAAATTATATAAGCCTTCCGTGCAATCGTGCAATTTAATTTATTTATAATTTATTTATGTACATATTCCCTATACGGTGCTTCTCAAAGTGTGGTCCGCGGACCACTGGTGGTCCGTGAGCGCCCCCTAGTGTTCCGTGAGTATATTGGTAACATTTCACATTTGAAATAAATAAATAAAAGTTTTCCGCACTCTCGTGGGAATATCTCCGCAATGGAGCGAGCTTAAGTTTCACTTTCAATTGCATGATATAGCCCAGCGCAACACCTTCATCACACATGTTGCCACTTGTTTGTAACATTTTCAGGCAATTTCTAATCTGTTCTAGAAAAACGATGTGTTTTGGGATATTTTTGGAGTTAGGTGGTCCGCGAGTGTTTTTTTATTGGTTAAGTGGTCCTTGGTATGAAAAAGTTTGAGAAACACTGATCTATCATGTCTTTTTTAAGTCCCATTTATTGTTTTTATAGTGTCTTGTTGTTTTTATATTGTCTTGTTGTTTTTATATTGTCTTGTTGTTGCGTGTTGGCAACTTGAGTTTATTGTAATTTCGTTGTACCTGTACAATGACAAATAAAGATCTATCTTTATGGGTGGGTTGTTCGAGTTAAAACAGGAGTCTAACTGTGCATATGCAGCAGGATATGCGTTAGACCTGATGTGTGCTGACCTGTCTGGGTGTGTGTGGCTCCTGGTAGCTGGGCAGGATCTTCAGCACCACGCTGCCGCTCGCCTCCTTCAGCATCTCCTGCAGCACTTTGGGGTCATTGCCCACCTCCTTGGCGTTCACCTCCTTGATGATGTCACCCACGTGGAGCAGACCCTGCTGGTCGATCATGCCGCCGTGGAGGATCCTGGCAATCACCAGCTCGCCGCTCTCCACCCGAAACGTCACTCCCTACACACACATTACATAACATTGCATTTAGCTGACGCTTTTATCCAAAGCGACTTACAATAAGTGCATTCGACCAACAAGATACAAACGGGTCAACACACAAGTGGGTCAACTCTCGAGAACAATCACAGTACAGCTTTTAGTTTTTAATGAGTTAACAGTATTGCGATGTCCTTCATTCCTCAGCAGTTCAAAAGGCACGTAGGAGGCGGCGAAGTTGAGGGTTGTCAACAAGCAGGAAGTGCCATGGCTAAGTGGTGAAGCTAATATATCAATTACTGTAATGGTGACCAGATGCCAGCTACAAAAATCGGTTCCAACTCTTCCATTAGTAACATTCATAATAAGATATATTTCAGGGTGTGTTGGTTTGTTTGACAGGAATATTACTGACAGTTTTGTCCCATTTATGCTCCAGTGTTGCACAGTATTAACACAATTTGGTATCAGTTACTTTATAAAGTAAAGGGGTAGGCTGTGGCGCAGTGGTCTGTGTGTAGGTGTTCGGATCAGGGGAGCACAGGTTCAGACTTAAAAACATGGTTAGTGGAAAGTCAGCTCTGTCAACACTGACACAATCTGCACTTTACAACGCTCTGTTTGTACATGTGCCTTGACCTGTTGCTATCTGTCTGCTTTGTGAATATGTATTTTAGTTTTGTTTTTATATATGCTTTTATCATAAAATAAGCATCTCTGTTGAATGTTGTTTTACTGATTGTATTTACCTGTTATTTGAAGTGAATTTTTGTTTTTAGGATGACTTTCAACATCTGTCCAGGGACTACAGACGAAAAATAGCCTGTTGGCTAACTCTGCCGCATTTACAGAAATGTCAATCACTGTCCCTGTCAAATAAATATATAAATAAATAAACCCCACTGCAGTCAGCATGTCGTTGTGTCCCTGAGACACTTCACCTCAAATTGCTCCTCTGGGGATTGCCCACAGTATTGAGTATGTAAGTCGCTTTGGATGAAAGCAAGTGACATGTAATGTAAAGTAAAGTATCATGCAAATGACACTTCAGAACCTTCTGAGAGACAGTTGGCGTTGGAGAGTTTATGATGAGAAAGTGAGACAAGAGAGCACCTGGCCGAGTTATCACTGATTCCTTTATGATGTCAAGATGCTTCAGATCAATCCCCATGTTGTGTGCTAAAAAGCCGTATAAATCTGACTTGTTTCTCTTCTTAACAAAGCTACAAAAACATCTCATTAAACTGAGTGCATATGCTGCTCCAAAAAACACAAATCATGAGTTGTATCTGTTCACATTTTACAGGAAGCCTCTCTCCTGCCTCTGATTCAAATGGGTTGCAGACTCACCAGGTGCTCGCCAGACACTTTTCTGATGCCCACCATCCGGACGGCGTCTGGGGGAACGGGCTGGTTGTTGAGCTCTGCGTCCATGAAGGAGCAGGGGCTGGAGGGGGGGGTCTCGTAGTTTTTGGACGCCACAGAATCATGGGTCTCAAGGAGGGACTGTGTGCAGAACAGCAGGGGAGAATAAACACAGGGGATAAGGGCGGCGAAATGGATGGGATTTTCTTGAAAACACATAAATGGATAGTGCAATATTCAAATCGCAGCAAGCACAACAATTGTTAAAAGCCTAATATGAAATAAAATACCATTTAGAATGAAGTAATGTGGAGCTGCAGAGATAACCCGGCCTACACATATTGATGATAATAGAAAATAATGAGTATAATGATCCAAAATGATTAATCCCTCCAGTATTGTGGATATATAGTCAAAAATAATCACAAGTAATAATCAGAAGTTATTTCTTCCGAATCGTGCAGCCCTACAGATGATGACGTTGAGAAATAGAATAAAATAATGCTATGAAACACAAATCATGTATTCTTGCTCTGAGTTATTGTGACGCATCATCCGAACCAGTCTAATCCATGCTAGCACCACATGCATCATTAAGCACGAGCAGCAGTAATCAAAGGCTTGAGGGCTGAGTGCCTGTTAATGAAAGCTGCCATGTGCTGCTGGAGGACAGACCTGGAAGTGAGGCTCCTTCAGGATGCGGACCAGCTCGTCCACCGCCTGGCTGCTGTCTGTGAGCGGGTTCAGCTCGTTCAGGATGTCCTGCACCAGCTCCACGTTGTTCTCCCTCACAGCCTCCAGCTTGGGTTCCTCAAACTGCTCATGGGCCTGGGATTTAATGAATAAAAACTAGATGGGATTATTAGGAGTATACCTTCAGGGCTAGGGTTCAAGGGGGTCACTTTGTGTTGAAAAGTGGTCAGACCATGAGGGCTCAGATAAAAAAATGTATGTATATGTTTTTGGAACGATCGTCCACATGGGATTTTAGGATTTATAATAGATGTATTAGTATGAGATTGATAATTATGTGCATCAAAAGAGCTATTACAGATTCAACAATGCAAACAAATTGTCATTTACAGTCATCCATAGCCTTATGTTAGCCTTTGCAGAGCATTTATATAAACCTATATAACACACTACAGGAAAAGGAAACCCCCAAAAGCATAATAGGGCTTCTTTAAACTAAGTTAACGGTGCACTTTTGAGTCATTTTAGAATCAGTAGGCTTTGTTTTCCCTTTAAAGCTTATGTTACAATGCAAATGTGTTTTTCTATATTTACATCGTCTGCTGTGTTATTGTGAAAATAAACCATCCTTAAAGCGTTCTCGTTATCTGTGTTGGGATTATGTCCCCTTGGTTCCCAGTGTAAATGACACCTTTGGATTACCTGATTACCTTTACCATTCTTTCAGGAGAAGCATCAATAACATCAAACTCCATTAGTGTAGCTTCTCAGTGAGCAGTGGATGCACCTTGCTGAGCTATAATGAAATGTTTTCCGACCTCTGCGGGGCTTTTTTTCTTTGATTCATTAACACAGAAAAGGGCACGTTAACACAGAAACAGAGACCTGAATTGCCCCCCCCCCCATCCCCCGCTGAGAGCAACACTGCGCTCATAAATCCTCAATGCAAGATACAGTAAGACAGAAAACAAACTTGAGTCGAATCTAGCGTCATGTAGGCTTCTTCCATGTGTTCGCTGTGAAACATCAATATTTCACTTTCTCCTTCTCTGCTGCCACGGACACGGGTGTCTATTATTGGATATGGCTTCAACATCTCTGGTGCGAGGTCGCATATAAAAAATGTACGACTTTATCCTTTCCCCATCTGCTGCATTTTGGAGCAGTTTGTATCATGGGCTGGCTTTTTGTTTTGGGATATGATCCTGTTATAAGATTGGGTGACGAACTACGGGTAAATACGGCAAAGTACTAAATGATTTCTGTTCTAAAATGTACAGTAATGAACAACCAATAAGAAAAAATGCCAATTACATACAGCTGTTTTTCCATAGTTTACAGTAGCACTACTTGCAACGATACAACAAGCAATCTTGTTTCTGAGCATTCACGGTGTCAGACAATCCCAGGGAGGATTTGTCTGGTGGGATCAGGTACCATGGCAGCGGCGGTGTTTGTTTGCTGAGGAAGAGAGGAGGAATCCCCGCTGAGAGACAGGATTTGGTGCACAGATACACACACATATATATTCAGTAAAGCCTGCATGTACACACAAATCATCCCATGCAATGTAGTTCACACACTCTGCACGCACGAGGCCACAGGCACAGCACACATACAAAGTTAAAAGGCTGTGATTCAGTGGTGCAGCAGAGGGACTTTAGCTCATTTTGAGTTTTGGCAGAATTCTTTGTAACCTGATGGAGCGAGCAGTCAGAGTCTGGCCTTCCAACAACATGCCAGCATGGAAGCTATGTTATGTGATTACACCGTTGTGAGAGCAACATTTCATAGGCATGTGTCGGTTTTGACATTACTTTAAAGGTCCCCTATTACACTGTTTTTCATCAATATATTATAGGTCTCAGATCTATACAAACCTGTCTCTGAAGTGTTTGGCTCCAAACACCAAACAGATCATTGCAGCATTACCCATAATCCCCTCTGTTTCAGCCCCGTTTCAAAAGTGCTGATTCTCTGTCTGTTACTTTAGATGTAAATAAGGAGCCCCTCCCCACGCCCCTCTGAGAGACATTTGGTTACAAAGAACACAATGGTGCTCTAGGAGGAGATTCAGGTGATTAGGGGGGGCGGGGTTACCTTGGTTGCTGATTGGCTAATGGTTACACAAGCCAAAAAATCGTTATGACATCATTAAGTGGCCAAAATCTGATCAGCTCGTTTTCAGACAGGTTTTTATATAAATGGATCAGGACAAAAAGAGAGAGAATCTTTTTGCCTCAAACTTTCAGAGTCTCTTTCCACAGAGGGGACACATGGTGATGTAGAAGAGACATGAACAAGTGGATTTTGCATAATAGGTGACCTTTAAATTAGTTTGTATTACTCAAAGCGATGAAATTACTATCTACGTCAAGAACATGAGCATGTTTTCATACCGTCCCTTTGTATTGTGCATTATAGCCTTTCAGGTTGTTAATATACACCATCATTGAATTACTCTGCCAAGTACTGAAATGTGTTGCTTTCAAAAGTCTCATTACCAGACACTGCTAATCTTCCTCCTCCCCACCTAGACGTTACAGCTATAAAAGGCCAATGAGCACGGCTGTCCTCAAGGCAAAAGGGAAATGACAAAGCAGAGTGAAGATTGTATTCTGCATCTCCATGAGACACTTTGATGGTTTAGTTAGCCTTCTCTTGTGAAAGGAGAAAATGTAACACTTTAGCTCAGTGGCTTCCACTGTTACTCGATTAATGGTGTTACAAAAGGTCATCGACGGTGGCTGATAAAGTTAAAGTTAATCAGAATACATTCATCGGTTTCCAGAGGTGGACAGTCGTTCTTCTGATTTCATGACCTTTATGTCCTACTGTGAAAAAAACAAGGAGGGTAAGAAGAAGAGTTGTAGGCCTATTTTATGTTCAGTGTTTCAAGTATGACCCGTGTACATCTGCTTATTTCAAATATTTAAGAAATACTGACATAACCGAGTGTGTAAGTGAGTTAAAAATCTACAGACAGGAGCACTTGCAGCATATTTAGTTACCAAACTTAGGACATTATTTAATTGTTGTATCTGCAAAGTTAAATAGATGCTTGATTATAGTATAAACTCACCTTAACATATTTTAGTTGCGTGCTATTTTTCACCATAATTATGATTCTGTATATAATTACAGTTCTGTTTTCATTTAATGTAATTAAATAAATAATAGGAGTAAAAATAATAATAATTCAACAATATAACGTGATATCTTGATAATGTTATTGTACCATGAAAATCTCATTTTGTTACGACCCTGCTTACATTTTTTTGTAATGTTTTGCACAAGCTGTTCTGTATAAAGCAGAACAATTGTTTTGGAGGACACATGGCCCTGTTCACAAAGACCTTGGAGTGTCATTTACAGTCTGAACAGGAGAGTTATGATTGCTTGGAATAACAAAACCAAATGTCTAAGAGAAGCGAGTCATTCGGCGCTCATTAATGTCTCAACAGACCTGATGGTTAGAGCCAAGCATCGAGGCAGCGCCACAGTCATAACTGACAATAATGGAGCACTCTTTTGCATGATGATAGCTGCTGTTGTCAATATCTGCTCATTGTGGAGCTAATCATCATTCACATTCATTATGGAATTGCAGGCTGGGCTGATTGCATCATTCTGTAGTGAGCGTGGTGCAATCAGGACAATTCACTCAAGTCCCTGAGCCATATGCACACAAGCATGCTACGTCCCTCTGCTAGTGTGTTCCACTATCGACACATTAAGCGTTTGTAGATCTAGCGTGGGGTCATCTTGGAAATCATCCTTGAGCAAGGCGTCTTTACGCATCGCTTGCATCAGCAGATTCATCGTTTATGGGAATTCTCATCAATAAACTGGTACCGCCAAGAACCGTCTCAGACAAACAATGCAATACGAGTCATGCTCTCAGACGACGCAGGCACACATACAGGAAGGCAATCAGACTTTAAAGGGGCTCTATTATGCTTTTTGGGGGTCTCCCTTTCATGTAGTGTGTAATAGGCTTTGGTGTATGTCAATAGTTTCTCTCCCACACACCCCCCCCCCCCCCATGACTCCAATCTACTCCTTTTTTCTTCAATAACATAGTGACATCACTATAACACTTGCTCTTCTAATCGCTAGCGCTACGAGATAGAGAAAGGGGCGGGACATCTCTAAGCGGTTGACCAATCAATCACAACAGAGCCAGCCAGCTAACCAATCAGAGCAGACTGGGTGCTGCAGCACAGGCAGTATGAGAAAAATAAAGAGCTTTTTGAACATTAAAGCATGGAGACATGTAACAATAGAGAAACAAATATGAACCTGAAAATGAGCATAATATGGCCCCTTTAGGTAAAAAAAACTTTTAAAAGATAGTGAAGAAGGTTTAAAAGGAGCAGAGGTGGCTGTGCTTTAGCGAAATGGTAGGCTTTGGTTGCAGTATTCACTACACAGCTTCCTGTGGATCGTCCATCCTCAAACTTCCAGAGCAGACCTGCCTCTAAACTGCTAAATAAGTCTATGAAGTTTTACCTCTGGCTCTTTCTCAGTCTGAGCCCTGCAGACCAATACATCTCCCAGGACAGAGAGACCATGAGCAGCTTCCAGCACAACTCGGCTAACGCTGACTGTTCAAAGACAGATGCAGTAATCCATACTAATGACAGTAGACGGCATAAAGGAAAAAGGTACAGAATGAATTTCAGTACACGACGTGAACTGCATCTCTACTTTTTTTTCCTTTTGAAAAAGTCCACACGTTTAAAAGTTATCTGAAATTGAAGTTCTGGGGAGCAGTGGGGTGGCTTCTATACCGGAGAAAGCAGAACTTTTGCGGTGTGTTTGGGGAATCAGCTGGAGTTTAAACAAGTGTTAGGTGTAAGAAAAAAGACTAATCAAGCATGGTTTATCTTAGGTACCCAACGTATTTGAACATATTGGACAACTCAATGATCATTACACTGTTAAAACCCGAAAAATACCAGGTGGATTTTACTACAAAAAGCATGAAAGCCCTTTAATCCTGTTGTAAAACAAGTGCTTCAGAAGAAAGTATTTGAGTTTTACAAGATGCAGCAAATGATATTATCCTCTGCCACTATACAAGATGATTGTGCACCGTGGTACCAATTAACCTTGTACTTATTGTCTTTCTTAAGTAACATCTCAAACAAAACAGCATTGACAATATGCTACTGAGTCATTTCTTATTCTGTATAATAATGTAATACATTTATTATAATAATTGTAAAACCTAATGGCTGCCATTCATTCCTGGATTCTCCATTGATCCGGAGCCTGATGCTGCACCTGCTCGCGTCAACCTGCGAGATACCGAGCTGTTCACTGACTGCTATTTCAGTCTTCTGCTTTGATTGGCGATGGAAATGTTGTCTTGTTAAAAATGACTGACGGCTCAGAAACAGTGGAGATGTTAAGAGTCCCTAGAACCTTCCCTGAGTTTCTCCATCAAATATTGTTACATGCCAAGTAAGTATTTGTGCATCAGAATAAATGCTGAGCGATCCCAACTCTGTACAGGAGCATATTCAATGTACCATTCAAAGAACTACATCCAACCTGTGGCATTATACATAGCCTAAGAACAAATAAAGCTTGAATCATTATCAGCACTAAGCTCCTAACACTAGGATGGGTCGAATGCAGAGAAACCATTTTGTTACATAGTAAGTAGGCCTGCTGTGTAATGACAATAAAAGTATAAAATTTTTTTAAAAAAGCAGTTACAGAAGTATGCATTATCTGGCCTCTCTTTGCTGCGCCTTTAATACATGTCCCTCCGGCATCCATCTTTTCTGTCACTGGGGCTGAGGAGGGGGCAGGCAATCATTGGTGGCAACCATTTGGCCTCCTTCGTCCCAAATAGAATAGAAACCCTTGGTATGTTTGATTTTTAACCAAACATCCTATTTCAGACGCATCAAACTGCTATGAAAACTTTACTAAAAGCAATTTGAATTGTTGTGATAATAGGTGTTTTTTAAGTTTTGCAGGACATTCATACAACTTCTCATAAACCATGCACCTTTTTAATGGTAGGGCAAAACACAGAAAAACATTTTTAAATTTGACACAATATATTTATATTGGAAATGTGAGCATATACTGAGTCTAACTATCCTGTGTTGGTGGTAGGTAATTCTGTTTGGATGCATTATAGACATTTCTCATTGTCTCATCCACTAGCCTGTCCATCCCTCTACATATGAACACATGTACAGTATCAATCTGTTCTCACCACTGGGCTCTCCATGATGCCTTTGAGGAAGATGAGGTCCAGGTCGTTGGCCGTTGTGGAGCTGGTGCTGTCACTCAGTGTGTCCAGGGCTTGATGCATGGCTGCAAACACACAGAGAAAATAAAGTTGATTCACTCCCCTCCATTAAATATCTACAGCTACCCCTGGGGAACAGACTAAATAGAGAGGGGGTATGTTTGCAGTAGCACACACTACATGGCTGAACAAGTGAGGCTAGTGAGGCTAGGCCAAGGGAGTCGAAGAGAGGAAGGAGAGGAGATGGGAGCTGTCTCGCATGCTTTCCCAAGCAATTTCACTTCCGTCAGTCCCCCCCCCTCTTATGTCAGTCAGAAGGGACAGTATCTTTCTCCCACAACCACAACCACACACACACACACACACACACACACACACACACACACACACACACACACACACACACACACACACACACACACACACACACACACACACACACACACACACACTACACACACACACACACACACACACACCACCACACACACACACACACACACTACACACACACACACACACACACACACACACACACACACCACACACACACACACACACACACACACACACACACACACACACACACACACACACACACACACACACACACACACACACACACACACACACACCACACACACACACACACACACCACACACACACACACACACACACACACACACACACACACACACACACCACACACACACACACACACACCACACACACACACACACACACACACACACACACACACACACACACACACACACACACACACACACACACACACGATGTTTTCATGTTTACAATGTTGTATTTCTGCACCAAACTACAGTACAGACTATATACAAGTAGATTTGTAAATGGCATAGGTTTGTAAATGTTGTGGTTTGGAAGGATCCTTGATTATAAACCCATAAAATGACACACACACACACACACATACCATGTATACATCACTTCAGGGGACATTACATTGACTTACATGCATTTCCTGGAGACTTATCCTAACCAACACATGCCTAACCCTAAACCTTAACCTTACCCTAATCCTAACCAAGTCTTCACCCTAAAATTAATGATTCCCCTTATGGGGACCTCCAATTTGTCCCCATAAGGGAGGCGAGTCCCCACACGTGACTGTGTAAACAGATTTAGGTCCCCATAAGTATAGTAATGCTAGGCCACACACACACACACTTCTTCACCACAGACAATAAATCAATAAGACTACAGATCAATCACAAGATGCAAGGCACCGTCAACAATTCGCTAAAGGTCTGGAAAGGTTTAGTGTTGCTTCATAGCATCTCCTCTGACGCATTAAGGTACCAAACACCCTCACACCAGCTTCCAGCAGGCATTCATCTCAGCAGACATGACTGTCAGGAGAGTGGGCATTTATTCACAGAACATTCGTCTGCTGTCATTTACTTACCAGACCCTGAGCTCTTTGTTTCCTATAAATATACAGCAGCGGATTTTAATTTCCACAAAGCAGACAGATTGGTGATTCAGCACAGATCCTACACGACCCACTTCACAGGGCATCAAAAGGTGAAGGTCCAATTAGAGGGCTGCTAATTTGTTTAGTGTGCCAATTGCTCTCTGTGTATTTATTCTAACCGTGTTTTATAAACGTCACACCTTTACAGAGGAAAATGACAGGATGGAGTACATTTAGGATACCCTGTATGTCTTATAGAACACAGTCCTGCCTTGTACTATTTCCTGTTAGTAATATCAATATTTGACACACCTTATGGCAAAACTCTAACATTGATGTGTTCTTTCTATTAAGTTGAGTTATAGGAGCAAGGTACCAAGCCATTTTTTTTTTTTTTTAAAGACTCCCATTTGTACGATTACAAGGAATATGAGATCTGTGGTCAGGGCCATGTACATTGATACAGAAAGCCATGAATTTAAAGTGACCAATGTCAATAAATAACAAGACACGGCGGCTCTGTGAGGGTATTCTGAAGCACAGCAGTGCATGGAGCCAAATGTTAATATACCTGCATGGCTCACAAGGAAGGTTTAATGTACCTCCTTCATCACCTTAGTTTAGCTGGTTGGCATGCAGACATTTACTCACTGACACTTAACACAAAGTAGAGCTGAAGTCCAATCCATTATGAGTCCCTGAATCACATTTAATAGCAATCTGTCCAACAGTTGTTCTTACTATAAATACAGTCTATGGTTCAGACATCAGAGAAAACACAAATGTCCTCCTGCTAGTGTCCCCACAGGAAACTCAACAACTTAGATATGCTTCATCGTCTGGGGACCATGACTGACTGAACCATTTATGGCCTGTACAACAATTTATTGCAATCAACCAACAGCTATTGAGGTATTTCAGTCTGGCCTCTATCAAACCATGCAAGTACACTGTTGAAAACATCCATCTTAAAACATGGGATTTGTGTTGAGACTTGAAACAATAATGAGGATAAGCCATTGCAGAGATAATTAGACTTTGAAAATATTGAAATAAAAATAAGATTTCTTCAAATAAGCTTCATTATCTTAACCCTTAGATGCATAAGTGGGTCTTTTTTGACCCGGTGAGGTGGTTTTCTTGAAGTATCTTTTGTAGAGGAAACTTCTGTGTAGCATGCAGTGGAGTCACCGACTCAGGAAGGAGACACGGGAAGAGTCGGAGCTTTGATGTCAAACCACTGTGATTTATTTGGAGTTGGTACCAGAGTATTCACATCACAAATCCAAGAGTCAGAGGTTCTGACTCCACGGTAGAGTTGCCACGTCAATTCTGGAGAGCCTCTCTCTTGCCAGCCCATCTAACTGGTTTCGCAGAGAGTAAACAACATATTTTGAGGAGATAGCCTAAACAGTGTGGGAACACAGAGCTACTTGCCTCGGACACTTATGACCTCGAAGATTTCACCTTGGAGTCCACAAATACAGAGAAGGAAGTGTCCCAGTGTACCCACAACACAGACCATCTGTATCCCAGTATTGACCGGTCACAGAATGGGAACAATAACATTATTGGCTAAGCCGCCTGTGTCCTTAAAGAAGGTAAACAGACATCGAGGTTTGTCCTGTATGTTACTAATTGGCGTCTTATGATAATTATTTCCACAACATCTTTGTAATTACATTTTTTCATCATTTCATATTCCAGCTATTCCTCAAAAAACATGTTTTGGATATCGTGCCATTCTAATTTTAAATTTTAAGAAATTGTAGTTTTTGTATTACTACCTCAAGCTTCCATAAGTGGGTCAAAAATGACTTTTCATTTTTCAAAAATTATATTGGAAAATTAAATATAAAATATTTCTAGTGTGAACCAAAATATAATACTAAATATTATACAGGTGATTTTCTTAACCAAAATGACAAAAATGGCATAAAAACACATATTCTAATACGGGTCCTTTTTGACCCACTTATGGAAGAGTGTAGGGTCCAGTCACTCGGGCATCTAAGGGTTAAAGCAGCTCTTGCTTAGTACATCATTCTCAAAAGAGAATGTATAGCTAGTAAAAGTATGGCATGTCAAGATCAGGAGTTTTTGTGGTGTTATCAATGTTTTTCAATGATCCACAGAATATACGTTAACAGACAAATTCACATAATGTGTCTCTGGAAAAACTGAGATCTGTGACTCTGGGATCATGAATTGGTCTTTCTAACCCAGAGCACCATGATTTATTTTCAGTGGATTCTCAAGGTGCTCTACAGCAAACAACACAATTACAACTGGACTCAAACACCATCAACTCTTTCAGAAACTGTTCTATCAAATTATGATTATTCCTTTCATCACCAAACAAGCAGATTGATATTGTGCAGAGAGGATTGAGCACATCAAAGGGAAGAGAGTGTGTCTTTGTGTGCAGCTCTGATCTGTCGAATGATTTATATTCCTCAGCAGCGCAGTCGGAGGTTTGGCTTTTGTTGAGATGCTTAAAAGAGAAGTTATGAGGTAACAGATATTTTGAGAATGAGCAGAAAACTATTTTTGGTCATCTTGGAAGTATTTTTACAAGCACATGTACTGTAGACTCAAGCACAAGAGAACCATCCCCATTGCTGTCACTCAGATTAAAAACCAGAAAAAGCCAGAGGAAGACGACCTTGATGATTACAAAGTCCATCCGCCCTCCCTCTGAATAATTTGATAAGTAAATAAAATAAATAATAACACCAGTGTACCACAGAGAAGCCTTGTTTTTTGTTCCAATTTCCCCTCGAACTGCGGCTCCACTCCAAACGGGAGGGTTGCCAGATCTGAGCCTGGCAGAGAATATCAGACCAGAAGGCTCGGCTTAAAGGTCCTGCGTTATTCTCTTTAGTCACTGCAACTGTACGCCGCCATTGTTGCCACATCGGCACTTTTTCCTATGTTTCCTATGTTAGCTGGACAAATGTGAGGTTAGTTTTTACTTACTTCCCCCCTTGTGTCACTCACTACTAGGGTTGCACAATTCCAGGAATTTTCAAAGATGGAAACTTTCCATGGGAATTAACGGGAATAAACTGGGAATTTTCTAAATTGAAGCTTGGCTTTTCGTAGGGAACTTAAATACAGTCGGGGAAAGTATATCTTAGCATAATCTTGACTAAAACAAACAGATGCCATTCAAGTACACTTGAATATCCATGCCATAGCACACTGCTTACTGCATGGCTATTGAGACCACACAAACTGGTTTGCATTCAGGCAAACCTCAACAAGGCTGGACAGTGACACTGAAGAGGGAGACTCAGAGTTGGATGGAAGGGCTCTTTTCATTTAACATTTAGAATGGGACTTTGTGGGGATTTTTGGATGGGGGTGCATTTTTGTTCATTTTTTAATGAGTGGGGTTGGGGGGGATGAGTAATATTTAACTCAACATTCCTGTTTTCGTTCTTCAATGAAACAAATAATTGTTCAATAAAATAATTAAAACTTGTTCTGTTATACTTTTTTTTTTTTTTTTAAATCTGTTGAAATTTAAATTTTTTGTTTAATTTTGCATCGAATATTTCCAAAATTCACCAGCTTAACTTCCCATGGAAACTTTCCGGAAATGTACCGGAAATGTTCCGCCCCTTTGCAACCCTACTCACTACATACATTTTTCTCTTGCATGTCACTTAAGATGTTCTTCTCTCCATTTAAACTCCAGCCTTAATCAGATACAACAATACAATTGACCACATTTCTTAAGAATAGGGCCGCACAATTATTTTAAATGTTATAGAAATTGCATAATAACTTTTTGTATATAAATACAGCAAGCACAATATTTGGTAAATTCTAAATCTGTGTTAAAAATACCTTTTTGAATGAGGTATTGTGGAGCTGCAGAGTTATCCTAGCCTATAACTTGTATTACCCAGACTTAACAAAGCATATGTTTGGTATAGATCAAACATAATGAAAAAAGAAATCATGATCGTTTTAACTTATTTTATAATGATTATCAGAATGATCATGCCAAAATTATAAATCCCCTATAAATGGTAATTGCAGAATTAGTCAAATTAATCCCAATTAGTTTATGTGGTCTCGAGTGGTCTCGAGTGGTCTGTAATGTTATCATTGCCTGGGAGTCACAAAGGACCGGAGAATAATAACCACTTCCCCAGTGTCGGGTACGCCATGGGGTCCTTCTATTATTCATAGAGATCATTAAAAATCCAACTCGTCCTCCTTCTCGGGTCTCGCTGCTTTTCTTCTCTCTACATGTACAGATAAATAGGGTTGCTTTTATTATTTTCACTAGCAAGCATCAAAGCACCGCCGACAGAGGATCGGTGATGCAGGTCAAAAGTTCAGACAGGAAGAGGTCCGAATACGATACATTATTTATTTTATTATTTTTTCTCTTTATCATTCAGGTGGAGTCTTCCATTTTGTTTACCACTGCTCTCAAAGCTATCCTTGTTTGCATACAACATTGCGGACCAAACTGCCTCGCTCACAGTATTGATCTTTATCCTGCTCAAGCCTCATATCAGGATCAAAATTGCATGTAGACATTTGCGTAATGATACACTCAGGTTCTTTCATCCTCTGAGCCTTTACAGGTGAGAGCTGAGGGGAGAGTCATTTTTCGCTCCAGTGACTTTAAAACAACGGTATTACCTGCTGTAACGTGATGCCTTTAGAGAACTCCCTTTAGCAGGTGAGTGCTTAAAGGGGCCCAGGTGTGCAGCCAGACTAAAACATGGACGTCATGTACTCTTCCAGGAAACTGTAGTCAACTATAAAGCTCTTTTTATGCTTGAGACGGTCTTGTTTTTACACTATTTCCTTAATTTATGTCTAGCAGATTTAAAGGGAGAACTTCTGAAAGAGTTCTCAGTAAAGCAGATAAATAGGCATGTCAAAAATGTAAAGGTCCCAAGAGACTGAGATGATAATTACAAAAGTGAACCAGGAAAGAAAACTGACATTTAAGGAAGACACCAAAACGTGGTAATGATTCATTTAATACAGCTTTGAGAGAACCTACCTAAATGCTATTTTGTCCATTATGAATTAACAATAATAATAATAACCCTCTTGCATCTCCTCTCAACAAGGGTTAGTAGAATAAGAGCTTCCTTGCCATGGTGACAGCAGAGGACAATAACCAGGAACCCTGAATAAAAGATGATTTTGTCTCTTAAGTCTCACACCACTTCACCTCCACGGAAATTAACAATTAAACTCAATGTCATGCAGGCCGCCAAATAATCTTGGCTGTTATTGTTTGTGTTAAGAACACAGCGGGCGGACATGAACCTCTTAGCCAGCACTTAGTGAAGGTTGCTCTGTTGCTATGGAGCGGAGGTTATAGAGAAACACGGAGAGGATGGAGAGCTGAGGGAGGGTGGAGCGTGGAGGAGGAGATGTGGGAGATGTGTTGGTGTTTCCTCATGGGGACGTAAACAAAGAGTAGTGCTGTGTGCAGCAGAGTCTGCTTACAGTTTCTGCCAATCAAAACAGTCTGGGCTACTGAATTCATTGTTATAAACAACTATCTAAAAATGAAAATACAGTCATTCCCCTTGGTTTTCGAAAATTCTAGTCAAGATATATCCATGAGCATTGTATGTTGTTGTATAGTGTGTATATTGGATTTAAAATGAAATGTTTTAAGTGCATGTAAATGGTCTGCAAAGGCTTAAAGGTCCCATGTCATGGCCATTTCTACTGATCATAATTCCATTGTTGAGGTCTACTAAAATAGATTTACATTGTTCAATGTTCCAAACTGACATTGGTTTCTCATACAGCATCTCTGTATAGTATATGTATTCACTCTCTGTCCTAAACGGCTTGTTGGAGCTCCTGCCCCCCCCCCCCCCTGTGAGCCCAGTGGCCGTCTGCGAGACAGCGAGACACAGCCAACACACACACCCGCAGCCTGGCTGGGAGTTTGTGTGTGTGCTCAGGCTGAGTTCCGCGGTGTCTCGCTGTCCCCACACCAGTGAGCCAGCTCACACTGTCCGCTCCTCGCAGCAGCGAACCTTGCAACGTCCCGTCGAGTGTGTGTGTGTGTGTGTGTGTGTGTGTGTGTGTGTGTGTGTGTGTGTGTGTGTAAGTTTGGAGTTGTGGGAGAAAGATACTGTCCCTTCTGACTGACATAAGAGGGGGGGGGGGACTGACGGAAGTGAAATTGCTTGGGAAAGCATGCGAGACAGCTCCCCTCTCCTCTCCTTCCTCTCTTCGACTCCCTTGGCCTAGCCTCACTTGCCATGTAGTGTGTGCTACTGCAAACATACCCCCTCTCTATTAAGTCTGTTCCCTCCAGAGTGAGTTTCTCTCACACACACACAAGCCCACCCTGCCTGAAACACCTTTATTGGACTCCTTTGTTTACTTCTGTAACATAATGACATCATTATTCAACATGCTTCTTTTGGCTAGTGCTCCAACACATTGTACGTGGCTAAGGGTCGGGACATCTCTGAGCAGTTGATCACAACAGAGCCGGCCAGCTAACCAATCAGAGCAGACTGGGTTCTGGTTTCAGACAGAGGTGAGAAGAGGTGCTGCAGCACAGACAGTATGAGAAAAATAAAGAGCTTTTCGAACATTAAAGCATGGAGACATGTCACAGTAGAGGATCAAAATACAAATATGACCCTGAACATTAGTATAATATGGCCTCTTTAAACGTTGTTTAGAAGTATGCGGCTTCTTTTTCTTTAAAACCAATGACAGTACTTTTAGTAATTTATGGACACCATGTTTGAGGTGAACTCTTTCCCCCCATTTCTTTGGAGCATGCAAGTTGGTTTCATTCATTAAAACCTTTGATATGCATGCTTTGCAATAGTCTTAATTGTAAATACACTTCAGCTTAGGATGCTTTGTATAATGCAATGTATGATAAGGGTTTTCCTTCCTACACAACAAGGCCTCACATGAGAATGGTCATTCGTCTTTTTCCCTTAAATGTGTGTTTGGCTTGTTTCATGCTTAAACGAAAATCTTTTTGACTGAAATCTTTGATAATAAATTGGGTGAAAGGAATTCAGGCACTTTGATTTTTTGTATTGATGCTCAAACATAATTAGCTTAACTATTCATAACAAAACTCTCAGATCATCTCAGAGGTCCAGAATTTGAAGGCTTCTCACACACCCTAAGAAGAGGAATATTCAGCAGTACCGATATGTATCATCGTGTTTCTACTTCAAAACACATTTCAGGCTGGAAAAATGTACTTAAAATTCATTGTGTAGCCAGAATCACACTGAGAAGAACATTGAAAGTCAGTCTGAGCAAAAACCTGGTTGTGATTATTCAGGTTATTTTCAAAAGGTGGTGAAAGTTAAGCTTTCAGTGTGTAGAGTGAGCCTCCAGTAATAACACTTCGTCCTGTGAAAACATCGACAGATTCCTGAGACGTATTCTCCTAAAAAAACTCATTGATATTCTCATTGGTTCTTTCCGGAAACAATTGGGAGTCACAGCAGTCTTATCTCTCTGCAACTCTATTAAATTGACAGAAAGAAGAATGTTACGGATGACACTTGAACTATTTGAAATTGTCAAAAAGTCACGCCTATGTGATTTGATACCCATGGGCCTAGAAAGACATTATGAAATACTTGAAGGTTGCTTTAAGATTTGTTTCTGCTCCTTGCTCTCCAGCGGAATATAATTAGCATCCATCCCTCTGGAAGCGAAAGATGGATGTCTAAAGAAGAATGTCTAAGACAGTGGTGGATAACTTTACCAGATTGAAGTATATTCCATTGAAAGGACCAGAGCCGATGAATCATTTCTGACTAAAATATATTATATAAAGGCGACCTATTGTGCCTATTGGTTTTCCCTTTCCTATACTGTTTTATATAGGGTTGTTCTGCATGTAAATGGTCTGCAAAGGCTAAAATCAATAAGTTCACTCAAGCTCATCCTGACAGGTTCACACAACGCTGGGTGAAGCATGTGTGGGCACATCAATGGTGTAATGTACTTGTGTGGTGAAGTTGTGTTGAACAGGCTTGCTTTTTTTAGCTCTCCTCATCTTGTTAGAAAATGGCCAGCAGAAAATTGCTTTATTGGAACTATCCACTGCACAGATGCAGTTGTAGACAAAGGTAGGTTTGAAGGTGTCTTGATGTCAACTTGTAGAATTGGGAATGTAGTAGGGCTGAACGATTAATCGATTTTAATTCGAAATCGCGATTTTAAATGATGCGATTATCAAATCGCAAAGCCTGCGATTTTTTTAAACCTTTTTTTTTTTTTTTACAATTTTTTTTTTTTTTCTTCTTGTGTGTCAGTCATCCACACCAATCAGAAGTGCTGTGCTCCACATGTACCAGCCATTGCTAATCAATCAGAAGTGGCCCATGATAGAAGGTGATAGACAGATTGATCCAATCACCTGCCAAGTATCTTTGAAAGTGCCTGCCCTTTCCAAATGGCTTCCAATGGAGCTTTCCTAGATGGTTTGGTGAAAGCATCTGAGTCAGATTAGTAACGCTCCATCACATGTTTCTATTACAGGGTGAATCTTACACTGAAGCTTGACTATAAAGCAACCCAACGGAAGTTTCATGTAAGTTGAGTTCTTTCACTCTTAGCTCGGGCTGCGGGGGTGCTAGAGACGGGAGCACGTTGATGCGACCTTCCTAGCCGGAGATATGGCCGCATTTTACAATAAACTTCCGTTGGGTCGCTTAAAAATAAATATCGCAATTCGAATCGCAATCGCAATACTTGTCAGAAAAATCGCAATTAGATTTTTTCCCAAAATCGTGCAGCCCTAGAATGTAGGTCACTAATGTGTTGAATTTAAATCCTGTCCTGTTTTCACTTGAGGCTGATTAGTCCTCTGCTCAGGTGTAGTGGATGGACCGAAGCTGGGACTTAAGTGAGGTCAAAATAGCCTTTGTACTAACCATTATGCATTCAAGAAATATGGTCAGTACTTTGTTTTTTACCACCACCATGAAGGAGGATTTGTCTGAGTCAGCAGTATGACATCAAAACTACTTGCTTGGTTTCCATAACACTTGGTGGAAGGATGAAGCTATTGGCCAAACAAGAAAGCAACATTTTTGACCGCATATGAATCATGGGGCGGATGCACACATTATTTGTCACTGATTGAAACCGCCTTGGCGGAGAACGAAGTACCCTTCTAGTAAAAACTGTTATCATGACTTAGTCGAGTTCAGCCAGCGGTATTTAGAGCTGATTATGGAGCAAGACATTATCGCTTTCACAAATGTGTCGATATTTCCATCTTGAAATGATATCACTAAGGCTGACATGAATGTTTTTTCTTCCAGTCAGTTGTTTGCAATTATAGTCCAACTGATATGACGTGAACAAAGCATAAGATTAAAGATTAAGATCCTTTTCCTGCCATAGCATCCAAATCAATAAAACCTACTTGAAAGGAGCAGACAGGTGAGTGACGTCTAACTTAATTGCGATCACTCCCAAACCGACAATATCTAAATCAGCCAAAAATAATGTAAATCTGTTGTACTATGGCTGTTCAGAGACTTTATCTCCTCCAGGAAACTGAGAAGAAACCAGAAATCCTTCACCCTGTTAGATAATTTGGCAACATCTTCAGAGGAAACACTGTAACCCTGACCTCCTCTCTCTCGGTTAGCCAATCAGCAGGACGAGGGACTTCAAAAAGATGCCATTTAAACCATCCCATCACCATGGGGATGCTTGTTCCAGGCTGGCACAATATGAGTTCGGGATGGATCGCCTTATTAGCCGGCGGAAGGTCACAGCTGGAGACAACACTTGTGATATTTGTTGACATTTTGCAAACGCACAGCGGCTTTCGTTACACCTCAGCTCTCGGCCACAGAGTCTGGATGAGGGAGCTGTGCCTGGTACTGGCCTACCGTGCTGTGAATGAATCAGGCGCTTCCTATATCCAGCACATGGTTAAACTGTATAATTGTAACATACAAGTTACTATGCAACGGGTAATCGAATGGGACCCAGGTACTCCTCAGTGATAACACGACTGTTCTATCTTGGCCCCATGATGATGGAATGAGTTTTCTATATTCTATCTGATATCAGGAAAGCAATAAGTCTATACATAGCAGACAAAAAACCCATCTATCTTTGCCCTTAAGCCAAAAAAAAAGAAAAGCATTACACACTCCGATTTGCCTTACATGAATGAACGTATCTAGTGTATAACAAGTGTAATTGCATTAGTATCTCCTTGTGTCATTTGTGCCATGCCGGAAAAAGTAAATAAGTTAATGCAGTAGTATTTGCAATGGTTTGACTTGTTGAAAGTACTTGCAATGAACTAGCTTTTTATGAGTTTATATCTTCATGGTTGATGGTTACATAAAAGCATCAGTTTGGGGGGGGGGGGGACACACACACAAACAAGTGCATCAGCTAAACTTGCCTTTAGGAAGGAACCATTGAAACTTTTGCTGTGCATTTATTTTCTCTCTCCGCAGTTAATGAAACGGCAAACAGATCGTCGGGGAGCGATACGGATGAAATAATTGCCAGTGTCAACACATTATCGGATAGCCTCAACCAGAACAGAATTAAATTGTCCCATTGTCTCGAAACCCGGCGATTATCTTTGTCAGCTTAATCCTAGCAACACCCTGCAGTCTATGATCCTTCATCTGCGTTTGATCACGAGTTCATTAGTCCGGTACAGGAACACAAAATATTCCTCCCATAGTGTGTGGCTTAGGAGTGTGTGTGTGGGAATGAGTGTGTGTGTGTGGGAATGTGTGTGTGGGGGTGAAAGTGACAGTGCCACGGAGTTATTTGAAGGTTGCGAGTCTGACACTTTCAGGCATGCTGTCTCTGATCAGAACACTGTTGCATATGAATGACCCCCTACCTACTCCCCATGAATGTACAATGCACCCCAGGTCTCCCTCTCTTTCACACACACACACACAAGCGCACACACACACGCACGCTGAAGTGATAGACAGGATGCACAAGCTTTGACACACAATGTGATTCATTATGGCTGTCACCTCTGTCTTGTCAAGCTCCATTACAGAGGATATGATGGTATACTGAGTGACATGCAATAAACTTGGCAATGATGCAGCTATATTTACCTAATGTAACATGACATCATGAATAAGATGTGTGCACAGCGCAGTATATAAATAGATATGGAGGACTCAAAACATATTACTGTGTAGTATACAACCCTGTGAAGTATTAATGAAGTCCATCAATTATGAATTGAATGTATGGTACTTTCTACTCCATGTTGTGCGAGCAAATATTAGCAGTGCATTACCATTCAGTACGACAGACTTGGACACACAAACTGCTCCTCCTTGAATGACTTTTTTTGCTTTCTTTACTTACCTCAAAGTGCATTCCTCTGTCTCACACTCTATATTTATCTCAATGTACATTAATGCTTCCCACTGTAAATTAATAAATAATACAAAATGTGGCATGTTTTCACTGTCTTTGTAGCCTGCCGCCACAGATTCCGGTACATCACATGCTGCTCTGGGTCCTAATCTGTCTCGGCTTATTTTCATCACACTCTGGAGCTTTTGAACCAGCACATCACGAGCAGGTGTAATGCGAATTTAAAACACAAACAAGCTCCAAACCACCAGGGTTTACATATTGCCGGCTTTAAAGGGCAATTAAACAGTGATTCAATCTTCTCATCCTTCCCAGTTTCCTGTACAGTACATCTTCCCTTATCTGTGATAAAACACATAGCTGGAGGAGTCTGTTTACTGACTGCTCTGCATCCCTAACACACCCAGCAGGTTCTTACCTTCTCCCCCAAGCTTGATTTCCAGGCCCTCCAGGGAGTTGGCCAAGTCCCCTTCCTCCAGGGAGAGCCGTCCAAACAGGCTGCCAGCCATGGTGAACAACACCTCTCTACAGTGAGTGCAAACACTCACAGTAACACACCCAACACTGTATCTGAAGCAGACTGATTCTCTCCTCTTCCTCGCTAAAACGGCTCCTCGTTCTTTCCTCTCTACACCTGCTCTTGAAGTGAGAGTGTATAAGCTTTGCCTGGCTGAGCGTCTGCTATTCCGCATGAATGAATGGAAACCGGAGAGGGTTGTGTGCTTCGGCAGAGAAAGGTGGGTGTGGGGAGTGGGGAAGAGAGAGGGAGGGAAGTATGATGCTTTCTCTAGGAGGAGGGAGAAGAAAAAAAAGGAGGCAGGGCGATTCTCCCTCCATGCTTCCCCGTGGGAGTTAACTGGGGGAAAGAACAGCAGAAGGCTTGTAGGGAGGAGGATCGGTCAAGGAGGCGGTGTGTGGGGAGATGACACACATAGGAGTGATGATCCTCCACTACTAACACAGGTTTAAACACAGCCAGCTTTGCAGATGCAGTTAGTGAAGAGAGCACATTTGTATTTGTGCTTTCTGCTCATAAATCAAGTCTCTTCGCTGACAGGAGTTTAAAAAAAAAAAGTATTGTTTAAAATCGAAATTGACCCTTTTCTAACTCTTCTCTGCAAAAACAGCCTTCCTGAAAATGCCAGTCATCCAGAGTCAGCCCTCTGCTGGTGCACAAATCAGCGTTGACTGACAGCTCATTACAAAAGAGAAACTCCACACACATTTTAACTCTCGGCGGAAGTGCTTTTGTGCTTTTCTGCCTTCATCCGACAGCTGACTTCTGCGATTTATAACCTCATGATCAAATACTATAAAGCTTTGAGATTTGATCCTCTGGTAACCAACTGAGACTCCTAATTTCCCAGACATCTGGCTTTGGCTTTTCAATCTTTAATGCGTCTGAATCAAGTGCCCTCAGTGCTGAAAGAAGAGGAAATGACTAATTATGGCAATGAGCCAAGTTAGAGACTAATGTGAAATATATTTACCGCTGCCAAAGTACTACATTTTCAACTTTGATATCAGTGCAGAGGTGTGCATGTAAACATTCCCTTTGATAATGCCAACAAAAGAGACCGTTGAAATCTGACTTGGAATCCAGCAACTCTGTGGAAACTATTCACCAAGGGAATAATACATTGTCTGTTATTCGAGGCAAAAATAGTCAAATATTGTTCTTTTAAAGCGTGGGGTGCAAGACATGTTGCTGTTTGTGTGTTTTCAGTTATTTCACAGCATCTTTACTTAAAGAGGCCCTCTTATGGTTTTTCCTTTCCTGTGATGCTGAGGTTGGGAACCTTTTTCCTCTCAAGAAGAAGGAGAGAAGAAGGGCCATTTCAATTGTTTCAACATCCTCCGAGGGCCGTACAAATGATTGACCTCCGCTTAAAAGAACTAACATCACCGCCCATTCATTTGGCCTTTCTTTCATGCTGTGCAAAGAAAAAGCAACCTCTTAATGCAGATATCTTACCATGACTCGCGTATGCATGCACGTGCACTGTTGTGGCATGACCACCAAAACAGAAAGATATGGACACAAGATGTGTGCAAATGTATTTAGTTTCCTATCCATGTGAACATGATTTAAGTAGGGGGGGACCTAACCTCCTCTAGGGGGGGATTTTTAAATGTTGAAGTTGAAAGCATCAATCTGGTGCACTTTGAGAGCAACATTAGGAGATCTATGGATACATCTCTCAACACCCATATGAAACAGAACCGTAAACAGATTTACTTTTTCTTTATGGATATTTTACTAATCACTCCCCTTTCAAACTGTATTCTTGTTTATTAATAACAACTGTTTTTTACTGTCATATAGTATTTTATACCTGTTTACTTTATTCTCTTATTTTTTTATAACTATGATGATCATATAAAGATGTGCCTTTACCTCACTGGTTGGAGAAAAAGCTTCTTATATTCGTTAGCATAGCTAGCTAACCAGATGCTAATAACAACAAAGTTATTGACTGTATGATCAGTATGTCAGATGAGCAGATCGCCACTGGGCTTTCAACTAAAGACACAGCCACGCAAAAACTGCGGCATGTGTACGGCTCCTTATGGGTACTGCAATTTTAAATGAAGTGCCGGAACGGCGTTCTGGCGCTCTCCGTCAGAACGGCACCCATGTCAGACGAGACGGGGGTTGCATTCCAATAGCCCATTTAGCTTAGGAACCTTCCTAACGGAGTGAAATGACCCGGAAGTACGTCACTGGCAGCCATGATAAGTGCCGTTCCAATTCTCTAAATGAAAGGAAAGGAGGTTTCAAACTTCCTTTATAACCTCCTTTAGCTTAGGAACCACTGGACCTCCCTTGACGAAAGGAGAGGAGAAAATGCTGCCCCACAATGCCTTGCAGCCGCAGCATTTGCCATCACTCAACAGTCGGCCGTTCACGGAAACAACCGATTATGACCGAGAAATTATATCATGAAAGTTACGGTGCTTATTAAGCATTTTAAAACGTCTGTGGTAAGTTGCCAAAGTGCTTTGTTTTGAACGTTCATCAGTATTATAATCAAAAAGAGAAATATGAACGTTAGTTTTTACTGAAATCATCAAATAAAGTCAACATTTCACAGTCTTTACTGAGCTGTCTGGAGTTTGTTCAACTTTTAACAGATGTTTGAATGGTGATATACACAGTGATAGATGTTAAGGACTAACGTTTATAATAAATACATCTGTATTGATTTTAAGATCTTTTCAAACAATCATACGTATTGGGATCATTTGTATTAATGTGGACCGGAGGGAGAGGGTGACGAGCATAAGTTTCACTTTCCTTTTTTATTTCAATTCCAACTTTGGTCATGAAGAATATGTTTCTCTGTTGTCCACGTTCATAAAGCAACAGCATCAGAGCACGGTGCAGAGTCTCTAGATGAGTTTACAGTAGTCCCTCCTTCTTATTAAACATCCATGTTGTAGTCCGCTGTATAGAAAACTGTAGTTTCCATAGTTTCCCCACAGCAGCAGACGCACATTTATGACGTCCCCTGGAGCATCATAAACACGTCGGATAGTGAAAGTGCAGTCGGAGGTTGCGTTCCGATAATCCAAAAATCAGCTCCTAAATTCTAACCCTATCTCCTATTCCTTGACCTCTGAGTGAAACGTCACGGGGTTAAGGGATAGTGGATAGGAGAATTCAAAAGGACGTAGGAGAAGAGACTGCGGTACTTCAGAGAATCCGAATGCACTTTCACTATCCGACGTGTTTATGATGCTCCAGCGGACGTCATGAATGTGCGTCTGCTGCTGTGGGGTAACTATGGAAACTACAGTTTTCTATACAGCGGACTACAACATGGATGTATAATAAGAACGAGGGACTACTGTAAACTCATCTAGAGACTCTGCACCGTGCTCTGATGCTGTTGCTTTATGCTTTATGAACGTGGACAACAGAGAAACATATTCTTCATGACCAAAGTTGGAATTGAAATAAAAAAGGAAAGTGAAACTTATGCTCGTCACCCTCTCCCTCCGGTCCACATTAATACAAATGATCCCAATACGTAAGTTTGAAACCTCCTTTCCTTTCATTTAGAGAATTGGAACAGCTCTTATCATGGCTGCCACTGAGGGACTTCCGGGTCATTTCACTCCGTTAGGAAGGTTCCTAAGCTAAATGGACTATTGGAACGCAACCGGATTCTCTAAAGCAGGGGTTCCCAACCTTTATTGTGCTAAGGACCGGCAGATCCATTAAAAAAAAAAGTCGCGGACCGGTTATCAATTTTAACTGATTTTAATATTTACTCACCACCAGCAGGTAGCAACAGAGGCTAATTGTAACAGCCTGAACAAATACTAGAACAATATGCATCCAAAACATATTAACAACGTTTAAAAAAGAACCGGTGTCGTTTTATGATTTTTCGGAAAAACGGAAAACAAAAAAACCGGAAAACAGATAAATCAACGTTTTGGTTTTGTTTGTATGATTTACGGATAATCCAGTGAATGCTGGGAAAACGAGGAGAAGGCGTATTATGAAGGAGATGTCTGGTCGCCAGGGTGTGTGTGTGTGTGTGTGTGTGTGTGTGTGTGTGTGTGTGTGTGTGTGTGTGTGTGTGTGTGTGTGTGTGTGTGTGTGTGTGTGTGTGTGTGTGTGTGTGTGTGTGTGTGTGTGTGTGTGTGTGTGTGTGTGTGTGAGTGACACTGGCATTTGTTTTCAGAAGATATTATGATAGTGTTGTTCGTTCCGGTGCATTTAGCACTACATCGAGATTAAGATTAAACTAACTTCTTATGGGAACACCCGCATATACCTATGGAGTTAGCCAGATGTGTGTACATTACTGTTCATGGTCATTTCAAAACAAATGCCGGTGTCGGACAGACACAAACACACCGAACACACAGAGCTGAGCTGAGCAGAGTACATACACACACACACACATCATGCGCCTTGGTGACCAGACATCTCCTTCATAAAACTAATAAAAGGGGGAGTAATCGGCAGTTTGATGTGTATAGAGATGTGTGTAGAGGTGTGTGTGGTTAACACGTAGCAGCCTGAAGTCACTCGCTGTTCTGATGAAGGTAAACGCAGTGAAGGCGGTGCGTAAAAAGGCACAGCTCTCGGCGCGCTGGTGCTGCACTTCTCAGAGGCGGAGTTACACGTCCCGCTGCCTCCTGATGCTGCAGCCATTTCATGAAGTGAAGGAGGTTTTCCTTTTATAAACAGCTGCGGGCAGCAGATACCGTGAGAGTCCCGGACATGAATTCATAGATCAAGGCAGACTGGTTTACAGACTCTCCTGTTTTGCCAATCCGGTGCTTAAACAAATAGCTCTACACCCCTGGCCGACATGTCCTTAAAATGAAGTCCGAAATATATCTCAAATAATGTATGCACTGCATTTCTCCACATAAACATAACAGTCTGCAATGAAACGGTTGTCTCCTGTGCGCTCCTCTTCCTACTTGGCGCACCGGTAACTTTCTCGTGGGCACGAGAGGCTGAGACCCTGAGCCGCCGAATCCCTCGGAACATAATTTCAACTCTTTTCTGGTGAAAGATTAACTAGGCTACTGGATGAAATAATATGACTGTTATAGGTGCGAAAATGTAACACTTTTTGAAAAAAATATTATGATAAAATATTTGTATATATTTATAATTCTGCAAATATTAGTCTACTCCAGTCCGCGGCCCGATACCGGTCCGCGGACCGGGGGTTGGGAACCCCTGCTCCGCAGTCTCTTCTCCTAAGTCCTTTCGAATTCTCCTATCCACTATCCCTTAACCCCGTGACGGTTCACTCAGAGGTCAAGGGATAGACGATAGGGTTAGACGTTAGGATCTGATTTTTTGGATTAGCCGACCGCAACCCTACACAACGTGATGACACGTTAGGCTCGTGTTGTGTTCAAGGACCCTGACCTTGGCCAAGAAAAACAGGCACTCGCTTGTTTAATTCTTTTGCGGTCTAGATTTATTTTTTTATTTTTTGCGTGTGTTTATAAATTACCTCGAGGGCCGTACCAAATGGTCTCGCGGTCCGTATACGGTCCGGAGGTCGGATGTTCCCCACCCCTGCTGTAATGTGTTGTTAAGGTTTTGATGCATGTAAATGGTCTGCAAAAGGCAAAAATCTCTCCCAAACAGCCCCCCCCTGCCTGAAACTCCTCCATTGGAGTCCCTTGTTTTCCCCTGTAACATAGTGACATAACACTCAACCTTCTATTGGCTTGTGCTCCAACACATTGTGCATGATAGGCCAATAGCGGGACATCCCTAAGAAGTGGACCAATCACAACAGAGCATTCCAGCTAACCAATTAGAGCAGACTGGTTTCAGACAGAGGGTGAAAAGACGTGCTGCAGCCCAGGCAGAGTGGAGGGACAAAATACAAATATGAACCTGAATATGACCATAATTGGGCCTCTTTAAAAATGACATTCACAGCCGCCATGGAGTAGTATTAAACTGTCAAACTATAACGCTTTTTCATTAATCCATTTCATAGAAAAACTGCCATATTCTTTCCAAAAGTTGAAATCTTAATTACCAAAGAAACCCTGACCTATGAAACAAACTCAATCAGAAATAACTGAACCCTCTCCCCTCTTTCACACGGTACTATTTCAGTCATCATTGATCAGTTTTCAATCCATAATAACTACATTTGTGTGAAAGGGCGTGCAGCGTTGTACTACAGCCGGCCAGTAGTGCAGATATGACGCACGTGTGTGCGTGTGTGGAGGTCTGCGAATGATACAACAGCAAATCCTTTGAGGCAGAACTGATCTAAGGGAGTTTTAGCGCTCCATTAGCCAGCTCATTAAGTCACATTAGAGCTCTGGAGATGAGATACATGTCCTGGGTGCTGGAATAACCACAAACCGTTCAGCATCTCCTCCCTCTTGTCTCTCTGTGGATATCTCTCTTGCTGACTCACACACACACACTCTCTCTCTCTCACACACACATAGTGAGAGATGGCCCTCATCACAGCGAGAGAAAGCCACTTACCGGAGTCAGAGCTGGATGTCGCCACGGGCATTTTCAGAGCTGGTTCCTCCCGGTATCCTCCTCAGAAATGGATAGGTCAACTGCAAATGAAAGAGAGTGAAGGGAGATGCATTGAAAACACTAATGATTTCTAATGATAATCTTGATGCTTCAGTAATGAACAATTACAGGCCCATATCAAACCTGCCATTTCTAGGTAAAATCATTGAAAAAGTTGTTTTTCAACAGTTGAGTAATTTCTTGCATTTAAATAACTGTTTCGATGTGTTCCAGTCAGGCTTTCACTGCACTGAGACTGCTCTTGTAAAGGTCTTCAATGACATCCACTTAAACACAGACAGTGGCAGAACTTCAGTGTTAGTATTATTAGATCTCAGTGCTGCGTTTGACACTGTTGACCACAACATATTACTAGACCGACTGGAAAACTGGGTGGGACTTTCGGAAACAGTTCTAAATTGGTTTGAATCCTACTTAAAGGACAGAAACAACTTTGTTTCTATAGGTAAATACACATCCGAGTTGACAAATATGACATGTGGGGTTCCTCAAGGCTCCATCTTGGGGCCTCTTCTCTTTAACATCTACATGCTACCACTGGCTCAGATAATGAAAAACAACAAAATAAGTTACCATAGCTCTGCGGATGACACACAAATTTACGTAACAATTTCACCAGGAGACTATGCTCCAATTCAAACACTGAGTAAGTGCATTGAACAAATCAATGACTGGATGTGTCAGAACTTTCTCCAATTAAACAAAGATAAAACTGAGGTAATGGTTTTTGGAGCCAAGTCAGAACGTATAAAAGTTAGTGCTGAGCTTCAGTGTGCAATGTTCAAAACAACAGATAAAGCCAGAAATCTAGGTGTAGTCATGGACTCTGACCTGAGCTTCAACAGTCACATTAAAACTGTTACTAAATCAGCCTACTATCACCTAAAGAATATATCTAGGATTAAAAGACTAATGTCACAGCAGGATTTGGAAAAACTTGTCCATGCTTTTATCTTCAGTAGACTCGACTACTGCAATGGTGTCTTCACAGGTCTCACTAAAAAATCTATTAGGAAGCTGCAGCTAATTCAGAACGCCGCTGCTCAAGTCCTCACTAACACTAAGAAAGTGAATCACATCACTCCTGTTCTGAAGTCTTTATACTGGCTTCCTGTGTGTCAAATAATAGATTTAAAAATACTGCTGCTGGTTTATAAAGCACTGAATGGTTTAGGCCCAAAATACATTTCTGACCTCCTGCTAAATTATGAACCATCCAGATCTCTCAGGTCTTCAGGGACTGGTCAGCGTTCTGTCCCAAGAGTCAGAACTAAACATGGAGAAGCAGCGTTCAGTTATTATGCTCCAAATATCTGGAACAAACTCCCAGAAACCTGCAGGTCCGCTGCAACTCTGACTACTTTTAAATCCAGGCTGAAGACTTTTCTTTTTGTCGCTGCTTTTAATTGAACTATTCATATCTTAAACTGCACTGTAACTTTTATCCATGTATTTTTTCTTTTAATGTTTCTTTTATTAGCTTTCCTTTTTAATGACTGATTTTAAAAGCCATTTTATTAATGTCTTTCATTTTTTGTAAAGCACTTTGAATTGCCTTGTGTTGAAAAGTGCTATATAAATAAACGTGCCATGCCTTGCCTAGCCTAGCCTAATGAAGTATCGATTGTGAATATGAATGTGAAATCCCCTGGTTTTTAGACCAATGAAGCAAGACTAGGGTTTAAACAAGGCATGGTGGATAGGAGTTCTATAAATAGCTAACAGGACTATTTCCCACAGATTTTAATTCTTTTACATATTTTATAGCTTGTTTTTATAGCCCGTCACATTGTAATAAACCTCGTTAAGTTGAGGCCCCTCAAGTTCAAAACACCGTGAAAGTCTGAATCCAGCCATGACTAAGAAAACAAATCCTTTATAATCACAGTCAATGGACTATTTATGTGCGCAGCTCATTCTTAATTTCTCCAAACAAGCTCCCACAAACAACCACTGGCATCTAACTTGGTTAATACCTATAAATAGAGTAGCCCGTTGCTCTGGTAACGCCCCAAACAGTAATACCCGACATGCCCACGGAGGAGTACTATTAGCAACAGTTGGAAAGATTGAGTGAGTGGGCCGGCCAGCTCACATTAGAGAGGATCTCTGTTGATTCTAATTGATCCATTTAACATCAGGAAGCTGGGAAAACAAGCATAACAGACAGAAGACTGAAGCGTGTGCCGTCGTCTTGAGATTTGTCAGGTGAGGTGGAATTTGTGAAACACCCTCGGTGAATAGCAATTAGACGTTGAGGAGGGGGTATGGGGGGGGGTATAAACAGAAGAGGCAATTAATAGTCATGAGGGCGGGGGAAAACAGACAGAAGAAAAACAGGAGAGGGTTGAGGAGAGGATGGAAGGCTGTGTGGAAACATGAGGAGGGGGTCAGAGAGAGAAAAGGAGGAGGGGGGGTGACAGAGAACAATGGTGAGGAAGAAAAGAGTGCAGCTGACGAAGGAGAGACAGCGGTATCCAAGGATGCTAATTCCTGGTTGCCATGACAATAGATACAGTATCCAACTATCCATGGTGGATGTTGTGATGCCCAAAACCTGTTAACGTCACCATGTGCTCAGTGTGCGTCTCTAAATAATCATCTAACTTCAGCCTCATCCTCATTAATCAGATCTTGAGAGATGAACATTCGGGCACTGAAGGAATTACGGGAACTTGACAAATGGGGGCACCATCAGCAACAGTGACAACAAAACGATGCTATCATTTCTTACAGACTTCCTGCATTTTTCGAAGAAGCTGACTCAATACACATCTTCTTTTAGATCCAATCACATTTCTCAGCAAGCATTTCTCAACTGTGTGCAATTTTCCATTATGAATATTTAATTTGAAGCCTCTTAATTGTCAATGAATACACATATTAGGATGCCCTCAAGGTCAGTGGTATATACTGTAGTGCATGTATCTGTGCAGAGATCAACATGTGTGAGCCCACTGGAGAAAGGCAGAGTAACTTGTTTACCCCATATTGAACAAACCATTTGAGTTAAGCCTGGGGACGCATTGGGACTGAAAATGTGGAAGTTATCTGGAACACCTGAATTATTGCTTTTTATACCTCCAGTTGATTAAGCATTGGAATAATCCATTTGAAGATATTGAATACACTTCATTACTCTAAAGACAGGTAAGATTAAAGGCATCCTTAAAGAAATCCATTAATCCTTTCAATAGTGCATTGTTTTTGCACCAAATTTAAAAGGTATTTTTGATTAGGTTATGTTGGTTGTCATTTGCAAACACAATATTCTAATTGCGCCATTCATCCTCGGTTCAACCGGTGTCATGGTGCGTATTGATTGCTTGCTTACAATCTGTCACCTAGACGTTTTTATGGACGTTGAAAAGTCAGAAATGTGTGAACACGGAAAAATCATAAAAGGCAGAGGGCAGGGTCTCTGCTGCCTTTTTGATTTTTCAGACACCACCACACACTTCTAGTAGATCACAAATGATGATTGAGATGATTTTTTTTAGGTGCATTTAACTCCCCCTCTTTGCCTTATGTAATACATGCATTTCACCTAACCCACAGACATGTTGTATCTGTATTTGAAATAGCACAACCTGACATGACTTAGTCGGATTTGTAGATCAAAGCGGTTACATTTTCTCAAGTGCCTTCCTTCATGTGCGTTCATAGGTGACTTAATTATCTTTTTTAAATGAGTAAAAACAATGTATTCCATATTTAAGTTGGTATTGTTTTTGTTTTTTACTTGATCCAGTTTCCAGGACAGAGCAAATTGATTGTCTGTATGATATGTGTAGCCGTGACATTGAAGCACATATATATGCACTATATGCTCAGGGACAAAGCTCTGTTGCAGAACTCTGATCGATGCGGATCAGCTCCATGATGCCACACAACATTCCCCCGGGCTTATCCGTGTTTGCACTGTGAAATGACAGAGCCTGTTAAAAGTATGCCACATGGCCTCTAAGAAGTGAAAGCGGATTGCAGCGGAGCTCGGCCGTGTGAAGCTCGGCTGACTGCTCGGGGGGGGGGGGGGGCAGGATGTTCTCTGCTCTCTGACCCGGTTCTTACTCCGTATTACTGATGTGGAATAATTGGAAAGGATGTAACGATGGTGCAGTCGCTGCCAGTGGAGGTATTTTCCTGGTAATTGGTGGAATCTACTAGCAGAAATGCCTGGAGATCTACTAATAATTGCACCTGGTAATCAATCCCTACAGCCAAGGATTAAGTAGGTGCCCTTAACAATACTGTTTAGAATAAAGCTCAAGTTTAACTGTGTAAATAAGTGCAGGAGGAAAATAAAATACCTTGCACTTTAAATGGTGGGACAGTCTGGCTATACAGTAAGATTCTTGTATCCAATCTGTCTCTGCGCTCAGTGATTTTCCCTCTCTCTCTATTAGTCAACTCACAAATGCATATCTTAAAACACACACACACAAATCTCTATCTTCCACACTGTATTGTAGGAAGAGAGCAGCCCAAAAGCACAGCTGCCGTCATGACATCATATTTGAAGAACTGCAATCATCCCTACACTGCCAATCTATTAAAACAAAAGGCCAGCTGGGTGGGTGTGTGGGTGTGTGTGTGTGTGTGTGTGTGTGTGTGTGTGTGTGTGTGTGTGTGTGTACATATATCTATAATTACATTTCTGGATACAATTGAAACTCCTCCCTAAATAACCATTTTAAGAGTAACTACAGACAAGTATAAATTCCTGGATCACCCAGATCTTATATAAAAAGGTGTTGAGGGTAAAAGTCAAGGTGTTGGTGTCTTAAGGTCCTTACACACCAAGCCGATTTTCGGCGTCGATAGATGTCGGGCCGTCGATGAGCGTCGTGTCGGCCTACTCAGATTGGTGTGTCTTGGTGTGTACTGCACCGTCGTGTCTTTTCGGCCGTGCCGACACCTTCTGCCGCCGATTCGACATGTTGAATCGGGAGGCTGTCGGCTAAAGGCCGTCGGCCAAAGAAACCACTCTGATTGGCTGTTCAGCTTAGCGAATCAGTGCATGAGAAGCGAAACGGAAGAGAGGGACCCAAACAAACGATTAAGAAGGCAAATCTGAGATTTCATTTAACTCCAGCTCTCGACACAGGTTCGGGAAAGCCCCATGAGCTTCTCGCTGTAGAGTGAAAATGGAACGCACACGCTATTTTTTGTTTGTTTATATCACGCAGTCTGTTCTTCTTCTCTCGGTTATCACGCAGTCTGTCTTCCGAATACACACTACCGCCGCCTGCTGGTAAGGAGAGTTATTGCCACTCACGCATGCGCAGTTCGTACGTGCAACTTGGCCGTCGGCTGAAGTCTTTGCGGTGTGTTCCAGAGCGAAACATGGCCAAGACGCAGGAGACGTGAGGCGTGTCAGTTTGGTGTGTAAGGACCTTAAAAAATATCTCTAAAGCTCAAGGCAACAAGTAATTCAGGCGAGCTTTAAAGGGGCCATATTATTCAAATGTTCAGGGTCATATTTGTATTTTGTTCCTCTCCTGTGACATGTCTCCATGCTTTAATGTTCAAAAAGCTCTTTATTGTTCTCATACTGCCTGTGCTGCAGCACCTCTTTTCACCCTCTGAGCCCAGTCTGCTCTGATTGGTTAGCTGGCCGGCTCTGTTGTGATTGGTCAACCACTTAGAGATGTCCCGCCCCTTAGCCTATCACGTACAATGTGTTGGAGTGCTAGCCAATAGAAGCGTGAGTGTTACATGGTGATGTCGCTATGTTATGGAAGTAAACAAAGAAGTCCAATGGAGGCGTTTTAGGCAGGGGAGGAAAGTGTGGGAGAGATGCGGATCATTTACATGCACACAAATCTATGAAGACCATAATAAGGCCCCTTTAAAGTATTTTTCAAAATGAGATTAGATGGGGATTTTTCGCCTATACTTCTGAAATTCATTGAAGATTGTAACTTCTTTGTTTCAAATTGATTCTCCTTTTATTCTTTAAAGGATATTGTCTGAACGCGTACAGTCTCACACTAAACCAATGCTCTGATTTAAGTGATCAGGGGCCTCATTTATAAAGCGATATATGCTCAAAAAATGGCGTACGCCAGTTTCTACGCAATGTTTGCGATTTATAAAATACTAACTTGATGGGAAAACGTGCGGTCCTCCACGCAAACTCTAACCCATGCGTACGCACTAAGCACAACAACGGGAGAGATGAGAAACTGCGACACCGTTGGCAGAAGGAAGAATGGAGAAATATGTGGAAATAATACCATAAATAAAACGTTACCTCTCATTTATCATATATGAAGAATTCATTTTCAAACATTGATTAAAGCCAATCTTAAAATGATTTAACAAACGCCTGTTTGAGACTCCTCAGTGCACACAAAAACATAACTTGGAGAAATAAATAAATATGGATATGTTATTTAAAACCACCTCGAATATGTTGTGTTAATGTTATGAAATGTTTTCTCATAAATGATGCGGTAAGCAGGAGGACAGAATTACGTCTAAACTGACGCCGTGTTGCTTTTCTATAGGTTGTAGATACGAGCATGGTTTTATATTCATGTTTAATCGTGTTTTATGCCGTTTGCCAAGACTTGATAAGTCGCTCGTAAAACACAGGAGGTATGGAAGCTAAGAACACCATATGTGGTAAATTGTACAGCTAATATAACACAACACATTAGTTGTATTTCCTTTAACTGGTGGATATAGAGTTGCTGCGGGGGTTGAGATCATATAGGTTGAGATGCACAGGCTGCAGCGGAGACGCTGCGCACAGCTGATCGACAGCTGGAACACAAACCACCAAATACAAAAACATAATTCAGATCCAGTCGTCATGACTCCACACCGGGGGGATTCCCCGATCACTTCTTACTCATCAAGGGGGGGTCTCCTGTCCCCGGTACAAACACACTGCCTGAGGAAGGCTATGTGTATTGTTTTTGTCATTAACCTTTTTCGGCCATTTATTTATTTATTTTGGTGACGATCCGACCTCCATGCTGCTACTCTGGTTCAAACTGCATCCACCAAACAATATGATTTATCTCGACCTACCCAAAATAACCCACATCTGACACGGTGTGAGATGTCTTTTTTAACTGTTCTGTCGTCATTTCCTGCGATCTTCTTCATAAAGTCAGTCAGAATGAATGAATGGGCGTTTCTTTGACTATTTATAGGCAAATATGGGCGTTACGTGAAGCCCGCAAAAGCTGCACCGCATTTCGAGTCGGTTGTGATTTATAAAGGGAAACCGGCGTAGGAAGTGCCATACGCACTTTCCTTGCCGGTACGCAATGTTTGGTGAATCGGGAAGTGGCGGAAAATGTATGGACCTATTTTTCGGATTTCTACTACGTAAGCAACTTTCCCACGTGAATCCTACGCACGGCGTTATACATGAGGCCCCAGATCACACATATCTCTCTATCAACCGCTAAACAGTGTTTGAGGGAAATATCCATTTCTTTAAAGCCTGCATCTGAAGATTTCCAAATTGCCTCTTTCATTACATTTTGATGTGCAGCAATGGCAGATGTAGCGGCAGGTGTTTGTCGCCAAGTGTAAAACGCCTTGAGCGGTTCCCACAGCGAGGCTGCATTAAAGCCTGTCAACATGCTCACTCACACACATGCACACACACCAGCACGCACCAGTGACTAAACAAGTCCTAATCCACACATGCAGGCTGGCGTCAAGCCTAAAAATAACCCCGCGCTGCTCCCACAGGTTCAGCTCCTCTCGTTACTTTACAAGGGAAAACTGTCGTATCCAAGACAACCGTGAACAGCTCTTTGCCTTTTTTCCCAGGCGCTTTGCCATGGCAACAAGGGAAAATGTGTAAAAAAAAAAATCATAAGTTGGAGCTAAAATTGGCTCTTTTAATAGGTTTGAGCAACACTTAGGGTCGCTCTCTATCTGAGGAAAAGTATTATATTGGCCTCATATTATAAAAAATGAGCCAAAACTAAGGCTTTTGAAACCTGTTGTATTAAGCTTTAATGGACCGATTGCAGCACTTGGGAAAAATTGTTTCTACATCTTCAGATTAACAAAAATGTCCCCAGATCTGAAGAGTAATTACAAGGTGCAGTGTTGCCTTAAAAGAACACCACCTTCTACTCTTAAAGGAAAGGGGGTCAGAGGAGTTAATCGTTGACTTGTTTTCTGCTCCTTATTAAAAACAACAATACAAAAACATTGGATTCTTTACAGTAAAGCCCCGAGGTAAATGTAACCTTAACGGGTCAGTTCGCCCAAACAAAAAACATAATATTTCCTGACTTTCCCCGAATGGTTATCGAACAGTTTTGATTATCCTGACCACCCGAAACAGTGATTGCAGGTCCAGTGTTTATACCAACATACTCTATGACAACCAGGTATAAGTTCTGGTGTCATGCATTCGATCATCCCTTTTTCATCCTCTCACTTACGCAGGCAATTACTGTGAGAGCATTGGCTGAAGATAAAAGGACCCATACATCCTTGAGCTTCTGTACTGTACACATCAGTCCCTGAGATTATGGTAGCTGATAGTGTATACATTGTTTTCTATAGCGTTAAGGTTACCGTTTTCACATAAGGGTTAGCCGAGTAATAACTCTACTGCCTCTCCAAGACAATTGAAGTTATGTTTGCTGCTATAGAGGCAATGAAAAATAACATTTGTAAACCTCACTTTGTGATGTATGATCCTCTGTCACACAGTCGTCAAAGTTAATACTATTCTTTCAACAATATTAAGGGATGTCCCTTCATAAAAATTCATTTTGAGTATCTGCCCTCGAGTATCTTGGAGAAAGTACCGGGATGTAAATACTTCTCCATTATCAAACGTATTTCCAGGCTAACCTCGTTCTCCCCAGGTAATATTAAAGCAATTTATTGAAGCTTGCCTTCTGGGGCTCTTATTACCACCCAAGTCACTACACTTGCCTGTGCAATCAAAACAAAGTTGGTAAGGTCTTTTGAAGGAGAGGGTGCATTCAAGTGCCGTTTATAGCCAGGGCTGCATGGTTGAATGATTTCATAAATTAAGGTGTTTACTCCCCGTGTGCATATTAATACACACAGTGTGCTACTAGAAAACAACATGGGTGAAAACGCTTCATGTATTTTTCCTGGGTCCAGGTTGAGTTTTAAGTTACAATAAAACATTATCTTGCCTTGGAAATAATCTAATAGGACTCATAAGACACATGACCTACTGCGAGATTCACAAACAGTAACAGCCAGTTCATTATCTTTATCTTTATATATATATATATTCTACATCATTTAAGATCAACCAATCTTTTTTGTATGCATGATGACAGATTTGCCACCATCAGGAGATATCACCTGATGCCAGACAGCTAATAAAACTTGGTCAACTTTGTGCCGTGTCTACTGTTTCCCAGAGCTGATACAGATGTATATAGGTGTAATTAAATGTCATGTACGCACCCCTGAGAGGCTAGAGGATTCAGTCAAAGGGCTGAGAGATACCCAGGGGGAGCATTTCAAACCACCGGACGGACTGGATATCATTAAAAAGGTTTCCACTCCTTTTGTCTTTCTGAGGAAGCAGCCATGAAGAAAAAAGTCAAATGAATGTCACCGTTTCAATGTCACACAAATCTCTCTTGAGAGGAAAACCTAAAGCTGGATATGACAAAGAAAATCCTGCTTTCAGGCCAACCTTGACACGTAGCTGGTCGTGAATTTGCTCGACATTGGTATTTATTAAAAAGGGGAGAAAGAAAATGATTGGGTTTTTATTTCCCTGTATATTCTTTAAAGGAAAGGCAAGTATCTCTCCCCCAGCCTTGTTTTTATTTGGATTGGAACTCTCCCTTGATATTGACCAAGAGCTCAAAGCAAACATTTATGGCGAACAAAAACAGATATTTAGAATAAAGTGCTCCTAAAAAAGGCTAAAAATGTGTGAACCGTGACCAAGCACAAGCTCCACCGATCGAGAGACCGCAATATTCCACCTCACTGTGAGTTACAACTACGAGCCTAAAAATACATAGAAATAAGATCCAAATGGTTTAGCCCCATGTGTACAATATTGGTTGTCTGACTGTTCGTTATGATCAAAGTAATAACCGGATGCCAAGTCAGATAGACCGCAAGGTTTAGACATTTCCTGTAGACAGCTGTTCCAAAGATCCCAGGGAAATGCATTAACGTCTATTGCTAAATAATAGTCTAATCCCCAACACATATACGGAGCTGTGCTGTGTACAACACGCACCCTCTCGATATTGACTGGGAAGCTGTTTTACACAGCCAGGTCCGTTTTTACACACTGTGAAATAAACAGTTTATAAGAATTTATTTCACAGGCACTGAATGAGCAAAATAGACCCAGGCACCTTGCAGTGTTTGTTGCCTCGCTCTAGGAAAAAACAACTATAAATATGAAGAATAGGAGGTTATATTGTTGCCTGTATAAAATCAGTCATCTGAATGTCATAAACCAATCACATGATGCCTGAAATACATAACCAGGCATGTTGAGTAGGGCGCTGTTAGGAGGCAATATTAAGAGGTGCTGGATGAGAAGGCATTAAAGTTCCCCTATTATACAGTTCTTCATCAATATATTATAGGTCTCAGATATATACAGAACATGTCTCTGAAATGTTTGGCTATAAATACCAAACAGATCATTGCAGCATTACCCATAATCCCCTCTGTTTCAGCCCTGTTTCCAAAGTGCTGATTCTCTGTCTGTTACTTTAGATGAAAATAAGGAGCCCCTCCCCACGCCCCTCTGAGAGAGATTTGGTTACAAAGAACACAATGGTGCTCTAGGAGGAGATTCAGGTGATAAGGTGGGGGGGGGTTACCTTGGTTGCTGATTGGCTAATGGTTACACAAGCCACAACATCGTTATGACATCATAAAGTGGCCAAAATCTGATCAGCTCATTTTCAGACAGGTTTTTATAGAAATGGATCAGGACAAAAAGAGAGAGAATCTTTGTTCCTGAAACTTTCAGAGTCTCTTTACACAGAGGGGACACATGTTGATGTAGAAGAGACATGAAGAAGAGGGGACACATGTTGATGTAGAAGAGACATGAAGACGTGGATTTTGCATAATAGGTGACCTTTAAGTAAGTCAGCAGGCTTCATCCTCTGGGGAACACGAACGATTGTACCATATTGCGTGTTATCAAGGAGGTTTTCCAAAAGCTGAGGAACGAAAACACAGACTGACTTTGCCATTGCTAATGCCAAACCACTAGCATGGCTAAAAATATCATATTTGCCCATTAAAAATCCATGTAGGTTATATAAACACAGTCTGTCAATTACCCGCTTTAATGCCACAGCCTCTGTACATGGAGATCTGTGCTGGAGGGGGAGAGGTGACAGTTGTGAGAGTAAATGAGAAGCTCTTTTTTATGAATGACACCACGAGGATGGGGAAGAGAAGCAGAGGTGATGTGAGCTGCATATTCATCTCCCAATGGGGTCGAGTGTATGTCTTTCACTCTGCTTCAGCTGATTCAAGTTTCAGTGACAAAACTAATCTCTATCAGAGCAGTAACACTACACAATGTGGATTAAAGAAGGTCTTATTTAAAGTGTTCAGTGTGTGACGTCAAACAACCAGGAGGCTCCGACTTCTTCTGTGATCAAGGATCAAGTCACACAGGGACATGTCTTTGAATGTTTCCAATTTTAGTTAATTCATTAAATGAGGTTAAAACATGTTGTCGTTACATGGCCTGAATAACATTCCTCCCCTTTCTGTTCTAAATTTGATCTAATTTAAGGTATTTTACGAAATGTAATCAAATCTCCCTGAGTTAAAGATTATTTCCAAAATAAAAAGAGTCCAACTTCAGGGTTTCTTCAATCGTTAAAGAAGTACTATTGCGGCAGTAATCTTAAACAAAGTGCCGCGAGGGACTAAACAAGAGAAAAAACACTGTGGACGCGCAAAAACTCAGTCTTTCCAACACAGTATGCGTAACCTTTTATTTCCAAAGCAAAAATGCAATATTCCATATACGTATATCCTTGTATGCGTGCGGTCAACAAAAATGGTCCTTCTCTAGCTCACTCCCCCATCTATACAAAGTGCGCAGGTAAAAGCAACCGGATATAAGCACAAACGTCACCACACAAATCCAATGACACGCCCACCACCTATAGTGACTCAAAAAACATGTATCGTAACAAACACAGAAATGGCTTCATATGTGGCTCCTACAAGTACTTCGACAATGTCTCTGAACCAGACCTGCTGATCTTGACCCAGATCCCAAAGCTGTCAAAGAAAAGAGGAATTTATGGTAAACCTCCAACCTCCAAAACAGAAACTGATAAGAAGGCTAGAGTTTCTTTAATCCCAGTCAAAAGCTTTTTAAAGTAAGGCGTATTCGACTGTGGTTTGATATGAAAATCCAGCAGCGGGATTTTACAAGTGGCTTTAGTACAATTTCCTTTAACCTAAATCAGTTAAACTGCTCGAAACCAACAATATTGTTATCTGGACTTTATCAGTACACAAAGTTGTCCTCAATTTCTTATATTTAAAAGTAGCTTGTTGATTAGGTCTATTGCCAAGTCAAACTTAATCAAGGTTTAAATAGCAAATGTAGGAACGTTAAACGTATCACAGCCAAAACAATTCGGAGTCAAACAAAGCACGTCTCCAAGACTTCCACAAAAAGGACTGGAGACAGATAACTGGACTCAAATACTACAGCCCCATTCTTAGGCTTTAAATAATTAAATAAATACGCAAGTATACTCAATTCATGTTATGGTAATGGCTCTCCAAATGTCCCTTTCAGAATAATTCAGAACAACTGACAGTACAGCACAGCATAATCACAAATTGATCTTTATAACCGACAATACAATAACTTCTTTCTTGCCGTCATTCGAATACTTCCTCTGCAGTAATACAATGTCTTCACAGCGCGACAGCAGAGCACATGATAGAAAAAGACAATCTCATAGGCGTTTGAACAAAATGGATTATTTGCAGTTGATTGTACTCTTATTGAAGTGGGTGTAACTTAAACAGTAAAAGTGATGGAAATCCTGGTATATACATTTCATCTCATAAATGAAGAAGTGTGTTGTGCCATAAATGTAACTGTAGCTCTTGAAAGAGATGAAGGGTAGGCGTTTTCAATTATGTATATTGGATTATCATTTTTGCTTACATAGCATTCTGCTCCTTAGTGTTAGACGATGTGTAATGGATGATGGTAAAGTATTGTAAGAGAGTAAACATATTTTTCAAAAAGGGGATAGGCAATTCATTTAAAAATGCAAAACATACTGGATGGTTGTAAGCATTCAAATGATTAAGTGTAGTATTATATCTAGTATGGAAAACACGTCAAGCACAAATGCATTTGAATACATTCAGAATTTGTAATCATTATTTGTCAACCTTATCCTTGCTACTTGGACTCTCTTAGTACACACATCTGTGGCATATACAGTCTAAAAATAAGCTTACTTTTGAAGAAGGGTAAATCTTACTCCCATTATAAATGTGTATCTGCCTTCATGTCAGAAACACATCAGCTCTATTGTTCCAACATCTGTGCACGTCCCCGTGTGTGTGGGCATGCGCAATGGCAATGGACAGGTACATGACGTCCATCCAATATTGTTACCAATTATTATTCCTTCAATTAATTTCCCAGTTTGAGTGTTAATAATAATATTTCAGCGTAAAATTGTTTAAGCCGATTGGTTTCACCTGTGGCCGTTGAACAGGTGCAAATAGCCTGAGGCCAATTAAGCTAGGTTAATCAAATGCATGTGACTAATGTTAGAGGCAAAGCCCATGCTGGAGGTAATGTGTGTGAATGTGAGGAAGAAACTGCTACAAAATGTGTATTTTTACGTAATTTAAAATGGTATTAGCTCTATCTCTTTAGGAGCCCTTACTTTCACAGGAGACATTGACATATATCGAACTGCGTGTACTATAACCACCTGGCGAAGGTGGAAAACGGCGTTAATAATGCTAACCAAACCTAAACCCCACGTTTCCTCGGTGTAAGACAAAGATAAAAGCGCTCACCTGCCCCCGGTCACCTTTATCCGGATGCCTCTTCGGTCTGATATGCAGCTAGATGCTCGGTAAATCTCCACCAGTCTCCTCGCAGTTGTAGAAGCACGTCTATGCAGTCACTTTCACAGCGCCAACCCACACAATCTTACACGAGACCTTACCGAAAAGCGTGCTCACGCAAATAGCCCCATTGATTAAAAGACAATTAGAACTACTGCTGTTTCCCAAAAGGTGTCCGGGTAAATCTGATAAGATAAATGCGTCTTATTGTGTGCTACCCCGGTGTGAAGTTGAAGCTGCCGTCGATGTGAAGAGCAGAAATAACATACACCGACTTGTAAAAGGTGCCTTTCTTTGTGATACAGTGACATCTAGTGGCAACAAGAGCAACTGCAGTTTGGTTTGTTTATCCCTCCTGTCGTGTTCGTTTTAATGCTCTTACATTAACACAAAACACATTAATCATAACCACATTTTATTTACCATCCTTTTAAACGGTAAACAATGTCTCAGACTACTGGTTTACATGAATAACGGTACTGAATATACAAAGAATAGACACTTTAAACAATTGTATTCTGATTATTCCAAAATTCACTTTTGGTCGATTTGTGGTCGATCTGATGTGATGCATGAACATAATTTAAGGTTACCAATTCATTTCCTATTCATATGCACACTAAATGTAAATAACTATCACTTTTTAATTGGCTCTTTAATAGTGTTTTATTTGTCAGATAGTTAACATGTTTTTTCTTCTGGGTCAACTTGTAAAATATATGTTCACCTCTTAATTGTTTATTGTCTACCCTTTTTATTTCTAATTATGTGCAATACTTGCTTTTATGTGTAAATCCCTATACTGTGGAGGATATCACAAGGCCTTGAAGCAGTCAAATTTAAAACACAATATTTATGATTGATGAAAGTAGTAAATTGGTCAGATTTGACCTGAACGTAACAGAAGGGTTAAATAAAGAAAAACGAAATACCAAAGCATTGGTGTCCAAGCCTAATTTATTGAATTGAATTCTTCATCATAAAGACAGATTTTTGATACAAATTATTTACATTTTTTGGGGCAAAGAACAAATAGATATGCTGAGAGAAGAAGACAAACAGAGAGGAGACGGGAGAGGGAGAGAGAGAGGGAGAGAGAGAGAGAGAGAGAGAGAGATTTGCATGCACAATAAATCATTCAATATGGAAAGTCACAAAGTCCAGTGCAGGTTGACAATCTCAGTGAGTGCGGGTGAATCAAAGGATCGGGGATCATGTCGGTCAGGTTTGACATCAAGATCATTTACCACTGATCGCCGTACTCAGAGCTGTAAGGGAAGGGAAAAGCACGTTACTTAATTACAATTCACACACTTACTACAGCCTAATGGTGGATTACCAGCTCAACTGACCAATAACTCCACAGTGAGAGAAAATGCTAATCAATACTCACTTTAAGTATGAAATATTGACAAGAATCTCAAGAACAGGACCATAAACAGCGAGGTAATCCGGCTGCAGTGAGGCGTACGGCAATAAAACAATTTGACCATATATTGGAGCAGTATTGGCAGGCCTGCGTTGTAATATGTTTTTATTTAAAGGGGGCAATAAATGTTTTTACACTCTAAATAAGAGGTAGGAAAAAAAACACGGCTCTTGAGCTCTCTGCACTGGTTCCCTGTGGCTTTGACAAAAAGTAATATATAAATAAATAATAATGATTAGTGTACACAGTATGCATCACAATAGCTATGTTGTACTACTTCACTTGTATCAGTATTAGCCTTTAAAAAACAATATGATTGAACCAGACATGTATGGTTACAAATACCTGCATTTAACCTGCACCATTATATCTTTGACCTCTTATTAAGATGTACATTGCCAACAACTACACTTTAGCTTTCATGCATACGACTGTAAAACCTTTCGATCCTTTAATGTGTTGAATCTTCTTGTTTTTCTCACCGTGGTTCAGCGTCCTGGCTCGAATCGGCTCCAAACAGCAGCCACGCCACCTCCTGCTCGGGGGTCGCCCTCTTCCCATACCTGGAGACAAATCCAACACCAGCATGTAATGACTGCAACTCAATCTTATTTGGAGATTCTCATTCATGTGAAGGCCCCTTCTGTGCTTTCCACCAGCAGTCCCTCAGTTAGCATGTCACTGGGTGCTCTGTCGGTGTGACCTCCTTCAGCCTGGCAATGAATTTCAACTACTGGGTTTTCTCAAGAACCCTCAAGTTGTGTGTTAGCTGCACACACACTATTGAGTTTTTTAAGGACTGTGGAGCAATTACCTGAAAGATAAGGAATGTTCAAGTTCAAACTGAGCATCCAGCGAGGCAAAAACAACAAGCTCCTTCGACTTTGTCTTTCGAAGTGTCTTTAGTAAAAATCAATGCCTGGCCAGTCAGGGAAGAATAAACATGGATTTGTTTGAGGTATGAGAGTGCAGTGACAGCTACAGCCTCTTTCATTACAGACCAGGAGGCGAAATGGTTAGACTATCCTCAGCTTCCAGCACAGGAAAATGTGCCATAGAGCAGGGATAGTGTATTTAATAACAGTTACTGATCAAAACTGTTACCAGTAATATACTATTGTCATATTTAAGGCATGACAAATAAGACCTGCAGTGAAAACTTGGATGAAATGTGTAGAAAACCTACAATTTCACTATTAAATCATTTTAAACCTAGTAAGAACATGATCAGGGTGTCTCATGTTGAAGCATGTCCTAACAAGATTTGGGATCAAAACTGAGGAATGCCAGGCTCCTTTCCTCTCCCTAATTATTTCTTAAGCACAACAATGCATCGTATGGTAAGCGTAATGAACAGAAAGTCCTTCTCAGCTCACCAAAGAAGATGAATGTCTAGCATCTGAAATGTTTAGTTTATTCAGTATTTTTTTAACTTACACAACTATAATTCTAAACTAAAAAAAATGGAACCTCTGAATACAGTCTGGGAGATTTAGCTCTTTACTTCATATTTACTTCATAACGGTGCCATTGCTGAAATCTCTAAATTTGGGGACTTTTTTAGTTCAGGGATGATCTTGATTTAGAGTGAAAAACAGGTCTTATAAGGCTGAATGTTGTGCCCCAACATGAGGGCTCGCCCCCCTGTGGCTCTCCTTGCAACTCGTCCTTGAGTCAGAGACTTAATCCCTCACATCACGGTGGACTATGTCTGACCCCGACCACAGGACGAGAAGACACCAAACTACTGCAAGTTTTAAACATTTGCCAGTTTTTTCAAGGTGATGGAACTGTTGATTGAAGAGTTAATTATACTCAATCATATGTGCATTCTCTGGTTAGATAAATAGTAGAAGAATAGGGTGATCTTTTTGGGACTGCCACCCAGAGCAGGAGGACTATACAAGTTTGAAGTTGTTAAATAAACGTCTCTTCCCAGCAACAGAAGGCATACTAATGAATTAAATCCAGGAAAATAATACGCATCCATAACTCAGTGCTAGTACTTTAGGTTCAAACATAAAATGAATTGAGAGCAGCTTGATGAGAGTACTGGCAACCACTGCTGGATCACATCAAAGTGACTTCAGATGACTTTCTTCACTTTATGAATGTAAACAATACCAAGTCAGTAACACTGTGCGTAAAATATATATTTGTATGATTAATACGTTTATTTATGGCTCTCAAGGTATCATATCATGACAACCTCCCCCCCTTTACTATTCTTTCTTTCACACTCATTCTATTTTACGTCTTGTTTTCATTGTAATAGCCTGACTATTTTACTATCTAATCAACTATTTCATAAATCGTTTCTATCAAGTTCAGGATTTTGACAAAAAAATACAATTTTATTATCAAAAAATTCAAAATGATTTAAACATTACATCTATCTATCTAAGTATTGAGCTTGTCTCACCTCTGCCTGGTGATGAGGTTGACATAATGCCGGACCGCTGAGTGGTATTTGGCCCAGTCCTCCGGTGAGGCGTCGCTCCCCGGGCTCTCCGGTTTAGGGGGGGTAAGCGTCGGCAAAGCTGCTCAGACACACCAGCAGGCAGAGGACCACAGCTGCAGGCATCATCCACGATCTCATCATGTTGGCCATCTGAGGAGAAACAAGACAACACGGTGTCATTTCCCTTGAAAAAGTGTATAAACCATGCGTTTTGGCATGCGCAAAAATCTTTGTAGATCTAGGATGCAACTTAAACTCTTATTAAAGTAAGAACACTTACTTTGTGACAGTTTTCTCCTGATGTAGTCTCCTGGGTGGTGTCCCTGTGTTGCTGCTCTCCTCAGATCACAGGATCATATATATAGCGGAGATGGACACCTGATGCGCACTGTGACACTTAACCACACCCCCTTAGGCAGCAGCGCGTAAAGGGGAAACGTATCTCTTGTAAATATTTAAAGTAGTTTTGATGTGTTGGATTTGGTTTGAGTATTTGACTCTTTGCTGAATTCTAAAGTTAATTTTGATGCGATTAGACAGGGGAAATTATGACTACTTCACTGTGCAATTTGCACTTTGTAAGACCACCAATGAATGATTATAAAATAAATATAAACAGAAATCTAAGGTGTTTTTTTCTGTATTCTGATTAAGGACCACTAACAGAGCCAAGAGCTTATATGTTACCATAAATGAGCAACCCCCCCCTGCTTTTTTATGTAAAAATGATTGGCCCTATAGGTTAAAATTGAGTAAGCATGATACACAGTGGCGATCTCAGACTTTAAGGGGGCCCAGGGGAAGAAGCCCATTGTATGTGACCATTTGGGATAGTTACAGTTAACGTTCTGTCACTTGCTGAATACACACTTAGGGTTTTAAAAGTATATAACATAGTGTCTTTATGGGAAGTTTTAAAAAGGAAAGAAGTTTAAAGTTGTTTTTAAAGTTATCTTTGCGAAATGTGCCGATTTGAGTGGCCTTTTCCTAACATGTTTTGGGGGGGCCTTGTTTGCCTTTCTTGACTTCACCCAACATGTGAAATAACATGTATGTAAATAAACTTGTATGTGAGAGAGATGTGCAAATAAAAGAATACATTGTGGAAAGCACAACGTTTATCCAATAGAAAATACACGAAGCTGCACTTACCTGCACTGAAGTCTCTCAACAAAACTAATAACCAGAAAACAATACAACTGAGCCTTGACATTTGAAATAAGGGCCTCTTTGGAGAAAGATGGGATGACTAACCCTGCTTACATACAACAACATATCAATTATTCTGTTGAAAGATATTTTCTCAGGATTTCAGCATTTTGTCAAGAATATCTAAAATTTAGGAAGAGACCTTTACACATGGTATTAACTTGATGATAGTAGCATCAGCTTCAAAAGCTTATATACATTTATTTAATATGCATCTATATTTTAATGGAGTGAGTTGAGGGTCTCTAAATAAGGTGCTGCATGGTGTACTTACATGACTTGATACCACCAGGAATACTGAGCAAATCAATGTCATGTAAGTACACCATGCAGCACCTTATTTAGAGGACCCTCAACTCACTCCTTTAATGAATTTGTTGCAGTGGATGGTAATCGAACGTATCTAATTGTTTTATTGACTGCTATCTATTCTGTGCATGTAGTTAAGGCACAAACACATTCATCTTTAGACACTGAGGATATTGGATATTGATGTACGTGTGACCTCCAATAAGTTAATTTACAACTGTTTACTAAATGTCAATTAATTACTGTTAATTCATTAATATGAAATGTATTGTAATCAGGAGCGATGTAGCCTATCATGTCCAATCATTAGCCCATACGGCCTTCTCTGCTCTCATCACTGCTGCATGACATTATTCACACGGAGCTGAAGCCATTAATATGTGCTGGAAATAGAGGTCATAGGCTACAGCAGCCACAGATCAATAATGCTTTTGTGTGAAACATAGCTTCAGGCTTTAGGGAAATTAATTTGAACTGCAGTAAATGATTTATCTAAGTATTAGTTGATCAAATTATTCTTTTACCTTATTTATTTGGTTCTAAAATGGAGAAACTGTCACAAAGAAGCAATCCGATCCTTATTTACGGAAGACGATTAGGGCCATATGTGAACATTTTAGAGATCTGACCAAAAGTGATTTTTTTTTTGTTTGTTCTGAGATTAAAGTCAGAACTCAGACTTTTGGTCCCAGCATTTTTCTCATGTGGCCCTAATCCTCTTCCATACTTATTCTTGTACAACTTTTCAAATCCATATCAGAACGGAGATTAAAGTGTGTATGTGTGCTGACAACACTAATACACTCGCACAAAGACAATGTGTACATAAATACCTTTCAGGTCTCAAGTGCTGAGGCTAAGTCTAATGTAATCGGTCACATTTATGACTGTTGCAGCAGCTCCCGTTTATCTCCAATCTTCACGGTCTGCTGTTCAGTTAATGACGCCTGAAGCCATCCCTTATCGGGATGCAGTGTTGACTTTTTACCGTGCACATGCTAAAGGGTTCCTGCCCCTGTGCTTTATGTTTGCACACAGGATAGAGATGGGATTTTTTGCCAGATGTTAAGCTAAAAAAACAATGTATTTGAAACCCCGCTGTATTAGATCAGTATTCGATCATGGATCATGCTTCCATATAGCAACCTACTTGTTGTCCTGCCGCACTCTCTGGGGAAGTCATGACATGTTGTTTATAGAGTTGTAAACAACTATGGCTTTTTCTTTGTCAGTCCCTAAACCCTGGTCAAAAACACAACTTGATTTGGACATCAATCCCCACTGACAGCCACTAAACAAGCAGTTAAAGTGTATACCATAAACGCTGTAAGTGGAGTGTGGCATTACACATTGATTGTGCTGGCTGTAATTATTGTACCATATTTCAAACTCATATTGGGGGACGATTAGTGTGCTCAAGTGTTTTTGACATCCAAATTGATGCAACATGGACCTTCAATTGTAATATCATGGCTTTTAACAATCTGATGAATTGGAATAAACAAGGGGAATGGCTCAAAATGATTAAATAGGGAATAAACCATCTACCATTCGAGGGAATTGATGTGTCCTCTTCCTCGCTATCACCCATTCCGCACAGTTAACGGTGGCCATCGTGAACATTTAGTTAATTCTACTCCAGTAATCAACCTCTCTGTCTTCACTTTACGGCCTGTAAAAGTCAATGACAAGAAATAACAATATGCACAAGACAAACTCATTAGCTGGCTCCAGTGTTTGCAGGCAAACAGTGAGAAAGTAGCAGCCGTTAGATAAGAGAAAGGGCAGATAGTTAAGGTTTTCACGGTGCAATAACCAAAGCTAATGCACTCCTGAGGAGCCATTTGGGCCCCCACGGAGAGGAAAGGCCATCAAAGATAATACTGCGTGTAAACTTTTTCTCTTGTCCACTTTTACAAACTTTTCCTTATGAAGCAGGATGAAGATGTACGTAGACATTTGATAGAAATCTACTTACTGTAGGAATCAACCTGTACAAATGGAGCTCTAAAAGCTTTTCTCTTTGCCATGACTTCCCCATTTCCATTTGCATGACTAGTTCAAGTACAAAAAGGAAGATTGCACAAACATGCTTATAAAAGTCAAATATGTGTGTACAAGCAATCAACCGGGAGAAGGTCAGACCCCTTCCTGCCGTCACGGACAAAAAGGGAAATTATTATGTTTTTTGTTTTTTTTACATTTTGCCTTATCTCCAGAGTGAGGGGAGCCACTTATATGAACAGAGTGCTTTCCATGCGGCCAGGTCTCTTTGCACAGCTCAGGAGACAAAATGGAGGGGAAGATGGGCTGCCCACTACCACAATGCTGTAATTCATGACCACATAAATGGCTCTAAAAGGAGTGCCGGGCAGCAAACAATAACATATCTCTCTTTAAGTTTCATGTTACACACTATCTCAGATATGGCTGTGGGGCATGGAGCAGTCGGTGCTCTGGGGGAACAAGTCAGGGCTTCTCATTTGGCATCTAAAACAGCAATGCCTTCTGTTATTGCCCCCCGCTAGTTAATCGAAGTCTTTTCTGGAAAGCAGAGCCCACCAATTACAGCAATATCTCACCGACTGATGTGTTTATGAGGGCTGGCAGTGGCAGCCTCAGGTAATTCTGACGGATGGCGATACAGGTGTCTGAGGGCTCGGGGAAAAGGTCGATGATTTGATTCAGAGCATGGTCTCAAAGCCGCTACTATAAATTAAGAAAGCCAAAGTGCTATTTCTGTATCACAATTAAACAAGACCAAATCAAGGTCTTACTCACCATGACTAGATATGCCGTAAATGTACAGCTCTACAAAACCAGATGACGTCCAACTCAATGGGACTGTATTCATGCATCATAGCAGATCAGGAACAAGCTGTAATCTGTTCATATTGGCCTCAAGCTTTTGAGATTTCACGTTTTAGAGGTGTTGACTCAGGATCTCTTCCCAATGGACACCAATTACACAAAAGCAACCCCACCTCCTTGGTGTAAATCACATTGATCCTCAGGCTTTGAGGTGCTCAAAAAGCCAATATCAAGGGATGGTGATATTGGAGGAGCCAGGAGTGTCGCTGAAAGACAATGACTGATGTTTAAGTGATGTGCCATCCAAACATCCGAAGAGAAAATACCCAAGAGAACGGGCAGTGTTTCAGCAAACAGGAAAACAAGTAGAACAACAATCCAACTAATAGTTGTGGAGATATTTCAGTCAAAACCAAGAATTGGAAGCTTGTGGCGGTGCGATAGGAAGTCAGGGGATCACCAAAGAATCCCGAATTTGGTGCTGATGCATATAATAATTGATATAAATGAGCATTTATAGGATAGATGAAAACTTGTTGGTCTATCAGAAGGAAAATTAAGGGGGGATACCAGAATAAAATATGAATAATCCTCTAAAACAGTGGTTCCCAACCTTTTTTCCCAAGAGCCCCCCCCAAATGACTCCTGTTGGAAGTTGCGCCCCCCCCCCCCCCCCACACACATACACAAGGGGGGGAGTTTAAAAGTCTGAAAAATGCTACAACTACTGTCATAAACTAGATGAATGTGAAGTATTTTGTTAAAGGAGGATGGAAGCGTAATTAAGGAGCACTATTGGAGTGACTTTGATGGTTATTGGACTCTAATTCATTTGGATTCCCGCTAGGAAGAAATTAAAGGACGGCGCGCAAGTGGAAACAATTCACAAAGGGACTAAACTGTTTCAAACACATGCTCAAAGTAAGCCGGATTTTGCCGATGTGTTTATGTGGATTCAAAAATCGTAAATAATCTACAAAATGGAGGAGACCGATCTGATTGGAGCAACTGTGACAAATAATCTGAAACCGGCATGGACAATGACTATGTTTTAAAAATGTGCTTATCCAGAAAAGCCCGGATTGGACACTTAACGCGCAGAAGAAACATTTCTATTAAAGAAAGAATTATACATTTCTGTCTTTTTATGCCTTTAATAGCTACTAACTTGAATTGTTATTGAAATTAATTAATCAATTATTTTTTATATTTTATTGTAATGTAGAGACAAGGCTTTTAGTGACAATCATGTATTGCTTTACAATTATATGTTAAAAAAAACAAAAAAAGTCTAAATATGATAATTTGGCCTCAAATAATCTGAGGCCTGGTTCCCCCCCTGCGATCTTTGCCCCCCCCCCCCAGGTTGGGAACCACTGCTCTAAAACATATCAATTTTGAAATTGAACATTGAACAACATTGAAATATTAAACTGAACCAATGACCAGACTAGCATTCCCATACCTAGAGTCATGCTGTAGTTTGGCTTAAAATCAATATTTGTATGACATTCAAGTCGAGTCATAATGAAAAATGTGCCTTTCTTATTACAGCAAATAAGATTATGGGACAAAATATACTTAAAAAAATTATCCAAAGAACACATTGTGATTTCTGCTGGACTACAAATGTTTTCAGTCCTTATACCAGTAAGCAATCCTGCATCACATTAACATGTTGTAAGCCGTCTCAAACATCTTCATCATCACAGCCGTCTCCAAAGGCTCACATCTAACCTGTGGCCAACTCCATTTCCCTTTAAAAGTGAGATGAATGATGTTAATCAGCACACAGGAGCCCTGCGCCTCCCTCAGCTCCTCATCCTGCTGTAATAAAGTGGTCTGCCTGCATGAGTAATTACTCTCATCTGTCTCAGGCATATGAGCAAAGACCTGAGCTTCACTTAACGGCCCCTTCTGGCTCGAGGTGGATCTAAGAACAGCTCAATTACTGATTCTTTATGGAAAAATACTGTTTAAAGATTGTGTGAAAATAAATGGACACATTACTGAAGGTGGCGTTATACAAATATTTTTTTATTCATTTGAAGACAGCATCAAATGTCAGCCACTGAATATCCCTTTAAAGCTTCATCATTTATGATAATTATATTTGTACAGAACTGCACAAAAAACAAGCCAAGTAGGGCTAAGTCAGGATATCTTATACTGAAACGCAAAAAAGTACAAATATATAGGAAAATATTACAAACTTGATATTCTGAAGAAGCCCACATTCACAAATAAAATAGCCAACTTAAGTGCCAACAAAAAGCCACATAATACTCTTTCATCTCTCTTAAAGGTTAATATTCGTAGCATTAAATTGATTCAAAACAAATAAAGAAAATTCTTAGACTTAAATTGGAGACATCCTAAACATGTCTTGTTTTACGCTCTAGCTGCTTCTTTCTCTAGCAGAGTCTCTACCATCTTAGGTAAGAAGATTTCCAGGAAGTGAAATAAGTCGTGAAACACTCCCGTCTTGTCGCTGGTTGGCTCCAGCGTCAGCACCGTCTTCGTGCTCTCCGTCTCGCCCACCATCTGCGGCTGCACCTTGAACTCCAGGGTCTCCTTGAGCTCGGGCTCTTTCTCAATGATGTGATCTGTGACCTGCGCCTCCAGCTCCATGCAGCTGCCCTCCGGCCTGCAGTCAGTATCTTTGATCAGCTCCCTCCTCACTCTCCTCCGGCCGGCCCACACCATGTGCTTATGTGCGCAGATCCAGTGAGGGAGTTCGGGCTTTCGCATTTTGGTCATTCTTGCTTTTTTGCCTTGAGGCGACGCAGATGCTTCGCTGCCAGAGGACAGCCGCCTCTTGGCACCGACCACAGCCGTATCTTGGGATTCAGAAATGTCAAAGCTGTCGTTTGTTGACGTGTTGAGGGACGTTTCCATTTCCCCGGCGGCATCGACCACTGAATCCTGACCGAAGACGGCGTCTGTGGAGGGAGCGATGTCACACCTGAGAACATTTTTAAAGACTCCCTCCACGGCAGAGCAGACCTTCTGAAACCACAGCAACCGGAAACCATCTCCCGCCATGTGCAGCTCATTCCTCAGCGTTTCGGGTAGCGACGCTAACTTGAAGGGGATGCTGATGGTCAGCTGCTCTGTTTTGGCCCGCAGGGCATCCCCATGGGGGGTAAACAAGCGCACCAGCCCCCATGATTTCCCCTTGATGGATTTGCGCTGGTACTGCAGGCTGCGGCAGTACTTGTCAGCGTCCTGGCACTCTCTCTGAAAGCTGCGGTGAGAGCGCTCGGTCATGTTTCCAGCTACGTTGTGGGAGAGTTCAAAGGGGTCTAAGAGAATCAGTGGGCCCAGTTTGGGGCCGTGGGGTTGGGTCTTGGTGGGTTTTTCCTCATGCATGGCCTCCTCCGCTTTATTCTGGCTGAGGAAATCAGTGATTGGGAGTGCACGGCCTTTCCTGACAGATATGACACTACCGGCAAAATCGAAATTAGCATAGAAGGTGAAGAAGCCAAAGAGCAGGGGGCCTGAATAGAGAAGACACATGTGTACATATGAAGAAACATTAGGGGCTGTATGCTGGCTTTGTATTTAGAATATATGAAGATGCCACATTCCATTCTGATTAATAATACTCTCACTTACAGAGGTCCTCTGTATTCTTGCTGGGGGGAACAGCTATAGGCTGGCTAGGGAAGGTGCAGTCCCATCCCTCAATCACACACTCTTCCTCCTCACCTGCAAAGAGGTTAACACATAACGATAAATAAATGGCATATTTAAACAAAAGGCAGCAAAACAGGCAAATGGTCTTGACATTATAATTGTACTGGATCAACTAAATTATCTTTAGTATGTAAGAAATACTTTTAAATAAAAAAAATGTAAATTAAATAAAAAAAGGGCCGACTGAAACCCTAGAAAAATCGTATTCAAGTTCTCCATTTATAAACACACAATTTGCAAGTAGGAATAACTTAAGAGAATTTGTGGCTATTCATGTTAAAGGTCCCATGTCATGCTTTTCCTGTTATTACCCGTCCCCTTGTGTGTTATGAAGGTTTTTCTGCATGTAAACGGTCTGCAGAGTCAAAAACCCTCAAAGTACACCCTGTAGCGAGTAAAACTCTAACACCTCCCCAAAACGCCTCGTTGGAGATTTCTCATTTTCCAATGTTTTCTTCCTGGGTACTCTGACGTGTGAATACCCAGAGGCCGCACCCTCTGCCAGCCTTTCACGAAACAAAGCTTCACAAACCTTTCAGCGATTCATGCCGGATATGTACAGCGTAGGGCACTGAAGAACGATGCTGTTCCTACTTTGTTTGGACCAGCGGGAGATTCGGGTACACAACCTGTAAGTATTCCATTGTTGTTTGTGTATTTATGATGTTTAAAACAAACAAGGTATCTACCACAACTGTTTAAATGGGTAAACGTTTTTCGGGCTACTACGTTGGGATCGCGGAGAAAAGCTCTCCGCAGACCCATGCTCACAGCGTTAGAAACCTTTTTCTTACTCAATATCAAGCCACACTTATTGTTTTTACTTCGGCTGTGAGTGTTTGTGTGTGCTCAGGATGAGTTTCGCTTGTTCTCCTGTATCGCCGACACGGAAGCCTGTCTCCTTGCAGCAGCTCACGTTTAGGACAGAGAGTGAATACACATACTTTACAGAGATGCTGTATGAGAAACCAATGTGAGTTTGGAACATTGAACAATGTAAATCTATTCTAGTAGACCTCAACAATGGAATTATGATCAGTAGAAATGGCCATGACATGGGACCTTTAAGCACATTTTCTCTTACTGTAGATAAATACAATTCTACTGTATTGTATTTACAGAGATCTGTTTATGTCACACATGTCATAAACAGATCTCCAGAGATGAAAAAAACAATGATGATTTAACGTGCACTTCCTCGTGAAAAGTGCTGTTTAACGGGCAAAACCCGAGCAATTCATGACAAATGTGTGCATTTAAGAGTTTTAAGAATGAGACTTAAAAAAACCCACAATGTTTAGGGTGAGATTATGAAAATGTCCCTGTCAGAGGCGTATTGAGCGTAGGAGTGATTTAGCACTTACACCAGAGTTCCCGTTAGCCGGTAATTACCGGACTATGACCGGTAAAATATGCTGAAGACCGGCAAATCTAAATCTCTCCGGTCAAAGTGTCCGTTCAAAATAATTTCACCTTAGCGCAATACCGCATCAGTCACTTATGTGACAGACAAAAGAGTATGTGACAGACAAGAATAGTCACTTATAATGTCTAACACTTAATGTGGAGAAAGAGACGTCCTGTATGGGTTGATTGTGCGTTGATCTGTTGGTAATGCCTCGGGGTTCCGGTGGGCATGTAAACAAATGCATAATGCTGCGCTATACTTTGCGGCCTCACCCGGTTGCATAGCGACGCTTATTGTTTAGGTGTCTTTTAATAAGCAGGTAGTCATATCATTAGCTAGAACTAGCTGGATCTGATCGATATGGACATAAACGCAAGTGAAGTCTGATCTGACGGGAGAGAGAGATCAGCTGCTGCTGACGAGTCGACACGCAGCTCTGCATAATCACATGCAGCGGTGAGCGGAACAAAGCACACACCAGGTTAGAATATCACACGTAGCTAGCTATTTTAATGACCTCTCAAACTACCGTAACTAGTTATAGATATGTTTAGTTTGACTGTCTGGTCACTCATTACTGATCCGCGAGCTGCATGATACTGACGGGCTGTCAGGAGAGGGAGAGCGCTCCGTTTATTATTCCTGTGTTATTGGAAGTTACTGTACACTTTTGAATAATGTAGTTAATCTACTATAATTAGTTTGTTTAATATCGAAACATATCAATTAGTTTTAAAGCTCAATAAATAACAAAGAAGACCTTTGACCGGCACTTTTAAAATGTTGTCCGGAAGATATCAACTTTAACGGAAATGTTGACCGGCGAAAACATATTCTAACGGGAACTCTGACTTACACGCCATGTCTTTGAGCTGGTCCACTGTGAGGAGGGCAGGAGGATCACAGTTTTGCAGGAAGTAGATGATCAGCAGAGTCAGGGCATAGTTGTTGAGAAGAGGACCGGCACCACTGGGATTTCCTAAAGGACACAATGTAACAGTGATAAAGGAAAAGCTGAAACACACGGAAGTTGAAGGGCATGTTTGTGAAGCCAGATGTAAACATAGAACTTGTTGTGTATGTATGAGCAATAAGTATAATGTATTTTCTTCTGACATATGATGAATTTCTTTTTGGGGACGAGGCAGTACTTTGAGTTAAATATTGATGACAACAGCAGCCTAACATGCAACTGATCCCATCATGCTTTGCTAATCACTCTGCACAAGTGCCTTGTTGGTTCATCTGAGGGAATACAGATGATATGCCCCAGGTGCAGAGGTAATTGGTGGGCTCTTTAGTGAAGAACACTTTTATTAAGATTGAGTTCTATATCAGGGGACAGCCTGTAGTTATACAACACAAATGAAGATGTACTCGTGCCATTTCTTTAAACCACATAACAAGGCACTCAAAGGTATTACAAATCAGTGCATTCAGAGTGGAGTTCTACTGACATCTGCTGACCAAAACATGAAGTTACTACTTAAATGTATAGAACACACAAATGTTGCACTCAGGTTTAAAGAGGCCCTATTTCCCCGTTTGGGGTTTTCCCTTCCCTGTAGTGTTTTATATCGGTTGTGTGCATGTAAATGGTCTGCAAAGGCTAAAATCCCACAGTTCCCTCCAGAGGGAGTTTCTGGCTGAAACGCTTCCATTGGCCTCCTTTGTTTACTTTGCCGACATAGTGACATCACTGCCCAACACTCATGCTCCGACACATTGTACGTGATATGCTTTGGGGCGGGATATCTCTAAGTGGTTGACAGAGCCAACCAGAGCAGACTGGGCTCTGGTTTCAGACAGAGGGTGAAAAGAGGTGCAGGCAGTATGAGAAAAATAAAGAGCTTTTTGAACATTAAAGCATGGAGACATGTCACATTAGAGAAACAAAATACTATGAACCTGGAAATGAGCATTATAGGGCCCTTTTGAGTCATTTCATCTTACCAGCCAGCTGTTTCTGCTTGGCCCAGTAGCGGAGGGTGAACACCAGCGGCCTCAGCCTGTCCTCCACCCCTGAGCACAGCTGTAGGAAGCGGGTGTTCTTTACTGCCAGTCTAGTGAAGGATACAGGACAGGAGAAAAATAAAACCATTGTGTTATTCTGCTTTGTGCACAAGAAAAAAAACTATTCTCACTACAGTTGAAGACTTTTACACTGAATCCTTTTATACCTGTTGTTGATGGTGATGTCGCCCTGCAGGTTCAGCTCCTGGTGATGGAACTTGACTACAGGGAGGCGAGCACTGCCGACCACGTGGACTTTGTGCACGCTGGGGACACAGCGTCTGAGGATTGTTGCAACAAGTTCCAGGACCTCGTTGGTAGAGGAAGAGGACAGGTCGATATCAGACAGGATGGAGTCCTCTGAGCGGCCATCGTCTGACATGGCCTCCCCTGCCTGAAGAAAAAAAAGATGATTAAATACTCTGCAGGCTCTGTGTAAAGTTACATTATTGAATGTATCAACACTGAGGTAAATAATGGCCTTAATATATATAATAAGTGTGTAGGTAAAAATGTCACACCTGTTCCGTGGTGGACTTAGCACAGGGCCTGGAACACCTTGGTGTTTTCCAGGTCCAGGAACAGGTCTATGTCGCAGGAGTGGACGCCGAAAGTGTTGATGGATGAACCGAATGGCAGAATCTGGCTGTCTGCAACCAATCCACAGATAGGATTAGAAGTGAGAGAGCCAATAAAGCTTTGGTCCAATTACCACAGAACTCTCTGCTCCATAGTTTCTCTCTTCACTGTACATTTTTATATTCAGTCTAATATTTAATATTCCATCTGTCACATACATATGTAAATATAATACCTTGCTTTATATCTTGTTAATTTGTAAATTCAATTTCAGCTCGGCTTTTAACACACTGCAGCCTCACATCTTGCTTCAAAAACTGATAAAGATCAATATAAATCCTTTCATCTTGAAATGGTATTTTTCGTTTTTAACCAATCGCACTCAGCATGTCAGGGTCAACAATGCCCTCTCAGAGCCCCGGACCATCAGTACAGGAGCCCCCCAGGGTTGTGTGAGCTCCCCGGTCCTGTTCACACTGTACACAAACGACTGTACAAGAGCCCACCCGGATAATTATATCATCAAATTCTCTGATGATACAGCTATCCTTGGCTTAATGCACAAGGGCAGCAGTTCATCGGCTTATCACTCTGAAATAGAGAGATTTGTGCAGTGGTGTGATTCTAGCCATCTAGTGCTGAATGTGAAGAAGACTGAGGAGATGGTGTGGGACCCAAAGGCAGTGGGTGACCTTAGCCCGGTGGTTATCCACAATGAACCCATAACTCAGGTCAGCTCCTATAAGTACCTTGGTGTGCATCTAGATAATACACTCAGCTGGAAGGCGCATGTTCAAGGTCTGTGCTCTAGACTTCAACAGCGATTGTACTTTCTGCGTCGACTCCGGGCTTTCGGAGTCGCCCAGAAGTTCATGTTACTGTTTTATCATGCAGTATTGGAGAGCATCATTAGGTATGGTATCACTGCCTGGTATGGTAACTTGACAGTGCAGTCAAAGTCACAGATCACTCGCCTGGTACAGACGGCTATGAAAATTATGGGGGTTAAAAAACACCCATCTCTCCAAAACATATACGAGCAGTCCATTATCAGACAGGCAAACAAAATAGTGTCTGATCCCACCCACATACTCCACTCATTATTCCAGCTCCTACCTTCTGGTAGAAGATTCAGGGTTCCCAAGAGCAGGCTGAACCGCTATAAGCACTCATTCCTACCAATGTCCGTTAAGCTTCTTAACATTGACAGGAAATGAAATGTAGTCGAAGTCAAATGTAATGAAATGTACTTTTTTTTTTTTAAATGTTGGCCATGAGGGTTGTGCAATAGGTCGCCATTGTCAGTATGTGCGTCTGCGTGTATTGTGTTTGTTCAAACGGTGTATGATTGATGATATGTGTATGTCTCTTAAATGTCCACTATGTTTGTATATTATGTACATGTATGCGGAACTGCTGGACGGAGCCCAGAACGAATTTCCTTACGGGGACAATAAAGTATATCGTATCGTATCGTAATATGTATACTTTCTAGTTTATTTCTTGTCTTTTAAATGTTTTATTGTACAATGCCTTTTTATGCTGCTGCAACACAAACATTTCCCAAATTGGGATCAATCAAGTTCTATCTTATCTTTAAGGCAAGATGTCATGGGTTCCCACACCTTCTTTAACATAAAGTCAAGACGTTTCAAGGCCCAATTCCTTCAAATTCAAGGTACCCAACCATAGACTGTATATATAAAGGACCCAACATGTCATAGTTTCAGACACAGATAAGGGTGTTATATCCGTAATCTAAAACTTTCAGGCTTAGATTTTTTCCTTGAAGAACTTCAGGGACCCGTAGGAACAATGGATTACTCTCAGCGTGCAACTTTACAAAAGAAGTCACCTGGAAAAAACTCCACGAAAACCTCTTGCAGGAGCTGAACCAGCAACTCTCGGGCTTTCTTTTCATTGTCTCCCAGCTGAAATCGCTCTACAACGTACTGCATCTGTGCATCCACCTACAGAGAATAAAGAACACTTTGATGACACATATGCAATATAATAAACTGTAGTTCTCTTGAGTTAATAAGAATTATGTGGAGTCCAAAAACAGTATTTGACTGATGATTGTAGGTGCACTTGCATCATTTCCTGTTTAAATATGAGGGTTCTGTATACAATGTTCCCAACATGGTTAAAACTTTCAAAAGTCACCACTAGAAGCTTCTAGATGCTGTCACACTCCTTACAATCATGTTTATTTGCCATCCACATAGACCCCTTCACGCTTTATACTTGATGCAGGACACTTACAGATGCCAACTGACACAGCTGGGGTTTGAGACGGTCGAGAGACTGTTGGAGGTTCTCCGACCCGGCCTTCTTGGGAATCAGCTTGAAATCCTTCTTCTCCCGAGGTTTGACTCGCAGTTTCAAGCCTTTCATCCGATGCTCGAGGCAGGACAGCGTGGCCTGTGTGCTGTCGGCCTCAGTGAACTGCACGATGGCGAACACACCCTGTGAGCGCAGAGAGACATCACAGTCAGACTATATCAGGGAATTGAATGTCAGAGTGAAATTCTGTGGAACATCCAACCCAAAACTAAAATAGCCTTGGTTACGGTGAGGCTGTATGTAGGTATCATTTAGTATGAACTGCATCTCATCATGAACACCTGACTAACCTTGGATTTATCCATGATAACATCTGAGACCTGGCCGAACTTCTGGAAGTACTCAGTGATGTCAGTCTGAGAGATGTCAGGCTTGATGCCGCTGACGAACACACTGCACTCCCCCTGGGCCTTCCTGGTCTCCTTCACTGCGCTCAGAGTCATGTGTTTGCGCCCTTTCACATGCTGACCCAGGCTTGGCACTGCAGGAAGAAGAAACAAAATCAACAACATAGCCAGGCTTAATGTCATTACTTTTACTTGAGTAACATTTTGAATACAGGACTTCTCTCTGGTACTTCTACTTTTACTAAAGTACAAGATCTGAGTACTTCTACAACCCCTGTATATAGCACATAGATATAGTCCAACATTAGCTAACAGTATCAATTAATGTCATTCATTTTACATTTATGAGACAATGATGTTATTCTATTCCACTCCCTTCACAGCTTAAAGTTAGCTGGGATTATTTGTAAACACCTGTTTAGGAGCTACAGTTAAAATGTATGTCGTGGCTTGCAAAAAACAGCAATAATGAAATCATATATAGGAAGTTGAATGTAGCTAAGTTAGCTTTAGATACTTACAGTTAGGTAAATTGACATTGCATAAGATGCAGAGAAACCCTTTTGGCGTCACTTTTATGTTCGGGTTTGCTTCCATGGTGGTAAAAAGTTAAATGTAGCGATAAAGCGAGAAATATATTAACAATTAAAGTCTCCAGTGAGCCAAGGTTCGGAACGACAGCTCTCCATGCGCCTCTCAAATCTCCCTCCAGCGCAGCCTCTGCGTTTGTATCTGGTGCGTCTCTCAAATCTGTCCGGGTGTGTGCTCCCGTTTTATAATCCGTTTCCGGTTTTACATTTGCGCGGCAAAGCCTGAAATAGATTCTGCATTTATTTTTTGGATAATTATCACTTGTTTTGTATTTTAAATAATATTGATGTTATTTATTGCGAATGTATGAGTCGAAGTTATCAGCACAAACATATCCTATCGTTTATTTCTTAAATAGCATTTGAACATCAGCAAGCCTTTTAAAGATCATAGAAATGTATACGTTTTCAATTTCAAAGAAGAGCTTGTAATGTTTTAAACTTCATACTACACAGAAAAACATTTTAAAATGCTGTTTTGGGCAAAGGCATGTCGGTACATTCATTATGACTTGATCTTGGTTAGAAGCTAGTCTTTTTTTAGTTTTTAAAGCTCCATTTAGCATTTACCAATTTACACTCCCTTCACTCTTAACCTAAGAATGTCATATTTGTAGTGCTGTGAATAAAACCCATGTTGTTTTTGCTCTTGCCTCTGCTTATTAAGTCAAACCTGCACCAGAAAATATAAAAGCGATTTATTTTCAGTCTTCATGGCAGTTTGTTCAAAATTCAGAACAATAATGGACTAGAGCAGTATCTGTACCTCAAGCAGGATTCATAAAAGCTTCCAGTGCTTTTAAACTATTTGGTGAATTAGTATCCCGGTCTTTCTTACAAAATGGTATTCGAGTACCAGAATAATATTTGGACATAAAGACAGTTTTCATTCAAACCATTGATCAACATTTATTAACCTTTTTCGGCATACAAATATTTGCAGAAACCAGTGGTTAAAACAACATTCCCTGCTGTAATGAAAAGAAAGGCAGAGCTTTATTTTTAAAAATACTTTCTAAAATGCCATAGACTAATATAAAATGACAAAGTACAAAAAGACTTTAAAGGGAAAAAGGGTAATAAGGATTAAGAAAATGTACAAATGCTTTTATTTCTTAGCGACTCTTGCTCTGCGGGGTTTAGGCTGTGCTTCAGTCTCAACACTTTCGCCCTTGCTTGAAGTTTCGGCCTCGTCCGCCGTTTCAACAACGACCTTTGACACTCGCGTGGCTCTCTTGACGGGCACAGCTTCAACAACTTTGTCTGAGAGATCCTTCTCTTCAGTTTTGTCGGCATCCATTGACACAGTTTTGGTGCAGAGTTTTGACTTCCTAACTCGGACTGCCTTTACAGGTGTTGCCTTTGGAACCTCAAGGGCCTCCACGTCTGTGTTCCACTTGACGGATCTTTTGGTTGTTTTGGAGTCTTCCTGAACAGCGCTGCTGGAATCTTCAGTGGGATTAGCTGGCTCGCTGGTCACTGTGGCGGGCTTTGCTGCTGCCCGCCTCCCCTTTTTGACCGGCTCTACTGGAGCTGGTGCCGGCTCTGAAACTGTGGATTCTTCGCTCGTCTCCTCGAGGGTTGGAGCTGCACCTCGACGGGCTTTCTTCGCTGGAACGGCTTGGGCAACTTCTTTTTTCGCCCCCCCTTGATTTTCTGACCGGAGCTGGCTCTTCGTCACTTTTCTCTTCAGCCTCAGGTTCTACAGCAGCTTGTTTGCTCTTCTTTTTGGGTGTTTTTGAGTCTTCCTGAACAGCGCTGCTTGAATCTTCAGTGGGATTAGCTGGCTCGCTGGTCACTGTGGCGGGCTTTGCTGCTGCCCGCCTCCCCTTTTTGACTGGCTCAATTGGAGCCGGCTCTGAAACTGTGGATTCTTCGCTCGTCTCCTCGAGAGTTGGAGCTGCACCTCGACGGGCTTTCTTCGCTGGAACGGCTTGGGCAACTTCTTTTTTCGCCCCCCTTGATTTTCTGACTGGAGCTGGCTCTTCTTCACTCTTCTCTTCAGCCTCAGGTTCTGGCTTTTCCTCTGGTTCTACAGCAGCTTGTTTTCCCTTCCTTTTGGGTGTTTTGGAGTCTTCCTGAACAGCGCTGCTGGAATCTTCAGTGTGATTAGCTGGCTCGCTGGTCACTGTGGCGGGCTTTGTTGTTGCCCGCCTCCCCTTTTTGACCGGCTCTACTGGAGCTGGTGCCGGCTCTGAAACTGTGGATTCTTCGCTCGTCTCCTCGGGGGTTGGAGCTGCACCTCGACGGGCTTTCTTCACTGGAACGGCTTGGGCAACTTCTTTTTTCGCCCCTCTTGATTTTCTGACTGGAGCTGGCTCTTCTTCACTCTTCTCTTCAGCAGCTTGTTTTCCTTTTCTTTTGGGTGTTTTTGGGTCTTCCTGAACAGCGCTGCTTGAATCTTCAGTGGGATTAGCTGGCTCGTTGGTCACTGTGGCGGGCTTTGCTGCTGCCCGCCTCCCCTTTTTGACCGGCTCTACTGGAGCTGGTGCCGGCTCTGAAACTGTGGATTCTTCGCTCGTGTCCTCGAGGGTTGGAGCTGGACCTCGGCGGGTTTTCTTCACAGGAACGGCAACTTCTTTTTTCGCCCCCCTTGATTTTCTGACCGGAGCTGGCTCTTCTTCACTCTTCTCTTCAGCCTCAGGTTCTGGCTTTTCCTCTGGTTCTACAGCAGCTTGTTTTCCCTTCCTTTTGGGTGTTTTGGAGTCTTCCTGAACAGCGCTGCTTGAATCTTCAGTGGGATTAGCTGGCTCGCTGGTCACTGTGGCGGGCTTTGCTGCTGCCCGCCTCCCCTTTTTGACCGGCTCTACTGGAGCTGGTGCCGGCTCTGAAACTGTAGATTCTTCGCTCGTCTCCTCGAGGGTTGGAGCTGCACCTCGACGGGCTTTCTTCACTGGAACGGCTTGGGCAACTTCTTTTTTCGCCCCCCTTGATTTTCTGACCGGAGCTGGCCTCTTCGTCACTCTTCTCTTCAGCAGCTTGATTTCCCTTCCCGACACGTTTGAGCGAGTTTGTGGCACTGACGAGGGGAACCTCTTGGACCTCAGAAGCTTTTTTAACAGCGCTTCCTCGTTTAGGCTTAGGAGCAGCTTTGGTGGGAAGAGGCTCACTTTCCTCAACTGGGAGCTCAACATCTTGGCTTTCTTCAGACTTAGCATCTCTGCCTCTTTTTATTTGCTTGACAGCAGATGAGGCAGCTGCTTCAGTGTTCTTCACCCTTCTTCCTCTGGATGGTGTAGGGATGACAGGCTCTTCAGATTGTTCTACTGCTTCCTGTTGACCATCAGCTTCTTCAGGTTCAACCGTCTTGGTCCTTCTGCCTCGAACAGATTTTTTCTTCTGGTCAGGCTTTGAGGAAGCAGTGTCCATTTCTGTGACTATTTCAGAAGCAGTTTCCACTTTAGGTTCTTTGGATGCAGTCTCTTCTACGGTGTCTACTTTGGGTTTTTCTTCAGATACCTTCTCAACGGCATCTTCCATAGGTTGTTCTTCAGTAACCTTCTCATCTACTGTGACCACTTCTGGTTCTTCGGATACATCATCATCAACAGTCTCCATTTTGGGTTCTTCCACAGCTACAATCTCATCTACAGGGGCTTCAGAGACAGTTTTGGCGGCATCTGATGATTCAATATCGTCGACGACATCATTTGCATCTGCTTCAGAAATTAGACATGAAACACAATAGTGAAAAAACTGAAAAGTATTGTTGTATTAATAGCTATATAATTATTTGTAATTTCAACAATTTATTTTTGCTATGGTTCCTTTCTATTAGGTTTAGCATAACATAATATAGTTCAAGTACAAATTAATATAAGAACAATAATGGGATAAATATTAGTCAACATACCTTTCTCCATGTTAACTTCGGGAACATCCTTGACATCTGATGGCACATCATCTTGTGGCTCTTCGGGGACAAAGTGCAAAAACCACAAAAATATTCAGTCATTTATTGTAATGCGGCCTACATTCATGTCTTTGTTATTTATTTCTCCTTTTTCATATTGATCTCATCCAACTTAAGAACCAACTAACCTTTTGCTTTGACTTCACAACAAGTATAATCAACTGTATCATCCTGAGTGAAGTCTACAAGTTCCGCTGGGGCCACACTGCTCGCACTTAACATGTCGGTCGTTTCAGATGCCTCCTCAGATTCTTGCACCGGTGTCTCTTCAGTTTCCTCAACATCATCCACACGTGTGGCTTCTGCTTCTGGAGCTTTGGGAGTTTCCAGGACATTTTCTTGAAGGTCTTCGATGGGTTCAGCATCCTTTTGTGGGGTCTCACAAACCACCTCAACGACGGCCTCTTGTTGTTCAACCTTCTCATTGGGAGTTGTCAGCAGCTCCACCTTGATGTCCTCTACAGCTTCCTGTTTAGGAGTCGCCATCATCTGCTTCACTCCGGTGAGACAGTCTTCCTGTTGTTCACGCTTCTGCTTAGGAGTTTTCAGAATCTTCCCTCTCAGGTCTTCGATCGGCTCGGACTTCTGTTTTGGTGTCTTCTTGATCCTCTTCACTCCGGTGAGACACTCTGGTAGTTCTGGCTTCTGTTTGGGAGTTGTTGCGGAGGTCTTCAGATCTGTGCACTGCTGCTCGCTGGAGACGGGCAATTCACTGATGCAGCTAGACTCTTCATCTTCATCATTGAGGAGGCGCTGCACTGCTTCACTGTTGTAGCTTCTGCCTTTCACTGAAGACGACACGGTCAGTGGAGACACCATCATCTCACCTGGAGAATAAGTCACATTAAAAACATGTTACTTAATGGGTTAATCTGTAAAACTCTTTAGCCTTAGGCAATACAGTGGTGCAGAAATGGGTTCTAAAACTTGAAATCTGTTAGCATTTCCAGGTTCCCTAATCGTTTTTTTACCGTATTTTGTTAGATGCCGGAATTAAAAAGGTAGGGTAGGTAAGAATGGAGAAACCAGCTCGAGTGCGCTAGAATTTGAAAGTACACAACCGGGAAAAATCTGCCCCTTCCTTCAGACTTCCTTACAGAGCCCCTCCTCCAACACACACATGACCAATGAGGGCACGAGATGAGTTTGTGCCCAGATGGAAGGCTGACAGGCAGGTAGGCCATCCAGTTATTTTAGCCGGCTCAGATCATTGGTCGTGCTTTTTACAGCACCACGGCTTCCACAGATGAATTTTTTTTAATGTATTTATTGTCAAAGCATTTAATGTATTCATTGCTATCGGGATGTTAAGAGCATTCCATGGAATATAACAAAAAGTGTTTCTGAAGTGAATTACCTACCCCACCTTTAAGATCTGTTAAAAACATGCGTAGGACATTTTTTTACATTTTATTCTACATCAGTAAACACCTGTGAATGTATGAAGTTTCTACATTTCTTAAACAGGCAGTTGCCAACAACACCACTCAATAAATAAAAGTCAATCTTTATCTTGGCGTGTTGATGTGAAATCGAGCACCTGTGATGTAGTGTGTTTATAGCCCTACCATAGCTTTTGTTTGTTGGCGATTTAATTTATTCTTGAAGTGCTGAACATCAAAATAAGTATCATAGACTTGTGTTTGCCACAGATTTAATACAAATGTCATGCTTTGACTCCTATATACAAACAGCACACACACTGTACCTGATTCCTCTGGTGTGTTCAGCACTGATGGTTCAACCACAGATGCTCCCACTGGAGTCTTTAGGGCGTTGTTCTCATTGATTACAGATCTCTTCTTCACCGCAGGGGTTTTTAACATTTCAGAAATTCCTGAAAACACAAAAGTACAATATTGAATTCCAACGTACATTACCAAAAACAAGAGTTTGAATTTATTAGGATGTAAAAAGGGGGAAATTACCAGTGAAGTCCTCGTCCATTTTCATGTTCTTTTTAAGGAGTGCAAGATTAGGGGACCAGTCTTGGTGCAGCGCCAGTTGGAACAACTCTTTGTTGAGCTCTGCCCACAACAATGGTAACAGGGGAATCCGCGTGACCAGTGCTGACATGGCCCATGATGTTTCTCGCAGGAGTCTAAGAAGATTGAGAAACAGATTGTTAATGTAGTTTTAAAAATGGTTAAAGGTAGGGTAGGTACGAATGGAGAAACCAGCTCGAGTGCGCTAGAATTTGAAAGTACACAACAGGAACAAATCTGCCCCTTCCTTCAGACATCCTTACAGAGCCCCTCCTCCAACACACACGAGCATGACCAATGAGGGCACGAGATAAGTTTGTGCACAGATGGAAGGCTGACAGGCAGGTAGGCCATCCAGTTATTTTAGCCGGCTCAGGTGATTGGTCGTGCTTTTTACAGCGCCACGGCTTCCACAGATTTATGTATTTATTGTCAAAGCATTCCATTGAATACAACAAAAAGTGTTCTGTACCTACACCACCTTTAACCATGCTAAGATCACAAGATATAAACCCAGTACAGTAAGTGTTGACATTATTGGCAGTATGGTTAAAGGTCATTCGGTCCAACAAGTTATGCTGGTTGTTAGGATCTTAGTTGTTTACCTGTGGTTTGGGCACAGCCGCCTTTGTTGTCTTTTTGGTAACCATATGTATAACTGGAGCAAAGACTTGATGCTTAGTTGGCCCAAATCTCACAATGTCTGCCCAGGAATTGTTGACTGAAAGGAAAACAGTAAAAAAATAAATGGGGTTAAAATTCTTTGAATGTGGTAAACAAATAATGACATTTGAATTATGTCATCTATTCAGCTAAAGTGAACTGTCCACAACTTTGTTCTTAACACACTTTTATTATCAATATAAAAGCATGATCAACTCCAAACAGTGTTAATGGGGTATATTTTACACTTTAGGGTCAAACATACCTTTCATAGATGCCCGTGAAATGCCACTTCTTCTGCGCATTAATGTTGCGCAAATTGGAGTATCCCGTGAGGTGCTCCTCCTCCTCTGGGTTACTTTAGGAGCAACAGGAACAACATCTTCTGCTCCAGGAGATGGTGTGATGATGCGTGACACAGAGAAACGCCCTTGGACACTCGGAGTCAGGGCTGCTGGAGATCCACCGACAGAGGAAGACCTTCCCCTTGCAGCCTTGGGAGAGGGGGTCCTGGATTTGGGTGATTTCTTTGCAGGAGTCTTCTTTTTTGCAGGACTTTCTTCATCTTCAAACTCCAACAAAAAGAACAAGACACGTTTTAAAATACATGAATATGATGTATAACATTGAGAGATGTCTTCACCACAAAGTCTTACCTCTAACAAGCCACTGGCGGATGCTCGTCTCAGGAGGGAGTTCTTGGTTTTGGACACACGCGGTGTTGCACCTTTGCGCAATGGAGAATCAGGAGGAAGACGCTTGTCGAATAATTCAGGACACAGTGTGCTGCCGAAGGAAACACGTTTCCTCTTCATATCTGGTCCGGGCATGTCGGACACGACTTCTCCACTTTTGCGTTTTTTGGACTTCTCTTTCACTAGGGAATGAAATTAACACGATACGTCAGGAAAAATACATCTATTTTCATATGCTTTGATATTTAGTTGAATTCCATAGGAAACTCCAGGTCATTACATTGTTTATTACCTTTCTCTGTTATGGGAGAGGTCTCTTCTTGTTCCTTAGTAACAGCAGGTGTTGCCTCCTTACTTCTTCGTCTCACAGGCGACTCCTCACATGTAAACCTCTGGGGGGGTGTACGGACTCTCTTCTGGGGAGTAGTCTCTTCAGACTGGGCAGCATTTTCAGCTGCTTTCACTTCAGGTGCGGCCATCTCTGTAGAAGGAGTCTGGAAGGACCTTCTCTGCTTCTTAGCAGACTTTGGGGTGGTGTTACCAACATTTTCAGCCTCCTTGGTTTCCTCAGCTACAACAGAGACTTTAGCTTCTTCCTTCTGGGGAGTGCTCGTGTCTTCTGTTGAAATGACAGCTTTGCCCTCATTTTTCCTGACAGAAACAGGTCTTGGAGTGCAAAACCTGGAGGTGGGGGTTTGAAGGACACTGGCAGAAGACTTTCCGAGGGGTCTTCACATCCAGGGACTGTTTGATCATTTGATACAGGTCGCCGAAGGGGGAGGCGGTTTTGCTTTGCTGCAGGCTGCTGTCCTGCTTGGGCTCCACCTCCATGGTTTTATCCAGAGATCGATGGATGTTTTCTTGGTTGGTGCCATCTTTCAGATGAGGGTCTAAAAATAAGCAAAACAGAAAACTTCACATTAAAAACAATTAATAAAATACAAATGTACACTGGCAAGCATTACAAATATTCAAAATAAATGTTGGACAAGAGACCGGAGTTAAGGTAGTGTAGGTAAGAATGGAGAAACCAGCTCGAGTGCAGCCGAAAAAAAATCTGCCCCTTCCTTCAGACTTCCTTACAGAGCCCCTCCTCCAACACACACGAACACGCACATGACCAATGAGGGCACGAGATAAGTTTGTGCACAGGTGGAAGGCTGTTTATTTTAGCTCAGATGATTGGTCGTGCTTTTTACAGCGCCACGGCTTCCACAGATGACATTTTTTATGTATTTATGTCAAAGCATTTCATGTATTCATTGCTATCGGGATGTTAAGAGCATTCCATGGAATATAACAAGTGTTTCTGAAGTGAATTACCTACCCTACCTTTAAATGACTAAACTACCAGAAGCAATGGAGGACAAGGGGAAATCTGATTTTGTATTGATATGCCAGATATTTATTGACCGGGATAAATATTAAAACAAGAACTGTATAATCAATGATTTATTTATCCAATTTCCAAAGCATTTGATCAAAAGTTCTAATTCTGCAACATTATCTTTAAATAAAGCACTTTCAACTTGTTAATGTATAATAACCACAGTCTCACCTGTGGAAACTTCAGTGGAAACCTTGTCCCCAACTTGCTGATCTTGGTGAACCTGAAGAAAATGTAATTAACACATTTATTAAATTAATCAGCAGTGTAGGCAATTTCAAGACATGGGGATGGCTGCAAGGCTTTAGTGCTAAACGATACCAATGGGTAAATTACTTTGAGGGTTTCAGTTAGGCCTCCTCTGGAAGACCTCTTCTTTGGGGTGGGTGCAGGAGGGTACTCAAACCTGTAAGGACAATTCAGAAAGAAATTGTAAGTTACAATAGAAACAGAACTTGCATATGGATGAGATTTAGTTTCCAGAACTCTTGATTGCTTTTTGTCTCTAAATGTGCACTTTAAGAACAGCATCTTTGATTCGGTTTGTGTACTTTCATGATTCTTGCACTTCTCCAGACTGTGCCCACATGGTTTGCATGCAAGCGTTTTAAGTCACTTTGTTTTTAATAAGGTGAGATACTGAAGTGGTAAATTGATTAGGGAAGTATGTGACATCTGTTGGTAGCAGATTATGCCCAACTCTTTGTTTATCGAGTGGACGTTCAAATATAAGGCTTCCTCTTTTTTTACACACTTGAGGATCATATTATTTAAAAGGTCCCCTATTACACTGTTCTTCATCAATATATTATAAGTCTCAGATATATACAAAACATGTCTCTGAAGTGTTTGGGTCCAAACACCAAACAGATCATTGCAGCATTACCCATAATCCCCTCTGTTTCAGCCGTTTCCAAAGTGCTGATTCTCTGTCTGTTACTTTAGATGAAAATAAGGAGCCCCTCCCCACGCCCCTCTGAGAGACGTTTGGTTACAAAGAACTCAATGGTGCTCTAGGAGGAGATTCAGGTGATACGGGGGGGGGGGGGGGTACCTTGGTTGGTGATTGGCTAATGGTTACACAAGCCACAAAATCGTTATGACATAAAGTGGCCAAAATCTGATCCGCTTATTTTCAGACAGGTTTTTATAGAAATGGATCAGGACAAAAAGAGAGAATCTTTGTTCCTGAAACTTTCAGGATCTCTTTCCACAGAGGGGACACATGTTGATGTAGAAGAGACATGAAGAAGTGGATTTTGCACAATAGGTCCCCTTTAAGTGCAAGTGCTGATACTAACTAATTCAGTTTGATCCTGTTAAAATCTCTGGAGGCAACAACTTTCATGCTCACCTGAAAGAGCGATCAATAATGGTTATCACATCTCCGTTCTTCAAACGCTCAGACTGCTGCAAAGCCTCTCCGTTGACACGGGTGGGATTCGTTGAGCTCAAATTAGTCAAAACAACCTGGGAGGGACAAACACAAACAATGCTCAAGCTGTCTGTAGTAACTCAAAGCAACAACAAAAAAGTAGCTAGTCTTTTACTTCCATCTAGGTCAATTACAAACCGAGAATTCAAAAGCAATGTTACTTCTAAATCGACATAATAAGTATATTGACCAAAATATCAATACATCATTTTGCTTAATGCTATTCAAAAACATAAATATATCCAAAATATCGTAGCACGTTAAACAGGGTATCTGCAAATTGTTTAAGTACAAATGCAATGACTTTTATGACCCCTGAAAAGAAAAAAAGAATAGACAACAGTATAAACCGTTACTGAATTTTATTGCATTTGAATATCGGGAAATATTCAGAGCACATTACCCAACATGGCTGCCTTCGCATTAACAAAACAGTATGGCAGTAGACCAATGGAAACCAATATCCCTCTGCACACTCATTCATTCTGCCGCAGATAAAATGTAATACCTCCCCTCCTAAAATTCCAGACCTTTAATATCAAAAAATAAATGTAAAACGTTTAAGACTTTTTAAGGATCCGCGGGGACCCTGATAAAACAGTGTGGACGTGTTTGGAATGCGTCATTACCTCTTTATTTTCATTCAAGTCAATCCTGCAATGCTCCTTGGATACATGAGGAAGCTGAATACGAATATCACACTCGGCCACCCTGCAAGATCACAGAAAATTAAAAGAGTGGTATGTTAGGTGGATTTTCACTAGGTTTACATGCAAGTGGCGCTTGTTCATAGGCAGGAATACAAATAGTCAATGGCTTTAAGATAAAAGGGAACAATAAAGAGTCCCTTGTGCTTGATGCAAGAACAAGAGCAGACAGGCATGCACGATTGTGACGTTGGCAGCTAAGCCCCGCCCCCAGAGTAAAGAGGTTTTTACAGCACATCTGTTGAACTCAACATGAGGCTACACGTAGTAGGGTTAAATCCTACAATGACATGTGCTTTCTGTCGTGACAAATATGCATTTCTTAAGATAATAACTCGTATAATTAGGATGACAAAAGTTAAAAGGAACTTTGAATCTGAAGTCTGACATAGCACACCAACTTTAAATTCACATTTTCGTGATCTTACCTTCCAAACAAGCATGTTCCAGTAAGAGGAAATTCAGTCCCATCTCCTCCACTCCTCTTTATCACGACAATTTTTCCATGCAAAGGCATTTTCGTAACGTTACCTGGGAACATATGCAAACACTAGTGTCAAAACTGCTTAACACACAAAAAAGTACATCTTCTAAATGTACATTTACAGAAAATAAAGCATATTATAGATAGAAGCCTTGAACAAACATGCAACAAAGATCGTATTTTAAAGCTTAACTTTACTTCGAGTGACATAACTGACCGATGCAAGCTATGGATGGTTTTTTGGCAAGCATTATGTTTTTACATTTAGTCGACGTAATTAGATGTAATTGTTGCAATTTAGCAGGTAATCGATTGCGTGACTTTAATTAAAAAACACTGCTGACAATTCTGCGAAACCCCACGTGTAGTTTTGCCACGATGTTGCCATTTTAAATCAGAAATAAAAGTCATTACGACACAATAAACGGTTTTCAGTAACACATTCAACGTCTAGCTAACGACGAATTCAACGTACGTTTAATGGCCTCAGATTGAACGTTTAAAAAAACATTTGAAACGTTAATGTTTTTAAACCTTACCTGTAAGTCCGCTCAAAGTCACTTCAACTTCTGGCAATCCATAAACATCTACCGGGACGTGACACACAGAAATGTTTCTATAATATCACATCAGACTAAACTTATACTGTACCATGACCTACAATGTACACCGACGAATGGCTAACGGAAGCTATGCTACCTACCTAGTAGATCCGTCCCATGACTTCTCTCACCACTTCCATATAGCTGCCTTGGTATCACTCCGCCACATTGCAAACATACAGTAAATAAAGAAATCCCCCGGATTAACTACTGTTTTCTGAAATTATATATACATTTGTTTTATTTTACTTCGTTTTAAAGTTCTTTCTTGTTTTTGGTCTTCATTTTTTAGTAACATTTACATTGTAGGGACTATTTTGTTTACGAATCGGCGGAACGATCTCATTTCAGTAAAGGCAATCTTTTTTGAAAAGGTTTGAAATCCCGCGCGAAGGATTCTGATTGGTTGAAACGTCACAACTCGGTTATAGGGCGGGGTATAATATAGCCCAGATAGGCCAATCACTGGGCTACTTCCAATGTTGTCCTTAGACCATATTTATCATAGACTGTAGATATTTATACAATTTAAAGTCCCGCATTATTTTTTACTTAACCCTTCTGTTGTGTTCGATAACTTGAAACGGGTCACGGGAGACCCGAACACAACATAAGGGAAAATGTACATAATTAAAACATGGAGAGCTTCTTCTGCACACTACCCTAGAATAGTCTATTGGAAGTTATATTACTAAATAGTAAATTATTGATGCATTAATAAAGTATGTTCGTCCCTGTAATGTTGCAGCAGGCAAAGAGGAGCTTATTTAAACACACACACACACACACACACACACACACACACACACACACACACACACACACACACACACACACACACACACACACACACAAATATATCTTTTTTCTCACACTGTATAAACGGCTGTGCCCCAAGGCATTAACAATTGATTGCAACTATAATTTATGATTTTAAATGGCTTTATACCTAAGATTACCCAGGTTTAAAATCAGAATAAGTCGGACAATACATAATGGGAGAAAAACATCTTCTGGCTCATAATTCTGTGCAAAGCCTGTTTCAGGGTCAATAGGTCATTCTAGACATAGGTTGTTAGGTTAGTGCCATCTTTTTTGTGAGTAATCCATTATAGGCCTAAAGGCAAATTGGCCTATAGATTAGTCGGTCTGGGCCTAGTCCACACCATCAATCAAAATTACTCTGGGATGTTTCTTTTAGCTTCCTCTTGACAAGAACTTAAATTATGAACATATTCAGAAAGTAATAACAATATACATATAGTAGGGCTTAACCTCGTACAATAATCTGTTAATCCAGAGCCTGGTTCAGGATGTAAAACGTTTCTTATGTCACTTCTTAAAATGCATTTAATCTACTTTTACTAAACAGTGTGTAAATTGAGCTCGAATGGCAAAACAGGATAATTGTAATAACTATAAAAGAAAGGGACAGTACACAATACAGTTGGCAAACGCTTTACAGTATTTAATTGAGCATGTGTGTCTTTTACTGCATATTAATTAAACTTTCAAATGAAGGATGCATGATTTCTGACTCAAAATGTACACATTATTTACTTGATATTAAGAACAATCATTGTCTGTTATTTATAACGTGAGTGATGATGTGAAAGGTGTAATGCTTTATTTAATTATCAAGAGGGAGCGGTTTACTCTTGTTAGCTGTATAGCTGCGCTACAAGATAAGAAGCTCAAAGGTTTCAAAAAAGTGTTAACAAAGTTGATGACTGCCTCTTCATTTTATCTTAATCGATGCTTATGATGCATGAAAACCTACAGTACAGAGGACCCCTTTGTAGCAGAGAATGACAAATAATTACACAGGAACAACACACACATGTAATATTAAATGTTGGTTTTATTTTAATCTTTTTTTTTTGTTGTTTTGTTTTTTTCCAAAGTCGCTTGATAATCTTGACAAAATTGCAACATATTCCATATTTCTCAAACTGACGGTGTGTCTCTTGCTATTCCAGATTAGCTGTGGAGGGAAAAGTTGTGCGCTGTTCTGGACAGGTGAAGTCCTAAATGATGAAAGCAGCATTGACCGTACAAATAAAAAGAACACATGAACGACTCGGAGAGACTCCACACTGGCATCCTATGTCGTAACGTTGCAGGGTAAGTGTCTCTCTGCACAGGTCCTGGTCTGCCAGGCCGAACAAAAAAACGAGTGAAATAAAATTCAGGGGCTCAGTAGCAGACGTGTGTGTGTGCATCTGTGATAGGAGGGTTAGGGGGGGTGCAGCACAGAAACATAGAACAGGCCAAGCACACAAAATGATTCCTTCCTGAGACATTGGCGTGTGTACAGTAATGATGGTCTAGAAGATGAAACGTGTGTTAACGGTGAAGGCGTTTTGGCGTAAAGTGAGTCACAGGGTGCGAGGTTGCTCTGGATCCGGCAAAAAAGTCACATACTCGTTTCTACCACAGGTTGCCAGATGGGGAACATTTGTGAGGACTTAGTTGACAAACATCACATTTGGGACCTTCACTTGCCTGACCGCTGAGAGAGCAGAGGTATCACTACAATCTATTCTTTTACCATCCACTACAGATTATTGATCCATTCAGAGGCTACTGAAAATCACTTGTGTTTAATACAGTGTGTATGTACACCATTCTTCACATTTGAACTCTCTTTGAAGCTGAGCTGCTGTGGCTCACTTGAACCTGGCCGGCTCCAAGTGACGTCCGGCTCACCATTTTCAGAAAAACACAATTTCTTTCTGCTACACGGCCAAAAAAAAGCTATGCCCCGACTGGAGTGCTACTTTGTCAATCTACTGTATGTAAAACATCTTTTAAAAGTGAGAGGGGGAGGTTTAAATTGTCTGTGAAAGCCACATCCTGAACAGCCAGTGATTGGTTAAGAGTCTGTCCAGTATTTAGTACACAAAACATGAAAGAACTTCCTTCAGTAAAATGTGCTCAAAATGTATTTTCTTGCATCACAAACCTATAAACAAAAACACATAAAAGGTATTCTTAAAAAAAAAAAAAAAATCAGGTGAAGCCTAAAACTCTTCATAGTTTTAAAGAAATGAATACAGCTTATATACACAAACTCAAAGGCTACTTAAAATACACCTTAATAATGAATCTTCATTAATTTGATTTCTTGAAAGGACCTGTGACCATATCATACAACCAAGTTCATACAATCATTTTTTTTCCATTCTCTTGGAAGCAAAAAAAAGAAAAAAGGAAAACAAATCCAACCTGGAATAGTAGGTGATATTCATTGCGACTTGTTTTCTGTGCACATTTGTGTGTGTGTGTGTGTGTGTGTGTGTGTGTGTGTGTGTGTGTGTGTGTGTGTTTGCATGTGTAGACTGGAGAGAAATTTCAACATCTTTTGCTTTTCCTTAATTAGAATAATGTACAAATGTGATAAAACTGAAAGGTCTCTCTCAATACTCTCGATGGGTATGAAAAGATTCAAACAGTGAAGGAGTACAACCATTTCTACTCTCAGAAAACATGTCGTCATTTCAACCTGCCATTCTGTTCCGGACGTGTCCATCACAATAACTTTTTTCTATATATATTTATATATCTTTTGTACGAAATCTGTCTTTTTTAAGTTGGAAAAAGAGAAAAGACCCAGAGTCTTTGAGGAGGGGGGGTCTTTTGACAAGTCCCAAGCTTGCAGTCTGCCTCAGAGTTCAACAAAAAAAAGTGTCTGGTGTTCATCAAGTCAGTCTGAATGAATTGTCCTTGATCATACATCTGTCCCGCGTTGCCCCGCCCACTCTCGATTCCAATCAAAACTGATCGCCACTGCATCCGTTTCCATGAGTCTTTAGGAGAAAGGTGGAGAGGGGAGGAGCAGCAGTGGAGGAGAGAGTGGAGGGAGAAGGGGGGGGGGGGGGGGGGGGGGTCTTCAGCAGTGTTTACGATGTGGTCTCTCAGAGGCGTCCTGTCGCCCCGGCCCGCCCCGGCCTCACCCCCCCTCACATCAGGACGGTGAGGAAAAGGCAGATCAGGAGGTGGGGGGGGGGGGCGTTTGTGTCGTAAGGAGAGGAGGAGGTTGGCTCTGCTGGTGTTCAACAGTCAGGGTCCAGGCCCCCCCCCCCCCTTCACCCCTCTTAAGAACGCAGAGAACATCGTGACGGAAAATTAAAAAAAGGTGGGCCGCTTCTACGGCGATTGTGTGGCGGGACTGCTTTGGGCCGAGCTGGGGGACAGGCTGGGGCTGCAGGAGCCGGGGGGGGCGCCGCTCGCCCGGCTGCTTGCCGCCGCGCTCTCCAGACCTTCTGAGTTCTCCAACATCTCCTGGATGAGGGGGGGCATGGAGCCGGGGATCTCCATCTTCAGGGTGATGACTCGCTCGGCTCCTGCAGGGTGGGGGAGAGACGGGAAAATGTCAGACACCAAAGATCTTACAAAATACATGTTATACATTTTTTTCTGACACAATTTTGATGCCTCCAGCAATTTTGTATGACTCCAATGTTCACTTTACAACAATCTCTGGAACTTATAGCAATTATTTTTTTGACATGTATATAGTGTACTTTATCTGCATTACTTGTATCGCAACATAACCTGCACTATTTATTCTACTCGGCTTCTTCTTGCAGTATTTTCTATATTTTTTAAATATTTTTTTTATTGTTTTACGTCTTATATATAATATGTTGCAATGTTGGAGGAGTCTTGGACTTAAGATTTTCATTGCCATAACTACATTGTAGCTACTGTGCATATGACAATAAAGCCTTTGAATCTTGAATATCGCATGACATGGAGAAAAACAACCAAATCAAATGGATTAAATGTAATTTGATCAACATTTTAAACAAGGTTTCAGTCTAACTGAACAATAATTGAATCAACTTCTTTTTCTAGCGTTATATACACATAAACAGCAGTGACGGACCTTTAGCGCTGATGCTCCTCAGATCGGTGATCTTCATCAGCATCTTGGGGAACATGTGCGGTTTGTGGGGCCTCCTCCTCCTTACGTAAATCTTTAACGCCTCCAGTAGAGGCTCCTGCAGGACGTCCACCTTCTCTGCCTGTTCCAAGTCCTGACGATCTGTGGAGAAACACAGAGTACAGATACTGTCATGATCACAGTCATCCACTAGGTGGTGCTCAAAGACAGAGCCCGGCAGTGCCTCCATACTGCTATTTCACCCAGAGACAAAGTCCAGGGTCCTAAACTGATTATGTCACAGACTGTCAATTGGTACAGAGAATGTGCAATAGGTTTTGAGGAGATGTGCCGTACCTCCACAGAGCAAACAGATGGCGCTGAGCAGCCCCGTCTCTGCGTCGTCCATCTCCAGAGGAAGGAGCTGGTTGGCAAAGGCAAAAACCAGGTCGGTGAGAGGGCCGAAACCTGCGTTGTGCATCTGGGTTCGATTTAGCGTGAGTCCATCTGAGAAAGTCATGGTGTCCTGCTCTGGTGTGTAGCGCGTACAGATCCGGAGTATCTGTGGAAAGCAGAAAGAGAATTGGTTAGAAATTACAACAAACACTTTCATTTAATCTGTTTTGTAATTTTTTTTTAATAGAATGCTGGGGATGGTTTCCTACCAGGATGTCCAGACAGGCGGCCTTTAGCAGAGTGATTTGGTCGGCGATGGTGAGCGTTGTGAAGCCGGGCAGCTGCTTAGCAAACTCCACCGTCTTTATGATGCACTTGGTGGACAGTTCACTGAACTTGTCCCACAGGTTTACGTCCAGAGATACACGTCGTTCTGAGCTGTTACTCTGGAAGGTTGGGGAGAGGGGAGGAAAATGTTTTAGATACTTCCAGTACAGGTGACAATACACAACAGCTAATAAAGGTGAACCACACAGGTACACATGGAGTGTAGTGGTACTGACCGTAGTGTATTTGCCCAGCTGGCACAGGGAGGGAAACGTTTCCTTGTGTGCCTTTCGAACCCGTTCGATCATCCTCTCCGTTTCAGGACTCAGCACGTAGATCTCCATGCACTCCGGCTTCTTGTCATCCTTCTTCTTTTTGTTCCGATCGTTCCTCACTGCTACAGGGGGGACACAAGAGGACATGATGATTACTATGTGGAAATCAAACACAAACATCAGCTCTTGACAAGTGTAAATATCTAAACTTAAATAAAGAGGTTCATACGTTTTTTTTTAGCTACAATTAAAGAAAATCACTGATATAGAAAATAACTATGAGTGACGCACGATACAAAAGTAAGTTCCAACTATTTTTGATTGTTTAAGGACTATTGAATTCAAAAATGGAGAATTTCTGCTTTTTTATTTTCTATATCATACAAAAGACCTTTGAGTTGGAAACTGACAAAACAGAAGATTTAAATGCATCTGTTTGGACCAAAGATAATGGGATAGACATGATTGATTTTTTTCCCAGAGATTTTGTAGAAAGGTTTATCAGTTAATCTAGAAAATAACCATCAGAATAATCAAAAACTACAACAATAGTTGGTTGCACACCTCATACAGAACATGCAGTGGACACCAAACTCATGCGGCCTTCATCTGCTAATTATTAAATATGTTCTTGTCTGAAAAGGTATTGGTACGTGCTAACAACCACACTGGCTTTATGTCCCGCACAGAAACTAGCACAAGGTAAACTGAGATCAGAGGCAGAGTCCTCAGCAGGAGAGGAAGCAAACAGCCTCTCTTATCCTGCACTGCAAGATAAATGTTGTGAGACAGCTCCATCGCAATAGGGCTATTGGATTTTTTTTTTTGAAATAATCCAATGTGGTGTTGCCTCTGGGCGATCAGGCTGAGAATAGTGTGCTCACCCCAAATGACAAAAAACACTAGGCGGGGTGTTTAGCATTGGAATCCCATTACAGCCTCCATCCATTTCTCCTATCCAGACTGGGGTGCAGTTTAGCTATGGCAGGGCAGTGTGTGTGTGTGTGTGTGTGTGTGTGTGTGTGTGTGTGTGTGTGTGTGTGTGTGTGTGTGTGTGTGTGTGTGTGTGTGTGTGTGTGTGTGTGTGTGTGTGTGTGTGTGTGTGTGTGTGTGTGTGTGTGTGTGTGTGTGTGTGTGTGTGTGTGTGTGTTGAGGGTGGGGGGTGGGATGGGTGAGACGGGGTGCTAGTTGATAAATAGTGGTGGGGGATGGAGCCATCCATAAGGCTGACAAATTGCCACAGCTTTCATTAGGGGTCCCGGCTAATCTAATAACATAATATGACAAATATCCTGCCTCTAATGGTTTTAAAAGGGCTCGGCTCCACACCGGAAAAAACCTTCCAGCTCTTTCACTCTTCCTCTCACGTCTCTCTCTCTCTCTCTTGGTTATACAACACACGCTCTCTTTCCTACTCTCATTTCATTCTCACCGCCACACTATCCCCCCTTTCCAAAATTGTATTTCTCGTGCATTAAATCATCCCACTTTCCTAAACTCATCTCTACAAGCCCTCGCATCTCTAACTCCCCTGGAGGTACCTGAATCTCCCCCTAGCAGCTGACCTGAGATCAGATTTTCCTTGTCTTAATCCTAACCTTGACCATTAAGGGTGAGAGCGCTGGGGCTGATGGGAGATCAGTGTCTGCGACAGAGGGGCATGGCCCAGGGCCAGCGAGGGATGCACCACTCGGTGCTGCTCCACATCCATCAGCCCGCAGACAGGCCTCCCTGCCTGGGAGGACATGAAGGGAAGGAGGGGGGCGGGGGCTGGAAGTCTGATGCTGCAGACTGTTATTGCTAAGCACTGCTCACCACAACAAGAAAAGAAGAAGACCCCGCTGTGCAGATGTATTAATGGCAACCGTGTGGTAGGCTAGTGTAGCCCAACAATACATGTTTATATGCAGCAGGAAACAGTGTGGTGAAGTGACACAAAACCCCATTTTATACATTAAAGTGGTATTTTTATGACCTATTTCAATGAAAACAAGCAAAATAAATAAATAAAATGATTCCTTTTACTTTTATGAGCTAATTATGTCTTAGTTAATGAAGGAACTCCCTCTTAGGCAATACTCAGCTTTTGAGTCCAGTCCCATAAAACTGTAGTGCTCTGAAGATATTTGGGCCAGCCCCGCTTGTGGTGCTGATAGTGAATCCTGTTTCCCATGAGGGAAGGAGTGGGGGGGCTGCAACACAGTCGATGTCCAATTAATTCACAAATAAAAGTGGGGCATCCCTAGCGCCCAGACATTACCCGCGCTGACAAATTGGCAGCACAATCATAAGCCGCACAACACAATTTAATGAAGTCATTAAAGAACTATTAGGCCCGACTGACGATCTGTCATGGCGAATTGCCACATGCAATAACTTGGGTTGGGGGGGGGGGGGGTGACTGCAGCGGTGGAGCGAAAATGAAATAAATACTGCCTTTTTTTTTTTTTTATGTGTGTGTGTGGACCCGAATGTGCATTTGGTGTTTGTGTGCGTGCTAACTTGGAGAAATGCATCTTTCAAAACGCATTATGGGAATATGAATGCTAATGGGGCAACTTGCATCCTGGATTGTTTGCGGTTACGTGTTCATAGCATAAAAATGATTTACAAGAGTCTGTGTGTAGCGCGTACAGAATACTGTGACAGCACACACACACTGCCATCACTCAATCACTCGTTCTCATAGTGGATTTCAGCTGCAGTGTGCAGTTAATGGACAATTTCTGTTAGTGCCTTTGTGCGTGTGTGTGTGTGTGTGTGTGTGTGTCTGTATACAAGACAGAGAGAGGTGGGCAGACAGGGATAATTCGTGTGAGGAAAATTAAAGCGTTGGCAGCTCGTCCATCACACAGATTACATTCAATGGAAAGATAAAAATGTCAATGTTCCCCGTGCTCCTGCTGCTCGCAGCGCAGAGCCACCGTCGACAGTGATGAAACTTTCTCCCTCTCCCTGTCCTCCAGCTTCTCCCCCCCCCTGCTCTCTCAACTCTAGATTTTCATTCTCACTCGATACTCTCCGAGCCTTCATCTTCCTCTGCTATCCTTCCTGGCTGATGTTATCCTCCCCTAGTTCTCCATCATTCTTTGCTTCATCTTATTTTACTTTTATTACCTTTTTTTTCTATCGCTGAATAACACCTTCCTCGAGGAACATGTGGGAAACCGTTTTGTGAGGGGGGAGATGATTAAGGGAGGGAGGTACCGAGCTACGGTGGCTGGTCTGAATTCACCGACATAAATTCAGTTTCAAGGATTGTGCTGAACCATAAGCTCTTTCCTTATACACAGCGGAAGAGTTAAAATACAGAGGAATTAAGTTATTTTGGCAGAAATGCTTTTTAATATGTCATCATATATACTCTATGCTGCTTAAAAATCCAGTCATGTTCAACTTGTAGCCTTTAAACAACGTTTATCCACAGAATATATGCTATAAACTGTTAGCATGTCAAGCTAATACTGTTTTTTAACTTTTATTATTATTTAAAATGATTTTTGAGGAGATTTCTTTTATGATATATTGTACATCAATCTTCATTTTGACCATGAGTCTCGAATCACAACGAACTTTGGACTCCTGTCTATAAACTGTTAGCATCTCAAGCTAAATAGTGATTTTAACCTTGTAAGAGTCTAAGTCTTTGTTTTTCCGAGTAGTTTGAAGAGTAAAAACGACCTGGTATGTAAAAATAAATAAAGCAGGGGAAAGGGGTTGGCTACGAGGAAAGTATGCATTTAAAAAAAATCGAAATCTAACAAACTTTATTTTTCTCTCATGATTAATATTGCGCTAACCTTCATTAAGAAGTCTCGGTCGTCTTTAACCACACACTGTCAGGTTGATGATAATGTGGCACCAGGCTTACAGGCGTTTCCCTTGTAACCCTCCACTTGCTCCTAACACCCCCCCCCCCCCTCCCCTCCATGTGATGCCGTCTTGCTTGGCATTGCCACCTGGCAGCAGGCCTGGCACTGTCGTCTGGAGCCGTCTGCCGACACACGCAAGGTCACCCAGGCACCCTCCCGACACGAGCAGGGGGTCCACCTTCTGTGAGACTGAGTGTGGGGTATCTAAGAGTTGCTGTCCGAGTGCATTCTTGTTTTTATTCATATCAGTTTGTGTTTGTCACTTTCCATGTGCATAATTTGTGCAGGAAATTATGCCCAAGCATGCATTTTTGGTGTGTGTGTGTTTTGTGTGTGTGTGGAGAGGCAGAGACTCCCTGCTGGCCCCAGATGGCCGGCCTCTCCTTCCTCACTAGCCCTGACCAGTTTCATTAGGCAAAGTCATCGCCGAGGACACAGAGACAAGCAATCGACACACTGCACAAAATGACGAAACCAGAAAAAGAGATCACAGATCAACCAAAAGCAACCGAGCAAAGACGGCTGGAAATAAATCCGATAATAGTTATTCACTCCTCTATTCCATTCAGAAAACCAATTTGAGCTGTTTTGACTTGTTACGCATTCACCACTAGATGGCTCTCCAACTCCAATTTTCTCCCCCGTTGTGAGCTTTTGTGAGTGTAGAAAAAGATGGCTGCTGTGATCCGTCTAACCATGATTAATGGCCCCATTCAAAGGTAAGGAGCTCAGAGGATAACTTATTTTACTGTAAGCCACAATGCTGTGGCATGGGGAGCGCTCTCTGCTCTCACTGTTGCAGAAAGATGAGGTAAATAGCGGCGGGAAGACAGGAGGCGGAGAGGGATGGAGATATGGAGGCTGTCTGCATTTGCTTATTATCAATATATGTAGTATAACTAATCACTTATCAGTATGTATGTGTACAAATGTGTCTGCACACACAATCTGGTGTAAAAATGATGGTGTGTGTTGATGTCATGTGATGGGGCCTCTGTGAGTTCTGTGCGGTCACACCTCTTCCAATTACTTTATCAAGTCTGACTGCCTGTGTATGTGTTTGTGTGTTTGAGAGTGTGTGTGTGTGTGTTCACACAGCCCCCGGGGTGCAATGATGGGAGCAGACGCCTGCTCTTTCACTCTCGGCAGGTGAGAACATATTCATCACTGAGGCCTGCCAAGCCTGGCGACACCCTGACTGTTATTGCCAGTCTGCATCACGGCTGCCCTTTGTCTGGCTTTTACAGTGGATATACTCGTCAAAGTATGAAAAGAAACAAGCGACTAAAAGCATCAGTGTGTGAGGAAATAGTAACAGCTTTGATTTCACTCCGACTTTGTTTCTGTAAACAACAAAAGGTCACAGTATTCTCAGAAAATAGATAAAAACCGACAGGACGGGGTTTTTAATAAATAATAAATCAACAGTCACTGACAGGATCGCCCCCAAAGCTGATATGTGTTTGCATTATGTAATGTTGGCTTAAGACTTCATTCAGTGGTAACAATTAAGATAACCCCTCTGGGATTAAAACAACCACGATGAGATCTGTGCTTAACCCTTACAGCCATGTGGGAGGAGCAGGGGGTTCTGGGTAAAAACAGTGTTAATACTCACACTCCTTCGACATCCCGACTTCCAGGCACTTCTGCAGCCGACAGTACTGGCAGCGGTTGCGGGTGACTTTGTTAATGATGCAGTTCTTCTCCCGGTGACAAGTGTACACCATGTTCTTCTGGATGCTTCTCCGGAAGAAGCCCTGCGAGACAAAAAAAGACGGAGATGAGACGAGGAGAGAGGACAGGTGTTTGGCGGGGGGGGCGGCTGGCAGAAGAAGTGTGAGGGCAAAAGTAAATAGAGCAGATAAACAGCCAAATGAAATGTGCTTTTCCTGTTGTGTGTGATGCTATGTACTCATTCTTTCATTCAGTGCTTCCTGCAAACTCTTTCCTCATATGTTGCTCATGTACACAATGTTCTTTTCCATCCTGTTCTTTAGAAAACACTCACTTACTTGCAAGGTTAAAAGATGGATATTAAAATGAGGCTGTGCAGAAGGGCAACAGCAATTAAATGGCAATAAACTCACAGACAGTCGAGTCCTTTAAAGGCTTATTGCATTATATAATGTGGACGGAGACTAATAGTCAGTAAACATCTCATGAGGTCGCCCACCTGCTTAGTGACGGACACCACTGATATTATTATTTTGGAGATGTTTCAGGTCCAAAGGGCTTTTTTTGGGCAAAACACACAGGGTTACTCTGTGCCATATAAACGTGGCCTAGTTTACACAGCCAGAAATAAGAGACTCTATATCCAGGCCAAGCTCGTATTATTAGAGAGAAAGAGAGAACATAGCGTTCAAAACAGGAATCCCTCTTTTCCTTTATTTCCCTTTTCAATCCGAGAGGATCAAAGAAAACTGAACAGTTATACAGAGTTGGTCGCTGAGCTGAAATGAGAGATCTTTGTGGAGGCTAGCTTTGTTTTGATTGCACAAAAGCAAGAGAGCAAAGTACCCCTGATAGATAAGATAAAAAGACATACCATGCAACCCCAATAAATCAATGTTCACCTCTGTGACCTCCTCAGCGTGTCAAAATGGAAAAAAAGGTTAATGCAAAGTACTCAGCAAAGCATGGCTCGGAAAATACAGGTCAATACGAGTATCGGTGGGACACAGTGGGGTATGTTTTTGGGTGGGTGGGGCTAGCTAGTAAGAGAGGGAGGTGGGGCGGAGTTTGGTGTGGGAGTTGCCAGGGAGCCCCATCCCATGCCAAGGGATTAGCTCTGCTAGCCGACAGATGGCTGGTGGACCTAAGCCCGCAATTTGTCCCTCCCGGATCACCGGCCCCTCCTCACATCTCTGTCCACCGCCGCGGAATGGAAGTGATTGCGATGAACCAAGAAGAGGAAATGTGTACGGTTTGTCACGTATCTGTTCTATAGTTTCGATTACACTTCCAGCTGGTAGAGGCAATCCTCAGAGGGTCACATCAGCTAACCCTTGTCTGGATTTCATCAAGGCCTACAGCGTCTTTGCACGTAAAAAACGCCCTGCTTTTCACGCATCATTTCTAGTCTAGGAATACAAGGTTTGGTACCTCCTTCTCTGACCTGTGATAACGGCAAAGTGGAGACAACAAAGCTCGTAGTTTGCCGCTAGGTCTCTGTGCTGATGCTGAGGGATAAGTGCGTGGTCTTTGTGTGAGCCTGTGTGCGTGTTTATCATGTCCCCTTTGATCCGCCGTTGCCCTGACCCTGACCCCGGTGTCACAGGGTATTGACCCGCTCCCCCCTCCCGCACCACGAGGCTCAGGTGCCCTCTCGCAGCCCCTCCCTATTGGCTGCCGCTGCCGGCTCGTGGGCTAGTCGATTGTACCTGCCCCTCCCCCCCCCCCCTCTCCTTTTAGGAGTCATTGCTTCCTGTGGCCCTTAAGCCTCTTTTTGTATCACCGCTTAATCCACCCGGCGACAAGAGCCCTCAGAAGGCCTGTCAGCCACCCTGCAGCGCTCAGAGGAGATGAGAGCCTCAAGAAAAGGGGGACAGGGAGAGTGGGGGGTGAAAAAGAGAGGTGAACGGCAACAGTACACACATGATTGCGTGTGTCATGTGCTCTCAAATTCACGCCTGTCTACCTGGTTTGCATTACGGGCCTCGTGCCTTTTATGAGTACTTTGCATCTGTGTGAGGAAATTATTTATTAAGAGGCAAGAAAGGGGGGCGAAGAAGGGTTGGCGAGTTCACAGGGAAGCACAGGAATCCTCTCTTACGTGACTTTCACACTGTGCGCAGATTAAGAGTGCGTTCCCAGCCTCCCGCTGCGTGCATGCATGAGTGTGCGCCTCTATTAGGAAGCAGCTATGGCTAAAGCCCGCACATTAGCAAAGACTGATGCTGGAAAACGCAGCAAATAGCCCACATTCTTGCTAGAAGCGGCGGTTGGGGGATTTCGGAAATATGGTCGCTTCCCTCGCATCGCAAGAAGAAAGATGGCCTGCTGCGCGCTGCGTGCCTCCAAGACAAAAACATAAACATGAGGGGGCGGGCATGCATATTTAATGTTAAAGTGTTGATATCTGGAGGGGGAAAGAAGTGCAATGCCGGTGAGTATACGCGGGCGGTAGAACTTAAACAACAAACGATCGAGCTGCTGTCTCCAAGTAGCAGAGCGCAACTTCCCCCTCCTGTTTCCTCTGTTCGCTGCAGCCCCCAGGAAATGCCTTTGTAGTTTGGCACGCAGCTAACCCCCGATTTACCCCAGTCTCAGATGAGACATTCATATACATCCACATGCCTGTACTGTTGAATTATTAAGTACGCTGTGCCAAGTCATCTCCTCTGAAGTCAGATATAGAGAAGGCATCCTGAATTTTTCAAATTAGCACTGCGGCTGTTCAGTGGGCGGACAGAAGGTTCATGGACAGGGGACGAGCTGCTGATGCTAGCTAGCTGTTAAACAGGGGATATTTTTGTAGTTTAGCCAACATTCCTAATGATTATAATAGCACTAACGGACTGAATTGTTGCGTTTAATCCTGGATTAGAGTTTAAACCTTCCAGGGCGCAGAGAGCATGTCATCAACTGGTGATAAAACTTCTCAATCCAGTTGTGTGTCATTCTTATAAAACAGCGTCTGAATTAAGACAGCCCTATCCGTAATGCACATAGCCCGAAAAAGCTCATTACAATGTGAATTGTGAGAACATTTCTGAGCCGTCAGAGAGAACAATGCGGTGATCGGGAAGGACAAACACCTAATTACTCAAGTGTACAGTTCCTCTTTTGTTTACACTACTCCAATGTTTATCACACTGTGGCAGAGTTTTTACCTACCAATAACAAGTGTTATATTGTGGTTTTTAATGTGTTTGAAATGCCTCATTTGTCTTTAATAGACCTTAATCACAAAACGTTACATACAGGTGTTAAGTGACCAATGGCTACTACAACTACACAACCTCTGCTTGAGGTGACATGAGGTCGATTTAACACAGACACTAACCGCATAACAGATTTCATGCTTCTATATTAGTCTAACACATACAGGTGGCTATTAGACAATGAGGAGCACTGTCAAGGGGAAACAATAAAAGCACCTTGGGGCTCAAATAACTTCTGCACACCTTTTGAAATCAAAAGGAATGCTTCTAAAAACACGTAAGCACCTGAAATAAAAAACGTTCAAAAAAGTCAGGTTTCCCACGGCCACATTTCCTGCCTGTGCCTGTTTTGAAACACGGGTTAAGAAACACAACTTTGAAATCAGATTACGTTGGAAAGTTTCATCACAAATCATGATGACACTGATTTATCTAGTGTCGATAGGGAGGGTTTCCAGTAACCTGATAAAAACTGAGTATGGAATTTTTTGTGCAAAAATAAGGTTGATAGGAATGTATTTTTTAAAAACAAGATATCAGAAATCTAGAGGATATCATTAGCAGATTTTTAAAGAATCCGCAGGAGCTCATGGAGCAGAACAGCCAGCAGCGGTTTGGCCGACCCTATAAAACAGCACAGGGGTCAGCTTTTACTAACTTAGTTAACTTTTTATAAGTCTCGCTTTGGGAGCAGGTTGAGTTTCATGGAGCTCAGTCAGAGGGTTTGTGTTAAAGGGTTAAGTGTTTGTCTGTATGAATCCTTGCTTTCCTGTGCCCTGGTCCCTTTGTGCATTCTTTACCCATTTCCCCTCCCCCTATGTGAGCTGACCGTCTTTTTTTTGGTGTCAATGAGTTCAACTGTGGCCCCTGTACCCGTCAGCCTAATCTGCTGCCCCTTCAACCATCCCCACTTCCCTCTTTATAGATTTTTAATGCATGCCAGAGCACCGTCTGCTCTCTTTATCTCACTCAGAGCAATCTTTGTATCATTTTGTCTGCATTTCCACATCCTTTTTAAGTTCCTTCCCTTCCTTATTGTTTTTTTTTTTTTTTACACTGCTGCTGCCTTCTTTAGTAAGGTTTTTTCTCTCTGCTCTACCCCCTTTCCTTCCTGCACATATGGCAGCACACACACACCCCAGTATTGGCTGCACAGTCGATAAGTCAAAGGGTCTAGCAGGCACCTGTCACCCACAGCACCACCCTGCCTGCCTTCATCAAACCACTCCCTAATTCTGCTACACAGTCTGTTGTTGGGAGAAAAACGATATTTTCTGTTTGGGTTAACACTCCTCAAATCCTATGTCTGTGAATTCAAGAATGCATGATCGCTATGCAAAAGACAAAACAAGATGGTTTACTCAAGTATTTATCCATCTATCTATCTAAAATATTGACTTTGTGGATGTATGATATTCACACCTGGCTGTTGGATTACATTTCCACACAATATCCCCTATAGTTACACAACTCTGGCTCTGCGCCTTGGGGGAAGCGAGATAAAGACGACTGTGTGCTCATTCTAGCAGGAAAGCATGCAGGCAGCAACTATCAACTGATAACGGAGCAGATGGGGGGGGGGGTATAAGGCCTCTTCAGACCCTGTATAACATGGCTGTATTGATACCATGTGGACACGTAAGCAGAGTTGATACGAGCGAACCTACAAGGCTGGCAGTCTCACATACTGTCTGTGATTAGACGCCATCATAAGCTCTTTACAATATGCCATAGGTTGTGAAAGAGGCATGTTAACCAGGTCAAATTGATGATTAGGTAACTTGAAAACGAAGTCACATTCATATGTATAGTTTCTTATTCTTATGCATATCTATATATTTAGACACCATACTCTACCCTGCTGTTTAAACATCATATTTAATTTTAGTTTTATCATGCATTTTTTTCTGAGACAGGAATTTTGTTACGTTTCTCCAAAAAAATGATGCTAGTTTTTATCTCATATGTTTGTTTATATGTATAGTTCCTTAATATGTAGGTGTGGAGAGCTGAGCGCAGTGCAACTGCCCGTTATACTGTACATATGACAATAAAATATCTTCAATCTTGAATCAAATGATGAAGTTTTGACCCAACATTAAATTCCAGCGTTAAACCTCGAAAAACCCCAAAAGGATGTGAAATACTCAAAATGACGTGCCTTATCATTTTCATCATCGGAGTTTAGCCTGTGAAGTTTCCCCCCCACCCTTATAAATCACACGAAGGTTACAGGATTGACGAAACATCTTGCTTGCTTGGCAGATTCACAGGAAGGCCGGAGTCTCACCTTGCAGCCTTCACAGGCGCTGACACCATAGTGGTACCCTGAGGACTTGTCCTGGCACACAAAGCAGGGCTTGTAGATGCGGGGCGGCGGCGGAGGCGAGGGCGGGCTTGGCACTATCTCTTCTGAGCTGGTACTCTGGGTCTCTATCGCTGTGGAGAGGAAAGAGCAACAAGAAAGAGGGGGGGGGGGGTTAGTGAACACTATCAGATGGAGCGCTGACAGACACGAGGCCTTAATCGATATCAGTTGGACAAACACAGAATCACACACACACACAGATCTTAAACAACTCAGACTGCTGACAACATCCAATACAAATCACTAGAGGGGAAGTTAATGGATTTGTGTTTAAAGATACAAAAACTGCAAAGGGCAAGGGCAACTTTTTGGTTTTTAGATCTGCTACAGGAAAGACTTAGAACAAACAGACGTTTTTTAAAATGCACTGCTTAAATGATGTATTGTGTGTACGAGTGTTATATCGAGGGTCCAAAGACAGGTTTCTCCTCTTATACACGCCATTGTGCTTTCATGTATTTATAGAAAGTAGAACGTACAAGGTGATGTCTGTTAAAGAAGATTAAAAATCCCCACAGATAGTATTTAAAAAGAAAAAAATAATTATATTTAAGAGGCTGAAACAACATGTCAATTTATCGACAGAAAAGCAGTGCTCTTCTGCAGGGTTAAGCATAATTATCACTGCTTCTGACCAAGAAAAGCATATCTTTGTTTACTCTCCCCGACCGAACACACACCTCAGTCCCTCTTATTCAATATCCAGTAAACAGAGAGAGGCCGCTCCGTCTTCATCCAATAAGCAGCACTAATATGACAACCCGAACAACAAGCAGGCTCCTGTATTCTGTAGGCTTGTGCATAGTAAACAAAGGCAGTCCAGGATTGTTGGGAAGTCACCTGCTGTTTGCCTCGTGTAATATGTATTGGACTTTGACCTCAATATCCTGTGTGTTACAAAACAAAGCTCTTTAATCAAACATAAAAACACACAGTCACAGCGGTGACCTGCACCCTGGGGCCTATGGCTGACTAAATAAGTATATAATCCCTTTTTTTGAACGGTGGATTTATGAGCTAGCATGTGTGTCCCAATTGCATGGAGTTTTGTAATGTTAGAATTCCTCAGTTTAGATATCCAAACAAAGCTAAACCTTCCATTTTTTCCATTAAAACGCACCATTGTTGTTGGCTGTCACACAGATTCAACAGCTTTTGCTATTTACAGTGCAAACATTACATTTTGACGCTTTTATCCAAAGCGACTGGCAATAGGTGCATTCAATTATGAGGATACAAACTCAAGAAAAGCAAGAATTCCTTAAATAAATTAGCTTAAAATAAGACAAACCTTCCTAAGTGCTACAAACAGATTGTAGTTGCAGTCTAAACCTGTGTTTTCAGTCTGTGATGTAAGATGTGTTGACTACTTTCTGCTTCACTGATTTCAATTGAGAGTTGGGGAGTTCCACTTATTCGGAGCAACATAACATCTTGAGGGGAACTCTCAGGGAGAAGCAAGCTGATTGGCTGAAGCAGAGCAAAGTGCTTGGGTGTATGATTTGACCATATCCTGGATGTCGGAAGAGCTAGGAAGTCCAGCTAGAGAGCTAAATCCTTCCACATACAGGAATATGTGGTCATCATTGCTCCACCCAGCATCATCAGCTCAACAGCAGAGGGATTGGGAAGGTTGACAAGCAGCTCAGCGTGTAAATAAGCCATCTATATTTAACAGATTGGGCTGGTTCAGCAGGCCGTAGTGCAGCTGGGAACAAATGCTCCATGTGACGGCACCGCAGACAAACACTTCCTGACACTACACACACACACCTCTAATCGAGCTGCACACTGGGCAATATTAAGCCAGGGTGAAGTTTTTTACACACACACACACACACACACACACACACACACACACACACACACACACACACACACACACACACACACACACACACACACACACACACACACACACACACACACACACACACACACACACACACACACACACACACACACACACACACACACACACACACACACACACACACACACACCACACACACACACACACACACACACACACACACACACACACACACACACACACACACACACACACACACACACACACACACACACACACACACACACACACACACACACACACACACACACACACACACACACACACACACACACACCCTTTTATAGTGCCTATGTGCTGGTCTCAGCTTGCCAATCTCCCTGTGCATGCAGCAGATGGTGCAAGGGAAGATTACATTCACAACAACCAAAATAAACCAACCTGATGCCCAGATATGTTCAAGGCTTCCTGGAAAAAATAACAGATACAAGCACGGTACACCAAAATCCAACCTCTGCAAAGCCTGCCTGTTATTATTCAAGTGGGGTTTCAAGTGACGTGTGACAGTAAAGCTCTCGGCAATAAAGCTTGCATTGCAACACCTAACAGTGACACCTAATCAGAGCCGGGGATATTAAAACATTTCATTTATGAGGCCCAGATGTCATGTGCCACTTTGACGCCAGCCACAACCTCTCATGATCTCGGTGTAAATAGGTCAATGTGGGATAGAGGGTGAAACGTGGGACCACAGCCTGGAGTGACACACTTATGGAACAGAGATGCTTTTGTGAAATAAATGTTTTTGACGGGAAGAAGGAAGGAAATGAAGTGATGAAAGCAGGGAGGCACACAAAGACAGAAAACCACCATGCCATTGAGCAATAAATAAAGAGAAACACACACAAACTGATGAAGTGAGACTCATCAAGTTCGTCTAAGACACACAGAGCTGTCAGGTTTTTACTTACAGCTCAGAAAACTACGAATAGGAATATTTTTGAAACTAGGAAAGGAGTGATACGATTGAGACGGGGTGTCGAAATGTTCTCATAAACAAGAATTATACTATTTTCCAGCAAAGAGAGTTATGCATATGGCAGTAAGAAGACAGTTATATTGCTGTGGTTAAAAAGGGAAAGATATGAGGCGATTTTGTGTGAAAGCTAGTGAAAAAGGGCATCTTCTGCATCTCAATGCCATTTTGATTGGAGTCACTATGGGTCATGTTAGTTCATGCCACTTGGCCATGATGTCACCACACTCACATCAAACAAATTCAACTTAAACAAAGCAGCTCTTACGTAACATGGCATATTTTTCTCATTAGCAAAGAACCATTCAGAGTTTTCTGCGCTCTTCTGCCTCAGTTGATGCGGACTGATTACGGCCTTGCGTTATTATTAGTGTGGCCACAGAGCTATTCATCCATGTTAAAGCTTACTTCTGTAGAACGCATAGACACATATGTGCCACACACATTTACGAGTAAACATGAAAATGGCACTCATGCCTACATATTTATAGGGCTTTCCCAGAGTCATTTAAAAAGCCTCAACGCTTGGACACACAGCGCATAAACACACACACAGAATGCACAGTCTTAATGAGAGCACCCATGGAAATCTGGGACACGAGGACAAGAGTCTGTGAGGGGGCTGGCGACTGTAATTAAATACAATGGCTGGCTTCTGGAGCCCTGTCAGGCTGAGGCATGGAGCGAGACAATGGCAGGCCTGTGGACAGCGAGGCAGAGGGGCTCGGCAGAGAGGACAGAGCTACTTAACCCCTCAGCAGCCCTCTCCGGGCACTATTCAACACCAGCCCGCATCCAAGCCCTGATCAACACCAACCATCATACAAGCATGGCTATTGTGCGAAATCCACAAAATCATACGCACAAACACTGGAAAAAGTGACTCACGCTGGCCTGGAGGGCTTCCTTCCATCTCCTTGCAACATATTAACACTGGGAATGTGTGGGAAGGTTTTCGGGTCCTCAACCAGTGATGTTGAGTAACTAAGTAGATTTACTTTGAATTTAATCTTTATTTCAATTTTTCACTATTTGTTCTTCTAATATCTGCACCTTTACCAGCTTTGATAACACTTGAATGCATCAATAATAATCAAAACATATAATATATATTATTCTGAAATGGGCCAATCTGCAGAATAAGTAGTTTTGGTACTTTAAGTATATTTTGATGCCAATACTTGAGTAACATTTTGATTGCAGGACTCATACTCGTGTAACAGAGTATTCCTACACTCTGGTACTTCTACTTTGAGTACTTTTCCCACCTCTGCCCTCAACAGCCTGCAAAGACACCACGGTAACTAATACTCGAGATACAGCTAGAATATCATTCCTTTAGCCAAGGGAGGGGAACATGAAGAGACAATAACATGCCCCTACGCCAGTGGTTCTCAAACTTTTTCTGTCAGGCCCCCCCTTTGGAGAAAAAAAAAAAGTCGGGCCCCCCCAACACACATAGTCAGGCTCAGTGGCGGCGCCAGAGACTTCTTTTGGGGGTGCTGTGGGGTAGCTTGACGTTTCATAGAGGGTGCTCAAACATTTAGGGTTTCCCATTAATGTACCGGGCGCTACAGTGGAATGTTCTACTGCAACACTCTCCACACGCACATACACAGTGTTCCCGCAACTGTTACAACGAAGGCTCGATAATCAGCTCACGGCATATAGGTGTAAGCAGGGGTAAAGTGCTATTTTTATAGGTGGTGTGTGGATACATTGAGAGCAAAATGAAGAGATCTATGGATACCTCTCAACACCCAGATGAAACGGAACTGTAAACAGATGTACTTTTTCTTTATGGATATTTTACAAATCACCCTTTTAAACTTTTTTTTTTTTTTAATATCATATAGTATTTCATACCTGTTTTCCATTTATTCTCTTATTTTTGTATAACTATAATGATCATATAAATGTGTGCCTCGGAAATCATTGTTTACATTAATGGTGACCAAAACGTTTGAGACCCACTGAGATAACAATGAAAGAGTCCTTTAGTTCACTGAGCCTCTCAGTCTGACAGGAGAGGACTCTCCTCCACTTTGTTGTTGAAAAAACTCCTTATATCCGTTAGCGTAGCTCGCTAGCACCAGAAGCTAAGAACAACGATCTCCGGTACCGGTGCGCTCTCTCTCTCTCGCGCGCACACAAAATGGCTCGTTCCACACACACAGAGACCCAGACGTAATAGTACTGTACTGTATCATATTATTTTCGAATCAATAATTTTTCAAATTATGATTTTTTTTTTTTTATTATCTTTTTTTTTTTTTATATAACCATTTTTCCTCCTGGTCTTTCGCGCCCCCCTGGCATGCCTCTGCGCCCCACACTTTGAGAACCACTGCCCTACGCTGATAAATAACAAACATTGAGGAGAGTTACTGATAAGAAGTCTCCGGTTGGGAGGTGAAACACACATCACACGGACTGAAGGATCACCGCATTTCTTGTAAACCAAACATGAGGCTGCTTTGAAGACTGCAGCCTGGCATGTTGTCAGACCAGTCTGAGGAACACACAGGTGAATCCAACGGAAACTAACCTGACAGCGCTAAGATGAAACATCAGGAGCCAATTTAGAGGAGGGTGTGTCAGGTAACATTTGACCATTGGCTCTGGCTGGAAACAAGCTTTTCCTGCTGATTCTCACACAATGGATGTATAAAATATCATGTTTTTAAGTTGGTATTAATTGTTCTAAGCCAGGGGTGTCAAACTCATTTTAGTTAAGAGGCCAAATATAGACACATTTGATCTTGGGGCAGTAAAATCATAGCATAATAACCTATAAATAACGACAACTTAAAAGTGTTCCCTTTGTTTTAGTGCAAAAAGTACATTCTAAAAATGAATGAAATTACAAATTGAATTATTTTACATACATTTCCGAACCTCTATACAAACTAAAGTGGGAAATATTAAGGAAGAAGGTTAAGTTATCCCCCTGACTTGTTAATGTATACAAAATACACTAAAGTTGAAAAAATTGCCCTTTATGTCTCACACTTTGCAAAGTCATCCCGTGGGCCGTATGTTTGACACCCCTATACACTGTTTAGACTCTAAACAGTGTATGAGTCGGCAACAAATCAACAGCATACTTATCTGATGAAAACAATTCTGGATGACCTACTCCTGGACTGAATGTACTGAGATCTCTCCTTTGATATTCACATATCAGACGAGTATAATAAACCCTGTGCGCATGCGAGAATCCAGATATCTTAATAGCTTAATGCAGCACGGTGTTCTCCAACTCAGAGCCAAAGCACCGGTGATTTAATTAAGTTCAAGTGTGAGTGGTCTGTAATGCTGCTCTTCAGATTCACTTTGCATACATCATGAGCCACAAGTGCACTTAGAGAGAAGCCGCGCCCGCGCAGCCACATCCTCCATAAGCAATCACAGCATGCCTGGACTTAAAACGGACAAATATGCACAAGGCTGAAATGAAATCTACTCTGATGATGAACTAACCGGAGCTGTAGTAGTGACATAAGATAGCCTGGCAAACATCAGCACTTCAAAGGCATCGAACACACACACACACACACACACACACACACACACCACACACACACACACACACACACACACACACACACACACACACACACACACACACACACACACACACACACACACAACACACACACACACAGCACACACACACACACCACACACACAACACACACACACACACACACACACACACACACACACACACACACACACACACACACACACACACACACACACACCACACACACACACACACACACACACACACACACACACACACACACACACATCACACACACACACACACACACACACACACACACACACACACACACACACACACACACACACACACACACACACACACGGGCACACACACACACACACACACACACACACACACACACACACACACACACACACACACACACACACACACAAGCTATTATCAAGCCTCCAGACTCTGCTGTCTTTGCCCAGTGCAGTTCTTGAGGTTCAGCTCTGGGTTAGTCCTCTGAGATTTGATTACCTTCATCCCCACTGGTTACTGAGCCCAGCTGTGAAGCATATTAATGAGATTTCACCATCATTAGGAGGAAGGTAACTACATTAGCAGGCTGGCTGGCCGGCTGCATTGTGGTAAAGTGAAGTGGAGAAGATGAGAGCCGAGGAGGAGACGGAGCGCTTTCACAGCGTCTTCCACTTGGTTGAATCCTCCTCTATCACGGGCCATTGTGTTCCCATGGCTGCCATTAGGTTATTTGGACACACACATGCTGGCCATGTGTCAGATACATGGAGGAACATATAGAGGTCCATTTGTCTTTCCATGCAGCGAGCGTACAGGAGAGGAGACACCGCACAGACCACCGTGCCACAGGCTGCTGCATTAGGGCCCACTTTGAAGTCTGCTTAAAATAATGAAGTAGGGTTGCCAATGGAACAGCCTCGGGGACGGGGGCCTCCTCGCAGAAAACCCTTGGAGTTGTAGGCCAATGTATCATGCATGTCCATAAAAACGACTGGCAGCAACGCAAGAGCTTTGATGTGCAGTGAAACAGAGCAACAAGTGAGCGGAGAGGTGCATCACTCATGCACAGTGCTTGACTTCTGCCTAATATTCAGACTTTTTCTTTAAGTCAGGAATGTTGGGAAGCAGCAGGGAAACGATACACACACACATGCGGGAATGCTTTGTCAGCACTATTCATTTGCTGGAGGGGGAAATGGGACTGTTTCCTTGCTTACAGGGAAATCCTGCCATTCTCTCACGAAGCATCACAACAGCTCTGCGCTGAAAATGGATGGGGGCTCTGCTCTCCACCTTCACACTGATTACCGACAGCCAAGCCACGCACACCATCTGAATATGAGCATCTACCATCACGCGCTACTGACAGCTGTGAGGAGAGCGACAGTGGGGTGTGTTTGTGTTCAAACACAAGAGTGTGAACAGTTATTGGAGGGGAGAGGGGGAGGAACCTGGCGGCAGGGCAGACAGCCATAAGTGAAAACACACACACAGAGGAAGGAGAGCAGTGGAGGTTAACATGGGGCAGGGGGGCAGACAGCCAGCCTCACGCCTCCCGTATTCACTGTAACTGAATCCAGCCTTTCCACCCCCGACTCCCGCCACTTTCCACCTTCATCTTCCCCCTTTACCTGTCCCGCTTCCTGAGTCTGACATTCTCTTTGCTCTCCAACAGTGACAGGAAGTCCTTTTTAACATCTTACATCCTCCCGTCCATCCTTGTCAAAGAGATTTGTCTTTTAGAGCAGCATCACTACAGCGAAAGCTTTAAAATCTGACAGTAGGAATTTCACTATTAACCAAAATACTACAACAAATTGAAACAGATCAATTACAGTATTAAATTTGCCTTATAGATTGATCCTGATTCTGTTACATGAGGAGAACTCCCACTCATATCATAAATGTTATTAGGTCGTATTAATCTGCATGTTCCAGTGAGGGCGAGTTAGGAGGATTACTGAGGATCCTCCTGCCTAACCTACAACATGTCTAGTTTGCAATCTTCTCAAGGTGAAGACAGAGCATGGCCGCTGCCACGAATAATGAGTCTCCGGGCTTTCCGAGCAATAGAACAGGAACATACTTGCTGTGTTGCGCAATGACAGCGTTGACATGATACATGGCTTCTAATGGAGTCATAACTTATTTTTTCTTATCCACACGTCTGACACTATGACGCTCACAGAGTAAAGGGAGGAAGATTCCAATATAATGTTCTGCTGTGCATGACACATCACTTCTACTTAACAGAGTATGTTATGGTCCACATTTCAGAGGAATGGCAGCATGCTGTTTTGCAACCATTGCAGATATTTAAGTCTTGCAGGGAGAGCAGAAATGGATGTGACAGCCTGAGACCTTAAAGGACTGCACAGTACGTTTGAAGGCTACGCTCGCTCCAAGACTCACATTTGATGGATAGTGCTCCAAATTGAGGCCAAATAGTTCCCTCCATCTAGAGTGTTACGGCAAGAAAAACACGAACATGAGTGATAGATGAGGGTCCGAGCAGAGGCCGAAGGGCAAGGCGCTGCAGAGCGGAGTCTTTCTTGTCTGTTATGGCGATCCCTCCCCAACAGCAGGAAATGGTGGGCCAGAAGTGGGGAAAACACCAGGTTGTGTTTAGCAGGAGTAATTTATGGTATCTCTACATCTTGGGGAGGTGTGGAGGAGTTCGGTGTGGGTGTGTATACGAGTATGTGTAAATATGTAACATTAAATGTATGCATTCCTTCTCTTTGATTACACAAAAAGCATGAAAATGTGCAGCTCGTGCAAAACGAGTGCATCTGCCTGTTTGCATACTTGAATGTGTGTGCAGCGTATGTGCACGGCAGCCTGTGCGTGTGAACATCAGCATGTTCTTGTCTAAGCGAGGCCTGGTTTTTATCAGCCCGGCGGCCCCCACCATGTTCCAAAGCCCTTCTCCAGGGGCCCAAGATAACTTCCCTCTCCACGCTGCCAGGCCTCTGAAATAACAACACACCAGGTTTTCCTATCACTGCTGCCCCTGCAAATGGAGGAGGAACTCGGAACATGTGTGGACAAACTAGGGCGCGGGGGAGGGAGGGGGGCGGTGGGGGGGAAGGATCGAGCAGAAGGCAGAGGTGAGGTCCACAGGGGCCAGGCATCTCGCAGCAGCTTCATGTCAACCGTAGTAGCTTCTGCCACATGCTAGCAGTGGTTTTAAATAACTAAGTGCATTGACTCAATTCTGAGAGGCTTCTACTTTACTTGAGTATTTCTATTTCATGCTTTTTAACTCCACTACAATTCAGAGGCAAATCGTTTACTCCGCTACATTTGTTTTGTACCTTTAGTTACTTTGCAGATCTGGATTAATGATGTGAAATATAATCAACTCTTAAATCAGACTTTAGTTACAGCTGGAGTAAATTCACAAGCTACCCTGCAGTATACAACGTTAATAAAACTAGCTGCAACTTTACCAGCTTTGAGAACACTTTAATGCATCCATAATTATAATCGGAACATATAATATGTTAGTTGTAACAGAGTATTCCTACACTCTGGCACTTTTATATAATTACAAGATCGGAGTACTTCTACCACATCTGAATGCTGGGCTTCAGCTAATTATGAGCATAAAACAAAAACAGAAAGCACACATGTATACAAAACTCTGGAATTCCTTCAATCACATGAGCGTCTGAATGTTAATGGCTCTAATTATGTGCAAAAAACATAAAAAAGCAGCCATCTTGCCAGAGAGAAACACAAGTTCCCTGGCAACAGCGTTCCCTTTCAACCCAGAGTAACACGGTGTAACTCTACCCAGCAGCTGTCTGTGCTGCTGACTGACGGGGGGGGCGATGTGAGCTGGCACTTGCCCTGAGGTGACTGGAGATATTTGGCATGAGCTGATGGTGAGGGACGTGGCGGTGGGCACAGGGGGGCAAAAGGCCGGCAGAGGATACCAGCACGAGGACAGGCACAGGGGTGTGTGGGGCATGGACACTCCTAACATGATATCTGTAGTAAGTGTGTGTGTGAGGAAGGGAAAATGTGTGTGTAAAGGAGTCACAAACAGTCTGAACATACAGTTGGTACATGGCAGTTCTTTCAACATGGTATGGCGGCTTTGAAAATGTAGGATTCTGCTATATACATATCAATAATACACCAATATTTTGGATGGCGTAATGTTGTAAAATGGCATGAATATCGTCTTTTCACGATTTATAAGCACCAAAACTCCACCATCCAACTTTGTCGCAGTATGGATATTGTGATATAAGGTCCAACATATTGTAATATTAAATGTTTTCCATGTTGCCCAGCCCTATGAATATGAACTTTGGTGAACAGAGATATTCAAATGTCCAGAGTTCTGAATGGGAGAAGCCTTTTCCGTGTCTAATCCAAGTGATAACTAGAGGCACTTTATGCCCACAACTTTTAGAATGAATTTATTTTTACGAGCTGATCAAAAGCATTTAGCAGCTGAGCGACATCACTGATCTATTTTAAGAGATAGCAAGAAACCAGGGACCAGGAAAAGATAGAGAGGAGGAAGTGAGGGCATCTGAGGAGAACAGCAGCCCTTCAAATAAAAGGTTTCGCTTCCAGACATTATTGAGAATGTGAGAAAGAGAGAAGGTGTAACCACAGTGTAACCTCCCTTTGTCAACTCTCTCAAAGTGAATTAACAAACCCTTCCCAGAGACGTACAGCTGCGATAGCTCCTGGCACATCATTCAAGATCAAGGTCACCATTGGATCATAACACGAAAAACACACACGGGTGAAACCACAGGCTCTCGCAAACCGGTCTTTAATGTTACTGCTCTGACTGTGAAAATGTCTTCATGAAACATTAAGCCTCCAGAGTGGCCGCGTTGCTTAATTATAGAATTGTGTGCATGAGTGGATGAGTGTGTGCACTGCCCTCACGCATGCAAGGAGCTATGGTGCCAAAGCATTTTTTTAAACCTACCCAATCCAGAATTAGCTCGCAAAAACATTTACGGTTAACATTTAAGTCGGCTGGAGCTCTGGTCTAACAGCCACTTAGAATGAGTGCAACCACCAAACAAGCTTCTATTCCCTGTTTTCACGTAAAATAAAGGTCAACGACATTACAAGCAACCTGTAATAAGAGGTCAAAGGGTCAGAGGCCTGAATATATTCCTGTGAACTTAAAATAATCACTGGAAAATAAATACAAATGAGTAAAGAAGAGAGGTTGTACGTCATTAGATTAATGCACACTATGCAAAACATTTCATTGAAGTTTTGCCAGTTCCGCACAACTCTCTAAATGATTTGCACATTTGTACACAAGCTACCTCTCTTGGTATCTGCAGCTTTCCTTTCATACAAATACTGCATATATGTTAATCTAATTTAGATTTTGTCATAGTGTTATATGTTATGTAGTTTTTTGGTGTATCCAGATTTAATGTAAATAATTCCCTATATCTTAATTTAAAGGAGGGGTAGGTAAGTTTGAGAAACCGGCTCGAGTGCGCTCGAATTTGAAAATACACAGCCGGAACAAATCTGCCACTTCCTTACAGAGCCCCTCCTCCAACACACCCTTATTATACATCCATGCAACACACGAAGGCGCACATGACCAATGAGGGCACGAGATAAGTTTGTGCCCAGATGGAAGGCTGACAGGCAGGTAGGCCATCCAGTTACTTTAGCCGGGCCGGCTCAGATGATTGGTCGTGCTTTTTACAGTACTACGGCTTCCACAGATTTTTTGTCAAAGCACTTAAGATATTCATTGCTATCGGGATGTTAAGAGCATTCCATGGAATATAACAAAAAGTGTATCTCGAGCCGGTTTCTCAAACTTAACTACCCCACATTTAATATCATTTTTTTAAATAGCTTTTTATAATTGTTTTCATTTTTTTGGTTGTTTTTCTTCCATTTTATCGTTAACTGTGCGTTTGTACCATATACACCAAGGAATATCCCTCCTATGTGTTAAACTACTCGGCAATACATCTGTTTCTGATTCTGATACTTAGAGATTGGAAGATATGTACACATATGATTTGAATCAGAATGAGATCATACACACATTTCATTAAAAACAGGTGAAGAAATATCGCCAAACGTAACGTATGCCATGATTCTGTCCGCCTGCGCTAAAATTACATCCACACACATTAATCAGACCCTATTCATCTTTATCGAGCTGAGTGCCACACACAGTGCCTCTCAGTGTTTGAAGGCCAAAAGACCCTCATGAATGCTCATGCTGGAGTGTTTGCTCTCCTCTCACTCTTAACAGAGAGGTTATCTGCCTATTGATACCCTCTAATCCAATGTGACTGGCAGCATTCAGGGCCTTTCGTTCTTAAGCGCATATTTAACAGTGGAGGAAGCAGGTCATAAATATGGAGGGGGCAAAAGAGGCTATTTGCATTAGAGGGCTGAAGTGGACTAGTGGAGAGGCTGGGAGGAGGTGGAGGAAAAGGGGGAACAAGGGATCAAGAGAGAAGGGAGAAAGAGAAGAGGCTCTGGGGAGGAGAAGAGAGGATCAACAGGGACAAGCTTTGTCATGTTAAACTGCCTCTCTCCACTCATGTTCTCTCTTTCCCCTCCTCTCACTCTCTCTGTGGACAACACAATAGTCAATCACAGGGGGAAAAGATTACAAGGGGCTGATCTTCTCAACTTCAGAGCAGAAGCGGGATTGTGGAAGTGGGGGAGGCTCCGCGAGTGGAGTGTGTGTTCGAAAACGCTAAATAATCTCACCGGGCCGTTCTCCTTCAAATCCAGACACACATTTAGGTTCGTCACTTTACGTTCTCTTCAACATGAGTTAGAGCTAATAGTTAAACTCGCTTGTAATTAGCCCCTCGCTTTCAAGCCTCAGCAGGATAACGTGCATTCCTCTTCTGTACCTGAAACCCGTAATGACATCAGTTGCCTTCATAAATTAGCCACCAATGTCAAGTTTTGGAGTTGAAAGCATATCATTGAGGATGTAAGTGGAGGTATTTGCAAAGGGTGTGGACCAAAAGATGCAGCGAATGTGCCATTATCCTGTCACTAGTCTGTTAAAGAGCTCAGTGATGCCCGGGATCCGACGAGGTTACTAGGTCAACGTGGGGGTTAAAGTGGCCTTAAGACCCAGAGGAGACAGCTGACATATTTAGAATAACCAGACGCAGAGGACAACAAGCCAGATGCACATTGATGAGACAGAAAACACCAGATCGTTCGTAAGGATTCTACAAATTCGTACGGTGAAATGACTACGATGCACGCTCAGGAGCTACGCTAAGGCGGCTAATCCAACGAAAATCACAGTGGTAGCTTTAAACACCTTAGGCTCTCCAATGCACACATAGCCGCTGCTCTCCTGCTCATGAACCCTAATGATGACTGATGACACACATTTGATTCAGCTGTCTCGATGTGTGGCGTCAGGGGGCTCCTTAGTGCAAGATTTGGGCCGAGCGAGAGGAGAGAACGGGTGGGCGGGGAGAGGCAGACTCATTTATCTTTTAGTGTCAGCGCTAATGCAAAAAAATAAATAAATAAAAAAGAGGTGCTTGTCGGTAGCACCGGGAGGTTAAGTTAGCGCCGTGCTTAGGGAAAATAGCTGAGGAGAGCAGGCAGAGTCATCAAGGGAGCGCAGTGGGATGTTACTAGAGATGTAATGAAGGACATATTTAGCTTCCTCGGGTAGGGGTTGAGCTTTTCCCTTCTTCCCCTGTCTGTGTGCGTGTGTGTGTGTGTGTGTGTGTGTGTGTGTGTGTGTGTCTCCACAGACACTAATTTCCTGCATGGATCCCTGACCTTTCCACATAGCCTGGAGGGAGCTATTTGATCATGACACACACGCTATTTGATCATCACACACGCTATTTGATCAACACACACGCTATCACACACGCTATCACACACACACACACACACACACACACACACACACACACACACACACACACACACACACACACACATCACACACACACACACACACACACACACACACACACACACACACACACACACACATCACACACACACACACACACACACACACACACACACACACACACACACACACACACACACCACATCACACACACACACACACACACACACACACACACACACCACACACACACACACACACACACACACACACACACACACACACACACACACACACACACACACACACACACACACACACACACACACACACTGAGTGGAAGAAACCCGAGCCGAGCCTCAGGTGAGCCTGTTGTTAATGCTGCCATTTCTCCCTCCTGTCCTCTTTCCCTCTGGGGTCCAGTTAACCCCAGCTGGCCCCTGCCGACTGGGCCTTGTGATGGGGGCCTCATCATGACCCTGAGGGTGACTGGGTGACGCTCACTGCGACCCAGTTCCTCTGCAAGTAGCAACACACGCCTCTCCCAGTTAACTCTGTCCATTAAGCTAAGTGGGGCTCATTAATAATTTAACAGTTTCCAATGTATAATTCAAGGGTGAGGGGACCCGTCATGAATAGCGACACACACAGGTGAGGAAGGAGAGCCATACTTTAAATACTGAGCAGAGCATAATATTACACATCTGTAAGACAGCTTGGTTGTTGTGTTGAAAGGGAAGTTGGGATGGATCCTAATGTCAATCTGTGATTAATTAATAAAGCACCAGGCGATGGAAAGAGAACAAAACTTCTGAGAAAAGATGGAGAAGTTACAGGAAGTGGGCTGCCACAAAGAGACAAAGTGATAAAGAAATAAACTGTCATGTGAGAGGGACTTGGAGAAGCCACGTTTCCCTAATATATCTTGATGAATAAATCACGCTGAATTACAGAAAAACTGGAAAGAGAGCAAAAGAAAATTAGGGCAGGGCATTCAAAGTGTGAGAAGGCAGGTTTATAGTACACCCCCCTCCACACTCCGCTGTGTAGGCGAGGGTCCTGGGGGAGACACCGATGTTAATACAGTTATTAAGCCTCTCCACTGAAGCCTGCTCCACCTCCACAACCCTCAGCATCAAGGAGCTCTCTCCGCCTGCCAAGCAGCGGGCGAGCTCTCCTGCTTCTACAATGAGATCAAACAGTCCCAAGTAGGCCAGCTCAGGGGAAGCCAGTGATGGAGTCTGAGCGTGGAGCAGCGAGGGCAGGTGGGGTTGGGCATGTCAAGCCATGGGAGCATCCCAGCAGGCTTTAGGAAACCCAGCAGGGAAGGGGGTGGGCTTCAACCTTGGAGTAGTTCCTGCTTCCTCATTCTTTAAAGTCAGCTGACCAAGATTCCCATGCATCTCTTCCAGGTGTCGGGGATTACAGCCATGAAAGGCTTTAGCGAGCATATGTGCGAGAGCGGATTTCTGCTCTGGCTAACTTCAGATGTACGTAGCTGTGGGTTGATTAGAGGTGAGGAAGGTGAGGCTGGGTGGCCAGGTTACCCCGGAGCACTTGAGGGTAGACTTTCATGTGCGGCTCAGAGGGAAATCCTCTCTCTGAAGGGATCCTAGCGGGTCCCCACTGCAGCACAGTGACATGTGTGCGTGTGTCTAATCGCTGCATTACATCCAATCCATAATTCACACGGGGCAGAGAAGATTAGTGTTGCCACTCCTGCCTGTAGCCAGGAGGGCCACATGTGGGCAGCCATGCAGCTTTGCACGCAAGGTACAAAGTAAAAAGTGCTGGCCGGCTTAAGCTGCCGTCCATCTGCCCTCAACGTTTAACTTCTCTTTTGCTGAAAAGGCTTGATTTGGAGCGAGCTAAAACTTGATGAAGATGGACATTGGAAACACGTTTTGCCAAGGCATCTTCATGCACCCGTAGGTTATAAAAAAGCTATTTTTGTGTCATTATGACACTTAAAAAACTGAAAAGAATGAAGATGGATAAAGAGATGGGCATGATAAAGACATATGCTGTAATGGGCTAATTAGGATGGGGGATATATTGGTCATTCTGTACCAGACTCAATTTGCCAGCGCTGGCCTTATTGGCAGCTATTGAGTCCAAAGCTCAATCAGTCGCTGTAGAAAAGTAATAATATAAGTCACCCACCAAGCCTCTCCCTTCCCATGTCTGTTGTCCCTTGCCAAATTTCCTCCTTCTTTTTCTCCCCTTTTGCTCTGCAGTACTTTCTGTTCAATGGCGAAAAGGGCAAAAATCCGGAGGCCAAATTATATGACATTAAACCCCTAGAAAGGCTCCACAGAGATTATTTGAAAATGCCAGCACTCCCTTCCTCTCCCGATGCCTGAGATCTCTCCCCCCTTCTCTCCCCCGCTCGCTTTCTTTCAGCTGAGAGGTGCCGACAGCCCAGACACAATAATCCAGCTCCAACAGCCACAGTGGCAACGGTGCAAAAGGTTTCCCACGTATGGCACAAGGGCAAAGCTGGGTATTGCGCCGTGGCGGTGGCAAAGAACCGAACTGCTACGAGCAAAGTGTGCAACCATGTGCAACTTGACAACTCCTGCTTAAACTGTTGTCACCTTTTTCTATTGGTCAACCCCTGGTCAAGAGCAGAAACAGATAGGAGGCCAAGATGTCAAAGGACATCTGATTGTATCTCTTTGATCACAGCAAAATCACACCAAACAATGGAGTGTACGTGTGCAGAGGGCAAGACAATAACTCGACAACCTCGTTCGAAACCAAGCGAAAACACAGTTGGGAAAAAGGTGAATGGACACACAAGCTCGAGTTGTGCAGAACCGATTGAACAAAAGCCTCTCTTTCCAACTCGCCCTCCGTCTTACCAAATATAGCTTTCCTCAGGTTACTGTCAAAAATCCAGTGGAATAACAGAATGTGCTCTCTCTGCTCCAAGTGCTGCGTGGCTGCATATTTCCCCATCAGCCCACCCCCTTCCCAAATTTGAAGGAACATCCGGCGGCCGAGGGGACTTTTGAAAACACTGACTAGGAATACACAAAGACGTTCATGTGTCTAGTTTCATCCAGAGAGGAAGGTTCATGTCATCCTAGGGGCCTTATCTCGGTTTCTTTACAGGCCAGTGCATTGTCTCCGGGTATGAAACATCAGAAACAAAACTCCAACTTAACCGGACAAGCATCAAAGCGGGTTACATATGTATTCTACGCAGAACAATGAGCGCCCCTCTGCATCTGACATGACCACTTCATTATTGTGATATCTCCCCCTCTCCCAGCCGAGGTACTTCACCAACAATGGCCCTGATAAGACACTGCAGGTCACAGCGAAAGTTAGACAATACGTCTCTCTGAAATGAAGGGCCCGCTTGATATCAGAGCGGGGTCCCTTTTAACACACAGTGGCTCTATTCATAACAAACAGGATCCAGCCGCCTCGGTGTCTTCTCGTTTACCCCTCTTAACCTACACGTGTTCGGATGTGCTCGGCTACAGGGCATCTTCCAGTTCACACGACGCTAATATCACAAACCGGGTTACAGGGAAAAAGCGGCCTGTAACCCGAGCCGTCAGTCGAACACGCCGTCCTATCCGTCACTATCGAGCACTTCGCTCTTCTTTCCCACCTTCGCCGCACTGTTTGCAGTCTATTTCATCCCGGTCCCAGATGGGCCTTCAAGAGTCAAATGTCAGAGTGCCGGCCTCCAGCCAGACACGTAATGAATATGAAATGATTCAGAGGGGCTGTGGGAAAGAGAAGACAGTGGCGTCCAGACAGACCGAGCTCCTCTCTCTCTAAGTGGGACCACATTGAGGTAGACTGACTGAAGAGAGAACCAAAGAGGAGACGATACACAATATGGATATCTAAAGTTACTTTAAAAGACGCTTCTATAAATCAAGACATACAGAAACGTGCCCCTTCATGCAGCCTTGGGGCATGTTAAAGACATCAACACCAGGTTTCATGAAAGGCAGGTATATAAGACCTCCAGTTATTGACCGCAGTGAGACATATCTTCTATCTTAAGATCTGCAGGGTGATTAATACAAGCAGGATTCTAGCCAAGGGGTGACTTTGTTGTTCTGTGTGCACAGAGCTCCCTTTTCTTTTTCGCGTTAAATACAAACATGATCCGGGGCATGAGCGTTCTCTCCTGCTCCTTAGTTACCACCGCTGACTGGGATGGCAGCAGCACGGTGCTATTTTCTGCTCAGACAGCAGAAGAACGGCCAGGCTCTTGTATTTTTAGCATACTAACCTCTACCCTATTTCCTCGGCTGTCCCGCTCTTTAAATAGAAGGGCATTCCATCGCTGTGTATGTGTGTTTGTGTGAATTTTTTTAGGTGTTCACAGTTGTCATCCATGTGATGTTAACACAGATCCCCAGAGGCAGACTGGGGATGAGTATGTTGGTGGAAGCGACCGCCCAGTGCTCTCGCCTAAAGCTAGTGGCCGACTACAGTAAAGGAAGGCGGTGGTCCCCCACTACTGATGAAACAAGGCGACATTCAATGTAATCACTCTATATATAGTGGATGTTGGCAAAAAAAAGGGGATTGGAGGGCAGGAAGTCTTGTAAAATATGAGGAAAAATTAGGGCAGACGAGCATTAAAGCTTAATCATGACACTGACCGGCTCAGGCTTGCAATGCCACCATAGAGATGGGAAACAGAGAGCAGAGAGGGGGGAGAGAAAGACAAAGTGGGAGAGAGAAAGGAGACACTTTGGGAATGAAAATGCCTCGCAGATGAATTCTGGGGTGATGAATGTCCCTGGTTCAATACCCAGATGAATTTATGTGTGTTCCATTATGAGAGGGTGGGGATGAAACATGGAGATAGGGCGGAGAGATGGGGAAAGGAGGGGAGAGCCCCTTCTCAATGTGCTGGTGAGCTAGCCATGCAGAGCTCATTGCGAACAAGCCATCTGTAGAGATAAGTAAAGAAGTGATTACAACAGGCCCGGCTCAATTTCTGACAGTTGACGCTTGACTGCCCCCGTAGAGCCGAATTGATTTAAATGAAGAAGCTATGAATATTTTAGAGGGAAGAACCCCCCTTTAACCTGAACTGTTTCGATCTCACTCCTACCTGTGTGTGTGTGTGTGTGTGTGTGTGTGTGTGTGTGTGTGTGTGTGTGTGTGTGTGTGTGTGTGTGTGTGTGTGTGTATGTATGTGTATGTGTATGTGTGTGTGTGTGTGTGTGTGTGTGTGTGTGTGTGTAGAGATACGGGGAAAGACTGTAATTATTGATAGTGAGATTACGGCCGTATGTCACAATGTCTGCAATCAGCAGCCTTTTTAAGCCCTGATGAATCAATGACACTGCCTGGATCTTTTCAGTCTGCCCGGCTTTGTTCATCAAAGTGGGCTTTGCAGTGTACACAAACCCTTGTTTGGGGATTTAGCGTCAAATTAGACTGGTGTACAGTACTCTCCGCCTGCTGCCTCCAGGCTAATTCTCTCTACAAACAAGCCGGGGCCCTATCGGTGGGGCCTGTGCGTGTGTTCACACAAAAAAACTGCCCTGATGAAAATATGCTGAATATCTGACAAGCTCAACATGGAGTGCCGTTGCAATATGCCACACTCAGGAGAAAATAAAAGTTGCCAGTCAGCCACAGCCTTGTTTGTGCATATCCAAAGGCAAAGGTAAAGGACCACACCCTCTCATTTCACCTTCAAAAGATGACTGACACTACCGGCATTAACAAACAAAAATGTGTCTCCATTAATCATGGTTAGGGTTGAAAAATTCCGGGAATTTTCAAAGATGGAAACTTTCCACGGGAATTAACGGGAATAAACTGGGAATTTTCAAAATTGAAGGTTGGCTCTTCATAGGGAACTCAAATATATTTGGGGAAAGTACATTTTAGCATAATCTTGACTAAAACAAACAGATGCCATTCAAGTATACTTGAATATCCATGCCATAGCACACTGCTTACTGCATGGCTACTGAGACCACACAAAGGTTCGCAGCAGGCTCACAATTGTGAGAGTGGAAAAACTGGTTGGCATTCGGGCAAACCTAAGGCTCTCTGAGCCTGACACAGAGCCATCCTCAACAAGGCTGGACAGTGACACTGAAGAGGAAGACTCAGAGTTGGATGTTGATGAGGCCCAGGAAGAGCCCATTGACTGAAAGGGTTTAGCCAAAATGCAGAGGATCGCTTGAAGGAAGATTTGCATGTTTAATGGGACTTTTTGGAGGGAGAAGGGCTCTTTTTATTAAACATTTTGAATGGGACTTTGTGGGGATTTTTGGATGGGGGTGCATTTTTGTTCATTTTTTAATGAGTGGGGTTGGGGGGGATGAGTAATATTTAACTCAACATTCCTGTTTTCGTTCTTCAATGAAACAAATAATTGTTCAATAAAATAATTAAAACTTGTTCTGTTCTACTTTTTAAAAAAGAATCTGTTGAAATGTCAATATTTCCAAAATTCCCCAGCTTAACTTCCCATGGAAACTTTCCGGAAATGTACCGGAAACTTTCCGCCCCTTTGCAACCCTAATCATGGTGACATCCCAATCTGAGGTTATCTCTTTTAGTACATAAATGCCTCAACAGAATATGATATATCACATAAAAAAACGGCAGCTACAGGTTTGAAGGTTGGTGGCAAGGTGCTGCTTTGGGAGCGAGTGATGGCAGGTTGTGAAATGCTGCCCTGCGGCCTTTCCCAGGAGAGCGGCGGCAGCAGCAGCAGCAGCAGCAGCGTTGAACTCCCTTCACCCCGGTGCCATTACAAACATACCTTGATGACAAAATGTGTTATTGATGTTCACCTGAAGGTGAAAGGAGGCGTGTTTCTGTGGACATACTGATCTCCGTCTCTTTCGCGCACGCACACAAACACTCACTTTCTGTGGCATTCAGGCTACTAAATCACTGTCGTCCATGGCTGAGAGGGGTTAGGCAGACGTGGCTCTAGACTGCCTGACGCTTCCCCCTCTCTCTGGAAGAACCTTGTCTCAATGCTGTCCATCCATCCTACCATTTCCATCAAGTTCATAGCAACAAAGCCCCAGGAGGAAAGGTCATTCGCCCATCTACATGTCCATGAAAGCATCAAGGTCCATGGACGTTTAATAGCACGTAGAAAATAGCATAAGGCTCAGGGACTTGGCATTGACATTAAGGACAAAGGCTCCAGTTCAGCAATATTAAGGCCAGGAATTTGCGATGTTGTTTCACATCAACAAAGTCACAAGTTGTAATTTCTATGTAAGTTGTAATCAGCTTTACCAAGAATTCCTCAGTGGATTAATCAAGAAATTAAATGTGGTATTTATGTTCTGCCTTAGATGACCTGTTCTCCAGCTGTTTATGAAAGCAACCTCCCTTCAATGCCAAACTACTACAGTACTCAATTATGTTTGGGGACAAAACTAGCTTCTCTCTGCTCTGTTGTTTATGTATTTCTCAATTCCCTGACTAACATAATCCTTACATATAAATAAAGGGGGGAAGGATTGCAATTCTCAGTTATTTCGCAAGGCCAACCCCAATCCGTCACTTAGTTTTCTGTGTGTTGCTATAAACAATTGCTACATTGACTTGGTGCCTCAGCCTCAGAAAGCCGAAAGAGAAACCACATGGGTTTCCGCTTCACCAGCAAAGCTCAAACTTCCTTGCTTTTTTCCCTCTCCATAAGTATCCACTCCAACCAACCTCCCCCTTCATCACTGCCCAGAATTGCTCCTGCTCATACAGTCCGTTGCACCGAAAAACAATAAAATACCATCTGTTTTTTCTTGAGCCGAGTCTCCTGCTAGGCAAAAGGACTTCCGCACTTAAATACCACATGAGTCAGATTAAGCCGCCAGTCACTTGCCCCTCAGACACAAAGCGTTCGTGTCCAATAGCAAACTCAAACGGACCTGCCTTCAGAGGACAAACTAGCTAAAGCTTACCCTTCTCTCTGCCTCGTCTACTCTCTATGGAAATCCCTGGTGATCGCTTTCTTTCGCACTGTGGATAGCCTGAGAAAAAAAACAAAGAGCAAGAAGTCTATGGGCTGGTGAGCATTAGAGCCCACCATGCAATCCCCCAATCCTTCATACCCCCCATTTTTTAGTGTGTGACAGTCATGTGAACAAGGCCATACACATTCTTTCATGCATGAGCCCATAATTGCTGTAAGGATTCTGGCTGGCAGAAAAAAAAACAAGTGCATTTAATCTGCAAGGCCAGAGTATTTTCCCCATGAAGTTGCTCTGATTATAGCTCACTGATGTTGTTTGTATCTGGACAAACCTGCGCTGACAGCAACTGGATGGTAACAGTCAAACAACTAAAGTGGCAGCATCCTTAAAGGACTAATAACATCAGGGATGAAGCGCCCATATGATCTGGATTCATGCCAAGCCACTTAATGGGTCCAGGAGGCCGTTTACTTCTGTGAAGATGTCATTGAGTGCACTCTGAGAGCCAAAGAGCTCGTCTGTAAAGCCTGTAATGAATAGTTAGGCCCAATGTGGAGAGGTTGAAGAAACAAGAGGACCAAAAAGGAAAAGCACTAAGGGGGTAAAACAAATGTTTAGCTCCACCAGCAATCTGTCTCCAAACCCACGTGCAGAGGATAACATACCATGAGACTACTGTCTGTGAAGTTGGTATTTTAGAAAAGTCCAGAAAGAGACGAAGGCAGCAGATGTTTTTGGGATTGTCTCGTGCTTTTGAGCCTGACTGCCTTGGATTCCTGCTTAAGAACGGGAGGTTAGAAGAAAAAAAAACCTTGCTCTGTTGTGTCTGTTTTGTTTTCTATCCCTGTGATCCAATAAGCCTGTGAGCCACGTGATGACACTAACGGATGTTGTGCCTCCCCACTCTCAAACCCACCCCCCCCCTGGTTGTGCACTAAATGTTTTATTACATTCAAGCAGTAAGGCAAAGAGCAGCTATGCTAACCCCCACCCACCAACTGACACACACACACACACTGCAAGTCCTCCGTTGAGCAACACAATGTGGAGTCGAGTGAGGGATCAGAGGTCTTTTCCTGGGCAAAACCCCCACAGTCTCCCTCAGACGAGCTCACATGGTTTGAATCAATGCTGCCACAAGAGCTGTTTAGTGGGTCAGTTCGATAAAAACTATGACGCCTGCTGGATATCTGCTTTGGAAAAAAATGCATGAGACTTCTCCTTTTAGTCCAGAGACATTTCGAATTTCATGCAAATTGGAAGTAGGAAGCAGAGAAAAACGACAGCGCTCACACAACCATTCTTAGTGGTTTTGGTGTCCCTGCCAAACGTCAGGAATTGCCGTTTTAACTTCCCTTTGTCGTGTGTTTCTATAGTCTTTCGACGAGAAGGAAATTGGCCCTTAAGAGCCTGTGGAGATTCCTGCCTTTTACACTCCTTCAGCTGTGAAAGACAACAGAGCTATCTGTTCTATAAAGGCCTGCTGGAGCTTTGTGCAGTGCAGCTCCTTTGAGGTAAAGAATGGGATCGTCCTCGCTGATACTTTGTTGTAGCAATAAAACTCTCTCTTATTGCAGCAGATACCGTATCAATAGACTTAAATCTCCCATGAGTGGCGGTGGTTGCTCAACCCAAGGAAAAGAAACCCACACCTAACTCACATACATGCACAGTGACTGAATCACACATTTTAAATAAGTCTTACTGACATTTTAAAGAATCATCATGCACTGACACGCTATTTTTAGACATGGCAGAAAAGCCTGTAATAGAAATGTCAATGAAAATGAAATATCTAATATTATAGGAGTTTATATTGTCTTGAAATGTCAAGATAGATATATTTCATGACCTTTAAGATGTACAATTATAATTCTAGAGCACAGTGTGTTGCTGTTGTTGCACCCAGCCTGCCTACTATAGCCTATATACAACACTGCTTTTAAAATACATTTAATTAGGACAAATCCTCATTGGCACATTAAATGGGCAGCAGTGTCCAGTTGAGCCGTGCTGCTCAGGAACTGGCCTGTTGGTGCATCTATACAGATTACAGAGGCAAAGAGAGGATAACACAGGCAGGAAAGTTTGATCTGATTAACGTTGGCATGGCTTGCAAAACCTTGTTTGTATTAAGTACATATTTCTGGAACGCAAACGCTTTGGATAATGTGGCCTGGATCACAGCGCTGCAGTCTCACAGACGTTTCTCAGAATAAAAAAATAAAAAAACAAAGCCGGGGCTCATACAGAGGCAGAGAGATAGAGCTGGAAGTGGGTCAAGTATATATAATGCAGTTATGAAGCTCGATGATGGCGAACATGCAACGCTGTTTGGCACATTACCGGGTTTGAATAATTGAGATAAAACAGGATGGCAACACGGGAATAAAAGCCTTAAATACTGAAGATTAAAAAAATAAATCTGAGGATGACTCGCCATGTATAAAGCCTATGAATAAACACTTTAACATGGAGGTGTTAAGTTCCCCAATTAGTGAAATGGAGTTCCACCTACAGTGATTGGAGCCGTTCCAGTGCTGGTTCCTGATGGACGTGCTGTACGGATGGGGCGCTCCGGGCACCAGTCCTTTCTCCGGGATCAAGCATCCTCTGCTCTGGTTGTAGTAATCCATCATTAAAAACGGGTTCGGGCTGGGAGTCAGTCCCACAACGTCCACGCTCTCATACATCATACGGAGCAGGACGATAGCAAGGGGTTATTATCAAAAAGCGAACTATTGTGGCAGGAAAACGCGAGCCTTGTGGTTTTCAGCTCGCCACCAACAGAGGTAGAAACTAAGGGGGCCAAACGAGGGGGAAACTGCATTAAAATCGAAGGAAAAGTGGTAAATCCAAACACAGTGGGAGCGTTTTAACATTTGGCATCTTTTTTTCTCCTGTATTGATCGAAACCCCAAACCGAGGCAGTGAATCAGTGTCTGGAAAAGCCTAATCGGCTGCGCTCAATTTGAAAACATAATTTAAAAGAACAATCTGCATGGTGTGCAATGTGAGAAACACGGCTGGGTTTACGCACACAAATAATAAAATAACTTCAGCAGAATATATATATATGGGTCCTTTCGGCCTTGCTCAAACACAGAGCAACATTTGAGGATGTATCCACACCGTGAAGAGAAAATAAAAATCCCAAAAAAGAGGATAAAAATCTCCCAAGTGCGCGAGGCAGGAAAATTATCAATGGGATGAAAAGCGCAAATATGGAAAGGAGGAAATCCCGTGTAGTTGCAGTTTGTCCTTTAGGGTTTACGGTCGGTTGTCCCGGGTGGACTCCTATCAGCCCCGTCAATGAACCGGTCTCCCTCCGTGCGCTAGGCTACAACAACCCGCTTCCTGTCCTTCAGACCCCGCTCTCTGATATCCAGGGTCCCAGGAAAACACGCAGCAGCAGCACCTTGTTTGTATTTTGGAGAGACGCCTAAATCATTCTCACCGCGAGCCGTGCGGCTATCATGTTCTGCAAAAATGTGACAAGGCACAGCAGCTGAGGGCTTTGGCTCCACCTCCACTCGGCTCTCCCCCACCCCCCCGCAGTCTCCTTTCATGCGTTGCTCCTCCCACGTTTAACCCCTTCAGGGACGTCACCATGGATCTCCCTCTCTCTCTTTCACTCTCTCTCTCTAACATCTATGGGACTGCAAGGGGAGGGGGCCGTCCTCCCTCAAATGTAGGTGAATAAAAACGTATCCCAGAACATGATTATATAAACTCAGTAATGAGTCTTTCATATCTTATTGCTTTAATGAGAGCTCACCAGACTGGATCTCTCTCGCTATGTTTTCCTGGAAGTTCCTTTCTGACTCTTTATTCGGGGCTCCTCCTTCCAACTAACTTGACCCTTTTCCCCCCATGCTCTCATCAGTCCCTACCCTCCGATTTTTTTCTCCCCCAGCCCTGTCTCCCTAATTTGCCTAATGCTATGCGCCTGAACTTTTCCTGAACCCAGGGGAAGTAGGCAGACTCAACTCCTGGTGACCCACTGGCTGACTCGGATTCGCCTTTCTGGCTCGCTCCCATCCCACATTATTCAAGGTTTCCCACCTAGTACACTCAGAGTAACACCATTACACTTTTCCTCGAGTGCTGCCCAGAGAGGCGCCCCCAGTTCACCCACATAGAGAAACAAAGTGGCACCCTGTCATGGTAACTGACACATAACTTTTCCCACAGTGCAGGGGAATTAGATCCAGGAAGTTGTTTTGCATCAGACTGTCACCACTCCTAATGCAATGTTACTCCACCTTTACTCTGCAACATTCCATGCAACATTGTTGTATTTAAACATGCACATGTCATCCACCAGGCTTGAGTCCATGCCAGAGCTATATAGTAGATCTCTATAGGCATGAATCTAGTCATTCAATCAAATGTAAATGGTGAATATAGTGGCAATTACAGAAACACTAACTTTTTCCATGTGTCATGTTGTTGTGGCTTTTAAAAAACAATGACCTGTGATTGTCATGTGATCTGGAGTAGGGTTGCCAGCTCAAGTTCCTGTGCATGTTCAGTCGGCGAGATTAAGGCCAGGCACCCACTACTAGATGTTATTTTTGTTTGGGAGAAAATGGAGGATTACGTGACTGTTTTCACCTTCACACCATCAAAAATGAAAATCTGTATTATTTAATAAAAAATAAATAAAAGGAAGACCATATCCGGAATATGTCTGGCATTTTTATAATTGATTGGGTGTCCCAGACAATGTCTAAAATATGTAAAGGCAGTTTCTGTGGCTGCAGATTTAGAAAACAAAATCACTTCTTTGTTCTTTACATGCAATATTAAGCGTTTTCTACTCTTTTGGTATGTTAACTATTCCAAATTGGCCTGTGAATGCATCTTTAGACAGAATTCATTAGCTTCATTAACAGCCCTTTTAAATGTATCATCATTAATGTGTAAATGGCCCAAAACCAGTGTGACTTGTGTTGCAATCTACACCCCTGGCTGAACAATGACTCTGCTCCTCCCCCACCCACACCTGAGCCACAGGCCACAGCTGGGTCGGACCAACATGGTTTCTGAGAGGGATTATCTGCATGGATCCTGGCAGGGGGGCTCGGCCTGCTCCGCCCCCGCTGACTGTGACACTTATTTAATGCAGGCCCCAGTGTGTTTACCCTGCCTGATAAGAGCCCAATGCGCAGGCCTGGCCGCGGCGACCCCTGATAGCACAGCCACACATTCCTTGACAGGATTAGCCCTATGAGTAATGGCTGTCAGAAAATGCTAATTTTCCAGGCTCTGTTTTCTTCTCCGAGGGGAGAGCATTCATCCTGGGGTAATACTCTGTGATAGCAGAGAACAAGCTAAGAGATAACGGATTGTTGATCATTGCCTATTATGAAGGGGGAGGCATACAAGATTAGGCCTGAAAAAAGTCATTTTCTCACAGCTTGATTACATATTTTTAAACAACGAAACAACTTTGTCATCCTCAAAAAGAGCTGAATAAATCCAGATGCTTTGTATAAAACAAATGTAGTGTTAAAGTGCCTTTTGGGTAGAGGGAATTGCCTTACATCACATCAATAGAAAAGACAAGTGCTGGTTTAGTGCCAGGCGGTGCCAGTCTGTAAGAGTGCAAATAAACACAGAAAACCATACACATAATATGAGCATACACACTTGATTATTGTATCATTAATGTAGGGAAGTGAGAGTGACCTGTGGTCTGTAATGCATCTTCCTGACTGTGTAAAGTAAAAGAGTGACACAAGGTTTGTCCAACATTGGCTGATCTTGGCCCAGCATCAATAAGTGCCACACAAAAACACAAAAAAGTACTTTAGCTGCGCGCAAAAGAGAGAATGAGATAGCGTATAGTTTCTCTAACTTGACACCGATAGGCGAGACTTTGTTGCGTGTAGCTCAGCCTTCAAAGTGTTTTTGCATAAAGTCCAGGCCCTCGGATGGAGGGGCCTGATGAAAGCCTCGTTCAGGCGCGGATGCTTTTGCGGAGATAAACGGTTATGTAAGTGCGTATAATAGAGGGAAACCACCAGAGGTAAAAAGTCCTTGATTCGGAAGTGCCCAGCGGAGAGTAGTGGGGGGGAGAGAGTGGGGAGAAGGATTTTTTAGGAGGCCATTCAAAGTGTTTTATGGGCAAGGGCGGAGAGGAGATTGCCGGCTGGACCTTGAGGGTGTCAAACTATTTTTACTGCCCCCACTCTCCTTCATTCTACGCCCAATCTGGGGTGTTAGGAAGCAGTAAAAAGTGCTCTCCTTGCCCGTCCTCCCCCCAAGGAGATGTCCAGGTCTCTGTCACACTGTGGGGCAAAACATGCTGTCAGCAGTATTATGCTATGACTGTGATGATGCACCATAATCCCCCCTCCACCCCCCACTCATACCCGCTGGCATGGTTCCAGACTTTCTCCTGCCACCGGGTCCACATGTCCCCTGGGTGCATGTCGGTGTGTTTATTTGCGAGTGTGTGTGTGCCGAGGTTGGCTTTAAGTCTACCTGAAACTACCACTCCATTCCCCTTGCTGCTATTACGGTTTCTCTGTGTGTGTGTGTGTGTGTGTGTGTGTGTTTGTTTACACAGCTGGTTTTGTGCAGCCCGGACAGGCAGCACCAGCCAAACCCAACAGCTGTGCATCCCGACTGCAAGCCAATGTGTAATGAGGGCCCGACCCTTCAATGTGAGAACAAGCTGCAGTTATCGATGAACACCGCAATGCTTCCAACTCTCTTCTGTCAATCTACCGGACACACACACACACACACACACACACACACACACACACACACACACACACACACACACACACACACACACACACACACACACACACACACACACACACACACACACACACACACACACACACACACACACACACACACACACACACACACACACACACACACACACACACACACACACACACACACACACACACACACACACACTGTGCCATTATGTGTATAAAATATTCTTTATCCAGGGCAATGGTCAGAACCAGCCTCTTTTTTTCAGATGTATTCAGGTTTTCATTATGAGGTCTGTACAATGTTCGTCATCTTTTGTTGAAGGACTGAAGGACACATTCAACTCTCCCACAAGCTTAAGCTTTTATTGTTACTCTTAGAAAGGCGTTGTTCTCTTTATTCTCTAGTACAGTTCCCAAGAACCTTGAACTATTCTGCTGAGAACATAACATGTGAAGTTGTTGACTTATTTTCTATTGTATTTCACATGTTCTTAACTTTCTGGGGTTTCTGTAGCAACACAGAGTTTGCCTGGAAAGTTAGTCTGACATGTTGCTCGAAGTACTCATCCAATTAGTGGTTTTCTGTCCGCATACTCTGCTGCTCCCTTTATACATAGTCAGAATTACCTTATTTTAAGGTGTATTTAAGGGGCTATAGTTTTCATTTATCACCCACGAGCCAGAAAACTAGCAAATTTAGCGTATAAAAACGCAATCTGCATCGCTCTTTCTCTTGAAATCCGTTATTTGGGAAATCTTGAGTACGAATTCTGGTTTTACTGTTCCCATTTCAGCAATTTTCCATGTAATATAAAAATGTTGTCATCTGCTCCTATCTTAAGTCAGTGTGGACAGTCCACATGCTGCTCATGTGCACATGACAACATGTTTGTCCCGCAGACACGCCTGACCTAAAGTTAAACTGTTCTATAGATTTCTACACCAGGGCTTGGCTATCCTCAGTGAGTGTCTGTGCTTCTAAAAAAAAAGACCCTCTTAGTGGCTGCAGGGATTTTGTGAAAGCTACCCCCCTGTCATTATCCCTTTAATGTCCCTCTGACAGCAGATTCCAGCATTTATGGTACAGGCCTATATCTGCCCATAAAGCCTTTTATTGTTTAGCCAAGCTCTATGGTGGCCGTAACCTGGTTTTCCCATTTTTTATGGGGACCTTCACTATATCACAGAGGGGAGGACAAAGCTGCCCACCATCGGTGTTTACCAAAGTATCGCCTACTCATAAATCCATCATGGCCGGCGGCATTCTGGAAATACCTCAGCAGAGGGAGAGAAAGGCAGAGAGGAGGGGGGGAGGAGACATGGCTTATTGTATAGCTTGTAATCGCCCACACTCTGCGGCCTTGAGTTAGAAGCCCATCTCCGCAATGATCATTAGGTCTATGTTCTTTTTGCACAGTCCATCACTCAGCAAATCAAGGGAAAATTGCTATAGATGTTACCCTGGAGGAAGGATGTCTCAATATCAGTCATCCCGGACTCAGAATGGCCCCCATTAGCTGTCAGAAACAGGGAGATGTTTAGTACATACGGATGGACACACCGCTAATTCTATTAAGAAAGACAAGAGACTGAAACACAGAGAGCGAGCGAGAGGGAGGATGAGAGACTGAAAGAAAAGGTTGAGGAAGTTAATAGAGTAAAGAGGATGTATGACGGGATAAACAAATCAATGAGCCGCGGGAGAAGTGGGCAGTTTGTTTTACAAATATGAATTCTGCAAGGTATTTTCTAATACTGAAAAGATCAACATGACTGATTACTCACATGAAAAGAGGCTGGAAGAGCAGCGGGCTAGTGACATCTGGAGCTAAAAACGGCCAACATTTAGAAATCAGAAATCATGCTGCATCGAAGTCTGTTGTGTTTCACTACTTCCTGCTCAGATTAGTATAGGAAGAGCTCATTTGATATTAAAACGAGTTCCAGATGTGTTTCTGCTGTTGCTCTGTAAGGGAATAACAACAACTCTTTGTTTTGTGAGATAAAAACTGAATTTTAAAAGCATGCACAATGCTCAAAGACAGAGCCGATTGTTTGTATAGAAAAGTGGGTTACCTGACATGCGGCAGCAGCTAAGTGTTCTGCATGACACACAACAAATCAATTACCTGCATTATAAAGTAAGAAGCAGACGAGGAGGATAAGATATGACCTGCTCCAGGAAAGCCCGTAGGGAAATAGGGACACGAAGATGATTGGCATTACTGATGCAATTACAACTCAAGCTGCATCCTATTAATCCATGTATGATTCCATTGATTTCTACATTTCCGCCATCCAGCTTCTCGACCGAAGCCGTGCCCTCTTGGCCTTGAAGCAGAGTTCACGAAAAACAGAGCGATGAAGTGAGAGCGGGAAATCAAAACAAGACCTCTTCTCATGAAAACACACTTCCCATGAGGTTCCTACACATGGAGAAATAAAGTGGCTCCACTGGCAACCATTTTACACATACAGGAAAACATTGAAACTGTGTACTCTTCCCTCACTGATTCACTTCGTTTACCTCGACCTTTTTACGTGTGTGCATTGAGTTCATGATTAATTGTTGGAAAATATTTTATGAAGTGTATTTATAATGATAATATCTGAACTCTATCAATGTTCATTTGTCTTTTTTGTTATTGTTTCATAATATTCCAACTCTTTCTTTGTTTGTTATCTTGAATGTTATTGTACTAGTACATTACATTACATTACATTGCATTTAGCTGACGCTTTTATCCAAAGCGACTTACAATAAGTACATTCGACCAGGAAGACACAACCTTGAAGAAAACAGAATCATATAAGTACATCAGGTTTCATAGAGCCAAACATTTCAAGTGCTACTCAACTGGCTTTAGGTAAGCCAGTCCTTTATTAGTATAAAAGTGCTTCGTTAATAGTTCTAACGCTCGAAGTGGAGTCGAAAGAGATGAGTTTTCAGTTTGCGCCGGAAGATGTGCAAGCTATCTGCCGTCCTGATAGTACTGTTGTCTTGTTCTGTACAGGGGGGTGTAAAAATGGACAACATGCACACTCCTGTATTGGGTTTTGGATACTGTATGTATTTCAAAGTTGCTATGTTGTTTAGGAAAAAGTAAAAAAACCCACTTCCCAGCTTTTATTTTACCAAAGTAACCCCATTCAGGCTGCTTCATCCTCCTCTAACAGAGATGTTAGGCACTGCTGTCGAGGCACTGTGTTTAAAAAGGCCCTCCTCCCTTGTACAGTGTTTCCCTCTCTCCCACCCTGCCCCTCGCCGGCTTCTTCCTCTGCAGTTTTTGAAATGTCGCAGAGGGCCGATTTCCCGTTTTCCATTCAGAAGTGTGATGCTCGGGGTGGCCTGGAGGGGATATGAGAGGAGGTAGTGGGGTGGGGGATAGTGGTTTGCTTTAAGTGGATTGCCCCTCTTGTTGTGCCCAGCCTAAAGCATTATAACACCTCGACAAGTGACCTCCACTTGAGCGGTGCCCCTTTACACCGGCGCCGGGCAGGGCACGCTGATTGTTGTGCTCAGTACAAAGAACCAATGTGTGCCCTGAACCGCGCAGAGGTTGGATAACTGCGGGCTGAATGTGCAGTCAACACTCACGGAAATGTTCGTGTGTGTGTGTGTGTGTGTGTGTGTGTGTGTGTGTGTGTGTGTTTGATACAGCTATAATCCTGCCTTTGCTCTAACATAAAACGGACTGCTCTCTTTTGATCACACGTGCTTGTTGCATCCAGCAAAAGTAAAGTTGTCACACAGGCGCGGAAGTTAGGAGATATGGGTTTTTAGGCTCTTTTTTTTTTAATAGTGTATTTATTTCTATTTTAACTCGCAGATTGGACATTTATAACTGTCTGTTGCACTCTTTTAATTGTTTTATGTTTAATACAATATGTATTTTTCATTGTTGGAGGAGCCTCGGACTAGCTATGGTGCATATGGCAATACATTCTTGGATTTTTGAATTTAATTTCACACAGGTTGGATAACTGCAGGCCGAATGTGCAGTCAACACTCATGGAAACGTTTGCATGTGCGTGTGTGTGTGTGTGTGTGTGTGTGTGTGTGTGTGTGTGTGTGTGTGTGTGTGTGTTTGATACAGCTCTAATCCTGCCTTCATAAAACTGACATGCTCTCTTCTGCGCACATGTGCTTGTTGCATCCAGCTTTTCATGTTTTCAAGTGTGCGTAAGTTCCCCCGGCGAGGGATGTGAAATGCACCAAAGTGCAGCGCTGGTTCAGATGTTAATGAAACATGTGAAATCCCCCTGCTTAGCCAGCAAGTTGTGGAGCCGAGGACAACAAAGGCCCGCGGGAGAGCAACAGACTGCCTAAGCTCAGAGCATGACAAATGCCCCTGCCATCGTCACCGCTGTGGCCCCTGTTACTCTGCCTTTTACAGGGGGGTGGGGGGGGGGGGGGGAGATCTTCCTCATTCTAACCTGGGGAGGGGAGCAGGAGGAGGGTTAATGGAATGGATGACTCCGCCACATTAAAAGAGAACGGAGCAGAGTGATGAGGGCGAGGGAGGAGGAGTCATCAGCATTTCAAAAGAATGAGGCGCAGGGAATGTAGATGGAGCAGCTACTCCCCTCTCTCCCATCCCTCTGTTTTTGTCCACCCCACCCTGACCCCAGTGTGAGTGTAGATATATATTTATACGTATGAAAGAGATGAGTTAATTGGATGAGAGGCAGCCCTTTTATACCCACAAGTCCCAGAGGTGCGACCGGGTCAACTTCATCTGGAAACCCTGACAGTGAAAAGTGTCGGAGCGGAGACTCAAAGGTTTGCAAAGGAAGAGGCTCGTCCTTTGTCAGGAGCAGACAACAAACCCAAAGGGCTGCGGTGGAAATTGATATCAATGTCAGAGTTTTTGTCCCTCAGGCTCTGCCTTGTCCCACGCTTCGTATTAGGCGGTAATGCAGAAATACACTGAAATTCCAAATAGGGAACTGCTGAAATGCTCACCAACGTCACATGGCTTATCGTCTGCATCTCACGACACAGAGCGGCTCTTGTGCTGTTGCCTAACAGCGTCACAAGTTCTTACAGATTAACCACAATTCAAATCTGCAAGTAGAGCTGTCAAAAAGGTGCAGAAGTGATGCAATATGTGTTTTTAGGCTCTTTTTTGTGTATAGTTCACTTCGTTCTGCTCTAACTTGCAGATTGGACATTTATAACTATTTATTGCACTCTTTTATTTCTGATTTCATTGTTTTATATTATGTTGCATTGTTGGAGGAGCCTGGGACTTTCGATTTGAATTGGCAAAACTACACTCTAGTAGGGCTGCTCAATTAATCGTATTTTAATCGCAATTACAATATTGGCTTGCAAAGATTATGAAAACAACATAATCGAAATAAAACGATTATTTATTTATTTAAAAAAATATATATATTGTTTTTTGTATTGGTTTTTCAGTTGAATTATACTTCAAGTTCAGGGTAATCAACTGTTAAAAACATACTGTTCACATTTCTTCTGTTCAATAAATGGATGTTTTCAAAGTAAATGGATAATCGTTTTTAATAATCGTGAAATCAATTATTGACCCAAATAATGGAGATTATTATTTTTGCCATAATCGAGCAGCCCTACACTCTAGCTAATGTGCATATGACAATACATTTCAACATTAAAAACCCCATCCATTCAAAATAAAAGCAACATAATTTCCACCTCTTAGGTAGACCCATGTCGGAAACTTTAAATGAAAACACTTCCACCTTTGTGGCTTCTTCAGAACTCTGTCTGTGACCAAACTTCCATTTGCTGAAAAAAGGAGCACAGAGGGGCTTTGAACAAGATATAAATAAGGCTCTGCAGTCACTATGGCTACCCGAACCATCTGTGTGGTGAACCCGTAGAGAGGGGCAGTGTCTCAATAGTAAGTAAATAGGCTGATACAAAAAGTGAATGGCTCAGAAGGGCAGATCATTAGCTCGCCACGTCTTACCATTCTCTGTGTGATACCAGGGAGGGAGGGGGTCGGGTTGATACATGAAAAAAGAAGCCTGATAATATTTAACCAGCGGAGATCTATCATCAATCTGGTGCCGCCACATCATCAGTCCTCCCCCCCAGCTCTGGCCCATTGTCATTAAATCCCTAGCTCCCTTTCACTCCTTTATTCAATATTTTTGAGCTATTGTTCCACCTTACATGCCCCCCCTGAACTACATTACTTTTCCCACTTGGTGGTGAAAGGAGAGGAGCAACAGCCAGAAAAAGACATAATAGGCGCGTTCACACCGCAGTACTTTTCCCACTTTAGCTCATCAGAACTCTTTAGTTCTCATCTGGTTCTCATGAACTAAGTACAGATCGCGTTCACACCGGAATAGAGTGGCGAAGTCACGTCCATCTACTTCCGGTCCATGGGCCCTGACGCTTCAGTAGAAGCTGCTGGGACTCCCAGCAGCTTCTACTGAAGCCTTCCGAGTAAATCGCCAGAACACCGACACCTCCTCATCTCCACCGCTCCCATGTTTTATTTTGTGTTGCCATAAATTAGTCTCTCTGCGTTTCTGCGCTGGGCTAATGCTAATAATGCAATGCGAGGATAATAAAATGGCAGCTTCACAAAACTTTTTGGGAGTTTTACGGGGCGTGGTTTGCAATCCGCCCAGCCAATCAGACATAGGAACCTTTTTCTCCCACGAAAGTGCCTGCTCTCTAGCAGGGACTGAAAAGGGGGTAAAAAGGTTCTCATGAACTAATTTAGTTCCTGGGGCTTTTTGGTGTGAACGCAAATATATCGTAGTTCTGGTGAACTATTGTGGGAAAAGTACTCCGGTGTGAACGCGGCTAATATGTTATGGTGTCAGGAGCAACGAAAACGTCAGCGTGCCACGCAATAGCGTGGCGTGGGGAAAAATGTAGGGGAAGCCCATTTTTGCTTGATAATTTCTAACGGCGGTGATGACAGTTACAGTATTAAAACTGATGTTGATGTGATTTGATTGGATGGCAGTGTCCAATCAAATCGCCAGCCGCCTCTGAAGGGAAGCAAGAGGCGGCTGGCTTCCCTTGGCATGGCCCTGACCAATCACAGGTTGGCAGGGGCATCACGTGAGCCTCATCTGATTGGTCAATCCCTCATTTTTTTTCACCAAAGGAAGCCAGATTCGGCTGGCCTCCTCTCGCAACAGTGAGTGCAATCTACTGTTTCACCATAACATCTAGAGGGGCGCTGTTTGTTCACTCTTTGTAAAATACTCAATGAGAATGGGGGAGAGACGGGCCGGCAGCAACACACAGCAAAGGAGAATTATCGAAACAAAACAAAGTGTTTTTATTTATTTATTTAAATGATAACTACAATCCGAAAAAACAAGGGAAGCCTGGCTTCCACACACACACACACACACACACACACACACACACACACACACACACACACACACACACACACACACACACACACACACACACACACACACACACACACACACACACACACACACACACACACACACACACACACACACACACACACACACACACACACACACACACACACACACACACACACACACACACACACACACACACACACACACACACACACACACACACACACACACCTTCTGTTTGCACACACACGCTCGCTCGGTGACCCTGTGGGCTTTTCGTGGCTCTTTGAATGAAAAAGAGAAGTCATTTATCCGACTCATCTTCACTGCACCTCGCAGCACCTTTTAAAAACACTCTTTATTCCTCGCTAACGCTAAAGCTGCACCTTACTGACAGCATGATGGAGCGCCCCATTCTGCCTCCCTTTCTTCTTCTTCACCTCCTTCTCTCTCCTCTCTGGAGCTTCTCCTGTCTTTCCACCCTCGCTGCCAACAGTCCTCACAGAAAAGTGAAGGCCAAGCTTCAGTGACGATGTAAGAACGTGTAGGAATGTGTGCATGTGTGTGTGTGTGTATGTGTGTGTGTGTGTGTGTGTGTGTGTGTGTGTGTGTGTGTGTGTGTGTCTTGGGGGTGTTTTGACATGGATCTCCATGTATCAGTGTTAGCATGTTTAATCTGAGAAAAAAAAGGTGGCACAGCAAAATGTGTAAAAAGGTGCAGGCGGGGGAGTTGACAGATGAGGTTGCACACGTATGGAGGTGAGAACAGGAGTGCCAGGGGCTGATGGGAGGCCTGGCGTGTCACAGCTCATCAGGAGTAAACAAACTCCAGAGCTGTTATTCAGCCTCCATCCTTTAAGCATGTTCTCCTGTCCTCTCCGTGGCTCCGTCACCCTACTGTAGCATGGTCGCTGTTTACAAGCAGGTCTTTAAATTCTGTTGATAAAATATTAATCCCCGCTTTTATATCTCTCCCTGAGGTTTATAAAGTTTGACACCATCGCAGATCCTACCATGTGTACCCATGTAGCTCTGACATTTGTATTTTAGCATGTCATCCCCTCTTGTTCTGCAAATGCATCTCCAAACGTTGTTGTGTTTGTACTGAAGCACTGATGCATATTTCAGCTCGCTCAGTCAAGCGCCGGGCTGTCTAGACCGTGTTTGACCGGGGGTGTGCACGCTCTCAGGTCTGCATGTTTATCTGAAGTATAGTCTCCATGCCACCGGGTAGACATCAACATTAAAATCTCTAACCCAGTTGGCCAACAGCCCATCTCTTTCATCACTTCCTCCCTCCATGCAGCATCCAGATCCAAACAAAAGTCCCACCAAGACTGCTGGTACAACAAATAAGCATTTTACTCATAGCTTCATTCAAATGAGTTAAAATTATAAATATATGGACAATAAAACAATCAAATGTAGGATAAGTGTATCGAAGAGGAGATGACTTAGGTTATTGTACCCAAAGATACCTCGGTCAAGCTTATTCAAAGTCATAAAAAGGGACATGTAGGTCTTGTTACGGTTTTATTAATCTCATCCTTCCCTGGCAACAGTATTCTTTTTTTGTCCCAGGTGTAATTAAATGTAGCTACTACTAATGTAGCCGCCATATGGCTATCCGGCGGGCAGATCTGATACTCCAGGGATGCAGGATGTCTACATTACAGCAATTAAAGGTGCTTTAGCGGCAGATTGGGTAGAGGCAGACTAGTAATGGGGGATTAGGCCATTTAGACCTGTGTTGCTCTCATTCAACCAGCCAAAGGTACATCTGATATCAGTATTTTGTAAAATAGACGACTGTAGCAACTATGACACAAGTGTGGTAACGGTCCAGAAGTGAAATACAGTAAATAATGAGAAAAAAAGGTAGGCACTGACAGTAATGACTCATAGTTTCTACACTTCCCTTATTTTACTGTAACTTCCCTATGTTGCAAAATGGCTGAGATAAATATGTTGTATATTCGCACGCAAGGGTTTTGACTCTTAATATGCCCATACTCTTCCCCCTCTACACCCTGACAACGGTAATGCAAAGCAAACACCACTGAGACATGAAAGAGCTGGAGGAATAACATATCCTACACAGTATTTATACTGTACCATACTCCTCTTTCCACGTGAAATGTATATATTTAATCTTGAATTCGCCCAGGTAGCTCACCTGGTAGAGTGGCCCTGGTTCGAATTGGACCTGTGGCCCTGTGCTGCATGAATCCCCCTCTCCATCTCTCAGCCTATCTAATAAGGGCAAAAAGGGCAAACATGTATTTTTTTATTAAACAGATCAATTAGTCATAATTATGTTTTGCTTGGACTAGGAACAACGCACCAGGGGCGTTTTATTTTGTGCTTTCCATTCCAACGTAAAGATAGAACAAAAATATTATGCGGTGACATCATTTTGTGACATCACTTGTTGAGGTTCGGTATTACACAGTTGGTGTTCAGCCGCCATACTTAACTGAGATGAAAACAAAATTGATGTAGTAGACTTAAAATGTCTGACATAAAGAGTAGATACGTTGTCCGTCAATACTACAAGTGGTGGGCTGTCGTCAGTGTATTGATAAAGGTCAATTACTGTCCTACCTTATATATATATGGAAAAAAGACACATGAAGAGTGTGTGAGAGAACGGTGACACAAGTGGAGAAACTGTGTGTGAATAATTCATGAAGGACAGAAAGCGACAGTGTGTCATTGGACACTGACGTTCATCCATCCATCCATCCATGAACCCCCCTCATCCACTATCTCTCTTTTTCTCTGCTCTGGGGAGTTCAGATAAAGGATAATGGATCTACTGACATTCAGCTGTCCCCAAAAAAGTCCCATAAAATAAACCCGTTAGTACGGAGCAGTATGCAAATACACACACGTGGGAGCCAAATGGACACACACAACGAGCATATGTGGGCAGCATCTGAACACAAACAGGTGTGTACACAGACGCACAAGCTCACACTCAAATGCACAAGACAACATAAACATAGTGAATATATGAATTACACATGTATGAATACAAAACTCTCCCTCCCTTTCTCTCTCACGTATGCAGACTATGGATGAAACATATGACAAAAATGTGGTTTTGGTCGTAATACCGGTTTTGACTCAGAAATCGGATTATTTGTCGGATCAACAAAGAAAATAACTGGCATACAAGGCTCCAGACTAAAGTATTTTACCCCTTTCCCCTCAAATATTATTTAAACTGCCCCAAAGCTTGTATTATAAAGTAAATATCTATGTTTTACCGCTGTGAAAGCACTTCAAACAACTGTATTTATTCCAGTTACTCGCCAAAAAATAAAATTCTACAAGATTAGATTTGACCTGAACAATTGATAACCGTATAACATACATATGGCCCTTTTTTTGACTGCCTAGACTAGAGCATAAATGCATCCTAATGTGTCACAAAGTATCTTCGCTCAGGCTGCTAACAGCTAACGTTACAAATCAAATCAAGTTTTATTTATATAGCACATTTTTAAAACGATTTTTGGTCGAGCCAAAGTGCTGTACATACAATAAAAATACTTTATAATAAAGACACTTTACAACAAATACTAGCTCTTAGCATGTTTATAATGTAGCATTATCATGGATCGACAACTAGAAAGCATTAATGCCAATCACTGGATCGCATATTTTTACTGAATGTCGGCCTTTCAGCTGTAGAACATTATCTCAGACTATGATGGCTTTGTAATTAATCTGTGATTCATATACGTGCCAAACTCTGGGGGGATTTCACGCATCAACTGGGGCCAGTTACACCACTAACACATATCATTTTGCTGAGGGAGTAGCGAGACTCAGGGTTTAACGGTCAAACACAAGCAGTTAGCCAGAGTGCTTCGGGCTGAACTTGGAGTGATTATCATAATTTGTGTCGGAGTAGCGTCAGCTGAATAACAATGACCAATAATGCAATGACACCAATGATGTCCCTGTCCATATAACACTCACAGTTCAGGCCCTGCTTCCTCATTACTGACGGATGAGCTGTAGTGACTAAAACACATGGAGGGAGAAGCAGATACACACAGGTTGTACACAGACGTAAAGTCAGTACTCTGTATCTAGATAGACACAAGCTGATTACACAGGTCCAGTCGATAGATGTGAGAAAACAATCAATGATTTAAATTAGAAGACCGACTGGCCTGAGACATCACCCACAGAGCCACAGATACTCATTAGAGAAAAAACATGATTTACTTAAAGGGGCCCTGTTGTGCTTTTGGGGGTTTACCCTTTCCTGTAGTGTGTTATAAAGGTTTTTAGAGCATGTAAATAGTCTGCAAACGCAAAAATCCCAAAGTGGATTCCTTTGTTTACTTCTGTGACATCACTATGTAACACTCCCACATCTATTGGCTAACGCTCCAACACAATGTACTTGATAAACTAAGGGGCAGGACATCAAGTTGTTGATCAATCACAACAGAGCCGCCAGCTAACCAATCAGAGCAGACTGGGCTCTGGTTTCAGACAGAGGGTGAAAAGAACAGACAGTATGAGAACAATAAAGCATGTAAACATGTCAAAGGGAAAGCACAACATTGAAATAGGACCTGAAATTGAGCATCATATGTCCCTCTTAAAGTAAAATAAAGCACAGAAACTGAATATGGTTTTTCCAGATGACAGAAATAGAGTGGTAAAAAGGACACATTTTTCAAGTTCTCCTTGGTGGTGTGTTCAAGGACACTCTGACATACAACATTTGAATACTGGCGGTCATAAAGCTATATAAGGTACTTTGTTACAGTCCACCGCTCACACACACACACACACACACACACACACACACACACACCCACCACACACACCACACACACACAGCACACACATACACCCACACCACACACACACACACACACACACACACACACACACACACACACACACACACACACACACACACACACACACACACACACACACACACACACACACACACACACACACACACACACACACACAACACACACACACACACACACACACACACACACACACACACAACACACACACACACACACACACACACACACACACACACACACACACACACACACACACACACACACACACACACACACACACACAACAGCAAATCCCACCATCAGCAACATGCAGGTGCACGATCATTCCAGCAAGGACACAACAATGGACACCATCCTCTCTCCCAGTGTGCCAAAAACCAGTCGTCTGGCAAAACAGCTGAGTGGGACACATCATCCCGGGTATTTCTGTTGTCCCGAAGCAGAGCCCCACAATTTGGCTGACATACACGCATGCAACTACAATGGCAGAGCCTTATAAACCCATTGAAATGTTTCTTTTCTGTGGGTTTTATAGCAGATAAAATGCATATCTAGTCTGTTTTCCATTATAATTCTTTCACAGAGCTCACCAGATGCTACTGCGGTCTCCAAAGCTAAACTAGTATAGGGCATCATGTAATGGCCTTAATAATGCCATATTAAAATGCTTTACAATGTTTTAAGATGCAGGAGAAAAACACTTTACCGTAAACCAGAATGTATTTTCTTTCCTGTAAAAGAGCAATGTTGGCATGGTAACAAATGCAATCAGAAATGGTCCACTCCTGAAAAAAGAAAATACAATTTGGCAGAAACATCCATTTTCAAGGAAGTAAGCACTTGGTTCCAAGAATAGAAGAGAATGGAGATGTAGAGCATCATGGGATATAATAACAGAAAATGTCAGTGAATGGACAAGTACTGTACTTCATAACCAGTATTTCAAAAATAACCATCTTAATATAAATTGAGATTGACGTTGAAATCACATGAACTCCAAAACAGCGGTTCTCTATCGGAGATGCTTATTGAAAGTTTAAAGGGGAGGCTATTACGTTCATTTTAGATTATTCCTGGGATTTTAGCCTCTGCAGACCATTCACATGCACACAAACATATATAACACACTACAGGAAAGGGAACATAAGCAAAGGGCCATTTTAAACCATAGCTGGGGTTTCTAGGTTATGTCTAATTGTTTGGCTTGTTGAGGTGCTGGTTTAATTTCCCTGCTCCTCACTTTTGAATATCTTAAGTATTTCCTTTCTGCTTCTTCACTCCTCTTCTCTCTCTGGATCTGTTTTAGACATCTTTCTTGTGTCACACACATCATTTCCTCCTTCTCTCAGTGCATATCTTATACTACATCGATTCTTTCCTCCTCCAATTGATTGTCCTCGCTCATACCATCGTGCCTCAGTTCCTCCTCAGCTCCCAGAGGAAATGTACAACTCTATATAATCAACTTAACCGCTTCGCCTTCTGCCACTATGCCGAGCTGCCATGAGGTTTCCTGGTCACACGGCTGCACTCCCTGGGCTTATCGGGCGCTCTGCAGCAGCGAGAGGGAGCCAGCTGCCCCTCGTATGCCCGACTTTGTGGTTACACCGCTTGAGTAGCTAACAAAAGAATCTCTGATCCAGTGTGTGTATGTGTGAGTTAAAAATACTGACTTTCGGTGGCTGCTTATAGCTTAGCTCAATATACTTTTTTCTGTGTGGTATTTCCACAAAGTAACAAAGAGTATTTTACATGTTTTGTGGTACAACTGAAAATAACTTTCTTTGATGCTCAGTGGCAGTTTACTTTATTTTAATACTGCAAAATGTGGCTTCTATACACATAGGTCTGATTGGTTGATCATTTAATAGACTGAACATTAGTTGGCAAACATTTGAATAGTATAATGGATCTGGCCCTTCGTACATCCAGGACATGGTTAAACCGTACACCCCAGCGCGTGCACTACGCTCTGCATCAGCCAAACGACTCGCTGCACCCTCGCTGCGAGGGGGACCCAAGTTCCCATCAGCAAAAACACGTGGGTTTGCTATCCTGGCTCCAGGATGGTGGAATGAGCTCCCCATTGACATCAGGACGGCAGATAGCTTACACATCTTCCGGCGCAGACTGAAAACTCATCTCTTTCGACTCCACTTCGAGCGTTAGAACTATTAACAAAGCACTTTTATACTAATAAAGGACTGGCTTATCTATAGCCAGTTGAGTAGCACTTGAAATGTTTTGGCTCTATGAAACCTGATGTACTTATATGATTATGTTTTCTTCAAGGTTGTGTCTTCCTGGTCGAATGCACTTATTGTAAGTCGCTTTGGACAAAAGCGTCAGCTAAATGCAATGTAATGTAATGTAATGTAATGTAGTATATGAGTCATTTAAGTCAACTATTAAGCAAAAATGACAAATATTCTCTGTTTCCAGCTTTTCAACTGTGTGAAGTTTGACGTAATTTAAATGTAGTACGTCTGAGACTATTGGGGAGGAGATGGAGAAGGAAAAGAAGAAGTTGCAGAAGAAGAAGAAGAAGAAACGAAGAAGCAGTTAAGCAAAAGAGAATTACAAAAATGGTTGCCCATCAGGACATTGGAGGAATTGAAACACATTTTTTCTCACTGAAGAAATCTACGTATGCGCATTACAACTACCAAATCATTAAGCAGCTAATATCATAGGAACTTAGAGCTACTAAAATAAGAGCATGCTTCCTTCACTATAAATGAGGTTTTTTTGTGTGAGAGGACAGGAAACTGCGACAATATCCATTCTGCAACCTCCTATCTTGAAGAGAGGAAGCCCTGGTTATATTCAGGTGTCCTCTCACTGTGAATGTTGCCACGCTACAAAATAACGCCTGCATTGCAAAGCACAGAGGGATGCTGAGGGCAGGATGGGAGGAGGTGATAAAGGACAAGAGAGGAAGGCTTGGGCCATAGCTGTGGGGGATTGTGTCAGCGAGCCACATCTGAGTGTAATATTCACAAACTTTCTCCACTTCCCTTCCTACATTAGCGGACACTTTAAATTAGCTTTGTCTGCTAGCATTTGTTTCCACATATTTCTCCTTCCCTTTAAGCACCTCTCCTCTGCATACCTTACACTTTCCCCCCTCTGAAGTTAAATGTCTTTCCTCTCTGCTCTCTCTCTCTCCTGGGGGAAGCTCAGTGCCAGTGTGGAGTTTTTATTTGTGTAATTTACATCCTCCCCGACAGCCTTCTGTGCCCCCCTGCAACCCCTCGGCTTTTTACTGCAGCCAGACCGTCGTAAAGCAGCCGCTCTTTGTGATGAGGGAGAGACAGAGATGGGGAGGAGGGCACGTCTGAGCTGCAATCCAGAGAGAGCTGATTGTAAAAACAACACGCGGTCACTTGGTGGAGGTTAGCCTCACATCTCTGTGTGTGTGTGTGTGTGTGTGTGTGTGTGTGTGTGTGTGTGTGTGTGTGTGTGTGTGTGTGTGTGTGTGTGTGTGTGTGTGTGTGTGTGTGTGTGTCGTTGCACTCCAGGCCAGTGCAGGGTTGGTTTCTTGACCAAACAAGCTTTACTATATCCCGGGATCAGACATTAATCCAGCAGCCGTCATGTGCTCACTCTGTACTTAGCTAGCTCGCCGTGGAGGGTCAAAGGTCAAGTGATAATCCCATTAACAGGTGTTACAGACTTCCAACTCACCTGAGGACTTACAGGTCTGTTTGGGGTCAGGTAACCGCTGGTGTTTAGGAATAGCGGAGGAGCATTATAGATACCGGGAAGTAACACTTCTAGCTAATCTAGATACTAAAGAGCTATACAAGTCTATAGGCCAAGCTTAAAACAAGCTTGAATTTAGATAACTTGTATCTATGGAGGGGGGAGTGAAACATCAAAGGGAGTCAACAGCAGTAACACACTGTACGGGAATACTAACTAGAGAGAAGAACAAAAGAGGAAGGCATGAAAGAACAAGGCGAAATAGGTAATGAGGGGAAGAGATCGTGAGATGCTGCATCTCAATGAGAGAAAAACACAAAGATGAAAGAGCGATCCAAAGCATGAAAAAAAGAGGGAAAGGAAGTGCCACTGTGAATAAAAACTAAAGACGGGCATAAATGAATAAATCATTGAAACACAGCAATCTCCATCCTTTATTCTCACTTATTATAACGCAGTTTGTCTCTTCTGTAGTGTGTGATAGGATTTAGTGCATGTCAATGGTCTGCAAAGGCTAAAATCCCAAAGTTCTGGAGTTTCTCTACCACGCCCAAAATGCCTCCCTTGTTTACTTCTGTTATATAGTGACATCACTATGTAACACTCTAATAGCAAGTGCTCCAACACATTGTACGTGAAGCTAAAGGCCCGGACACACCAATCTGACAACAAATAACTGACACAGACGGACCCCGACTGTTGCGTCGCCTCACGTCTCTGCGTCTTGGCCATGTGTCGCTCTGGAACACACCGCAAAGACTTCAGCCGACGGCCAAGAAGCACGTACGAACTGCGCATGCGTGAGTGGCAATAACTCTCCTTACCAGCAGGCGGCGGTAGTGTGTATTCGTCATTCAAAAAGAGGCAACAACCGGAAGACAGACTGGTGATAACCGAGAGAAGAAGAACAGACTGCGTGATATAAACAAACAACAAATAGCGTGTGCGTTCCATTTTCACTCTACAGCGAGAAGCTCACGGGGCTTTCCCGAAATCCGAGTATGGCGTGTCGACGCTCATCGTCGGCCTGACGCCCACCAACGCCGATAATCGGGTTGGTGTGTCCGTACCTTTAGGGGCGGGACATCTCTAAGCGGTTGACCAATCAGAGTAGACTAGGCTCTGGTTTCAGACAGAGGGTGAAAAGAGGTGCTGCATCACAGGCAGTATGAGAAGAAAATAGAGCTTTTTGAACATTAAAGCATGGAGACATGTCAGAGTAGAGACACTAAATACTAATGTAAAACCTGAAAATGAGCATAAAAGGGAGCTCCAAATGTGTTCGAGTGCCTGACCTGAGACTGGTGAGCAGGGCGTCATGGCAACTAACGCTGGCATTGACCCGCACACACACCAGAACAACAGCAAAACTATGACAACAGAGTTTGAGTTGGAGCTACGGGGAACAATGACCTCCAGTGGCTGCAACCATGTTTCAGAGAAGAGTGTATATGTGTGTGTGTGTGTGTGTGTGTGTGTGTGTGTGTGTGTGTGTGTGTGTGTGTGTGTGTGTGTGTGTGTGTGTGTGTGTGTGAGAGAGAGGAGGAACTCATTAGGAGTGTTTGGCCAGTCAGCCTCTCACAGCAGCTAAGAATGGTAAACAAGCCCACTTGAGCACCCACTCAACAATATCACACACACACACACACACACACACACTACAACCTGCCTTTGCCCGCGTGCAATGTCATTTCAAAAGACAACAAGCCTTATTAAAACAGTACACACACTCTCCAGTCTCTTTTGAAGTGATTCCTCTCTTTTTATTTCAGCTTCCTCTTCAAAGATATCTCTCAAAGTGAAGTATTGGAGAAAGAAACACAGTGATGGAGAGAGGGGTGTGAAAAGAGGAGGGAGGGGGTGACACTAGCGGATGTACAGCTGTTGGAGCGAGGGGAATCAAAGCAGACAGGCCAATGGCACGGCGAAGACATAATTAGCGAACATGTGTCATGTGTCACCCGTGAATGCCATCTGCTTTCATTTAAAACTTTACGAAACGGAGTGAGAACACAGGAAGGTAGCGAGGGAGGAAGAGGAGGGGAGAGGGGTGACAGGCAGGGAGTTCTGGTATAGGAAGCTGAAAGGAGACTGAGATAAAGCCAGAAGAAAAATCAGTCATCATTGATTTACCCTTAAGATGTATACAGGTATCAGGAACATTTAGATATGTGTAGATGCTCATACATGGTTTTCTTAACCCTGCATTTTTACTTCCACTGTTGTGTCATTTTCAATACTTTCTTGCACTATTTTAATGTGTTTTTTTTCTGTTTGTCTTAGGTGCTGCACTGTTGTAAGAGCCTGGGATGAAAATAAGTCATATGACAATAAAGCCTTTGAAACTTTGAAAATGTTGGTCGTTAAAATAAATGTGATAAGATGGTGGTAGAAAAATGCTGAATGTTCTGTATGTTTGAGGTAATTAAAAAAGTTTTGGACTATAAATTATCCCACTAAGTTTCATTATTCTCTTAGGATAATTTTACCTTATACATTTAATGCAAAAATGTATATTGGCCAGATTTTTTAAAACTCCATTAATACTTAATTCAGAATATGTAGAGCTGTAATTTGCACAGTAACTAGTTAATCCCACACCACCATCTCCTGCTACCATAGGATAAACGCATGGGTCCACATATGGTGTTACAGCCATCAAATCTTAATCAGTGTTAACATGAAGAATATGTCCCTGCTCTGCTCTGGCTCCAACCACACCAGCAGTACCCTCTCAGAAGAGCCATGCCTCTTCTCAATGAAGGAGACCTGATGTGTTATTTTAATCAACTCTGCCCGGCCGCATTCATTATTCAGCGGGTTGGTGAATTGGGAAGCCCCGCGGGTAGGAAGAGGGAGGGACAGGGGAGCCTCTGATTCACAGCTTTAGGGGGAACAAGAGAAAGGATAAAAGAAGAAGAAAGGAGGAAGAAAGAGGAGATGAGGAAGGAGATTAGAGATACTGCCCTAGTTACCTCCACTAAAGAAGTGAGGTTTTTGGTATACGTTTGTCTGTTTTAACTTTACATTACGTTTCATTTGGCTGGTGCTTTTACCCAAAGTGCAATAAACCATGAAGATACAAACTCAGAATAATAAAAAACCTACAAGTACATTTGCTTCAAATAATTCAAACCATTGTAAGTGCTGGTGCGTTTCAAGTACCACAACGTTGTTCAGGGTGTATTAGGTTTAATGACCAAGGTGCAGTCAAAACAGGTGGGTTTTTAGGCTACGATAGAAGATTGGTAGACTTTCTGTTGTCCTGATATAATATAATATGATCTAAGGGGAGCTTGTTTAGCCATTTTGGAGCCAAGAAGAGTGAGAAGTGGCACAGATCAGAGTGCACGCCCTGGAGTAAATGGTTTAATCATGTCATGGATGTAGTAAGGACCAGATCCATTCACAGCACTGTAGGTGAGTATTGATGTTTGTCAGCAGGTTTAGGGATTTTTTATTAGACCTGGTCAAAGAGCATGGGGCAAGAATAATCCATTCACATTTGAAGTGGCTGCAATATCACAAGGCACACACACACACTTTTTTCTTTCTCTCATGGCGTAGGTCAGTGCTCCTCGGAGTGCTCGTCTAGTGCTTGTTAGCTTTTTAGTGTGTGTTTGACTATGGGCAGAAGGCTATTTGGATACCCATGAGGTTTGGAAACGTGAGTATGTGTGTGCACGGCCAGTGTGAAGCCTCAGGCTGCTTATTGAGGCAGCAGGAGGACTGTGAGTGTGTGTGTGTGTGTGTGTGTGTGTGTGTGTGTGTGTGTGTGTGTGTGTGTGTGTGTGTGTGTGTGTGTGTGTGTGTGTGTGTGTGTGTGTGTGTGTATCAAAGCTTAAATCCAATCATGATGCTGCTTGATCTTATTCCTGATGCTCAGGCAGGGTGTCCCGCCTCCAATGGAGAAGGGAACCATGGGGTAGCTGAAAAGCGATTGGTGGAGATGCAACACACACACACACACACACACACACACACACACACACACACACACACACACACACACACACACACACACACACACACACACACACACACACACACACACACACACACACACACACACACACACACACACACACACACACACACACACACACACACACACACACACACACACCACAGAGTGCTCCTGTGACACCATCCTCAGGCGCAGTGTGTTCTAAAGTGAGTGAGACAGCATGTGTGTACACCCGAGAGTGTGTATTCTTGTGGCCAAAACACAAGCGACCTGTGAGTGTGTGTGTGTGTGTGCCTAAGCAGCTTTGAGAGTGAATCTCACAGCAGAGGCAGAAGGGGAACAGAGCGCCCCCGCTGACACTCTCAGTGGGCTGACACAGAAAGCTTGTTTGGGGGCATTAAATCTTAATACAAATTAACACTGGGGAGGAGAGGGAGAAAATGGAAGGATGAAAGTGAGAGTCAGAATGAGAGGTGGAGGGAACATGATATTAAGGGGAAGAAGAAGAGAAGGTGAGGGAAGCTGTAAGAGCTCACAGAGGGGAACTCCTGAGGGGCAGGAAGGAAGGAAAAGAAAACTCTTTCCCCTCCAATCCACAGGAGGATAGCCTAAGATGCCAGAAAAGCATAGCGTGGCACTAAATCAAACCAGTTAAATCATCATGTGTTAATGACTCTGTTACCCGCTTGTCCCCGCCCCCCTCACTCCCTCCCACCTCCTTTCCCCTTCGCTAAAAGCCTGTACAGAGGTTCTGTCATCCCTAATACATCCTCTCAGCAGACAGAGATGGAGGATGGTGAGCGCGCTGTGAACTCTCCCCTGAGACTACTACCATTAATAGTTTCTGCCAATATGATCATAGTTTGTTAAGAATGTCAGTGTTGTAACTCTGTGTCATTATCTGTAGCCGTTACGGACTGACATGTGGTATTCTTACATCTCTCGGATGCTAGCATGTAGCAGAGGTCCATCTATGCTAACGTCACAGCTATTATGCTCTGAATTTTATTTACGCCCTATACTGAGCAGTGCTGCTGGCACCCCCTCCCCCTTCTTTTAACACTCCTTTTTCTCCCCTCTGCTGTATGATTTGTTTGCTACCCACTTCCGAAAGCTCCGTTTCAGAGACTTCTTTAAAGGGAGGCTGAAACAAATTCTTATGCTAGTTAGCGTAGCAATTAGCAGGATGCATATTGGTGCTGCTGTCTAACCACCATGAGCAGCTGAAACAAATGACATCTTGATGATGAATAGACCTGCAACAATTCAAAAAAAAATAACAATTTATTCATTTTAAAGTAATTTGTCATGCAAAAAAGTTGCTTTAATATCATATTAAAAGGAAATATCTTTGGGTTTTGGACGGACAAAACCTTGACATTAGACATGTTAGACATTACCTTGAAATTTGAGAAACAGGAATGGACATTTTCCACAATTTTCTGACATTCCGTGTATTATTGTAGAGAATATGCAGCAGATAATGAAAATATTTGTTATCTGCATTCCTACTGCTTTAGCTCGGTCTATGATTAGGCCTACGCAGATAGGTAGCCTACAGTAGACAAGCTAACAGTCATGCTTACTACATTAGGGAACCAACACAGGTGTGTGTGTGTGTGTGTGTGTGTGTGTGTGTGTGTGTGTGTGTGTGTGTGTGTGTGTGTGTGTGTGTGTGTGTGTGTGTGTGTGTGTGTGTGTGTGTGTGTGTGTGTGTGTGTGTGTGTGTGTGTACTGTCCACACACTCATGAATTGTGAACTTGTTATGGTCAATCGTAGGCGAGAGATACACTGCAGATTTTCTGCATGAGTGTCTGCGGGACAAAAATGTTGTCATGTGCACATGAGCAGCATGTGGACTGTCCACACTGACTTAAGATAGGAGCAGATGACAACATTTTTATATTACATGGAAAATTGCTGAAATGGGAACAGTAAAACCAGAATTCGTACTCAAGATTTCCCAAATAACGGATTTCAAGAGAAAGAGCGATGCAGATTGCGTTTTTATACGCTAAATTTGCTAGTTTTCTGGCTCGTGGGTGATAAATGAAAACTATAGCCCCTTAAATACACCTTAAAATAAGGTAATTCTGACTATGTATAAAGGGAGCAGAAAACCACTAATTGGATGAGTACTTCGAGCAACATGTCAAACTAACTTTCCAGGCAAACTCTGTGTTGCTACAGAAACCCCAGAAAGTTAAGAACATGTGAAATACAATAGAAAATAAGTCAACAACTTCACATGTTATGTTCTCAGCAGAATAGTTCAAGGTTCTTGGGAACTGTACTAGAGAATAAAGAGAACAACGCCTTTCTAAGAGTAACAATAAAAGCTTAAGCTTGTGTGGGAGAGTTGAATGTGTCCTTCAGTCCTTCAACAAAAGATGACGAACATTGTACAGACCTCATAATGAAAACCTGAATACATCTGAAAAAAAGAGGCTGGTTCTGACCATTGCCCTGGATAAAGAATATTTTATACACATAATGGCACAGTGTGAGATATTTCAAATGATGATTTAGTTGAACTGATGAACATTTGACATTACTTTTACCTAGTGCTGAGATTTCCAAAACCAAAATGAAGAAATAAACTGTGAGTAAAGAAAAACATTCCCAATCATCCCAAGAAAAACGAATTCCATGCAGAAAGAGCATAATTCAACTCTGTTAGCACCATGTCAACATTTGTTGTTGATCAATCAAAGCAACAGAAATGATGTTTATTCCACCGGCTTTGCCTTTTTCCCAAACAAGAGAAAAAATGTGCAATTAGTTTTCAGTTGACATAACAAATTCAACAAACATCTCTAGTTTGTCCTGTAAATGTGTTCGAGATGTTCTCAGTGTAATAATTTAATGATCCTTTTCCAGGAGTGCTTCCAGTCAGTTTAAACGGTTCTCTATGCAAATGGAGGATAGGGTCGCTCTGTTCCTTTATTTTTTCTTTACCCCCCCCCTTCTGATGATAAACACTGTCTGTTGGCTATAAATCCAGGGGGAGTCCTGACAGGCGTCCCAATAAAGCGCTCTATTTTCTCCCTGTTTGGTGGGTTTGTCAGGGGCCCAGAGGAAGTGAGATAACATTAGGAGGCGGAGGAAGAGGAGGAGGAGACGCAATTTCATCAGTGCAGCTCACGCACACAAACACAGCAACACACACTCATAAACAAACAGTGGGAAAATCCACATGGAGGGATGAAATACACACTGAGATGAAATGAGTGATTCATGTGCCGAGCGGCCAGAAACCACGAGACACTTGGTGAAAATGGTGGTCTGTAAGCTGTGAAAAACACTTCTTCTTTTTTTTTTTTTACAGACTCTCTTCACTTCACTCAGACACACACGGATAAACAAAGCCAAGAACACATTCGCAGAAGCACAAACCCAGACTAATACGCAAAGAAAACACCAACTCCCTCCCGTTCTGTCTGCGGCTTCCTTATTCACTTCAATGAGACATAACAACAACACAGCGCTCCGGCAAAACACATGGTGTACGTGCAATTGTGCATATGATATACTTTATTAATCCCTCGTGGGGAAATTGTTTCTCTGCATTTGACCCATCCTAGTGTTAAGAGCAGTGTGCTGCCATTTTGAAAGGCGCCCGGGGAGCAGTGTAGGGAACGGTGCCTTGCTCAGGGACACCTCGGTAGCACTTGGTCTTGCCGGGACTTGAACTGGTGACCTTCCAGTTACCAAGCCAAGTCCCTATCGCCTTCGCCACCACCGCATATCATATATAATAAGTCATAAGAAGGATATTATATTTCTAGATCTGTGTGGAATATCTCTTCATTTCATAAACCTTCTTTAACTTGTTCAAATGTCTCCTTCTTGACTGAGGATTAAAAGCCAAGTAGTTATTATTCTTCCAATTCAGTCCTTGGTTCTCACGTTGATTGTTAGAAGGCTGCGATGTTTGGATGTGAAATTATCTGCTTTCAATTATTCTCACAGGAGGAATTACAAGGCCAATCCGTATTGTAAGGCTCTTCAGTTAGAGCGAAGTGAATATATACGTAGACGAATATTCACACTGAAGTGAGGACGTGTCTTTGTCGTTTGAAAAAAACATGTTTGAAATTGACTAATGAAAGTACTTTAAGAAAGTTCTTTCATACGGTTTAACGCCTATACATTTGCAGTACAAATGGCCCATCTGTCAAATGTACGTAACCAAAGCAAGGAACATGTTTTGTTCTGTCTGAACACATTTACACTGACATATGTCATATTATATCACTGGTGATGCTACACAGCTTTATGAGATGTTAAGAGCATTGAGGTAACTGTTTTATGATGTGATTTTTGGCATGCACCCTCCAGTTTTTGTGATTCTTCACAAAAACCTGTGTCAAGATGTCTATATCTGCTATGTTCCATGGGAAACACATCTCTGTCTTCCAACTATTCCAAACCTGAACTAATAATACTGTGTCAATGTTTAATTCAAAGGCATATGAAAAGGACACAGCCAAACATGACCAGGATCCACCTTTATGCTCTTATCAGCTTAATTCAATACGCGAGGATTAGATTGAACATCCTGAGTCTGTCCGTTTGCATGCGTGCTCCCATCAATCTTTAAAGACTTTCAAGTGCTTCCTCCTAATCTTCCTCCTCACCCTTGTCTTCTCCTTAAAACGACCCTCGCGTTCTCTTAATTCAGTCCCTCAAACTCCTCACCTGTCTCTGTCTCACAGCACACACTCCATCAAGTCCATCACTCTCTGAATTTCACTGCCTGCTCATTTCTCTGAAACACACTCAGCATACCCTCGTTCTCCACCTCTTTTATTATGTATCCACTGGCTGAAGGTCTGTTTGCTAGCACTGCAGGCTAAAACTTGCACTACACTAAAACATAAGTGTCTCAAACACAGAGTATTGTGTGTGCATTTATACTAGAGCATAATGGACATAAAGAAGGACGCAAAGACAAAATGAGACTCAAAAGGAGAGGCTGGAAGACAAGAGCGAGGGAGAAAGCTTCGGCTCTTCCGGCTGAGCCCTTCTGCTCTTAAGAGGTTTCCCACCTGGTAGCAATTTAGGCTCTCCCTGGTAAAGCAGGCCCTGGGAAGGAAAAATAATGTCTGTTGGGTCAGTGGTTTCATTTTTCAATCAAATCAATCACGACCTTACAGAAAATAATTGTTGTCTTTTAATGGCCTCCCTAGCGTTTGAAGTTCCTCAAGGGACAGCTGGCTTTGAAGTCGAGCGAGGAGCTAACATCCCTCAGTGTGTGTGTGTGTGTGTGTGTGTGTGTGTGTGTGTGTGTGTGTGTGTGTGTGTGTGTATGTGTGTCATTATTTTGCCTTCCCAAAGTCCTGAAACACAACACCTACAGGTACTAGGGTTTTTAAAACACTCCTGCAAACTCTTCTCAAAGATGGCACTACTAAACTAAATGCTATGGGACTCCTAATAAACCTGCGTAGGAGCTCATATGAGATCGTGTGATTTATGGTAAAGATTAGAGGAATAACTCAACATTTTGGGATGCTTATCTGCTGTCTCTCCAATATTTATATGAAGAAATTGATACCACTCTCATGTTTGTCTGGTAAGCAAAGCTAAAGTCACCGCCCAATTAGAGATATGGGATAATTATACTAATAACTTAGGATTTAATAAAGTAATTAAGAACCTAGAAAAGGGATTTTGTTACTCACGGGCAGAGCTAGCCTAGCTGTTTTCCTCGGTTTCAAATCCTTATGCTAAGCAAAGCTATTCAGCTGCTAGTGTTAGCTTCTTATTGACCATACAGACATGAAAATGGCTTCCATCAATCCTCCGAAAGAAAGCAAACAAGCACCTCCCCAACTTGTCAAACTATTGCGATAACTTAAACTGGGCACACATGGTAAAACATGTGACATTAGTCTTTGCATGTGATCAAACTGTGGCCAACAGGAGCCCATTTTAATACTGTTCCATGTCTCTTTTTGCAAAAACAAAATCAGAGCAACATTAGCTATGATTGTCCAGAGAGATGAACAGGCTGATACGAACATAATGTTCTTTGGTTAAAAACATCTCAGCGCGGAGGAGAGTAGCCTGTTGAGAGGCTGGTTGTGCAACAGAAAATTGGTCTTGCTATCTGAAGTGCCCGCTGAATGTATTTGCCATTATTCAATTTCCGCTATATAACTTATCCTTCGTGTCCTGTTTGTACAAACCCGTCATCCGAAAACGTCTGAATAACGAAAGATATGGAATGAAATAAGAGGGGGGTTTAATTAGGTCTAGAAAAAGTGCACCACACGTGGATGAAACATGCTCCAAAAGACTATGAGAACAACATTTAATGGTAGCAGCGACTAAGAGCTCTTGACCTTTTTAGGGAGCACAACAACATGGAAAGAAGAGAACAGGGTGTATGAAGAATTGAAAGACCTTAATGAATAACGAAGGATGTTCTTTCCTGTTATGAGGCCCATTCACATGGAGGCTATTCAGCTACAGCAACATGGCCTAAGTCTACCAACCTTCATGGGATGAATCAGCCACATACCCATCAAGAAATGGACGTGCAAAAACACTCATACAAGCGCCACAAGGGAAAACGACGTCAGCTTCTGGGCACACAGTACAAGCAGCCCCACCGTGTCGACAGACAGACGACTACCTTCACGATAAATACTTAAAATATTCCCCTCAAACCTTTTCCCCTGGAGCTCTTTCCCTACTTTCCGTGTATACCTTCAGTCCAAGCGAGCTGGTTTTGACATAAATGCTATTTTTCAAAGGTCTGAGAGACGTCGGCTTTGACAGCACATCTGCCAGAGCGCCTTCATTTTCTTTTAAGAGAGGGCGTATAGTTGTCTTCCCAGCAGAAAACCAGCCTATGCTCTCCAGAAACACACTTTACACTTGCTGTTCTCGCACTCTATATTCCCACAGAATCAGATATATACTGCACAAAGGCCAAGCCCACAGGAACAAATAGAAACAGACAATTAAAAAAGGTGTGGACCTTTCATGGACTGAATCAAATGCTAAAACACACTCACTTGTCTTGCACACACCCATGAGAAGCTTATTTAAAGCAACATAACTCCCATAGTCAAACCGCCTCACTAGCACTGTGTACACAGCTCGATTGGATTGGATAGGCAGATGTTTGCTCAATGCTTTTTCAGTGTCTAATGTCTTGGATGGCGGGGGCTATAACAGATCATAGATAGAGATCATAGATAGCAGGGTCAATAATATAATGGAACCAAAAGGATGATGGGCTTTGCAGAGGCGAGAGAAGGACAGAAGAAGAATGAGATGCGGGAAATAAAAGACGAACGACAGGGGCTGCGGAGGAAAAACAAACTGTACTAAAAGGTCACAGCGTTCAAAGGGACAGAAAGACGACCTGGGGGAGGGGGGAGGGGGGGGGGGGATAAAAAGCAAGACGACTGAGGGCGAAAGCGTGAGGTAGTGAGAGCGAGAGTTTGGCCGAGTGCTTACAGGAAATAGTTCTGTTTGATGAGTAAATATTGAATCAGCGAAATCCCATCTCTAACACAACTTGACCCTCCCCCCGTCCGTGTCTCTCTCTCCCTGTGTTAACAGTAAACAGAGACATTTGACCTACATTCTGCGGCATAAACACATTTATGAAACAAATCGACACCATGGAAACAGCATCCGCACAATAAAAGAGCAAAACAGGAACCCATTGAGGGGATCTGCTGAATGGGGAAAGCTGACAGATCGGCTGATACCCCCCCTCCTGCGTCTTGCTGCAGGTATTTAAGTGGTCATTTGCAGAAAGTGTGACACCCCTCCTGATTCTTTGGTGAAGGGTCTGCCTGGGCCTGCTGTGATTTAAGATGCCTGCAGGGGCTCTTCTCTCATTCACTCTCTCCCCCTCTCTTGATCTTTCCCTACCTCTTCCTAACCTCCTTTTCAGGCCTGTCTCTTTCTTTCAAAGAATGAGCGATTAGAGGGGGTCCCCGGGTCAGAGAGGGAGGTCTTGGGTTTGACCTTAGGTATGTAGCGTCGCTCTATATCTTGCTTTGAGATTGCTGCCTCCTACATTTAAGACGTCCTGTTTGACTCATGGAGTTTCACCATAGAGTGTGTGGGTGTGCAAGTATGACTCACAGTATTTGTGCTTACTAAAAGGTTAATTCCAGTTTATTTAGCTATCGTTTAAGTCGTTAGGGGGTTACATAACTAAAAAGAACCCTTCGAGCCACTACCTAAGAGTTGTGTTTAGTTTGGGCTCACAAACCATTACCTTCTGTGCCTTGCTGAGGGATATTTACGTTTGCCTTCAGTGTACACAAAACAAGCGGCCAATCTGAAGAGTTGTGTGATTGTATATTGCTGTCAACATTCGTGTTGTGTATGCTTCAGAAACCAAGATCCGTAAAACCACGTTCTATTTGTGAGGTCTGCCACAAATGATCTCATAAAGATTTAGGCAAGCATGTTTGTTCTGTTGAGTTAGGAGACAAAGGAAATGTTTCACTACAGTCCCTGCAAGTATTCTCTTTGTGTTTCTGCATTGGTGTGTGAATGTGTGTGTGTTCCATCCTAAGATGTTATCTTGGCAGGAGATAATCAGTCAATGTCAATGTCTGTGGAATTCCTCAGTAACTCCACCGGATCCGACGAGTTGACGACCATCAAAGGTTTGTGTGAACACTTAAAATCCCATACAGTGTGATACAACAAAACGCTGGCTTAGAGGCAGAGATGAATTAAAAAGGGGCCATATTATGCTCATGTTCAGGTTCATATTTGTATTTTGTGCCTTTGATTTTAGCCTTTGCAGATCATTTTTGCACACAAACCTATATTACTCACTACAGGAAAGGGAAAAGTACAAAGAACTGTATTGGGCACCTTTCAAACAAACCAAGACCTCTTCACTTTTTGTTAAATAGTTCAGATTATGACAGTAGGCAATACAAAATTGGCCGCTCTGCCTGCCACATTCCTGGCACGCGGTTTAAGTGGCTGCTGTGAGAGTGTGTTAACATCTGTTTGTTGCAAGACTAAATTAGAGGACTAATCAAGGGATAATGCACACCAGTTGTTTAGGATGCCATTCTAAATGGAGGGCAAAGCTGTGTCACTAATCACATCCTTTCTCTGTGAGTCTCCTTTACAGGCTGTACACTGAGACTGTAGGCAGAACGAGTGAAGGAGAAAGATGGAGGAACTGGTGTGCTGTGAAACGGCTGAACAGCTTGATGGGAAAGAAAAGACTGAAAAGAGAAATCAGAGAGATGAGGAGGCAGAAAAATAAGATACATCTGTATTCATTTCATAGAGGAGAATGAGAGAAGAAAAGCCACCTTTATGTAATTAAAGCACAATAGTGTGTCGGCTTTTAAGGTTCAGCAATAGATCTGTTAATTAAACAAGTCAAGAAAAAGAAAGTGATTGACTCACATATAAATAAAAGGTTGAAAGGAATAAATTAGCTGCATGTCAAACTCATTTAGCTACTTTCAGTAAGTGTATCAACACATACAGACGGCATAGTATAATGTGAAGCCCTCAATGTAAACCTAATATATTATTACGAGAACATTTCAATTAAAAATGAAACACTCTGATTCTACTGGACCAGAATTACCTGCAGACCTCATATGGTTTACGAATGTAAGCCGGCATCTGTTTCGTGCGACGCGTTTCAAACAGGAAACGCTATTCAGATGGAGTTTATTTATTTAAGGGAGGTTCGTTGATTTTAATATTGCATGTGCTGATTAGTGATTTAATCCCGTCTGAGTGCATATGTCAATGTTTCGCTTTACTCCACACCAGTATTAATTACAGTTCCAATATCTACAGTTTTCTGGCATGCTTTTCTATCACTTGTGTCCAATCCAGACAGGAAGCCTTGTCATTTACAGTGTTTAGTTTTTGTGCACGAGGAAACACTTTTCCTGTTAGTGAATATATCAGCAACACTGTTTAAGTTCCAGATGGGGCTTACATTTGATTTTCACTCAAATGTTATAATTAAAGAAGCATTTTCCCATTTTCAACCATAGGGCAGTGTGTGCAGACCAGCAGAGCCCAAACCGCGACCGTGATACACCCAGGAGCAACTGTGTTAATCTACTGGCAAAACTCCAACGTTTTTACATTTTGATGGCAAATAAGCATCTCATCTGCACACACTTTGGTCGAACAAGGCCTGCCAAACAGTATCCCTTTAATATTCTTCCATGCACTGAAAAATGCTATAAAACCTTGGTTATGGAACTGCAGTCTCAATAACTCACTTTTCCCAGCTAGGACAAAGAAACAAAGACATTGAGGTGCTGATCATCAAGTCACACAAATATCAAGAGATGGCTCTATGATGAAGGTCATTTCTCATAAACATTTCTATTGAGGACATTTGACTTGGTTTGAGGTGGTTTCCTGTATTCCAGTATAATGGGGGTGTCAGATCTCTCACGGTGTTCAAGTGCTCAGTATTCAGCATGATACAACACTTGACAAAAAAACAAAACAAGACGTCTGGGCTTAGTAAAAAAGATTAAGTTTACCAAGACTCCTTCAAATCTGTAGAATGCTAATGACCATCATTGTATCGGTTAGCCCTGAGCTAACGCTGTCACCACTGCATTATCTTTCCACTCTAAGGAGACTTTATGCTAGCAGACAGGCTTGAGGTTAAGTGTGGCCAGGGGCCCCTCAGAGAAGTGCCAAGAGAGAGCTGGTGGCCCCATAAGCTCAGGCCGCACAGAGCTCTCTTAGCCCCTTTGCGCAACACAGCTAGCCATTGTGCTAGGCTGAAAAAGCGCATTAGCCGCAGAGAAAAGGGCTTCCCCTCTGAAGCCCCCTTGGACAACAAGCAAAGCTCTGCTTGATAATTCAATCACTCTCCGAGCAGTGTAGGGCAGACACCTCTCGACACCTTTCCTCAGATCCCTCCTCTCCGCCTTTCCCTCGTCTCCTCTATTAGGTAACTGCCCTATATTTTACAGATACCGTCATTCCTACCGCTTATCAAAGGACAATAGAGGAATGATGCCTGTGAGAGAGTCATTGACATTTGAATGTATGCAGCAGTGTGAATTATGGCTGTGTGCAATCGGTACTGAGAAAGGGCATAAGAAGGTAGAGACGTGTGTGTGTGCGCGTGTGTGTGTGTGTGTGTGTGTATGTGTGTGTGTGTTGTGTGTGTTGTGTGTGTGTGTGTGTGTGTAGTGTGGTGAGGGGACGAGAGATAAAAGGAAGGAGAAGGGGGTCAGAGCAAGAGTGGGTTGAAGGAAAGGATAGGAAAGCCGTGGAGAAGGAGGGAAAAGATGGGGGAGTTCTTATCGCTTTACCCTCGTTTTGACTTCCTTGCAGGGCCTTTGAAGAAAGCAGAAATAAAGATACTCGCGCTGGCACATCAGAGAGAGATTTAGATTATGCCAGTGTTTACCCAGATGAGAACTGCATGGCTGCTGGCGACAGCCTGCTGGTTTTGAAGTTGTTATGGCGCAACTGCAGCTTAAAGCGCTCACTGCTCCGAATATAACACCCATGCTGCAGAGGAGGGCATACGTATGTCAGTATGTGTATGTGTGTGTGTGTTGTGTGTGTGTGTGTGTGTGTGTGTGTGTGTGTGTGTGTGTGTGTGTGTGTGTGTGTGTACGTACGTACGCATGTTCCAGTTGGTAATGACTGTTTGCAGGAGATAGGCATGTGACCTGGTATTTCTAATGGAGTGTGATGCATTCTGCATTTCTGCGTGCACAAACGCGCGTGTGTGTGTGTGTGTGTGTGTGTAACACTCAGAAAATGGAGCCATCCATCGGATTATGGGTGGACAGCTCTTTCAAAAGAAGGGCCTGTATTTGCATAAGCGGCCATAGAAATCCTATAGAAAGATAGAAAGAAAGACCGAGTGAGAGAGAGAGCAAGAGAGAGATAAAGATAGAGAGGGAGAGAGGTAAACAGAGAGGAGAGGGGCGCTGGGCGAGTGGACACACTAGCCAAGCCACTCAGGGATAATCCTGAGGTTAAGATCAAGTATTCTGGGCAGGGATTTGGCTCCAGGTCTCCTCAAACCAAATGGAAAATAACAGGCTGCGGAGTAAATAGTGGCAGCGTAATGATAGCTCTGTCAAGTCCTAAGGTGGGGAAAGGGAGGGTGGGAGGAGAGGAGGAGAATAGAAGAAAGATGAGTGTGGAAAGGAGATGTGCGGACAGCGAAGGATGGATTAGGTTAAAAACAGCCAACAAACGCCCACAAGGACAGTAGTGGAAGCTGGAGTGCTGAAGCCAAAAAATAAGGGAGTGAGGAAGAATGGATATTAGGGAAGGCCAGAGGGCCAAAGGAGAGGGTGGTGGGTTTTCTTGTGGGAGCCCCTTTTGGCTAAGACTGCTCGTGTTTTGGCACATGATGTTGGCACGGGAAACAAGTGCTGCCAAAGCGCAGTGTGTGTGTGTGTGTGTGTGTGTGTGTGTGTGTGTGTGTGTGTGTGTGTGTGTGTGTGTGTGTGTGTGTGTGTGTGTGTGTGTGTGTGTGTGTGTGTGTGTGTGTGTGTGTGTGTACGTACGTACGCATGTTCCAGTTGGTATGACTGTTTGCAGGAGATAGCATGTGACCTTGTATTTCTAATGGAGTGTGATGCATTCTGCATTTCTGCGTGCACAAACGCGCGTGTGTGTGTGTGTGTGTGTGTGTAACACTCAGAAAATGGAGCCATCCATCGGATTATGGGTGGACAGCTCTTTCAAAAGAAGGGCCTGTATTTGCATAAGCGGCCATAGAAATCCTATAGAAAGATAGAAAGAAAGACCGAGTGAGAGAGAGAGCAAGAGAGAGATAAAGATAGAGAGGGAGAGAGGTAAACAGAGAGGAGAGGGGCGCTGGGCGAGTGGACCACACTAGCCAAGCCACTCAGGGATAAATCCTGAGGTTAAGATCAAGTATTCTGGGCAGGGATTTGGCTCCAGGTCTCCTCAAACCAAATGGAAAATAACAGGCTGCGAGTAAATAGGTGGCAGCGTAATGATAGCTCTGTCAAGTCCTAAGGTGGGGAAAGGGAGGGTGGGAGGAGAGGAGGAGAATAGAAGAAAGATGAGTGTGGAAAGGAGATGTGCGGACAGCGAAGGATGGATTAGGTTAAAAACAGCCAACAAACGCCCACAAGGACAGTAGTGGAAGCTGGAGTGCTGAAGCCAAAAAATAAGGGAGTGAGGAAGAATGGATATTAGGGAAGGCCAGAGGGCCAAAGGAGAGGGTGGTGGGTTTTTCTTGTGGGAGCCCCTTTTGGCTAAGACTGCTCGTGTTTTGGCACATGATGTTGGCACGGGAAACAAGTGCTGCCAAAGCGCAGTGTGTGTGTGTGTGTGTGTGTGTGTGTGTGTGTGTGTGTGTGGTTGTTGTGTGTGTGTGTGTGTGTGTGTGTGTGTGTGTGTGTGTGTGTGTGTGTGTGTGTGTGTGTGTGTGTGTGTGTGTGTGTGAGAGAGAGAGAGAGACAGAGTGTGTGCCTGGGGCTTCCTTCTCTGTCACATCTGCACAGAAGGCTTGCATCTCTATTCCTCTCTGACGGCCCGTCCACACAACAGCTTTGAACAAATCTTGAAAATCTTGGAGCTGGGCGTGTCTGAAAGCTTGGGGATTTTTTGCGAGCAACACGACCAACAACCAATCACATGAATCTCCCGCCCCCGACATACAAAGCCAAAAAAAACGGGGATTTTATGCGAGCAATATATAAATATATAAACTCCCCAAACAGGCGAAAACCTAACAGTTTCACCCACTGTCTCTGCCACCTCCCTCCATGCCTGGTTCCTCCGGTTTGTATCCCGGTAAATAGTCTGGTCGTAAAGAACCGGGTGATTTGCTACCGTAATTTCTCGTTTGGAATATGAGGAAATGAACTGCGGTCTGGCTCTCCCTGCTTACACGCGGTTTGATTGGCTAGAGCTTCTACTGTCAGATTTGCATAAACGGGTTTGATTGGCTGACGCTTCCATCAGCTTCAAAAGTTGAACATTGCTCAACTTTTGAATCATGAACATCCTGGAAATCTTCGCTTCGCTCCCCCACAATGCAGTTCGGCGACAAGCGAGGAAAAGTGACGTCATCCCCATTCAAAGTCAATGGGCAGAGAAGCGGTGGAAGCGGTGGAAGAATCGAGCTGCTGTGTGGACGGGCCGTGATTCTTTATTGGGGTCTCTTTGCTTTCCCTTCTCTGAAGACTCGGTTCCCACTGTCCTAATAATTCATAAAATAAAACCATAATTTGATACTAAAGACACTCCCATCTAGTGTATTTATTTGTTTTTCTCTTTATCCAGCAGGAAAGAAAGAAAGATACTTAAAGGTGGGGTAGGTAAGTTTGAGAAACCGGCTCGAGATACACTTTTTGTTATATTCCATGGAATGCTCTTAACATCCCGATAGCAATGAATATCTGAAGTGCTTTGGCAAAAAATCCATTAAAAAAAATGTCATCTGTGGAAGCCGTAGTACTGTAAAAAGCACGACCAATCATCTGAGCCGGCCCGGCTAAAATAACTGGATGTCCTACCTGCCTGTCAGCCTTCCATCTGGGCACAAACTTATCTCGTCCCCTCATTGGTCATGTGCGCGTTCGTGTGTGTTGGAGGAGGGGCTCTGTAAGGAAGTGGCAGATTTCTTCCGGCTGTGTATTTTCAAATTCTAGCGCACTCGAGCTGGTTTCTCCAAAATTACCTACCCCTCCTTTAATTACCCTAAAATAAATGTATTTGGTCAGTTAAGAGTCTAAAAAGACCGTGTAGTCCTACAACAACAACATGTCCACAATAACAATTTAAAAAATAATTCATCGAAATGTCCCTGGGTAATCATTATCTTCTGAATACACAGATGGACTCGTTTTCAGCATGTTTAATAATAGAGGTTTGAGTTTAAAAAAAAGCTCAGTATGCTAGGAAATAGTTTATTAGGAGCTACATGTTCTAATGCCTCATTTACTGCATGGCCTGATGACTACTCTGAAATGGTCCTTTTCTCCATTTCGTTTTCCACTGCAGATAGTTCCCTCCTAATGTAGGCAGGAGACTCAACTGATCACTTAGCTTGCTTAAAACCCTGACCAAGGTGATGAAAAAAAAGAATAGCAACTCAACTAAAGTCATTTAAAATGAATCAAACTAATTGAAAGCAACCGATCTGTAATCTGATTCGATACAGAGGATACAACTTTTCAACTCCCTGGGTTGCGCTAAGCATCTCAAAGCAGCATCAGAGACAATTACCTCTTTGAAAATGTAAGAATAGGACAGACCTTGAGCTCATTTCTGTTCCTCCCGGCGCTCTGCAGTTAATTAACAAGGTCGTCAAGCTGCGGTGAATGAGTGCTACGCTGCCGTGCTAGATGTGTTTTACACCACACGTTTAATAAGCCCGCGTCCCTGCCATCAAGAGTATCGGCACCCCTCAAATGACTTTCCAATAATGACAACCAGCCCCCCTCGAGGTACCGTTTTGTGCATGAGTATGTGTGTGTGTTTCTGAAGTGGCTGCTACCTGTTTGCCTGAAAGAAAAGGTGCTCGGGTCAATAGCTTGCGTGTTTTTTTCCTATCAACACACTTTGGATTGCTGCCAAAAGGGAGCATGGGGCAAGTTTTTCCTCGCTGTCATTATGCCGCACAAGCTGTGTGTGTGTGAAAAGTGTGTTTTTGCCACCCATGGAGTGTACTGACATGCCCCCTTGATTCCTGCAGACCACCGGGGCAGAGAGGAACCACCTGTCTGTCCAGAAACCAACACACACACACACACAATCCCACAAACACTCACTTTGCCCAACATTACCATATTCATATTTACCCGTGGTCAGAGCATTCCGCCATGGGCTGCTTAATGGGACATGTGACACACGCATACACACAAGCTTCCTTGAGGTCCTTACATATTTCTCCTTGTGGCCCAAAAGGACGTTCATAAATGTCATAAATGCCCCCTAATAAGTCAAGAGAGATGGTTCTCGTGTGTGTTAGCCATCTTACCAAACGCTGCTGTACCAAGCAATTACTTTAGCTGCTGAAACAAGAGCGCTCTGTGGGGAAAAGCCAATTAGTCCGCCGTGGCAGCAGGTAGCAAGCTGGCTACATTCATTACGATCCCTCATAACACTGTGCTAATGCGATAGCACAGTGTTAAGGCTGGTGACAGAGTTTAACTTTTTTTTTTTTTAGACTTTTTTAGACTTTTAAGAAGGCTTTAATGATAATACCGGGATCAATAGACGGGGTGTTAACTCAAGATAGTTCCATATTCATACTGACGTGCGAAGGATTAAATGGAAAACGCTAAAGAAAGTTGTGCACATGTGAGTGTGTAATAATAATGCACATTTTCTATTGGATGTAGATTTTTTGGCAGTGTTCGATATAGCAGCGTGCACGTGAGCT